>NC_058522.1:169588272-170194522 GCF_904849725.1 Hordeum vulgare subsp. vulgare
ATACTTGCTGCAGAGCGCTTCCTTTGGTCTAGTGCGGTAGGGGAGCTTCGAAGCCCTCCTGTCTTCTCAGCTAATGGATCTCGGGCTAGCTCCTCGGAAGCTAGGGTATAGTTGCAAACAAACACTAGATTCACACAAGTATGCAACAAATTGAATTGAAAAGGCACATGTTACTGATTTTTGTGCCCCCTATTCAATGTCTACTGACATACACGTCAATTTCAGAAGTGCATCACCATCGGTACTCTGTTCAATGAACCTTTGTTTACTGCATGTATATGCATTGCTGCTTTCACAAAATTTAGTTTAGGAATTGCAACCAAAAATTCATCAAATAATGTCCGTGTTGCATAAAAGGTGATCATATGAAAGCATTACTGATGATATGAAGCTATGGTTGAGATATATATTTTTTGCTCATGTAGCATGCTAGTCACAACTATCCCTATTTCACAAGTTTCTCCACATGAAACAAAAACAAATTTTGCATGTCCCAAGAAAAAACTTACAAATAACATAAAGCAGTTGATGATTGTAGTAGCAGTCGTAGCATTATATAATCTCTACCATTGTACCTTCTTTGTGCTCATAATTTCATGCATTTCCCATATGTAACATTGAGACAAAATGTAGGTTGCTCGAGCTGGAGTTGATGATTGTGAGAGCAACACGAGGTAGCTAATGTTTGCTGGAAATGTAGTGATTATCGAAGGGATGGTTAATCATTTGGATGTGCAACATGATAATGATGATGGAGATGATGACGCAATATTATTGCAATCGCTTGTTCCATATGTGGGCATGAGTTTGGATACAGTTTACAATGCAAGAGCTTACTTTAACAAGTATGATTTCGGCCATGCGTTTGGAATCAGAAGATCTGCTTCCAAGGACAGCTAGGCAAGAGGACCACAAAATTGAATAGGTAGGACTTCCACATGTGTCCATGCCCGAAAAGGTGGTCACCAAAGTGAACCTGATAGCACTACAATGAGCACTGCAAGAGAGTGCAGCAATGCTTTTGATGAACATGAGAGACACACGAAAAAGTAACAGGTTGCAACGTCATGCTTGCAAGGCACACATGATTGTTGTGATCCAAGAAAAACAAATGGACCATCACATGTTTTATAGAAGTGCATAGCCATCCTTTTGTGAAACACGAATATAAAGTTAGGTTTTACCAGTCTCACCGATAGATTCCACGAGAAGACCACAAAATGACAATGACTTTGCATGAATGCAACTTGTCAACCTCAGATTGTATGGGTATTCTTGGAGATTGTCATGGAGGTAATCAGAGGCGCCTTGGTCATGTGAACAGAGATGTTTCCAATGCACAAATAAAGATGTGGCAAACCATGTTATTTCATGACATGGCTATGCCAGTTGAATATTTTAAGAGAAGACATGCCGAAAGCCCACAATTCTTCTATGCAACACAAGTAAATAAGGAGACAAATGCAATGGAATAATTGTTTTTGGGTGGATGGAAGAACAAGAGCACTACACCCAAAGTACAAGTACTGTGTCTTGTTTGATATAACTTTTTGCACCAACAAATACAACATGCCGTTTGCTCGAATAGTTGGCATCAACAACCATGTTCACACCATTGTCCTAGGGTGTGCATTGCTTCCAAATGAACAAATGGAAACTTTCAAGTGGGTGTTTGAACAAGGTTTCTTGCCTTGAACAATGAATACTCGACAAACCTTATGACCGACCAGTGGAAAGCAATGGAAATAGCAATTTCTAAGGTGTTCCCTCACACAGTCCACATGTGTTGTAAGTGGCATGTACAGCGGAAGGCTCGTGAGAAACTCGGGAGGATGCTTACTAGGGATTTGATATTTGAAAAATATATTCTATTAGTGCATCAATGTCTCATGAACAGTTGATGAATTTGAAGGAACATGGCAGCACATGCTCCATTGCTTCGAGTACAGAGAAAATAGAAACTTACAAGACGTGCGGGAATGCTGGCAAACATGGCATCCTGCATACTTCAAGATTGATTTCTTTCTGTTCACGAGCACAATAGCGAGATCACAGGGACTAAATTATTATTTCAAGACATTAGTGTATCCACAAAACTCTGTTTGGACAAAGGCAGTATGAACTGCTACAAGAAAAATATGCTAGATCGTGAAGATAATGTTGCTTTCACTGGAGAGACAACAAAAATACCACTTTGGGGGCGGTATATACAAAGACAAAAGAACAAAAAAATTCAATCTTATGCGTGCTTCCTTGCAGGAAAAAAATTTGAAAAATAATAAAAACATACGTGTTTAATGTAGGTACAATATAGAGTGTCAAGCGGTTATGTTCTACACACGCGCGTCTTTGGCAAGTTACATCATCAACTAGATACATAATAGACCAAGTGCCTAACCTTAAGTATGAATGTGCGAATTTTGAGCTTTTCTCAAGCCTTTATGAGAATCAAAAAGTGTATCGGGTGCTTGCTGTCTTGGAGGAGGGGATGTACTCTTTCTCCTGCCATTACCTTGAGATGAATGGTGTGCTTGTTCACACATTATAAGGGTGATGATACAGCTGAATGTGCAAGAAATTCCAAGTAGATACATGCTGGAAAGATGGTCAGAAGCAACAACAACAAGCATGGACACGTGTGGGAGGTTCCTTGACTTGGGCTACCAGAAACAAACACCATGAAGTACTACTCATTGTGCATATATATGAACACACTCGCATCAGAAGCATGCTCCGTTGATCCAGCTTACAACCTTGTCTTGGATGTAATCAAGTAGCTCTAGCCAGTTGTTGCTTTGATGAAAACAGAGAAAATGCAAAATAAATGTTTCTTCAACAAAAACAAGTACCTCACACAACTGAAGTCAACAATGCAAGAGGCGAAAACCCACAATCATCAGCACCGCTAGAAAATCCTGCTCGAGTAACAAAACAAGGTTGATCGTCTGAGCGAGTAAAGAGAAAGAAGGCGTTGTTGGAGCAGCGAGAAGATGGGCATAAGAAGAAGCTTCAGAAAGGAGCAAAAAACGAAAGCAAAAAGGATCCAAGAAAGATAGTAAAAGGAATTGAATGTGGAGATAGTGAGCAATCCTAAACCAAGAAGAAAAATAACTTGTTCATTTTGCTATGAAGAAGAACACACAATCAAAACATGTGAGATGTTCGTGGAGTACAAGGCAATGATGGCTGCTAATCTTGTAATAAAGTGCAAGTTTTGCTCTGATGAAGGCCATACAATGCAATTGTGCATCCATTTTAAAGCTGCGATGATGAAAGATGAGGGACATGCTCAAAATAGTTAAATGATGCTACCTTTTCTGTGAACTTTAGTCGAACTTTATATGATAATTCGATTTTCTTGGGAACTTTGTATGAGAATTTTGAGCATTTGTGATCTTCTATGAACTTTATAGGAAAGAAGAATATTCATAGGAAGAAGATTATAAGATAACTTCTGTGAGCTTTACCTTCCTATAAAATTTTTTGTGAACTTTTGTGAAATTTATAAGAAGATTGTGGTGAACTTCCGTGAACTTTTTATGATAATAACGATGTGAAGCTTGCTATAAATTTGTTGTGAACTTTTGTGAAGTTTGTTGTTAAATTTTTTGTGAACTATTGTGAAGCTTTCAGTCAAATTTTTCTAATAATTTAATTCATAATGATGGTTCATTAAATCCCGTGTATGCAATAATACAGTTGCAACCATGGTGAAAAGAACAAGAAGAATGCTTCTTATAGCAAGAATAAAATGTGCTCATGCTCAAAAACCACAGGACAAACATTGTTAGAAAAATAAGAAGAATGTTTCTTCCAGTAAGTTGTTTTGTGCAATCAATTGTTCCAAAATTGCTTGCTATTGCCAATGCTTCTCTTGTAAATTGTGAAAAATGCAACAGATGCTACAAGTAAGCATTAATGAAATGACAGAACAATTGCTCTGAGTAGACAACAAGTAGATCGTACACATATGAAGGATTTCATATAAAAACAAAAAACAAAGCATCTCCATGAAACTTGAAGGTTAAAAGCACCAGCAGCAAAAATCTTACACCATACTTAAGCTTGATCACATAATTATCTTTTCTTTCTACAAACTATGAATTCTCCTAACAGCAAGCACAACCCAAAAGACTGACTGAGTTTTACAACAAGTTTTCATTCGCCGTAACGAGAACATAACACACGATGGTGTGAGATAAAAAACGGGAAATGATCTACATGCTAGGTCCTAGCTAAAAGAAATGCAACATCCATCTTCAAGCAACTACAATTGCCTTGTGCACATCCGCAGGAGAGACCTTGTTAAATGGATGGTAAAACGTCTTTGAAGAAAGGTACTTCCGCACATCAAGCATATTTTACTACAAAAAAGAGAAAACAAATAACAAGCGTTTATCACACACGCAACACATGAAAGATACAAAAAAACATGGTTATCTATTTATAGATTCTTAAAATCTTTCATCCTCTTGCCATCAAAATTTTCAAAGTATAGTTACTAAAAAGTGTTGCGAGGATATATTTATTCAAATATTAGGATGGAAGGGCATACCACCAGCCCTGCTTGAAAATGGAGCAACTGTAATTGGTGTGACATCATAGATAAGGACTATAATTCCTGCTGAGCCTGGAGCCTGAGGAGTGGCATCAAAAAGAGCACAAGAATTTTGTGTTTTTGGTGTTGCAGCAGTATTGTCATGGTTTAAAGAATTGGAGCCCACAACTGCGCTTGGGACACCGATCCACCAATTCTATTCCTCAGTGCCCTCTTGGAAGAGACTCATTTATGGTGCATCACTCCAATGTCCAACCAAGCTAGCCGTTGTTGGTGAATGTTGCATGGGAAACAAAAAAATCCTACGCACACACAATACCTATCCATGGTGATGATCCTCTACGAGAGGGGAGAGTGAATCTACATACCCTTGTAGATCGCTAAGCAGAAGCGTATATAACGGGGTTGATGTTGTGGAACATCTTCGCGATCCAAATTGCAGCCCGTCCCGCGATCTCATCACGATCCGTCCCGCGATCCCATCCTGATCCATCTCGATCTAGTGCCGAATGGATGGCACCTCCGTGTTCAGCACATGTACAACTCGATGTCGATCACCGCTTTCTTGATCCGGCAAGAGGGGCGGAGAGGTAGATGAGTTCTCCAGCACGGCAGCGTGGTGGTGATCTAATCCAGTAGGGCTTGGCCTAAGCACCGCCAGATTAGACTAGAGGAGAAACAAATCTAGAGGGAGAGAGAGGTGGTCGTGCCTGATTTTTCTGTGTCCAAAAACCCTCAATACCTCTTCTATGTATAGAACGAGGGAGGCTGGAGGCTGCACTCTAGGGTTTGCCCCTTTGGGTCGGTCGAAGTGGGGAGGAGAGGAGGAGTCCTCCTCCAATCCTAGTAGGATTAGGATTCCTTCCTTCCCACTTGGAAACTCTTTCCACCTTTGGCTTTTTTGCCTTACTCCTCCACTCCAGCCGCATGGACCTTTAGGGGAGGCTTGGTCCAGCACACTAGGGGGTGGTCTACCTCCTCTCATAGCCCATGAAGCCTTTGGGTCTTCACACCCCTCCCGGTGGTCCCTCGATACCCTCGAGGCACTCCCGGTACACTACCGATGATCCTGAAACACTGCCGGTGACGAAAACAGGACTTCCTATATATCAACCTTTACCTCGGACCATTCCAGAGCTCCTCGTGACGTCCAGGATATCATCCGGGACTCCGAACAACCTTCAGTCACCAACACCAATAACTCAACTATACTGAAACGTCACCGAACCTTAAGTGTGCAGACCCTGCGGGTTTGAGAACTATGTAGACATGACCCGAGACATTATCTGGTCAATAACCAATAGCGGGGCATGGGTGCCCATATTGGCTCCAACGTATTCTATGAAGATCTCTATCGGTTGAAACTCTGTGTCAAGGATTCAGTTAATCCCATATGTTGTTCCCTTTGTCCTTCGGTGTGTTACTTTCCCGAGATTCGATCGTCGGTATCTCTATACCTAGTTCAATCTCGTTACCTACAAGTCTCTTTACTCGTTCCGTAACACAAGATCCCGTGACTAAATCCTTAGTCACATTGCTTGCAAGGCTTGTTATGATGTTGTATTACCGAGTGGGCCCCAAGACACCTCTCCGTAGCACGAAGTGACAAATCCCAGTCTTGATCCATGCGAACCCAACAGACACCTTCAGAGATACCTGTAGAGCACGTTTATAGTCAGCTAGTTACGTTGCAACGTTTGATACACACAAGGTATTCCTCCGGTGTCCGGAAATTGCATGATCTCATGGTCATATGCACAGATACATTGACATGGAGAAAATAGTAGCAATAAATTGACACGATCATATGCTACGTTCATAGTTTGGGTCTTGTCCATCACATTATTCTCCTAATGATTTGATCCCGTTATCAAGTGACAACACTTGTCTATGGCTAGGAAACCTTACCATCTTTGATCAACGAGCTAGTCAACTAGAGGCTTACTAGGGATAGTGTTTTGTCTATGTAAATACACAAGTATTAGAGTGTCCAATCAATACAATTATATCATGGATAATAAACGATTATCATGAATAAGGAAATATAATCATAACCAATTTATTATTGCCTCTAGGGCATATTTCCAACAGTCGCCCACTTGCACTAGAGTTAATAATCTAGTTCACATCACTATGTGATTGTAATGAATCTAACACCCATACAACTCTATGGTTTGATCATGTTTAGCTTGTGAGAGAGGTTTTAGTCAACGGGTCTGAACCTTTCAGATCAGAGTGTGCTTTACAAATCTCTATGTCATCCTGTAGGTGCTGCTACCAACGTGCCATTTGGAACTATGCCAAATGGCTGCTCTACTTTATGAATCCGGTTTACTACTCAATGTCAGCTAGATTAGTGTCATAGCTTGCATTGACCTAACCCTTTACGACGAACTTTTTTATCACCTCCATAATCGAGAAAAACTCCTTAGTCCACTAGTTACTAAGGATAACTTTTGACCGTTGTCCAGTAATCCATTCCTGGATCACTTTTGTACCCCTTGACAAATTCATGGCAAGGTACACATGAGGTGCGATACACAACATAGCATACTATAGAGTCTACAGCTGATGCATAGGGGACGACCTTCATCCTTTCTCCTTCTTCTGCTATGGTCGGGTTTTGAGTCTTACTCAATAGTCACACCTTATAACACAACCAAGAACTCTTGCTTTGACTGATCTATTTTGAACTCCTTCAACATCTTGTCACGGTTTGTATTCATTTGAAAGTTCTATTAAGCGTTTTTTATCTATTTCTATAGATCTTCATGCTCAATGTTCAAGTAGCTCAATCTAGGTTTTCCTTTGAAAAAATCCTTTCAAACAACCCTTTATGCTTTCCAGAAATTCTAAATTATTTCCGATCAACAATATGTCAACCACACATACTTATAATAAATTCTATAGTGCTCCCACTCACTTCCTTGGAAATACAAGTTTCTCATAAACTATGTATAGAGCCAAAAACATTAATCATCTTATCAAAGCGTATATTCCAACTCAGAGATGCTTGATCCAGTCCATAGAAGGATCGCTGGAGCTTACATACTTGTTATCATCCTTACAATCGATAAAACCTTCTGGTTGTATCACATACAACCTTTCCTTAAGGAAACCGTCGAGGAAACAATGTTTTGACATGCTATCTACAAGATTTCACAAATAATGCAACAATTGATAACATTATTCCAACAGACTTCTAGCATCTCTACGAGTGAGAAAGATTCATCATAGTGAACTCTTTGAATTTTTCGGAAACATCTTTGCGACAAATCGAGCTTTCATAATGGTGAATTTTCACCATCATCGTCTTTCTTCCTTTTAAAGATCCATCTATACCTAACAGCCTTACGACCATCAAATAGTTCTTCCAAAGTATACACTTTGATTTCATACATGGATCCTACCTCAGATTTCATGGCGTGTAGCCATTCGTCGAAATCTAGGCCCACCATTGCTTCTCCATAGCTCGTAGGTTCATTGTTTCTTGCAGCATTACCTCCAAGAAAGGATTACCGTACTACTCTGGAGCAGTACGTTTCCTTGTTAACCTATGAGGTTTGCTAGTAACTTGATATGATGCTTTGTGATCACTATCATCAGCTTCCACTTCAATTGGTGTAGGAGCCACAAGAACAACTTCATGCGCCCTGCTACACGCTGGTTGAAGTGACGGTTCAATAACCTCATGAAGTTTCCACCATCCTCCCACTCAATTCTTTTGAGAGAAACTTTTCCGCGAGAAAGGACCCATTCCTAGAAACAAACACTTTGCTTCCGGATCTGACATAGGAGGTATACCCAATTGTTTTGCGTGTCTTATGAAGATGCATTTATCCGCTTTGGGTTCGAGCTTATGAGGCTAAAACTTTTTCACATAAGTGTCGCAGCCCCAAACTTTTAAGAAACGACAGCTTAGGTTTCTCCAAACCATAGTTCATATGGTTTCATCTCAATGGAATTACGTGGTGCCCTAATTAAAGTGAATGCGGTTGTCTCTAATGCCTAACCCAAAAAATATAGTGGTAATTTGATAAGAGACATCATAGTATGCACCACATCCAATAGGGCACAGCTATGACGTTCGGACACAGCTTCACACTATGGTGTTCCAGGTGGCATTAGTTGTGAAACAATTTCTGGAATGTCTTAATTGTGTACCAAACTCGCAACTCAGGTATTCATCTCTATGATCATATCGTAGACATTTTGTCCTCTTGTCATGACGATCTTCACTCTGAAATAGCTTGAACTTTTCAACATTTCAGACTTGTGATTCATCAAGCAAATACTCCTCTATCTACTCAAATCGTTAGTGAAGTAGGAACATAACGATATCCACTGCGTGCCTCAACACTCATTAGATTGCACACATCAACATGTATTACTTTAAACAAGTTACTTTCTTATTCCATCTCACTATAAAACGAGGCCTTCAATCATCTTGCCCATGTGGTATGATTTGCATGTCACAAGTGATTCAAAATAAAGTGAGTCCAAACGATCCATCGGCATGGAATTTCTTCATGCCTTTATACCAATAGACATGGTTCACATGTCTCAACCGTTTGAAAAACGAGTGAGTCCAAGGATCCATCAGCATGGAGCTTCTTCATGCGTTTTATACCAATATGACTCAAGTGGGAGTGCCACAAGTAAGTGGTACTATCATTACTACTTTGTATCTTTTGGCATCAATATTATGAACGTGTGTATCACTACGATCGAGATTCAATAAACCATTCATTTTAGGTGCAAGACCATTGAAGGTATTATTCAAGTAAACAAAATAACCATTATTCTCTTTAAATGAATAATCGTATTGCAATAAACAAAATATAATCATGTCTATGCTCAACGCAAGCACCAAATAACAATTATTTAGGTTTGACACTAATCCTGATGGTAGAGGGAGCGTGCGATGCTTGATCATATCAACCTTGGAAACACTTCCAACACATATCGTCATCTCGCCTTTAGCTAGTCTCCCTTTATTCGGTAGCTTTTATTTCGAGTTACTAACACTTAGCAACCGAACCGTTATCTAATACCCTGGTGCTACTAGGACTAATAGTAAAGTACACATCAGTATCATGTAAATCCAATATGCTTTTATCGACTTTGGCAGCCTTCTCATCTACCAAGTATCTAGGGTAGTTCCTCTTTAGTGACTGTTCCCCTCATTATAGAAGCACTTAGTATCGGGTTTGGGTTCAACCTTGGGTCTCTTCACTAGAGCAGCAACTGGTTTGTCATTCATGAAGTATGCGTTCATGCCCTTGCCCTTCTGTAAACTAGTGGTTTTACTAACCATCATAATTGATGCTCCTTTTTCATTTCTAGTTTTGTGGTGTCAAACATCGCGAATAGCTCAAGGATCATCATATCTATCCCTGATATGTTATGGTTCATCATGAAGCTCTAGTATCTTGGTGGTTGTGACTTTGAAGAACCATCACTATCTCATTTGGAAGATCAACTCCCACTCGATTCAAGCAATTGTACCACTCAGACAATCTAAGCACATGCTCAATAATTGAGCTTTTCTCCCATACTTTGCAGACAAAGAATCTCGTCAGAGGTCTCATACCTCTCAAGAAGGGCACGAGCCTGAAATCTCAATTTCATCCCTTCGAACATCTCGTATGTCACGCGACGTTCGAAACGTCTTTTGCTCCTCAATTCTAAGTTGTTTAAGCATTATGCAATGAACTATCATGTAATCATCAAAAATGTGTATGTTAGATTTTCGCAACATCCACAGCCGATGCTTGAGGTTCGGCACAACGAGCGGTGTATTAAGGAGATAAGCCTTCTGCGCAGCAATGAGGACAATCCTTAGTTTACTGAACCAGTCTGCATAATTTCTACTGTCATCTTTCAACTAAATTTTCTCTAGGAACATATGTAAAACAGTAGAGCTACAACGCAAGCTAGAACATAATTTGCAAAGACATTTTGACTATGTTCATGATAATGAGTTCAATTAATCATATTACTTAAGAACTCCCACTCAAATAGACATCCCTCTAGTCATTCGAGTGTCACATGATCCAAATTCACTAACTCAAGTTCGATCATCACGTGAGTTGAGTTTAGCTTCAATGGTGAACATCTCCATGCTGATCACATCAACTATATGATTCATGCTCGACCTTCCGGTCTCTTGTGTTCCGAGGCCATGTTTGTACAGGCTAGGCTTGTCAAGTTTAACCCGAGTGTTCCGCGTGTGCAACTGTTTTGCACCCATTGTATGTGAACGTTGCGTCTGTCACACCCGATCATCACGTAGTGTCTCGAAACGACGAACTGTCGCAATGGTGCATAGTTGGGGATAACACAATTTTATCTTGAAATTTTAGTGAGGGATCACCTTATAAGGCTACCACTGTCCTAAGCAAAACAAGGTGCATGAAAGAATTAACATCACATGCAAATCATAAGTGACACTATATGGCCATGAACTTGTGCTTCTTGATCTCCATCATCAAAGCACGGAAATGATCTCCATCATCACCTACGCCACACCATGATCTCCATCATAATGATCTCTATCATTGTGTTGCCATCGAGGTTATCGCGCTAACTATGTTGTTACTACTAAAGCTACTACTAGCGATAAAGCAAAGCATCTCGAAGCACAAAAATAATTAAAGACAACCCTATGGCTCCTGCTGGTTGTCGTAGCATCGACGTGCAAGTCGATATTTAATTATTACAACATGATCATCTCATACATCCAATATATAATATCATGTCTTTGGCCATATCACATCACATGCATACCCTGCAAAAACAAGTTAGACGTCCTCTAATTTGGTGTTGCAAATTTTACGTGTCTCCTATGGGTATCTAGTATGATCGCATCTTACTTACACAAAGCCACAATGGTGATATGCAAGTTGCTATTTAACCTTCTCCAAGGACCGCCTCGGTCAAATCCGATTCAACTAAAGTTGAAGAAACATGCACCCACTAGTCATCTTTATGCAACAAGTTGCATGTTAGTCGATGAAATCGGTCTCACGTAAGTGTACGAGTAATGTTGGTTTGGGCCCCTTCAATCCAACAATACCGTTGAATCAAGAAAAAACTAAGGAGGGCAGAAAATTGAACATCAACACCCACAAACTTCTTTGTGTTCTACTCGAGATGTCATCTACGCGTATACCTACCTCATGATGCTACTGTTGGGGAACGTTGCATGGGAAACAAAAAAGTTCCTACGCACACGCAATACCTATCCATGGTGATAATCATCTACGAGAGGGGAGAGTGAATCTACATACCCGTGTAGATCGCTAAGCGGAAGCATATATAACGTAGTTGATGTAGTGGAACATATTCGCGATCCAAATTGCACCCCGTCCCGTGATCTCATCACATTCCGTCCCGCGATGACATCACGGTCCATCTCGATCTAGTGTCGAACGTACGGCACCTCCGCTTTCAGCACCACTACAAGAAATATGTTAACTAACGACCTTCTGTCAGTGACACTCGCAGAATTGGTCGTAAGCTGTCCGGAGGGGTCCTAACCCCAAAAACAAACGACTATTTTCATCAGAAAGGTCGTAACTTCCTTATTGGAAATGGTCGTAAAGCGGATAGCCCTGTTACTCTACCTAATTTGTAGCTAATTACGACCAATATAGATGGTCATAGCTACGACTAGTTGCCATATCATCAGTTTTGCCTACATGTCATGTCCATGTGTGAGTTTTCGCCTAGTTTGTGAAGCAACCTACTATTCTATCAGTCCAATAATTCTCGAAAAATTCTCATAAATACTTTGGATCACATATTCCTCAAATATGTGAAAGCCCTTCCTTCCATAGTTTGAAAATAATTCAGCAATATTCATTTTCCTATTCTGTTCGGAATAACACTTGTGAAGGAAGTGTTATTTCTGGATCTTTGATTACTCTCAATTTTTTTGGGCACTCTTTCCTAACCAAATCATTGCCTCATGAAAACTTTCGTAACCAATAGCCTAGTAAATCTTTCTCAACAAATTTCCAAAGTTTTTGTTCAGCTAACAACTTTGTGAAGGATGTACTAGATCGGAATATCCTGATGAGTTGATTTATTTTCCACATCTTCTATGTTCGCAAAACATAGCTCTCCACAAAATTTTAGCCCCATCTAACAATCAATCTGAGCTCATCATCCAATCTTTGTTTCTCGTAATATTTTCAGTTTGTGAAGCAACTATATTTTATATTGCTTTATAGTTGATGAAAATTTACCATGTAATAAAAGTGTCCATATAACCTCACTCCACAAAATTTTAGCTCATTTAATTCAGCTAGTTTCCCTCAAATTTTTTCCAATATTCTGTTCGCTAGAGAGCATTGTGAAGGAAGTACAATTTTTGTTTGTCCAAATTTTATGAAATTTTTACAGTGCCTTAATGTACCCAAATTATCATCCTCCTCCAAATTTCAGCTCAATCTAATCATCTTTGTGAGCCCAGTTGCAATTACCGTTTTCTGTCCAGATTGGCACATTGTGAAGGAAGTGTCACTTTGGCATGTCCAAATGATATAATTTTTTTCAATGCCTTCATATGCCCTAATTAACATCATACACCAAATTTCAGCTCAGTATATTTATTCATTTGATCACAGCTTCAACATCCATATTTCTGCACGGTGTGGTACTTTGCAAAGCAAGTGTCACCTAAGTTCATCCATTTGAGCTAAATTTTTGGCAAGAGAGTCTCCTTAGTAGATGATCATCCTCAGCCAAAATTTAGGCCCATTGTCTATGTGAATTACCCGCACCGCTAATCAAACACTTGGCTGCTAATTCTTGTTTGAGCTTAGTTCGGTCTCCTCGTGAGATTCTTCTATTGTATTCTTCTTCCTGACACCTACCGAGGGAGTTTCCAACCCACCAGACATGCCTATTCCACCCACAACGCGTGGCAACGCAACGGTAACGCGGTGACCACGCGGCTCGCATGCAAGTTCACACGCTCTGGAGTTGGGGCCCTCGGCTACCATCCAAACCTTGGCGTGAAGCCACCAAACCATGTAATTCTTATTAAATAGATACTTGTGTACCTATAAATTATTTTTGGGAAAAATAAAGACCAAAGTACAATGCATTTGTAGTTCAAATTTAACCCAATTCCAACTTAATCGACATAAATTTGTCTTTTTCACGAGAGGTGGATAAAAGCTTTTAACATCTAACCATTTTGTCAATTGTACATTAAATATGGCCTAGTATTTTATAAAAATGATTTGGTACAATTTTGAAACAAATATATGGTAGGTCCTTCACAAATAAACTCATTTGGGGCACTTTGAAAATGGAAAATGAATTTTTCATACAAGGAAAATGGAAACTTCCTTAATCAACAGTGTTTGGCATTCCAATATGAACCCTTGTGCACAATATGGGATCATTTGAAAAAACTATGCCATGGACGTACAACTCGATGACGATCACCACCTTCTTCATCCAGCAAGAGGGGTGGAGAGGTATATGAGTTCTCCAACACGGCGGCGTGGTGGTGGTGGTGATCTAATCCAGCGGGGATTCCCCTAAGCACCGCCGAATTAGACTTCAGGAGAAACAGATCTAGAGGCACTACTGAAATTCACTAATTTGTCGTCTGCCAAGGCGGACGACAAAGGGGGGAACCACTGACGGCAAAGGCTTTGCCCTCGATCAGCAGACGGCAAAGTAGACGGCAAAAAAATTCCGGTGAAGAGGTTCTTTGTTGTCTGCTTTTTTAAAGCGGACGGCAAAGAATCTTTGCCATGAGGGGGAAGACGGCAAATTAAATGGGACGACACATACACCAACGGCCTCGTTAAGTGTTAACGGCCAGTCTCCTCTCTTTGCCATCTGTCGTCCCCCCTTCGCCATGTGGGGGCAGACGACAAAGAGGGGAGAGAGAGGGGGCTGGTTCCCCCCTTTGCAATGTGGGGGCAGACGGCAAAGGGGGGAACCAACCCCCTCTGTCTCCCGTCTTTGTCGTCTACCATCTCCCCTTTGTCCTGTGGGGGCAGACGACAAAGGGGGGAACCAGCCGCCTCTCTCTCCCCTCTTTGCCGTGTGCCATCCCCCCTTTGCCATGTGGGGGCAGACGGCAAAGGGGGGAACCAACCCCTTTTTATTTTATTTCTTATTATATCCAACATTTTTCACAATAATCAGAATATATACACACACACACACACACATATATATATATATATATTTGAAAAAAATAAATTTATTTCCGTACTCATAACCATATTAAAATAACTTTCATCCATAGTACATACATATTATGCAAGTTCCATCCGTACCAAACCATAAATTACACCAGTTTGATCCACATGCATACAAAGTTTCGTATATATCCATATAGTACAATAGTTTCAATACAAGCTTCCATGAAGCCATGGTACAAGAAATCATCTTCAAGCATTCCATCAATATAATCCAAGCTTCCCGTGAAGTGAATGTAATATGCAAAATGAGAAATAAGAAAGTTAGAAGAATAATACTAGATGAAGAAGTATATAGGTTATTTCGGAGAGAAATTAGCTAAGTATAGCCCATTTAATAGCTAAGTTAGGTGGAATAGGTCATCTTGGAGTTACATAGCCTTATTATGTCATTTAGGAGAGAACTTAGCTAACTATAGGTCATTCTAGAGCTAAGTTGGATAAAATATGTCATTTTGCAGCCAACTATGATTATTAATCCATTTTGACCTTATTATGTCATTTTGGAGCTAAATTAGTCATTTTAATGAGCTAACCAAGGTTCTTATGATGTTTTTACCTAAGTATGCTAATTATGTCATTTTGGAGGATAATTAGCTAAGTATGTCTTTGTTGGGGAAAATAACCTACGTAGAAGAAGAAAGAGAAGAAGCAAGAAGGAGAATAAAAAGAATAAGAAGAAGGAGGAGGAGGATAAGGAGGAGGAGAAGTAGGAGGAGAAGGAGAAGAAGAAGAAAAGAAGAAGGACAAGAAGAAGGAGAAGAAGGAGGAGAACCAGGAGAAGGAGCTTCTCTCCTCGTTCTCCTTCTCCTTCTTCTTCCTCCTTCTCCTTCTTCTGCTCTTCTTGTTCTTCTTCCTTCTTTTCATTTTTCCTCTTTCTTCTCCTCTTGTCCCCTTCTTCGGGCTAAATTAGCTAAGAATGCCTTTTTGGAGCTAATTATGTCATTTTGAGGATAATTAGCTAAGTATAGGTCATGTTTTATTAAATAGACCATTTTGGAGCTAACTAAGCTAATTATGTCATTTAGGTGGAAGCCTAGCTAACTATAGGTCGTTTGGGAGCTAACTTGGGTAAAATAGGTCATTCCGGAGCAAACTGTGCTTATTAAGCCATTTTGGATCTAGCTAGGCTAATTATAGGCCATTTAATACCTAAGTTAGGGGAATAGGTCATCTTGCAGCTACGTAAGCCTTATTATGTCATTTAGGAGAGAACTTAGCGAACTATAGGTCATTTTTTATTAAATAGGTCATTTAGGAGCTAACTAAGCTAATTATGTCGTTTTGTAGGATAATTAGCCAATTTAGTCTTTCTTGGATGAGTCTAAGCTACGTAGAAGAAGAGAAAGAGAAGAAGCAAGAATAGAAGAAGAAGTAAAAGAAGAAGGAGGAGGAGGAGGAGGAGGAGAAGGAGAAGGAAGAGGAAGAGAAGAAGAAAAGAAGAAGGAGAAAGAGAAGGAGGAAGAAGGAAGAAGAAGAAGGAGAAGAAGGAGCTCCTTCTCCTTCTTCTCCTCCTTCTTCTCCTTCTCCTTATCCTTCTTCTTCCTCCTTCTTCTTCTCTTCTTCTTCTTCTTCCTTCCTTTCATTTTTCCTCTTTCTTCTCCTCTTGTCCCATTCTACGGGCTAAATTAGCTAAGAATGCCTTTTTGGAGCTAATTATGTCATTTCGAGGATAATTAGCTAAGTATATGTCATGTTTTATTAAATAGACCATTTTGGAGCTAACTAAGCTAATTATGTCATTTAAGTGGAAGCCTAGCGAACTATAGGTCCTTTCGGAGCTAACTTGGTTAAAATAGGTCATTCTGGAGCAAACTATGCTTATTAAGCCATTTTGGATCTAGCTAGGCTAATTATAGGCCATTTAATACCTAAATTAGGGGAATAGGTCATCTTGCAGCCACGTAAGCCTTATTATGTCATTTAGGAGAGAACTTAGCTAACTATATGTCATTTTTTATTAAATAGGTCATTTAGGAGCTAACTGAGCTAATTATGTCATTTTGTAGGATAATTAGCCAGTTTAGTCTTTCTTGGGTGTGTCTAAGCTACGTAGAAGAAGAGAAAGAGAAGAAGCAAGAAGATAAGAAGAAGTAAAAGAAGAAGAAGGAGGAGGAGGAGGAGGAGAAGGATAAGGAAGAGGAGAAGAAGAAGAAAAGAAGAAGGAGAAGGAGAAGGAGGAACGAGGAGGAAGAAGAAGGAGAAGGAGGAGCTCCTCCTTCTTCTCCTCCTTCTTCTCCTTCTTCTTATCCTTCTTCTTCTATTCTTCTTCTTCTCTTCTTCTTCTTCCTTCCTTCCTTTCATTTTTCCTCTTTCTTCTCCTCTTGTCCCCTTCTTCGGGCTAAATTAGCTAAGAATGCCTTTTGGAGCTAATTATGTCATTTCGAGGGTAATTAGCTAAGTACATGTCATGTTTTATTAAATAGACCATTTTGGAGCTAACTAAGCTAATTATGTCATTTAGACGGAAGCCTAGCTAATTTTTATTAAAACACTAGAAATAACATACCATTATCGTCATCACGACGGTGAAGCACGGTGGCTCTGGCTTGTTTCACCTGGAGAAGGCTGCCCTGCAGAAGGCTCCATTGTAGAAGGGTCGTGCGATGCGTTTCGGGAGATATTCTGCACCAAACATCGTTTGCAATGTGTCGTTAGCATGAGGGCACTCTTAAGATCACTGCACTGAAATGAAACTCACCGTCCCCGCCATGTTAATGACTGGCATCGGCGGAAGGACTTGGCCGCTCTTCTCGCACATAGACTGTACATTTGGTTTCGACAACTCAAACTTTTTATTTATTAATGAAACGGACATTAAAATGCAAGATTTGAAATAACAGGAAGAAGAAACTTACCATGAAGAGCTCATACATGGCCCTGTTTGACGCATCATTCCGTGCCCTCTCCGCCTCCACCAATGCAGTCGTCCTCTCCTCCAGCTCCCTAATCTTTTTATCCTTCTCCGCCATAGCCTCCTGCATTGCCTCTCTCTCTTTCTGAATAGCAGCCTGCAACACAACTCATTGTTAGCAATGTAATCATATTGGTTCCAACGCACAACATAATGCGGAAAGATAGTTGAGTCCATTAAACTAACCTCGATGGCGAGCTCGACTGGCCGTGGACGATGTGTTATCTCCGGACAGGAGCTCGTTTGGCGTGGCTTTATCTGCCGGAGAGTGCTAGGACAACGTATAAGGCCGTCTCCAGTGGCGATCCAGTCATGGGGCCTCCCGTTGCCAGCTATCATCACCAGCTCTAGATCAATAGGCCCCTCGCTCAGGTTAAAGTCCTCCCCTTTCCTCACCTTCCCGTGATCTCTCTACTTCACAAGCTTGTAGTGGAAGGAAATGTTGGTGAAGTTTTCTGGATGCTCGAGGTCAGACTCAGAGAATGCCTTGACCTTCTTGTACGAGGCAGTATGGGCCATCGCCTAAAAGAGAGAGACAGAGAAAAATTGTATTAGTAAAGGGCTCAAGATAGCATTAAGAATGAATTGCATGAGGCATGAAGCAAACCACATACCCAGTTCTCGCCAAATTGGATTAAATTGACGCTCCCTTGATGGTGTGGCAACCCAACCATTTTACCACGCCTCTCCTTGCCGTTGTTGTGGATGGCCTCCCACGTTTCGGAGCACCACTAATCCACCAAGGCCTCCCAACAATCCATCTTATCCACACACCATCTCGGGGGCACCTAAGTTAATAAAGAGAAATTTGAGCGCGTAAGAACCAAATCAAGGAAACAAACTACAAAGCCTTAATAATATGTAATTACCTTCATGTAATGCTCCTTCTCCATCTTAGCATCACGACACTTCGCCTTGTCAATCCTAATACGCTGCGTGGCATAGTAGTCTCGAACAGCCTGCACGCAAGCCTCATGCCGAAAGTTTTGAAGTAGGCGGCGACATTCGGTTTTGATAACCTTTGTCGCGTCCTCCTCGTATCCCTCCTCACACCTGAAGTAGGTCTGCAAACGAGACAACACCGATTAGTACAATAACTAGCTATGGTTGATTTATAATTCTGTGAAGGAGAAATTACCCAGAACTGTCAGATCACCATGTCGGCCCTCGTGTGGCACAAAACACCGTCGATCTCCACCTCCGGCGGGGCCGGGGCACCCAAGTTGTGCTCCCAGGTCATTCCTACCTCTCGCTCCTGACCGGGCAACGTAACAAACCCTGGGAAGTTTTTACGACAAAGCACACCAAGGATGCTGTTGGGCTTGCGGACACCCTTGGCAATAATCCAACCCCTACGGTATGACAAATTAAAGCCAAAACATTAGATATTTGAGAAAACATGAAGGCAAAAGGTTAAATAAGAGTAATTAACTTACTTGTCCCAAGTTGGCCTAATCGACCACCTCTGCTCGGGGGTCGCCGGCACGAGCGGTAGCCCCGAACTACCACGTTGGTAGACGGTAGCCCCCTCACCCAGCTCCTCGTCGCTACCACCATGGCCACTTGGCTCAGCCCAGGTATCCCACTGGGTCTCTGGGGACGTACCCTCATCACTGCTTTGCTCCGGAGTCGCTTGGAACGAAGCCTCTGGGACACGAGTCTCGTGGGTCGAAGGCTCGTCGACCCGAGGCTCGTGAACCGGATACCATGTAGCCTCCACCTCAGACGAATCCACCCTAGAAGTCCTGTGCTTGAGTGAATCATCTTGGGGTGGTGGCGGAGACCATGTAGCCTACACCTCAGAAGGCGTGGTAGCCACCGCCCTACCTCTCCCGCGGCCATGTGTACCTTTAGTACAACACAAATACCAACATGAGTAATAAAATGTATATAAATACCAATATGCATACAACATGAGTACAACATAAATACCAACATGAATACAACGTGTACCTTTAGTACCTCTCGGCTTCACGGGGAGTCGACCTCCTCACACGGGGGGTGCTCCTTGCATAGTAGAGAACAAAACTCTCCGAAGATGCGAGGCAGGAATGGAAGTACCCATCCCATCACCCGCCGACGAAGGAGCCGCGGAGTGCTTTCGACCCTTTCCCACCATCTTTCAACACCTGTCATGACAAAGAGTAAATCAAATTAGTACAACATAAATACCAACATGAGTAATAACATGTATATAATTTAAGTGTATCATCGTCATAAATACCAACATGACTAATGAAAATTCAATACCTAAGATGAACTCAAAATTTATATATAGTATAATAGTTCAATACCTGACATGAACTAATAACAACCGTGCTCTTAAATATATGCTTCGGGGTCAATAAATGCATCATGATCATCACTATCATCAATAAATGCATCATCATCATCACTATCACGAAGAACATGTGGAAGGCCACCATTATGTAATCGGTCAAGAAGTGACAGGTCATCCGCAGCAGTAACCTCTTCTTCTTCCAACTCTTCCTGTTCGGGCTGAGGGGTTAAGACGGATTCACTATCGCTGTCTACTTCAATGTTCTGGGGTGAAGTAGAGCGGTTCTTGAAACATTTCTTGGACATACGTGTTTCTTGGAAGAATTCTGCTTCATATGTAATGTGAGGTTCGTAATCCTCTTCATTGAGGGTAGGTGGTCTAAAATGTGGTGGCACTTCATAAACGACATCCCAACCTTTGAGATTTGGATCAGTTTGGCAGGCCCACGGTAGATAGAAAACTTGTGTCACCTGTTGAGCCGTAATATAGACATCGGGAACATATAAGTGGGTGTTTTGGTTGATTTCGACTAGTCCTATATGTTCATGACTCCTTCTAGTCTCCCTCGGCTCAAACCAATAACATTTGAAGACTACGACGGTCGGTGGGTTTTCACCATAGAATAGAAGTTCATAAATTGCTTCAACTCTTCCATAATACTCGATGTCTCCTTCCCCGATAGCAGAGACAGAACAATTTGTAGTCTTTAGGTCGGGCATAGATAGCTCTTTGCCAAAGGTACGAAAGTGATACCCGTTAATGTTGTATTTGTCAAATGAACGGACCTGATAGTAAAAACCATTAGCGACTTGTCTCAACTCGGCGTCCATAGACTCTGCATCAGCCTACAAGTTTAATACGAAAGAATGGATGCATTAGCCGCAAATTAGACCAAGAAATCAAATGAGCCCTTAATGGTAATTAATTACCATTTGTTTGAACCAAGAGATGAAACTGGGATAGTCGCCTCCATGCTTTGCGAGAAGCTCATACTCTTCGACGGAATCCTTTTCGATGATCGCTCCATCCGAGAATTCGGTGACGTATCGCCTATATCAAATATCCGGGAATAAGAGTAGTTCAAAGCAATTAGAAGTTGCGGAACAATAATTTACCAAGAACTTACTCAATGTACGGCCGCGCTTCTATTAGGTTGGTGAAGATATACAATGAAATGGTCTGCCTTTCTTCGACATCCAACAATTTTCCTTTCGAAGCACCAGATGGTGCGAGCTTACCTTTGAATAGGCTGAGGTTGGATCGAACTTTTTTTGGATCGCCATCATTGTACCGAGGCTTCGCGTTATGCAAATGGTGATTTTTGGCTTCGTAGTGTGCTGTCACGAAGTTTGCCGCCTCCTCAGTAATGAATGCCTCGGCCATCGATGCTTCAATTCTACGTTTATTTTTACACTTAGCTCGAAGCGTCTTCTGCATCCTCTCAGTTGTGTAGCACCATCGATTTTGAACGCCCCCCATTCTTGCCTCGGTCGGGAGATGCAAAATGAAATGTTGCATTGGATTAAAGAAGCCCAGTGGAAAGATCTTTTCTAATTTGCAGATCAACTCCGGCGCCAACTCTTCCATTTCATCTAGCACGCCAGGCGATAGTTCTTTCGCACAAAGAGAACGGAAGAAATAGCTCAGCTCTACCAGTACTAGCCATTCATCCTCAGTGATAAAGCCACGCAACATCACCGGCATTACCCGCTCAATCCATATGTGCTAATCATGACTCTTGAGACCAAATATTTTCAATTTCTCAAGACTCGCTCCTCTCTTTAGATTTGCAGCATACCCATTGGGGAACATCAACCGCACTTTCACCCACAATAGCATTTCCTTCATAGCTGGCCTTTCAAGATTGAACCATGCCTTTGGCTTTGCTATGCTTTGCTTTCCTTTCCGTTGTCGCAAGTTTTGCAACGGTCTATCACATAGAGCCTCCAGGTCGATTCTAGCCTTAGGGTTATCTTTTGACTTCCCCTCTATGCCGAACAATGTACCAAAAATGGCCTCCGCAATATTCTTTTCAGTGTGCATCACGTCGATGTTGTGTGGGCAAAGGAGGTCTTTGAAGTAAGGCAGATCCCATAAGCATGACTTGTGAGTCCAGGCGTGTTCCGTATTATACCCTTTGAAGTACCGTGGACGCAAAGGATCAGGCTCGAGAGCGTTTAACTGATCAAGGGTCTGTTGCCCTGTAAAACGCAGCTGGTGCAGTGTTTTTGACAACTCTACCTTTGATGAAATTCTTCTTGTCTTTTCTGAACTTATCGTCAGGATCCAAGAATTTTCTATGCATGTTGAAGCAAGAATACTTGCGACCAGCCTGCAACCAACGGAACTGAAGAGCTGCCTTGCATGTGGTGCACGAGAACCTTCCATGCACACACCAGCCAGCGAATAGCGCAAACGCCGGATAATCATGCGTCGAGTACATGTACCACACATGCATTTTGAAATTTGTTTTGGTAGCCACGTCATAGGTCTTGATCCCATTATGCCAGGCTTATTGCAGCTCATCCTTAAGTGGCTGCATGTACACATTCATGTTCTTCCCTGGATAGTTGGGCCCTGGAATTATCAACGTCAGGAAAATGTTCTTTCTTTTCATAATCTCTCCGGGTGGCAATTTTTTTGGAATGACAAATACACGCCAACAACTGTATTGTGCTGCCGTCATACCATACACATTGAACCCATCTGTGCTGATGGCAACTCTAGGTTGCCTTGGATCTTCCGATTTATCCTTTTGCCCAATTTTGTGCCATGTCATCTCTCTGGCCGTCTCTTCGATCATGAAAATACGTCGAAGTCTTGGTACGATTGGCAGATACCGAAGAACACTAATGGGGATTTTGGTCTTATTCTTCTCACCCATACCGTTGTCTACCACAATATACCTGGAAGAATTGCAAATGGGGCAATAGTTCAAGGCCGCATACTCAAGCCTAAATAAGGCACATCCATTCTCACAAGCATGTATCTTCTCATAGGGCATCTTAAGTACACAGAGGATTTTCTCTGACTGGTACAGGTTTGCAGGCAGCACATGGCCTTTGGGTAGAGAGCGTCCAAATATCGTCATCATCGTGTCGTAGCATTCTCTACCTAGGTTGAATTGAGCCTTCAGAGCCATTACTTGCGCGATGGCATCCAGCAGACAAAGCTCAGTCTGCCCGTGGAGAGGACGTTTTGAAGACTCCAACATTTCATAGAAGGCCTTTGCAGATTCCTCCATCTCATCGTCCGAATCCCGAGCATCATCAAAGTCTTGCACCATGTCTTCAATCCCGATACCATGCTCGTCGGTGCAACGACGAATCACCTCAGCTCTGGCACGTTGGTCAGACTCACCATGAAAAGTCCACACCGTATAATTAGGCGTAAAACCTCACTTCTGCAGGTGTTTACCCATTTCAAACTCTGTCTGCTTTTTCAAGTCGTCGTAGTTGGGACAGGGGCACCATCTTTTTTGCTGGCCATTTGCAAATGCGGCTCTCACAAACCCCCTGGTTTTTGTTAACCATTCATGGGTCATGTGTTTCTGACTAGGGTGACTAGTGTACATCCAAGCACGATCACTCATGTTGCCTAGCTAACTATGGGGGCACAAGAAATAAATATATAATTCATCATCTATATTCATACGCTAATCAAGTTTGTCAGTTTTATTACGTCCGTGCAACCTACACGCTAATAGGTAAAGATAGGTCCAAATCCCACCCGAGTATGTGTAGATTGGGTTTGTTTTCTCATGCTCTGCTCCAGATGCGACGCAGAATTTCGGCAGCACCTCCCCGTTGTTCTCCTGATACACGTCTCGACAATAAGCAGAGAGGATGTGTACCGGGAGAACAACAGGGAGGCACTGATGAAATTATGCATCGGATCTAGAGCACACCATACGGGAAAACGAACCCAATCTACGCATACTCGGGCTGTCCATGGATAATGTTGGACAATTCGAAAGGATGGCAGTTATAAATATGCAAAGAAATGCATATTTATAGATGTCGCCCTTTCGATCGGGAGACGCATACTGGTCATGCATACTCATGATTGAAGAAACCTATAGCTAGCAAGTTTCATCGGCACGAAGACTGTGACAGAGCAAATTAAGGGGGTAGGAGGAGAAATCATTTGTGCTCACCAACGAACGCAAGGGCGGAGCTCGTCCAACGCACGTGGAGGTCGTCGAACAACTGCACATTGAAATTCACACGATCAACACAAATATGATGTTTTTATAATTAACACAATCGGAAAATATGTGACGTAACTCATAATTTACAAAACTACGACCCTGTGGGCCTCTAGAATGCCGAAAAGCACCTTCTCGTTCAATAGTAAGTAGAAGAGGTGTCGGTGGTCGGGGCTTAGTGGCGTCGAGGGTCGGCGGTGGTCGGGAGTCGGGTTAAATGCATCGATGGTCGGGGGTCAGTGTCGTCGGGGGTCGAGGGTCACTAGCGTCGGGGGTTGGGGTGTTTTCGATCAACAAGAGGCCAAAGAGGTGTTGGGGGCCCGTGGTTGGGGGTTAGTGGCGTCGGGGGTCCAGGGTAGGGGGTCGGGGGTCAGGGGTCGAGGGTCAGTGGCGTCGGGGGTCGGGGGTCAGTGGTGTCGGGCGTCGGGAGTCGGGAGTCGGTGGTCGAGGGTCGGACATCAGGAGTCGGGGTCGGGGGTTAGTGGTGTCGGGCGTCGGGGGTCGGGAGTCGGGTGTTAGTGTCGTGGGGGGTCGAGGGTCGGGAGTTGTTGGCATCGGGCGTCGGGGTTGGTGGCGTCGGGCGTCGGGGGTCGGGAGTCGGGTGTCGAGGGTCGGGGTAAGTGGTGTCGGGTGTCGGGGCTCGGGAGTCGGGTGTTAGTGGAGTCGGGGGTCGGGGGTCGAAGGTCGGGGGTTGGTGGCGTCGGGCGTCGGGGGTCGGGGTCCTTTTCATTGTTCTTCTCCTCTCTCCTCTTTTTCTTCTTCTTCTTCTTCTTCTTCTTCTTCTTTCTCCTCCTCATCCTCTTCAAACAGTAACCTAATTAACACAAAACTAATAGTAACCTAATTAACCTAAACTAACAATAACCTAATTGACATTAAACTAATAGTAACCTAATTAACCTAAACTAACATTAACCTAATAAACACTGACAGTAACCTAAACTAACAGATGCAATTAAATGGAAAAAAATGAAAGAAAATGAACTCAACAGGGAGGAGGTGTGGTCGTGGGGGAGGAGGGCCACAGGGAGGGGGTCACCGCGGGGAGGGGGTGGCCGCGGGGAGGGGGTGGCTGTGGGGAGGGGGTGGCCGCGGGGAGGGGGTGGCCGCGGGGAGGGGACGGGGTGGTCGCGGGGAGGGGGTGGCCGTGGGGAGGGGTCGCTGCGGGGAGGGGCCGGGGTGGCCGTGGGGAGGGGGTCGCCGGTGGGAGCTAGCCGGGACGGCGGCGGGGGTGAGTGACAGTGAGCGCGAGGGGGAAAGAGAGACAGTGTGGGGGGAGAGAGAGACAGTGAGCGCGAGGGGGAGTAGACGGCCGTTACACAGTGCGCCCCTTTGTCGTCCGCCCCCCGACGGCAAAGGGCCCCACGGCAGACGGCAAAGGCCGACACATGGCAAGGTTAACCTTCCGTCGGACACGACAGGCATGGGACCCACCAGTCCTCTTTGTCGTCTGCCCTGGATCTCTTTGCCGTCCGCTGGCAGACGGCAAAGGGCCAACACATGGCAAATAGTATTTTTTCCATCAGTCAGCCCTTTGCCGCCCACCTTGTGTTAACTGACGGCAAAGAGGTTCTTTGCCATCAGCTAGCAGACGGCAAAGAACTGGATTCCAGTAGTGAGGGAGAGAGAGGAAGCCGTGGCTGATTTCTGTGTGTCCAAAAACCCTCAATACCTCTAGTATGTATAGGAGGAGGGGGGAGGAGGCTGCACCCTAGGGTTTGACCCTTTGGGTCGGCCGATGTGGGAAGGAGAGGAGGAGTCCTCCTGCAATCCTAGTAGGATTAGGATTCCTTCCTTCCCACTTGGAAACTCTTCCCACCTTTGGCTTTTTTGCCTTATTCCTCCACTCCAACCGCATGGGCCATTAGGTAAGGCTTTGGCCAGCCTACTAGGGGTTGGTATACCTTTGCTCACACCCCATGAAGTGTTTGGATTGTCACATCCCTCCCGATGGTCCCTCCATACGCTCCCGGCACTCCCGGTACACTACTGATGAGCCCAAAACTTTTCCGGTGTACAAAACAAGACTTCCTATACATCAATCTTTACCTCCGGACCATTCCAAAGCTCCTCGTGACGTCCAGAATCTCATACGGGACTCCGAACAACCTTTGTTCACCAACACTTATAACTCAACTATACCAAAACGTCACCGAACCTTAAGTGTGCAGACCCTGCGGGTTCGAGAACTATGTAGACATGACCTGAGACATTCTCCAGTCAATAACCAATAGCAGGACCTGGATGCCCATATTGGCTCGTACTATTTCTGCTAAGATCTTTATTGGTTGAAACTCAATGTCAAGGATTCAGTTAATCCCATATGTTGTTCCCTTCGTCCTGCCGTGTGTTACTTGCGTGAGATTCAATCATCCGTATCTCTATACCTAGTTCAATCTCGTTACCGGCAAGTCTCTTTACTCGTTCTGTAGTACAAGATCCCATGACTAACTCCTTAGTCACATTGCTTGCAAGGCTTGTTGTGATTTCGTATTATGGAGAGGGCCCCGAGATACCTTTGTGTCACACAGACTGACAAATCCCAGTCTTGATCCATGCCAACCCAACAGACACCTTCGGAGATACCTGTAGAGCACCTTTACAGTCACCCAGTTACATTGTGACGTTCGATACACACAAGGTATTCCTTCGGTGTCCGGGAGTTGCATGATCTCATGGTCATAGGAACAGATACATTGACATGCAGAAAAAATAGCAATAAGCTGACACGATCATATGCTACGTTCATAGTTTGGGTCTTGTCCATCACATCATTCTCCTAATGACGTGATCCCGTTCCCAAGTGACAACGCTTGTCTATGTCTAGGAAACCTTAACCATCTTTGATCAACGAGCTAATCAACTAGAGGCTTACTAGGGACAGTGTTTTGTCTATGTATCCACACATGGATTTGAGCTTCCAATCAATACAATTATAGCATGGATAATAAACGAGTATCATGAATAAGGAAATATAATAAAAACCAATTTATTATTTCCTCCAGGACATATTACCAACAATCTCCCACTCGCACTTGTGTCAATAATCTAGTTCATATCACTATGTGATTGTAATGAATCTAACACACATACAAATCTGGGGTTTGATCATGTTTTGCTTGTGAGAGAGATTTTAATAAACGGGTTTGAACCTTTCATACTATAGTGTGATTTGGAAATATCTATGTCATCCTATAGGTGCTGCTACCAACGTGCCATTTGGAACTATTCGAAATGACTGCTCTACTATACGAATCCGGTTTACTACTCAAAGTCATCCGGATTAGTGTCAAAGCTTGCATCAATGTAACCCTTAACGATAAACTTTTTTATCACCTCCATAATCAAGAAAAATTCATTAGTCTACTAGTTACTAACGATAACTTTTGACCGCTGTCAAGTAATCCATTCATGGATCACTTTTGTACCCCTTGACAGATTCATGGCAAGGCACACATCAGGTGCGGTACACAACATAGCATACTATAGAGCCTACGACTGATGCATAGGGGACGACCTTCGTCCTTTCTCTTTCTTGTGTTGTGGTCGGGTTTTGTGTCTTACTCAATACTCACACCTTCGCCGCACACCGTTGCAGAGTGATCGAGATGAATCTTTTGGGGACCATGGTCAACATCTTCGCCACCCTCCACTTGCTCTTTTTCTACATTGTCCAGATTGGAATTAGCACTAGATTCTGCATGAAGCTCTACCACATTGCCTACATTAGGCTCATGAGCTCTGCTGCTAGAACAATTGCTTCGAGCACCTTCATCCGGCGCAACCACCACCTTGTCAATTGTTGGCTCATGTACAACCTTTCTATTATATATTTGCTTGATACCCCCACGCTCATCAGAAACCTTACTAGTAGAAGTTTTCTTGCGACCCCCACAGTCATTAGCCTTGGGTGCATCGTTGTTGCAATGTGGAAGAATGTCAAAAGTAACATCCATTGCTTGCTGATTACTTGACGAAATGAGATGAACATCTTTGATAAGCTAGCCCAATCACGTACAATGCATGGTTTGCAACACTTGAACAAAAGTATTAGCAGCCCCTTTTAACTCCGCAGCATAGAGTTTTGTGTGGTTGTCGTAGATTTCAGCTATATGTGGTGGGAGCTAAAATGTATATGAAAAATAAAGTGGAGGTGGTTAGTGGGTCTGCAACTTACTACATGATCGGAGGGTATTTGACAAAATAGAAAACAGAAAAGAGCAACACAAAACAAGAGGAATAATCTCACCTCAAGCTCTACCCAAATGGAACTGGGTTCTGTAGCCAATCATCCAGTGAACCACACATGTCTTCTTCTGCACTTTTACCATTTTCCATTGGATTAATATCATCTATATGGTTGTATTTTGCACAAATGTCACCTTTTTCCATTAATGTTGACATCTGTGGCACCACAATTTTGAGTATCATCACAATCCACATCTTGAGCACTGATACGCCCATTTTGCATCATGTTTTCGTGTTGATACTTATCGCTTCTTTGGCTGTTATTTCACTTCACGATACAATTCTTATACCCTTTCTCTCTTATTTTGCAAGGTTTACATTAAGAGGGAGAATGCCGGCAACTGGAATTCTGGCCTGAAAGTGGAGCAAAGTTGAGATACCTATTCTGCGCAACTCCAAACGCCGTAAAAATCAACGAGGATTTTTTTCCCGATTTATCAAAAATACTGGGCCGAAGAAGTGCCAGAGGGGGGCATCCAGGTGACCACAAGCCTGCACGGCATGGCCACCCCCCAGGCCGCGCCATGAGGGCTTGTGGGCACCCTGCAGGCCCACTTGCCCCCCTCTTTTGCTATATGAAGGGTTTCGTCCAGGAAAAAATCAGGGAGGAGCTTTTTCGTGGATTCGCCGACGCCACGAGGCGGAACTTGAGCAGAACCAACCTAGAGCTCCGGCAGGACGATCCTGCCGTGGAAAGTTCCCTCCCGGAGGGGGAAATTGTCGCCATCGTCATCACTAAAACTCCTCTCATCGGAGGGGACTCGTCACCATCAACATCATCATCAGCACCATGTCATCTCCAAACCCTAGTTCATCACTTGTAACCAATCTCCGTCTCAAGACTCCGATTAGTACTTGTAAGGTTGCTAGTAGTGTTGATTACTCTTTGTAGTTGATGCTAGTTGGATTATTTGGTGGAAGAGTTTATGTTCAGATCCTTGATGCTACTCATTACCTCTCTGGTCATGAATATAATTATGCTTTGTGATAAGTCATGCTAATAGTAGTCATGTGAATTTGGTATTCGTTCGGTAATTTGATATGTTGTATGTTGTTTTTCTTCTAGTGGTGTTATGTGAACGTTGACTACAGAACACTTCACTATTATTTGGGCCTAGAGGAAGGTATTGGGAAGTAGTAAGTAGATGATGGGTTGCTAGAGTGACAGAAGCTTAAACCCTAGTTTATGCATTGCTTCGTAAGGGGCTGATATGGATCCACTAGTTTAATGATATGCTTAGACTTTGTCTTAATTCTTCTTTCGTAGTTGCGGATGCTTGCGAGAGGGGTTAATCATAAGTGGGATGCTTATCCAAGTAAGGGCAGTACCCAAGCGTCGGTCCACCCACATATCAAACTATCAAAGTAACAAACGCGAATCATATGAACATGATGAAACTAGCTTGACGGAAATTCCCGTGTGTTCTCGCGAGCGTTTTTCCTCCTATAAGGCTTTGTCCAGGCTTGTCCCTAGCGACAACAGGGATTGGGCCACTTTGCAGCACAGTTGCTACTTTTGTTACTTGTTGCTCGCTATGAATCATCTCACCACACAATCACTTGTTACCGATAATTTCAGTGCATGCAGATATTTCCTTGCTAAAAACCACTTGTTAGATCCTTCCGCTCCTCGTTGGGTTCGACACTTTTACTTATCGAAAGGACTAAGATTGATCCCCTATACTTGTGGGTCATCAAGCACCTGCGCTGTTGTTGCCTATAGCAACATGTGTGACTCCGCCTTCTGGAGACAATGCTGCATACGATGTCTCTCACAAAGGCGGAAACTATACCACACAGTAAAATAAGCAAAAACAAAGAGTGGAAACAGAAAATTCTACAATCAGACGAGGGGAAGAAAACTCACACGACACTTCCCAAACGAGGTTTTGCCCAAAGCTAGCTTGTTCTTGTCATATTCCCACATAATATCAAACAAAGCATGCCCTTGGTAGAGAATAGTTAAATTGATGCTCGTTGATCACAACTTGAGGAAAGATCAAATGATCCATGTAAATAACCTGATAACACAACACATAATATCTCAGATACCTCAACACATAATATCTGTGGTAGAAAATAAATGCAATCACAAAAAACCAAGAACATAATGTCAGGTAACTAAAAAATTCAAAGAAGAAAAGATGTATACCACTAACATAGGGAAACAATCCCCAACCAAAAATTTGGTGATATCCTGTGATTTAATCTTCTACTGGCACTTCTTGACCTCATTCATTGCAAAAATTAAAACATGCTCATCCCAAGCATGTTCAGTGAGCTTCTCAATATCTTCAAGGCTCCTCAAGTACTCTAAGGGCACCATGTTGCCCGTGCCAGGGGTTCGAAATGTTGCAAGCGCCAAGAGCACCCACACCTCTCGGTAGTATCACCATCGTTGTTCCTTGCTTTGTGGAGCACATGAACTGTATGAGCAATAATAGCCCTGTCATTCTTGTGTTAAATGTTGCAGAGATCACACTGCTCATGCCTGTTGTAAATTTCACCTATTTGGTTGCGTAATGGAATGTTGAAAACCTTGTTCACCATGTCCCTTGTGAAAACAATAAGCTTATTCTGGTTCAGCCTAAAAACTGGGGAATGTATTAAAAATATGGGAATGTATTAATAACAAGATCTCAAGAAAGTACATGCTACAGACATGCTCACAGAGAAAAACAAAAAAGACAAGGGGGTTAAATACTCGAGCTCACATTTGTCGGTGTCGCTGTTCATTGCCAACCACTCCATCAGATTGTGCAGTATTGTAAAAGGAGAAATGCCTTGGAGATCACCAAAGCCAGTTTCATCTATGAATTTCCTCTTGGTATGATTGAGGTTAGACTTGGCAATATCACTCAACCGTTTTGCTGCAAAATGTTGGTTGACCACTCTATGAGACTCCATATCTTCTCCTTCTAGCAAGTAGCTGCAATATTAAAAACAATATTGGGTACAACACAAGAAATGCCAAAAACTAGTAGATCAAACAAAATTATATAATGATGAATTTTTTAAAACAACCATTACAACATGCAAGAACAAATAGATTACAGATGCCAATTCTGTTCAACATATGCAATAAAAAATGCAAATATACTAGCAGATCAAACAAGCTCATAAAAAACATTACATCATACCCAACTACAATTACCAGAGGTTAAAGAAGGTTATTTAAATTCTGTTCAACGTATCTAAAAAACGAATACATGCATGCAACAAAAATACAACTACATGCATTGCAAGAAGTAGAATAGAACATGGCTAGCGTGGCAAAAAAATAGCACATTGAGGCATCTAGTTAGTTAGATAAACTCCTCCCCTAGGGTGACCACAAAGGTAACATCAATAAGACCATGAGTAAGAAGCACAAAGGATTCATCAGTAAGACCATGAGTAACCTGAACAAACACATCTGGAATTGCCCTCCCACTACTTGCAACAAGTCCACTACAAAACCTATCTGAAACTATGAAGTAGTTGGGGCCTCTAAAGGGGATGGCGGCTCAAAGCACAAATCACCAGAAAACACCGGAAATGGTGACCATACCTAGTAGATATACTCTTCAACGGCTGGACCTAATGGACTAGCCATGAAATGGATCTCAAGTTTGCCTTGGAGGGGAATACCTAGAAGATGGAAGCAAATCTACTCCTACAATGACAGGAACAAACAAAAATGACCATGTAATGGAGCTCATGCTGGGTGGCACGGCAATGTTGAGCATACCTGAAACCGAGTCATCCCGCTCATCGTCGTTGTCCCACTTGTTGATACGTATCCAACGTATCTATAATTTTTTATTGTTTCCTGCTATTATATCACCCTTATTGGATGTTTTACCATCATTTTATTGCAACTTTATATTATTTTTTACTTCATAGGAAATTAGTACCAAATAGAGTCCTAACGCAGCGAAACTTTTTGGACGGGCGAAAGAAGTACCAGAGTGGGGCTCCAAGGGGAACACCACCCACATGGGCAGGCCAGGGAGCCCAACTGCGTCCTGTTGGGTGGTGCGCTCCTCGGTGGCCTCCTGCATCGCCTCTTCTCCCTATAAATCCCCTAATATTCTAGAAACCCGAAGAGAGTCGACAAAAAACAATTCCAGCCGCCGCAAGTTCCAGAACCACGAGATCCAATCTAAAGCCCTATTCCGGCACTCCACCGAAGGGTAACACGATCATAGAGGGGTTCTTCATCCTCATTGATGCCTCGCCGATGATGCGTGAGTAGTTCATATCAGACCTACGGGTCCATAGGCAGTAGCTAGATGGCTCCTTCTCTCTATGTATCTCAATACAATGGTCTCTTGCAGATTTATTCAATGTAATGATTTTGTGCGGTGTGTTTGTTGGGATCAGATGAATAATGAGTTTATGATCAGATTTTGCCTTGAATTTTACAACCAATCTTCATTATTATAGCCTCGTATTTCTTCTCCGATATTTGGATTTTGTTTGTCCAGCTCGATCTATTTATCTTGGAATGTGAAGAGGTGCTTTGTGATGGGTTCGATCTTGTGGTGTCCTTTCCAAGTGACAGAAGGGGTAGCAAGGCACACATGTATCGTTGCTATTCAGGATAAAAATATAGGGTATATTCCTATATCAATAGATCTTGTCTACATCATGTCATCATTCTTATTGCATTACTCCGTTTTTTCATGAACTTAATACACTAGATGCATGCTGGATAGCGGTCGATATGTGGAGTAATAGTAGTAGATGCACGCAGGAGTCAGTCTACTATTCTTGGACGTGATGCCTATATACATGATCATTGTCTTGGATATCGTCAAAATTATTTGTTGTTCTATCAATTTCTCAATAGTAATTGTTTCACCCACCGTTCCTATTTTCTTGAGAGAAGCCACTTGTGAAATCTACGACCCCTTGATCTATTTCATCATCATATACTTTCAAATCTATATTGCTATTTCCCTTTTCCTTTATTTGCAACTTTTATTTGCAGATCTATATTATCAAAACACAAAAATACCTTGATGCACTTTTTTATTACTTATTTTATTTTGCGTTTATGAGATATCTATTTATCCAAACTATCATCAAACTATCTATCTTTTTACCCGTGAGGGATTGACAACCCCTCTCTTACGTAGGGTTGCAAGTGTTTGTTATTTGTTTGCAGGCGCCGTCTACATAGTGTTGCGTGGTTCTCCTACTAGCTCGATAACCTTGGTCTCATCACTATGGGAAATACCTACATTTCCTGTTCTTCATTATCCATTGATCTTTCGGGAAAATACTGACGTAATTCAAGTGACATCAAAAGGAATTTCTGGTGCCGTTGCTGGGGAAACATCTTGAACATTATCAGGTTCCTAATCACAAATCTCATCTCCTCGCAATTTACATTATTTGCCTTCTGCCTCTCGTTTTCATCTCCCCACTTCACAAAAACTTGCCATTTTCTTGTTAGATCTGTTTTGTCCTCACTCTTGTTTTCTTATCTTGTTGTTATGGCTGATATGTATACCCCTCCTTTGTTACTAGATTTTGAAGTTTTATACTTCAAGCAAACACAAGGAGAAAATATGAAAGATGCTTGGTATAGATTATTAGAATCTTATTGCATTTGCAATCTCAAAGGACATGCAAAGATCTTGCTTCGAAATTTCTATATAGGATTTTGCCGCTAAAGGGAATTTCATTGAGCTTGAATCTAACACCTCTTATGAGATCCTTGATGGAATTTTCGGATTCCACCAAAAGGGGTTTCTTTTACCCAAGAAGGGGTCAAACCTTAGACAAATTGGGTGATTTACATAAGTATTTGATTGAGTTATAAAAATATAATGAACCACTTAAACATATTGGTGGGAACCTCAATCGCATGAATACTTTGATTACTCTCTGCACTAAGCGTTTGGATATTTTGGATCTCAAGATGGCTTCTTTACCGAAAAACCTTGTAGAACGTAAAGAGCCTCCTAGTTTTGAAAAGGCCCTTGTAAAAGTGTACAAAACCAAGGAGGACAAAACTTGAGATCTATGTGTTATGCCTAGCTAGGGGCGTAAAACGATAGTGCTTGTTGGGAGGCAACTCAATTAATAATTTTTTTTTCTTTGTTACTTTCTGTTTTTGAGTGATTGCAAAATTATGATTTTGTTATGATTGTGTTTTTATGTTCGAGTTAATGTTTGTGCCAAATAAGACCTTTACGATGATTCATAAGATGAGTAGAAACAATACTGAATTTGAAACAGAAACTTTGTCTCAAGTGCACAAAATTTCAATTTTTACTCGAGCATGATAATGAGCTGAAATTTTGACACAGTATTTGTCTGCAAATGATTTATGTTGTCCTAATATTACAGAATATTTATAGTTACATAAGTATGGTTATAGTACATATTACTACAAATTGTTCTATCTAAGACAAATTATGTTTTCATTGCATTGTGTGCTTCTTTTGATGAATCTATGACTTCTATTGGGTGGTATGAGCCATGGTAAAGTTGGAATACATTAGATATAATGCAATATTAAAATATGAATGGGTTTTCAACAGTACCTTAAGGAAGTAATATTTTGCTTTATTATACTAACATATTTCACGAGAAATTGGTAAGTTTTGTGTGATTGAAGTTTTCATGTTTTGGGTGAGATCACGATGGATGAAGGAATAAGGAGTACGAAAGCCTAAGCCTGGGGATGCTTTCCACACCCCAAGACAATATTCAAGAAGTATCAATCAACTAATCTTGGGGATGCCCTGAGTGGCATTCTCTCTTTCGTCTAATGAGCATCGGTATTCTACTTGAAACTATATTTTTGTTCGACACATATAATGTGTTTTGCTTGGAGCGTCTTGTATGATATGAGCATTACTTGTTTTGATTTTTATTTTTTTCATTTGCATCCTTGCTTTACACACCTATTTGAGAGAGCCAAAATATGCTATGATATGTTAGAATTGCTCTGTGTGCTTCACTGAAATCTTTTAGAGCTATGGAATTGCTCTAGTGCTTCACTTATATATTTTTGAGCACGGTGTGCTTAATCATGTTTGCAGAAATGCTCTCATGCTTAACTTAGATCTATTTGAGAGTTAGTAATTTTGAAGAAATCCTCTCATGCTTCACTTAGATTATTTTGAGAGATGAAAATTTTTATGCTCATGATCTTCACTTAAATTATTTCAGCTTGTGAAAAGTAAAAGCAACATATGAAACTAGTCCCAAAGTGATAGATATTCAAGAGGGATATAATAAAAACTTTCATGAAGATCATTGGACAAATTAAACTTGATTCCTTGTAATAGTTTTGAGATACGATGATAGTGATATGTGAGTCATGTTGATGAGTAATCATGCTTTAGTAAGAATATTGGTGTTAAGGTTTGTGATTCCCTATGCAAGCACGCGAGTCAATAGTTATGCAATGAAATTACATCTTACTTATGGTGCATTATTCGATGTTAGTTATGCTCAATGCTTGCATAATTTTTAGTTTCTTGGTTGGGTGCTTCCCAATCTTTTGCTGGCCTTCACTTATACGATGTAGGAATAATTCTTGTGCATCCAAACTCCTTAAACCCAGTTTTGCCATATGAGTCCACTATAACTACCTATATGCAGTATATCCTTGCCGCTCTAAGAAAATTTGTATGTCCCATCACTAATTTTCAAAATAAAGTTCTATTTTGTGTACCCATACTAGCTGACGAGGTGGTGAAGGGTGGCTTATATTTTTTCATGCTAGATGTGTTATTCTCAAGATGAGTGTTTATTCACCTATCATTGCATGAGAGTATGGTGGTAATAGGGATGCCTAGTGCCGAAATGAAAAAAAATTTATCAAAAAATAAATTCCTTGGAAAGTGTTGGTATGGACGGTACCAGTGGATACGGCTAGCCGTGGAATGTGAAAGACATGGTGGAAAAGGAATAAACTTTATTTTTTTGCTTGGGAACCGCCTATGATGTATCAAGCATGGAGAGTATGGGGAACTCTAAGTCGTTCTCGTTGACGGGAAAAATATACCTCCCAAAATGTTTTATCTCTTGTTTTTTTGCTATGAGCTCTGGCACCTCTACAAATCCCTACTTCCCTCTCTGAAGGGCCTTTCTATTAACTTTATGCAATTTTTACTTTGTGTCTCCATTTTTCTTATTAAAAGAACCAACTAGGGGGCATTATGATCGTACTTGAGCAATGGGTGTAGCTAATATGCGGTTGTGTTTCATGAATAGATCAATGATTGAGCATGATGGGCTAGGGATAACATTATTTATTGTTGATATTTTGAAAGACATTGTTGCTTCTTGATATGCTTGAGTATTAAAGACTTCATGTCAAAACTAGACTATTGCTTTGAACCATATAAAAGTCCAAATGTCCATGGTACAAAGAAAAGAATAAGTTATGAACGTGATAGGCGGCATTCCACATCAAGAATTCTGTTTTTGTCATTTACCTACTTGAGGATGAGCAGGAATTAACCTTGGGGATGTTGATATGTCTCCAATGTATCTATAATTCTTTATTGTTCCATGCTGTTACATTACCATTCTTGGATGTTTTACAGTCATTTTATAGCAACTTTCTATTATTTTTTGGGACTAACCTATTGACATACTGCCAGTCCTAGTTGCTGTTTTTTGCTTGTTTTTTACTTCACACGAAATCAGTACCAAACGGAGTCCAAACACAGCAAAACTTTTTGGAGAATGTTTCTCGGCCAGAAGTCACAGGATGGGCCAAAGAAGTACTAGAGGGGGCTCCAAGGGGAGCACCACCCACATGGGCGCGCCAGGGAGCCCAAGTGCGCCCTGTTGGTGGCCTCCTGAACTTTCTCTTCGCCCTACAAATCCCCCAATATTCTAGAAACCCCAAGAGTGTCAATGAAAAACAATTCCAGCCGCCACAAGTTCCAGAACCACGAGATCCAATCTAGAGACGTATTCTGGCACTCCCTCGGAGGGGAATACGATCACGGAGGGGTTAACCATCCTAATCGGAGGGGAATATGTGAGTAGTTTATATCAGACCTACGGGTCCATAGGAAGTACCTAGATGGCTTCTTCTCTTTATGTATCTCAATACAATGGTCTCTTGGAGATCTATTTGATGTAATGCTGTTGTGCGGTGTGTGTTTGTTGGGATCCGATGAACAATGTGTTTACTATCAGATTTTTCCTTGAATTTTATGTCCAATCTTGATTATTATAGCCTCATATGTATTCTCTAACATTTGGGTTTTGCTTGGACCACTTTAACTATTTATCTTGCAATGTGAAGTGGTGCTTTGTGATGGGTTCGATCTAGTTGTGTCCTTTACCACCGACCGAAGGGGCAGCAATGTACACATGTATCGTTGCTATTAAGGATAAAAAGATGGGGTCTATTGCTACATGAATAGATCTTGTCTACATCATGTCATCGTTCTTATTGCATTACTCCGTTTTTCCAGGTACTTAATACACTAGATGCATGTTGGACAGCGGTCGATGTGTGGAGTAATAGTAGTAGTTGCACGCAGGAGTCGGTCTCTAATATACATGATCATTGTCTTGGGTATCGTCATAATTATTTGTTGTCCTATCAAATGCCCAACAATAATTTGTTCACCCCCCGTTTCTATTTTCTTAAGAGAATCCGCTAGTGAAATCTATGGCCCCCGGGTCTATTTCATCATCATATAATTTCTGATCTATATTTCTATTTGCCTTCTCCTTTATTTGCAAGTTTTATTTTGAGATCTATATTATCAAAATAACAAAAATACCTTGCCGCATTTTTTGTTAATTCTTTTATTTCGTGTTTGCGAGATATCTATTTATCCAAACTATCTATCTTTTTACCCGTTAGGGATTGACAACCCCTCTCTTACGTCGGGTTGCAAGTGTTTGTTATTTCTGTGTAGGCACTTACTACATAGTGTTGCGTGATTCTCCTACTCGTTCGATAACCTTGTTCTCATCACTGAGGGAAATACCTACTGTTGCTATGATGCATCATCCCTTCCTCTTTGTTGAAAACACCGATGTAGTTCAAGCGACATCACTCGTTGCCGTGGCCTAAGGTGCTAGCCCTTCATCTATCCTTTGGTGCCCTTGCCGTCCCCGAAGCATCTGGCTCACCCGCCCACGCCATGATTCGAGATCTAGAGAGCACCGTCACCTAGATCACCTCTGCCGCTTGGGTTGAGAGATGTGAGGAGTTGGAAGCAGAGAGGAGTTGGAAGCAACGATCTAGGAGCAAACAAAACTCGCAAAAAAAGTGAAAATACATGGGAGGGGACCGGGTTGGGATGACCTAGATGGTGGACTTGGATACAGGTTGGAACGAACGAGGCCCGTCTGATGAAACGCAATCAGATGATGCACGAGGGGGTTTCCCGGGAGGAAGCCAGCATCTGGCTATCTTGAAGAATTTTACTTCAGAGTTTCACTTTTAAGTTCACATATATCATGAAACTTTTGTTGCATTATTTGATTCTTACTTTACAGTAGCAATAGTCTAATCCTGAGTTCAATAGGTGCCATTATTATGTGATATTCAGTTATTCACTTACTTTTTTTTATGATTTAGTATGACATCTCCTCAAACCAGCGCCAAACTGGGTAACCTTCTATTGTATGATTTAGTCTGACATCCCCTCAAAGCGGCCACATACTAGGTAGAAGTGATTATACAAAATATTTGCCTCATCTATTAATTAAGAAGAAGAGAATTGCCTTGTTAATTGTTAATTAAGGGAAAACTGGACTAAAACCGTCACAACCGTTGTACGACACACACAAGATACCCCCCACACATAGCTCTAGAGAGGGTCTGGTTAAGACAGCGCACATGCTTCATCGTCATCACTTCTCCCCTAGAAGGTGTTTTCGCTATCCCTAAACTCTGAGCAAACAACTCCGATTCACCGTAGGCTATCGCCGACTCAACCCACTATGTAGAGGCCATGTGGAGTTGCATGAAGATCCGTGCCAGAACTCAGCCACCTGCAACCAGACAACTGTGGGGACTCCGACTTGTAAGTCGACATTGCCAAATGCACGTGTAAAGTGATCCCAGAGATCAATGCTCACTGAACACACACATACTAAATAACAAGAGTCTTCCATCCATACGTAATTTCTGAATACAAATAGGTCCATTAAGGCCAAGTCATTACATAAAATATAGCCTCAAAGGCTGACACACCAACACATACTACTGGAAGCGGATAACTTGGTTGATATTGTGAACCCATGCCATCTACCTTAACCTACATGCATTATGACTGGGAAGCATCCTAGATTGCATGTTCTTCCCCGATGAATTCTTCTCGAACTCCGGGCCTTCCATGCCTGGCTAATTAAATAACCAATGGGAAACCAATGAGTACTTTGAATGTACTCGCAAGCAAACCATGATATGGAACAATACAATAACGAAGTATGACATAATACTAGCATGCTCGTTTTGTGGAAAGGTGGTTTTTCCTAGTGCAACAACATGTTCAAATTCTTGGGCGACATGCACCACAAGGTATAACGGTAACCTGATGAACAGGTTACAAATGTCAATATCAACTGGGGATCGGAGAACCCATGTCCACCCATCATGCCCAGTCAATTGACTTTGCTCGAGCATCATGTTTTGTTCTTATATTACCCCCTTCACACACACACACACACTTGGTTTATGCAGAAACGAAAGGACATAGTTTAAGCAGGATTACCCAACTGTCCTTGACCGTGGACACGGCTATTTGAATAGTTTTACACTCTGGAGAGGTTGCGCACTATAATCACAGACTCGGGGAACTTCCATATCATCCACGACTCGCAGTATATAACATACCCGAGGTAAGAACCCGAACAATGACTTTCCCCTGGCAACACTAAACAAAGAGTCCACTCTTTGGTGCCATCCCTCATGATTTACATCATACGAGCCTCGCTCTAGATTGTACCATCCATGAGGGCACGCAACGGTGTGCCCGGAACATGTAAAGACAGCATGGACGCCATATCCGGCATGACCCCATCAAGAGAGTGACCACGTCACTCCCTCCACTAGTAATGCGGGCTCTCTTCTAGTATCGACCAAGGTGATCAACAAGCCTCGTACCATGAGGGGTGACGTTGTCTCACATGTAAGGTTGGGATGGTTGACTCATCTTAAATCTAATCTTATTTTTGAAACCACGCACACAAAACCTTTCTTGGTACACCACTTCTTCTCAAGTGGTCACCCATCTCATCACCATCACCATCGGGCATTAGTAGCACCCGACGAGGCTTTTAAAAAGACTTTGTAAGACACCCTTCATCATCATCATGCATATTACCGTTCCTCCATGCATAGCAACTACTAGCAACTAACTATCCCACATACACAACCCTCATAGGTGGTAGGGTCATGCCCAAACGGAAGTTTCAACGAGGTGTTCTTCGGGGACAGGCCAACAAAGAGGGTCTTCGAATCAACACGAATAGATGCATAAGTAAGGCATCATATGACATGCAAGTAAAATTTCTTAGGCATGGTCAAAGCGTTGCTTGCCTTGGTCGACAAAGTCTCGGGGGTCTTCGAAGACTTCGGATCTAACTCCGTTGTCAACCACGTGATTTATCATCGCAATAGTAATAGCAATAATAAGAACCACAACAAAGAAAGCACAAAACTCACTCCTAAAATGTTATCCTATTTTGTAAAATACTAATTTCACATCTAAAGACATTTTCTCCTGGTTTTGGTGTGAAAAAGTTTTTCAAAACTATTTTAACACAGGCTGCAAATACTCAAAACAAGGTTTTAAAAGAAAACTGTGTATAAAAGTTTTTGTAAAAATTACACAAGTAGTTTTATTAAATTCTACATATTTTTACAAGATTTATGGTCGAAATATAATGATATTTGGGGGAATATTTGTCCGTGTGGAATTTTTGGCAAAATCCATAAAATAGGAAAAATAAAAGGGCTTAACACCTGGGTCAGACGCAGCCACCAGCTGGGCCGGCCCAGCCAGCCAGCCCAAGGGCGCATGCGCCGTCAGGTTTGAACCTTATGCTTCGGGCCTAGTGGCGAGCGACTAAGAGAGGGAGGGAGAGAGAGACTTATGCCGACAGGTGGGGCCACCCTGTCAAGGTTGTCTTCAACCTCGCGACAAAAGGAGGAGGAGCTCACTGGCATCAGCTCCGTCCATGGTGAGGGGAGGTGAGCACAGGAATGGACTCCTCGCACTCCTGCCATTCGGATGACGGTTGAAGGAGTGTCTCAAGTGGCCAGAGTTGCCGGTGACGAGAAGGCCGCGGTGGAGGGCGTCGGGAGGTGGTTGGTGCCGACGCTTGGCAATTGGAAATGAGCGGGGAAGTGGCGGAGGTGAAGCTAGAGCTTCCTGCGGTCTTTATGGAGGTGGAATGGAGGCTGGAGTGGGCATGTGTCCCGAGATCGACGGAGCCCCGACGCGGCGGCGCCTCGGTCGAACTCGAGAACTGGTGCTCGGGGAGCTCGATTGTGGTGAATGGGTCATTGATTAAAGATGCGAGAGGGGTTCCAAGGAAGAGAGAAGCTGGGATGGCCTTTATATAGGCGGGGCACTGTCCACCGAAGGGTGGTGCACCGACGAGACCTTGGAAACGACTAGAGAAGGGGAGAAGGCTCGAGATTGAGCCAATGATCTTCATGGGCAAGGTTCATGCCCGAATGAAGGACTGCGGAGGAGCGGGGCTGCCTCAGAGGCACGTCACAGTGGCAAGTGCCATCAGACCACTTCGGGTTTGCGCGGGAACGCGTCGCCATGCGCAGGAGAAAGGGAGAGAGGAGGGGCTCGATAGGGAGCTTGCACCGGTCGTCGAGGAATCAAATCCAGAAAGCATGTGGGGGCGAGGTCTGGCCGGGGCTGTTATCCTTTGTCTCAAGCGTCCACTATGGTGCGTCTAGAGTGCAGTTTTGGCATGCTGGGACGCTCTGGCACGCCCCACCGTGTCTAGTAGTGCGTGGGTGCTATGGATATGCTCCTCGGATACTTTAGAGATGGGGAGAGACGTGGAGGTCAAAGAAAAAGTGAGACGGAGTCTCTGCTAGTGATGAACCAGAAAAGGAATTGGGGATGTTATCTTTCTCCACACTGAATTAGAGATGTGGCTCTCGGCTGCAGATGTGGGGATAACCCATAGACTTTGGATTAAAGTTTGGAGTAAAGGAAGTAAGTAGATGGGGTGAAAGTAGTTGTTTTACTAAATCACTAGACGGTGTTTTATGTTGTTTTGAGCAAGTTAAACCTCACCAAATGTAGTGATAAATAACAGGATTAAATGATGGTTAAAAAATAGTAGGATTCACCAAGTCTGAGCTCATTTGAGCAAGGTTGGAATGTAGACATACAAAACCCTAGAAATGGGTAGAATTAGATATCTGTGAACCAAGGTGAGTAAACCAACTCCCACAAATGCACAACTTGGTGTGGGGATTGGATCACTCCTGCAAAGTTTGAGAGCAATTGGGCAAACTTGGCAATGTAGAGTTGTTCCATCTTTGTTCTCGACTAGAAGGGTTTTGGGTTTATTGGGTGAACCAAATCAACTTGGATGAGGATGAAACTTTGCAAAGTCACCTCATATGACATATGGGACATGCTAGAATTTTCCTGCAATTTATTGAGAATATTTCATTTGGAAACATTGCAAAATCTTAGAATAGGCACAAAGGGTTTGGAGGGGTTTTGCCCATTACTTTGAACATGACCATGTGTCGAAACTCATATATATGGAAAATATATGTCCTCTCAGTTTCCCTAAATTTTTGCAAATATTTTTAAGGTAGGAAAATATATTTTTCCCTATGAAATACCATTTCTTGCCTCAAAAAAGGGCATTTAAATAAAATAGTAAAATAACTTTTAAAATAATTTTTTTTGTTTTTGGGAAGTTATTTTAATAACAGAATCCAGGAAAAAACTTTGGGGTAAAATATATCTCCTAAATTAGGGACTTGTAGTGCAAATCCCAATTCAGGGGTTTTGAAGCTTTCAAATAAATAACATGCTTTTTGACGAAATAGTATTTTAGCAAAAATAGCTTCCGGTCCTATACACATGTCATGATCATTGGGCAAGGGTTTGGAGAGAAAGATGGGTGCTTTTAGAAAGAAAGTTGTTTGGTGAACTAAAACACAATCAAGGACTTAAGCAAGTTGCAATCAAATCAATCACTCAAAAAGTTTTAATTGGTCCCAAATTTTGTAAATTAGGAAGTGACAAAGTGTTACAAACACAAGGTGTGACACACCTACCCCTCTTACAAGAATCTCGACCCCGAGATTCCTAGGCTAAGCACTAAAAAGATAAGGGAAATCGGCTCTGAGGTAGTCTTCACGCTCCCGTGTTGCTTGTGTCTCGGTGTGCTTTCTCAAGTGGACCTTGAAGTACTTGATGGTGCGGCTTCGAGTATGACACTCGGCTTCATACAGGATGTCGATCGGTCTCTCGCAATAAGCAAGGTCTGGCTAAAGGTGAATGGCGTGATGATCGATGTCCTTGTAGAGGTCCGAACGGTTGGGAACCTGGAGGCACCTTCGGAGTTGTGAAACGTGGAAAACGTTGTGCACGCTGAAAGCTCGAAAGGTAGCTCCAGCTGATAAGAAACTTCTCCTCGCCTGGTGGTGATCTTGAAGGGGCCAATATATCTTGGTGCGAGCTTCCCCTGGATGTGGAAACACTTCGTTGCCTTAATAGGTGTGACACGGAGGTATATGTAGTGTCCGGTGTTGAGTTCGACTTCATGACGATTGGAATCGTCATAGCTCTTCTGTCTTGAGTTGTTGGTTTCCACGCATTTCTTGACAAGTTGGACTTGCTCTTCGACTTCACGGAGGATGTTCGGCCCAAAGATCATTCTTTCTCTGGTCTCGGACCAGTTCAGGGGTGTGCAACATTTGCATCTGTACAACACCTCAAACGGTGCCATCTGGAGGCTGGACTGATAAGCATTGTTGTATTAGAACTCGGCGAAGGGAAAACAATCATCCCATTTGGCTCCATATGCCAAAACACAAGTGCGGAGCATATCCTGGAGTATCTGATGTACTCGTTCCCTCTGTCCGCCAGTCTGAGGGTGGAAAGTTGTGCTGAAGGAGAGCTTGGTTAAACTTCTTCCAGAATCTTGAGGTGAACTACGCGCCCCGATTGGACACGATCTCCTTCGGAGCTTCGTGTAGACTCACGATACGCTCGATATAGAGATTGCCCAACTTGTGTCCATCATAGGAGGTCTTGACGGGAATGAAGTGGGCCACCTTGGTCTGGTGATTGACAATGACCCAAATTGCGTCATGTCCTTTGCTTGATCTGGACAGACTGATGATGAAGTCCATCCCGACTTTGTCCCACTTCCATTCCGGCACCTTGAGAGGTTGAAGCAACCCAACGGGTCATTGGTGCTCAACCTTGAACCTTTGGCATACGTCGCACTTAGCAACATACGAAGGTATTTCCCTCTTCATGCCATGCCACCAGAACCTTGCCTTAAGGTCTTGGTACATCTTGGTTCCTCCATGGTGAATAGAATACGGGGTGTTGTGTGCTTCTTACAAGATTAGGTTCTTGAGGTCATCTTTGTTGGGTACGCAAATGCGGCTCCCAAACCACACGACTCGCTGCTCATCTACGGAGAATCCTGGGGCCTTGCCATCCTTGTTCTTCTTCTTGATACCTTTGATGCTCTCATGTCCCTTTTGGGCCTCCTTATTGTCATCCATCAGCGTAGGCTTCACTTCGAGGTTGGCCAGGAATCCTGGTGCAACTAGCTCCAACCTGAAGCTCTCAAGTTCTTCATATAGGGCGGGTAGCCTTTCTTTTATTACAACATTCAAGGTGCAAGCCTTTCTTCTCAAGGCAGCTACTACTATGTTTGGAATTGAATACTGAGGTCATAATCTTTAATTAATTTCAACCTTCGCTGTTCCCTCATATTAAATTCCTTTAGAGTGAAAATATACTTCAAACTCTTGTGGTCGCTGTATATCTCACATCGCTTCCCCACAAGGTAATGCCGCCATGTTTCAAGGCAGGAACCACTACTTCCAACTCAAGATCGTGAGTGGCGTAGTTTTCCTCATGGGGACGCAACTGTCAAGACAGATATGCCACGAACATGCCTTGTTGCATAAAGACACCATCGAGTCCGGTCATCGATGCATCACAGTATATCACAAACACCTTGTGAATATCAGGAGTGGGCAGATTTGGGGCTGTCCTCAATCTTTTTCCCCTCCTAGAAGAGTTGCATCATAGGTCGGGCGATGCTAGAGAATCCTTCAACGAACTTGCGGTAGTATCCCGCGAGTTCGAGGAAGCCTCTAACTTCCTTCACATTGGTTGGTGATCTCCACTTCATCACTGATGTAATCTTGGTGGGATCGACTCCTAACCAATCCATCGTTGTTACATGACCCAAGAATCCAACTTCATCCAGCCAAAACTCGCATTTGCTGAAGTCGGCGTAAAGTTGGTGCTCTCGAAGTTTTTCCAACACCATCCTCAAGTGCTGCTCATGCTCTTCTTCAGATTTGGAGAAGATGAGTATGTCATCGATTAAGACGACGACAAACTTATCTAGATTCTCCATGAAGACTTTGTTCATGAGGTACATGAAGTAGGCTGGGGCATTGGCTAACCCAAACGACATGACCGTGCCCTCGTATAGGTTGTATCTGGTTATGAATGTCGTCTTTGGAATATATTTGGGATGGATATTTAGTTTGTAGTACCCAGACATGAGGTACTATTTAACTGATCGAACATGTCTTCAATCTTGGGGAGTGGATACTTGTTCTTTATCGTGAGCTCATTGAGGGAATAGTAGTCGACACATAGTCTAATAGTTCAGTCCTTCTTGGACACGAATAGAACACGTGATCCCCAAGGAGAGCCACTAGGGAAAATAAATCCTTTCCTAAGGTGTTCGGCCAGTTGTTTTTTCAACTCTGACAATTCCTCGGATCCCATCCTATATGGCTTCTTATAGATGGGCCTTGATCCGGACATTAGTTCAATAATGAACTCGATGTCTCGGTCAGGAGGCACCTCGGGTAGTTCACTAGAAAAGACATCTGGGTACTCACATACCACTACATCTGGGTACTCGCATACCACTCGCACCTGGTTCAACTCAGTTCTCAAAAGGTAATTTGCCCGAGGGGCTTGAGTGGAGGCAGCTTGGGAACATACTTGACCTTGACTCCTTGGTTTCTAATCATAGTAATAGTCTTCTTGGCAGAGTCCAACATGCTTTGGTGCTTGGCTATGAGGTCTTCTTACCAAGGATCACGTCCAAGCCTTGCGAGTTAAGGACGATGAGGTCTGCTACAAAGTCTACCCCGTTGATGTTGATCCCAACTCCTCTATATCCTATATGGGTCCTCAATACTGCACTCGGTGTTTGTACCAACATATGACCATTCACGAATGTAGGCTTCAATCTACTCTCCATCGCAAACTTTTGGGTGACAAAATAATGCAGAGCACCACAATAAAAAAGTACTATTGCTGGAGTTGAATTGATAAGGAACGTACCCAGTATGCAATCCAAGTCTTCCTCGGCTTCCTGTGCAGTTACGTGACTCACACGACCCTTGCCGTTCTAAGGCGGGTCGTGGGTGGCTTGGTTCCTGGTTGGTGCTCCACGACCTTATCCTTGATTAAGCGCATTGACGTGCGGTGCATCGGGCTTCTTGTTGGGGCACTGCTTTGAGATGTGTCTGGGCTGACCATACCCAAAGGAGGGGACCTGCCCGATGTTGTTCGTCTTGCCAACATTGTTGTTGCTGGGAGGGTTGTATGCCGGCTTGGAGTTGGCGTATGGCTGCGGACGGTAGGTTGGTCAAGGTGCAGGAGTCCTCGGGTGCTGAGGCTGATAGCTTGGCCTTGCCAGGGTTGATTGCCACAGGCGAGTCTTCTGGTTGATGGAACCACTGTTGTTAATCAGCTTACACTTGCACGTGTCCTTCGTGGCATGATGCTTATCTTCAAGCATTAGGGATTTATTCACCAGATCGCCGAAGGTTCTACAGTCGCATACAACCACTTGGTATAGCAGCGACTTCTGAAGCCCTTCCATGAAGCGTTCTATCTTGGTGGCCTCAGTGCTGACATTATCTGGTGTGTACCTCGATAGGAGGTTGAACTTCTCCACGTACTTCTTAACTGAGCCACTTCCTTGCTTCAGCGTGCGAAACTCCCGCTTCTTGATAGCCATCATCCCAGAGTAAATGTGGGTAGTACAAAATCCTTCCTTAAACTCTGCCCAGGTGACACATGCTCGCCTTGCATGACTTTCAATCCGTCCCACCTGGCTCTGGCGGTACCTCCAAGATAGTGAGAGTCATATAGAACCTTCTCATAGTCATAGGTGCAGTTGACCAGTGCGAGGAGGTCCTCGATGGAGCGGATCCAGTCATCAACATCCAAAGGCTCGGTTGTCTCAGTGAAAGTCGGGGGCGAAGTCCTCATGAACTCCGACAAAGTGGAGCGACCATTGCCGTTCCAGCCCTCCTGTGGGTTGTTCACCATGACATGAGCCATCTACTGGATAGCGACATTGTTGGCTTGGCATTCCTCTCGGAGAGCTTGAAGAAACTGAGCCACGGTCAGGTTCTCTGGAGGAGGTGGTGGCGGGGGACTGTCGCCTTGTGGCTGCTCCTGGTGAGCTCAAGCTTGAGCGGACCCACCGGCTCCTAGCTGCTTGCTAGAGTCGCCAGTGCTGGGGTGGTCAAAGGAACTGGTGTGGGTAGGAGTCACCATCCTGTTTGGAGCAGCCAAGTCAACAACTGGAATAGATGAATGAACAACACAAGAGGGGAATGTGCCTAAATTGGGATGGGGGTTGGTGCGGTGCAAGTGTGTAAACAAAAGGGCCAAAAAACCCAACACATAATCATTAATTGAGACAAGCGATGCACCCGTTAACATGTTGCCTAAGGCAAAAACGCGGCTTGCATCTAGACACAAAAACAAAAGATAACAATAAGCACACATGGTTTCATCTGAACCATCACATGTACTCGAATCCACATGAGGGGTTCCTAGCATGTCCTACCCTAAGGATCCTTGGACTCAAGTAGTGGAGTGCTCGGTCTCATATTCATGCTCCTCTGGGTCTTCCTCCTGGTCATCATCCACGTGGGCATCGTCTCGTGTCGAGGGTGTCGGGGAACGAGGAGGTCCATCCCGACGATGCTTCTTCATGGGAGCGGTGAAAATGACTCAATAATTCTTGGCATTCATGAAACGACTCTGAATGTGGGTGACCATAAGAGTGGGTATTCCTCCTCTGTATGCGACAACAGGTTGTCCCCCGGGGGCTTCATCCTTCTTGATCTTACTATAGTTCATCTTCGCTTGACAGAGTAGCTCGCGGTGTTGGGGAACGTAGTAATTTCAAAAAAAATCCTACGCTTCACAAGGATCTATCTAGGAGAAACCAACAACGAGAAAAGGGGTAGAACATCTTCATATCTTCGAAGATCGCTAAGCATAAGCGTTACAAGAACGCCGTTGATGGAGTCGTACTCGCAGCGATTCAGATCGCGGAAGGTTCTGTTCTAAGCGCTGAACAACGGCGCCTCCGCATTCAAGACACGTGCAGCCCGGTAACATATCATACGCCTTGATCCAGCAAGGAGGGAGGAGAGGTTGAGGGAGAGCTCCGGCAGCACGACGGCGTGGTGACAGTGGAGCTGCGTGGTATGGAGGACGAGGAGGAGGAGAGCTAGGGTTGTGCCTTGGAGGTGGAAGAACTTGTGTCTAGCAGCCCCAAACCCTTGGGTTTATATAGGAGGAGAGGGAGGAGAGTGCGCACCCCTAGGGTTTCTCCTAGGTTGTGCGGCAGCCCTAGATGTGAGGGTCGGCGGCTCGAACAGGAGGAGGTGGCGCCCTAGGGTGGCTTGCCACCCAAGGCAAGCCCCACGCCTAGGGTCAGCCCATCCTTCTCTCTTGTGCGCCTCGGGCTGCGGTGGGAGGCGCACCAGACCATCTAGGGGCTGGTTCCCTTCCACTCTAGGCCCATCTATCCTTTTGGGGCTGGTCGCCCTTCCCGGTGGACCACCGGAACCATTCGGGTGGTCCCAGTACATTACCGACGATCTCCGCAACTCTTTCGGCGATCAAAACTCCACTTCCTATATATGAATCTTTACCTCCGGACCATTCCGGAACTCCTCGCGACGTCCGGGATATCATCCGGGACTCTGAACAACCTTCGGTAACCACGTATACTATTCCCATAATAACCCTAGTGTCATCGAACCTTAAGTGTGTAGACCCTACAAGTTCGGGAACCATGCAGACATGACCGAGACACCTCTCCAGTCAATAACCAACAATGGGGTATGGATATCCATGTTAGTTCCTGCATGTTCCATGATGATCTCATCGGATGAAGCACAATGTCGGGGATTCAATCAATCCCGTATGCAATTCCCTTTGTCAACCGGTATGATACTTGCCCGAGATTCGATCATCGGTATCCCTATACCTTGTTGAATCTCGTTACCGGCAAGTCTCTTTACTCATTTCATAGCACATCATCTCGTGGCTAACTCCTTACCCACATTGAGATCATTATGATGATGGATTACCGAGTGGGCCCACAGATACCTCTCCGTCACACGGAGTGAAAAATCCCAGTCTCGATTCGTACCAACCCAAGTGACACTTTTGGAGAAACATGTAGTGCACCTTTATAATCACTCCGTTACGTTGTGACGTTTGATACACCAAAGCATTCCTAAGGTATCCGGGAGTTGCACAATCTCATGGTCTAAGGAAACGATACATGACATTAGAAAAGCTTCAACAGACGAACACTATGATCTAGTGCTATGCTTAGGATTGGGTCTTGTCCATCACATCATTCCCCAATGATATTATCCTGTTATCAATGACATCTGATGTCCATGATTAGGAAACCATGATCATCTATTGATCAATGAGCTAGCCAACTAGAGGCTCACTAGGGACACATTGTGATATATATATTCACACATGTATTATGGTTTCGGGTTAATATAATTACAACATGAATAATAGACAATTATCATGAACTAGCAAATATAATAATAACCGCTTTATTATTGCCTCTAGGGCATATTTCCAACACTCTCCCACTTGCACTAGAGTCAATAATCTAGTTACATTGTGATGAATCGAACACCCATAGAGTTCTGGTGCTGATCATGTTTTGTTCGTAGAATAGGTTTAGTCAACGGATATGCGACATTCAGGTCCGTATGTACTTTACAAATATCTATATCTCCATCCTGCATGTATACAGGAATGGAGTTGAAGCGGCGCTTGATGTGCTTGGTCTTTGATACGTCTCAAACGTATCTATAATTTTTGATGGTTTCACGTTGTTATCTTGTCTTCTTTGGTTGTTTTATGTAACTTTTATATCTTTTTCGGGACTAACTTATTAATTCAGTGACAAGTGCGAGTTCATGTTTTTTCTGTGTTTTTGACTCTTTTGAGATCTGATTTTGGAATGGAGTCCAAACAGAAGAAAAACCCCGAAATGATTTTTCCCCAAACGGAAGAAGATGACGGGGCCTTTGGGCCAAGCCAGGTGGGCTCCAGGGAGCCCAGAAGCCCCCACTCCGCCACCAGACGAGAGGCGGTGCTGGGCAGGCTTGTGGCCTCCCTGGCCGCCCCCTGACCTAGATCTTTGGCTTATAAATTCCCAAATATTCCCCAAAAAATCAGGGGAGCCTCGAAAATACTTTTCTGCCGCCGCAAGCTTCCGTTTCCGAGAGATCTCATGTGGAGACCCTTCCCAGCGCCTTGCCGGAGGGGACTTTGGAGTTGGAGGGCTTCTTCATCATCATCATCGCCCCTCCAATGACTCGTGGGTAGTTCACTTCAGACCTCCGGGTCCGTAGTTAATATCTAGATGGCTTCTTCTCTCTCTTGGATCTTCAACAGAAAGTTCTCCATGATCTTCATGGAGATCTATCCGATGTAATCTTCTTTGGCGGTGTGTTTGTCGAGATCTGATGAATTGCGGATTTGTGATCAGATTATGTATGATATATATTTGAGTCTTTGCTGATTTCTTATATGCATGATTTGATATCCTTGTAAGTCTTTCCGAGTCTTGGATTTTGTTTGGCCAACTAGATCTATGATTCTTGCAATGGGAGAAGTGCTTGGTTTTGGGTTCTGCCAGGTGGTGACCTTTCCGAGTGACAGTAGGGGCAGCAAGGCACACATCAAGTAGTTTCCATCAAGGGTAAAACGATGGGGTTTTTATCAATGGTTTGAGATTATGCCTCTACATTATGTCATCTTGCTTAAGGCGTTACTCTGTACTTATGGACTTAATACACTAGATGCATGCTGGATAGCGGTCGACGTGTGGAGTAATAGTAGTAGATGCAGACAGTATCGGTCTACTTGTTTTGGGCGTGATGCCTATATAAACAATCATTGCATAGATATCGTCACGACTTTGCGCGGTTCTATCAATTCCTCGACAGTAATTTTTTCACCCACCATCTACTTGCTTTCATGAGAGAAGCCACTAGTAAACGCTACGGCCCCCGGGTCTATTCACGTCCATCGTTTACATCTCCGCTTTTACTTTTGTTTGTTACTTTGTTGCTTTCAGTTCTCACTTGGCAAACAATCTATAAGGGATTGACAACCCCTTGATAGCGTTGGGAGCAAGTTTTTGTGTTTGTGTAGGATCTTGAGATACTCCTCCACTGGATTGATACCTTGGTTCTCAAACTTAGGAAAATACTTACCACCGCTACGCTACATCACCCTTTCCGCTTCGATGGAACACCAACGCAAGGCTCCAAGGCCACGGGGGAAATCCTTTGCATACTTGCCTAGGAAGTCCCTTAAGGTGTAGCCTCGGCAGAAAGATCAAGCCAAGTATTCTCCCGTCGACGTTCCTATTTCTGGCGCCGTTGGAAGGTCTTTTGTTGCAGTAGGAGAAGTATTTCTGGCGCCGTTCCGGGGAGGAGAAATCAAGATCTATCCAAGTAGGTCTCACAAACTCTTCTCTTGCATTTACTTTTGTTGCCAGTTGCCTCTCGTTTTCCTCTCCCCCACTTCACATTTGTCGTTTCCATTGGCCTTTCTCCTTTGCCTTTTTCGTTTGCCTTTTCGTTCGCCCTTTTCTCTCGCTTGCTTTCTGTTCGCTTGTGTGCCATGTGCCTTCAATATGCTTGCATCTTCGCTTGCTGAAAATCTATTGATATGGATCCTCATCCACTAGCTAGTCTCTTTAAGAGATCCACTATTGTTGAACAAATTGCTAGTGAGTTGAGGACACTTGACTATCTTTATGGAGTTTTACTTGAGAGGCGTGAATCTGAAAATTGTGTGGAAGAAAACTGTGAATTGATTCACGAGGGTTCTTTGGATGAAAAGCATGATTGCAATGGTTTCACTATAAATTCTATTAGTGATAATCATGCTGAAATTATGCAAAACCCTAAGCTTGGAGATGCTAGTTTTGCTATGACCACTACTTATTGCAATAATCATGATTGGGGTGATGATCTTTCTTATGATCTTGAAAATTTGTTCAAACCTCATGATGAATATGATATTTGCAACAATACTGAAAGTGGGATTAGAGAAGTCATGACTTTATTTGATGATAATCCCACTATTTTTGAAGAGCGTCAACTTTGCATGCATGTGGATCATGAAAAGAATATCCTATGGTATAACTATATTGTTGAATTTGAATATGATCCCACATGTAATTGCTATGAGATAGGAAAATATTTTGGTAGAAACTTTCATGTTACCAAATCACCTCTCGTGATGTTGAGATTGCTCTTGTCTCTTTCTTCTTCCTTGCATATGGCAACTATTGGTTGTCTTGACAATCTATTTTCTTATAAAATGCTTATGCATAGGAATTATGTTAGACTTAGATGTGATTTTCACATGCTTTAGGATGCTCTCGTTGTTCTTCAATTCTTGTCTTTTGTGAGAGCATTATTGAATGCCTAGCTAAGGGCGTTAAACAATAGCGCTTGTTGGGAGGCAACCCAACGAATCTATCGTTTTTCTTTCTGTTTTGTGTTTCCCACACTTTCATTATTTTGTTATGATTGTGTTTTTGTGGTTCTTTTTGCGTTTGTGCCAAGCAAAACCGTTATGATTAGTCTTGGGGATGATCGTTTGGTCATGCAGGAAAAGACAGAAACTTTCTGCTCACGAAACGAATTATCATTTTTGTTCTGTAAGATCTTTTGAGTTGATTCTTTTTTTCTGCTGATTGCTACGCTAATTCTTCAGACTGTCGTAATTTTTCGGAATTTTTGAAGTACCAGAGGAATACGAAATATACAGATTGCTACAGACTGGTCTGCTGTTAACATATTCTGTTTTTTGTTGTGTTGGTTGCTTATTTTGATGAAAATATGGATAGTATCGGGGGGTATTAGTCATGGAAGATTGAAAGTACAGTAACCCAACATCAGCACAAGTAGAATTTAAGTTTTCTACAGTACCTAAGGAAGTGGTGGTTTGCTTTCTTGTACTAATGTTATCACGAGTTTGTGTTTAAGTTTCGTGTTGTGAAGTTTTCAAGTTTTGGGTGAAGTTCTTATGGACAAAGAGATAAAGAGGGGCAAGAGCTCAAGATTGGGGATGCCCAAGGCACCCCAAGGGATTCAAGGATGCCGTAAAAGCCTAAGCTTGGGGATGCCCCGGGAAGGCATCCCCTCTCTCGTCTTCAATCCATCGGTAACGTTACTTGGGGCTATATTTTTATTCACCACATGTTTTTTTTTTGCGTGGAGCGTCTTGTATCGTAGGAGTCTTTTATTTTTTTTGTGTCACAATCATCCTTGCTGCACACCTAGAGAGAGAGACATGCACACACTGTGATTTTGTCAAGCTTCACTTATATCTTTTGGTAGACAATTCAGCTCACATGTGCTTCACTTATATCTTTTGAGCTAGATACTTTTGCTCTATGTGTTTCACTTGTATCTTTTAGAGCACAGCGGTGCATGGCTTGGTAGTTGATCTATGCTTTGAAAGTAGTCTCAAAAGGGGTAGTTATCCAAAGGGATACGAAAACTTCCACCTTCATGTGCATTGAATAGTTAGAGAAGTTTGATTCATCTCAATTAGTTTTGAGTTGTGGTTATGGTAATATGAAAGTCATGCTAGTAAGGTGTTGTGGATCTAGAAATACTTGTGTTGAAGTTAGTGATTCCCGTAGCATGCACGTATGGTAAAATGCTATGTGATGAAATCTGAGCATGATTAGTCTATTGATTGTCATCCTTTGCGTGGCGGTCGGGATCGCGCGATGGTTTATACCTACCAACCCTCCCCTAGGAGTTGCGTTGAATGCTTTGTTTCGATTACTAATAAAAATTTTGCAACAAGTATATGAGTTCTTCATGACTAATGTTGAGACCATGGTTTAGATGCACTTTCACCTTCCACCATCACTATCTTCTTAGTGCCGTGCAACTTTCACCGGTGCACAAAACCCACCATTAGCCTCCCTTAAAACAGCCACCATACCTACCTACTATGGCTTTTTCAAAGTCATTCTGAGATATATTGCCATGCAACTAGCACCATGACATGTGCCACCACATCTACATTGCCATTGCATGATCATAAGATAGCTAGCATGATGTTTCCATTGATGTCTATGCCATGCTAGATCATTGCCACGGTACACTACCGAAGGCATTCCATATAGAGTCATCGTTACTTTAAGTTTTGAGTTGAAAGTGTGATGATTATCATTAATGGAGCATTGTCCCATGTGAGGAAATAAAAGAGGCCAAAGAAGCCCACCAAAAAAAAGAGAGCCCAAAGAGCCCACCAAAATAAAAAAATGAGAGAAAAAGAGAGAAGGGACAATGCTACCACTTTTTCCACACTTGTGCATATTAAGCACCATGATCTTCATGATTGAGAGTCTCTTGTTTTGTCACCACCATATAGCTAGTGGGAAATTTTCATTATATAACTTGGCTTGTATATTCCTATGATAGGCTTCCTCCAAATTGCCTTAGGTCTTCGTGGGCAAGCAAGTTGGATGCACACCCACTAGTTTTTTTAAGAGCTTTCATATACTCATAACTCTAGTGCATCAATTGTATGGCAATCCCTACTCATTCACATTGATATCTATTGATGAGCATCTTCACAGCTCATTGATATGCCTAGTTAATGTGACTATCTTCTCCTTTTTGTCTTGCAACCTCCACTACATTCCACACCATCTATAGTGCTATAACCATGGCTCACGCTCATGTATTGCGTGAGAGTTGAAAAGGTTTGAGAAAGCAAAGGTGTGAAACTATTACTTGGCTAACACCGGGGTTGTCCATGATTTAAATTCGTTGTGCAATGATGATAGAGCATAGCCAGACTATATGCTTTTGTAGGGATAACTTTCTTTTAGCCTTGTTATTTTGAAAGTTCATGATTACTTTGCTAGTTTGCTTGAATTATTATTGTTGCCACGTCAATAGCAAACTATTGTTTTGAATCTAGTGGATCTGAACATTCATGTCACATAAGAGGAATTACAAAGGACACATATGCTAGGTAGCATGAAAGCATCAAAATTTCATTCTTATCACTTCCCTACTCGAGGACGAGCAGGAGTTAAGCTTGGGGATGCTTGATACGTCTCAAACGTATCTATAATTTTTGATGGTTTCACGCTTTTATCTTGTCTTCTTTCGTTGTTTTATGTACCTTTTATATCTTTTTTGGGACTAACTTATTAATTCAGTGCCAAGTGCCAGTTCCTGTTTTTTCCGTGTTTTTGACTCCTTTCAGATCTGATTATGGAACGGAGTCCAGACGGAAGAAAAACCCCGAAATGATTTTTTCCCGAACGGAAGAAGATCAGGGGGCCTTTGGGCCAGGCCAGGTGGGCTCCTGGGAGCCCACAAGCCCCCACTCCGCCACCAGGGGAGGCGGCGGTGGGCAGGCTTGTGGCCTCCCTGGCCGCCCCCTGACCTAGATCTTTGGCCTATAAATTCACAAATATTCGGCAAAAAATCAGGGGAGCCTCGAAAATACTTTTCCGCCACCGCAAGCTTCCGTTTCCGCGAGATCTCATCTGGAGACCCTTCCCGGCGCCCTGCCGGAGTGCACTTTGGAGTTGGAGGGCTTCTTCATCATCATCATCGCCCCTCCAATGACTCGTGAGTAGTTCACTTCAGACCTACGGGTCCGTAGTTAGTAGCTCGATGGCTTCTTCTCTCTCTTGGATCTTCAATACAAAGTTCTCCATGATCTTCATGGAGATCTATCCGATGTAATCTTCTTTGGCGGTGTGTTTGTCGAGATCCGATGAATTGTGGATTTGTGATCAGATTATCTGTGATATATATTTGAGTCTTTGCTGATTTCTTATATGCATGATTTGATATCCTTGTAAATCTCTCCGAGTCTTGGGTTTTGTTTGGCCAACTAGATCTATGATTCTTGCAATGGGAGAAGTGCTTGGTTTTTGGTTCTGCCATGTGGTGACCTTTCCGAGTGACAGTAGGGGCAGCAAGGCACACATCAAGTAGTTGCCATCAACGGTAAAAAGATGGGGTTTATCATTGGTTTGAGATTATCCCTCTACATCATGTCATCTTCCTTAAGGCGTTACTCTGTTCTTATGGACTTAATACACTAGATGCATGCTAGATAGCGGTCGACGTGTGGAGTAATAGTAGTACATGCAGACAGTATCGGTCTACTTATTTTGGACGTTATGCCTATAGAAATAATCATTGCATAGATATCGTCGCGACTTTGCGCGGTTCTATCAATTGCTCGACAGTAATTTGTTCACCCACCGTCTACCTGCTTTCATGAGAGAAGCCACTAGTAAAGACTACGGCCCCCAGGTCTATTCACATCCATCGTTTACATCTCCGCTTTTACTTTGCTTTGTTACTTTGTTGCTTTCAGTTCTCACTTCGCAAACAATCTATGAGGGATTGACAACCCCTTCATAGCGTTGGTAGCAAGTTTTTGTGTTTGTGCAGGATCTTGAGATACTCCTCCACTGGATTGATACCTTGGTTCTCAAACTGAGGGAAATACTTACGACCGCTATGCTACATCACCCTTTCCGCTTCGAGGGAACACCAACGCAATGCTCCAAGGCCACCGGGGAAATCCTTTGCATACTTTCCTAGGAAGTATTCTCCCGTCGACGTGCCTATTTCTGGCGCCGTTGGAAGGTCTTTTGTTGCAGTAGCAGTCTTCTTATGAAATCTAGGCTCCTTGGCAATGGCAACACCACTAGTGTTGTCACAAAAGAGAGTCATCGGGGCCGACGCACTGGGAATCACTCCTAGGTCGGTGATGAACTCCTTCATCCAAACTCGTCCATGTGCTGCTTCCGAAGCATCTATGTACTCCGCTTCACATGTAGATGCTGCCACGACGCTTTGCTTGCAACTGCACCAGCTGACTGCCCCATTATTCAAAATATACATGTATCCGGTTTGTGACTTGGAGTCATGCAGATCTATGTTGAATCTAGCATCGACGTAACCCTTTACGACGAGGTCTTCGGCATATCCATAAACGAGAAACATAACTTTAGTACTTTTCAGGTACTTAAGGATATTCTTGACCGCTGTCGAGTGATCCACTCCTGGATCACTTTGGTACCTCCCTACCAAACTTATAGCAAGGTTCACATCAGGTCTGGTACACAGCATGGCATACATAATAGAGCCTATGGCTGAAGCATAGGGGACAATACTCATCTTTTCTCTATCTTCCGCCGTGGTCGGGCGTTGCGTCGTACTCAACCTCACACCTTGTAATATAGGCAATAACCCCTTCTTGGCCTTATCCATATTGAACTTCTTCAATATCTTGTCAAGGTATGTGCTTTGTGACAGACCTATGAGGCGTCTTGATCTATCTCTATAGATATTGATGCCCAATATGTAAGCAGCTTCTCCAAGGTCCTTCATTGAAAAACTCTTACTCAAATAGGACTTTATGCTTTCCAAAAGTTCTATAGCATTTCCCATCAGCAATATGTCATCCACATATAATATGAGATATAATATGAGAAATGCTACAGAGCTCCCACTCACTTTCTTGTAAATACATGCTTCTCCATAAGTCTGTACAAACCCAAACGCTTTGATCACCTCATCGAAGCGAATGTTCTAACTACGAGATGCTTGCACCAGTCCATAGATGTAGAGCTGGAGCTTGCATACCTTGTCAGCATTATTAGGATCACCAAAACCTTCAGGCTTTATCATACACAATTCTTCCTTAAGAAATCCGTTCAGGAATGCCGTTTTGACGTCCATTTGCCAGATTTCATAATCATAAAATGCGGCAACTGATAACATGATTCGGACCGACTTCAACATCGCTACCGGTGAGAAGGTCTCATCGTAGTCGTTCCCTTAAACTTGCGATAACCCTTAGCAACAAGTCCAGCCTTATAGATGGTCACATTACAATTTGCGTCAGTCTTCTTCTTAAATATCCATTTATTTTCTATGGCTCGCCGATCATCTGGCAAGTCCACCTAAGTCCATACTTTCTTCTCATACATGGATCCTATCGCAGATTTCATGGCCTCAAGCCATTTGCTGGAATCCAGAACCGCCATCGCTTCTTCATAGTTCGAAGTTTCCCTGTTGTCCAACAACATGATTTCCATGATAGGGTTGTCGTAACACTCTCGTGCAGAACGTGTCCTTGTGGACCTTCAAGGTTTTAGTAGCAACTTGATCTGAAGTTTCATGATCATCATCATTAACGTCTTCTCTAGCCGGTGCAGGCACCTCAGAAACATTTTCTTGTGTTGCGCTACTCTCCGGTTCAAGAGGAGGTACGATTACCTCATCAAGTTCTACGTTACTCCCACTTACTTATTTCGAGAGAAACTCTTGCTCTAGAAAGGATTCGTTCTTGGCAACAAAGATTTTTCCTTCGGACCTAAGATAGAAGGTATACCCAATAGTTTTCTTAGGGTATCCTATGAAAACACATTTTTCTGCTTTGGGTTTCAGCTTCTCTGGTTGAAGTTTCTTCACATAAGCATCTCAGCCCCAAACTTTCAGAAATGACAGCTTAGGTTTCTTGCCAAACTGTAATTCATACGATGTCATCTCCACGAATTTAGATGGAGCCCTATTTAAAGTGAATGTGGTAGTTTCTAATGAAGATCCCTAGAATGATAAGGTAAATCAGTAAGAGACATCATAGATTGCACCATGTCCAATAAAGTGTGATTATGACGTTCAGACACACCGTTACCCTACGGTGTGCGAGGCAGCGTGAGTTGTGAAACAATTCCACATTTCCTTAGGTGCGTGCCAAACTCGTGACTCAAATATTCTCCTCTGTGATCAGATCATAGGAACTTTATTTTCTTGTCACGTTGATTCTCGACCTCACTCTGAAATCCCTTGAACCTTTCAAAGGTTTCAGACTTGTGCTTTATTAAGTAGACATACCCATATCTACTTAAATCATCAGCGAGGGTGAGAACATAACGATAGCCACCGCGAGCCTCAACGCTCATTGGACCACATACATCAGTATGTATTATTTCCAACAAGTTGGTTGCTCGATCCATTGTTTCGGAGAACGGAGTCTTGGTCATCTTGACCATGAGGCACGGTTCGCATGTGTCAAATGATTCAAAATCAAGTGACACCAAAAGTCCATCTGTATGGAGTTTCTTCATGCGCTTGACACCAATATGACCAAGGCGGCTGTGCCACAAGTATGTGGGGCTATCATTATCAACCTTAACTGTTTTGGTAGTCACACTATGAATATGTGTAGCATCACATTCGAGATTCATTAAGAATAAACCATTGACCAGTGGGGCATGACCATAAAACATACCACTCAGATAAATAGAACAACCATTAATCTCAAATTTAAATGGGTAGCCATCTTGCATCAAGAGAGATCCCAATATGATGTGCATGCTCAAATATGGTACTAATAACAATTATTAAGGTTATAAACTAATCCCGAAGGTAGATGTAGAGGTAGCGTGCCGACGGCGATCACATCGACCTTGGAACCATTCCCGATGTGCATCGTCACCTCGTCCTTCATCAGCCTACGCTTGTTCCGCAGTTCTTGTTTTGAGTTGCAAATGTGAGCAACAACACCGGTACCAAATACCCAGGAGCTACTACGAGCGCTGGTAAGGTACACATCAATAACATATATATCATATATACCTTTGATGTTGCCGGCCTTCTTATCTGCTAAGTACTTGGGGCAGCTCCGCTTCCAGTGACCGGTTCCCTTGCAATAATAGCACTCAGTCTCAAGCTTGGTTCCTTTCTTTGGCTTCTTCCCGGCAACTGGTTTACCAGGCGTGGCAACTGCTATTCCGTCTTTCTTGAAGATCGTTTTACCCTTGCCTTTCTTGAAACTGGTGGTGATATTCACCATCAACACTTGATGTTCTTTCTTGATTTCCACCTCTCCAGATTTCGACATTGAATACAACTTGGGAATGGTCTTCTCCATCCCTTGCATGTTGTAGTTCATCACAAAGCCTTTATAGCTAGGTGGAAGAAACTGGAGGATTCTGTCAATGACCGCGTCATCCGGAAGTTCAACTCCTAGTTGAGTCAAGGGGTTGTGCAACCCAGACATTCTGAGTATGTGCTCACTGACAAAACTATTCTCCTCCATCTTACAGCTAAAGAACTTGTCGGAGACCTGATATCTCTCGACCTGGGCATGTGCTTGAAAAACAAGTTTCAGCTCCTCGAACATCTGATATGCTCCATGTTTCTCAAAACTCCTATGGAGCGCTAGTTCTAAACTGTAAAGCATGCCGCACTGAACCAGAGAGTAGTCATTACTCCGCGACTGCCAGGCGTTCATAACGTCCTGGGTTGCCGGGGAACATGAGGGTCACCTAGGGGGGCATCAAGGACATATGCTTTCTTTGAAGCCATGAGGATGACCTTTAAGTTAGGAGCCCAGTCGGCATAGTTGCTCCCATCGTCTTTCAGCTTGGTTTTCTATAGGAACGCGTTGAAGTTGAATGGGACATTTGCGTTGGCCATTGGATCTACAATATTTGTAAAGACAATTTTAGAGTAACTTCATGATAATTAAGTTCATCTAATCAAATTACTTAATGAACTCCCACTTAGATCGACATCCCTCTAGTCATCCAAGTGTCACATGATCCACGTTGACTAGCCCATGTCCGATCATCACGTGAGACGGAATAGTCATCAATGGTGAGCATTCCCATGCTGATCGTATCAACCATACGACTCATGTTCGACCTTTTGGTCTCCCCTATTCGAGGCCATGTCTCTACATGCTAGGATCGTCAAGTCAACCTAAGTGTTTTGTGTGTGTAAATCTGGCTTACACCCGTTGTATGTGGACGTTACAATCTATCACACCCGATCATCACGTGGTGCTTCGAGACGATGATTCATCGTAATGGTGCACACTTAGGGGAATAATTATCTTGAAATTTTAATGAGGGGTCATCTTATCTTTGCTACCATCGTTCTAAGCAATAAGATGAAAAACATGATAAACATCACATGCAATCCTATAGTGACATGATATGGCCAATATCATCTTGCTCCTTTAATCTCCATCTTCGGGGCACCATGATCATCATTGTCACCGGCATGACACCATGACCTCCATCATCATGATCTCCATCATTGTGTCTTTGCAAAGGCGTCTCGCCAACTATTACTTCTACTACTATAGATAACCGTCTAGCAATAAAGTAAAGTAATCACATGGCGTTCCATCTCATACAATAAATTAAGACATCTCCTATGGCTCCTGCCAGTTGTCATACTCATCGACATGCAAGTCATGAATCCTATTACAATAACATGATCAATCTCATACATCACATATGTAACATTACACCCTTTTGGCCATATCACATCACATAGCATACCCTGCAAAAACAAGTTAGACGTCCTCTAATTGTTGTTGCAAGTTTTACGTGGCTGATTTTGGTTTCTAGAAAGAACGCTTCTTACCTACGTGACAGCCACAACATTGATATGCCAATGCTATTTACCCTTCATAAGGACCCTTTTCATCGAATCCAATTCGACTAAAGTGGGAGAGACACACACCCGCTAGCCACCTTATGCACCAAGTGCATGTCAGACGGTGGAACTAGTCTCATGTAAGCATACGTGTAAAGTCAGTCTAGGTCGCTTCAGCCCACAATACCGCCGAAAAAAGATAGTACTAGTAATGTCAAGAAATTGACAAAATCATCGCCCACAACTTTTGTGCTCTACTCGTCCATAGAATCTACGCATTGAACCTCGCTCAGATGCCACTGTTTGGGAATGTAGTAATTTCAAAACAAAATCCTATGCTTGACAAGGATCTATCTAGGAGAAACCAGCAACGAGCAAAGGGGTAGAGCATCTTCATACCTCTGAAGATCACTAAGCGGAAGCGTTACTAGAACGCGGTCGATGGAGTCGTACTCGCAATGATTCAGATTGCGGAAGATTCCGATCTAAGTGCCGAACAACGGCGCCTCCGTGTTCAACACATGTGCAGCCCGGTAATGACTCCTACCCCTTGATCCACCAAGGAGGGAGGAGAGGTTGAGGGAGATCTCCGGCAGCATGACGGCGTGGTGACGGTGGAGCTGCGTGGTACTCCGACCAGGTTCGCCAAGCACTACGGAGGACGAGGAGGAGGAGAGGTAGGGTTGCGCCTTGGAGGTGGAAGAACTTGTGTCTAGCAGCCCCAAACCCTTGGGTTTACATAGGAGGAGAGGGAGGAGGGTCCGCCCCCCTAGGTTTTCCCCTAGGTAGTGCGGCAGCCCTAGATGGGAGGGGCGGTGGCCCAAACAGGAGGAGGAGGCGGCGCCCTAGGGTTGCTTGCCACCCAAGGCAAGCCCCGACGCCTAGGTTCAACCCACCCTTCCATCTTATGCGCCTTGGGATGGGGTTGGAGGCGGACAGGTTCCCTTCCACTCTTGGCCCGTGTAGCCTTTAGGTCTGGTGGCCCTTCCCCGTGGACTCCTGCAACCCTTCCGGTGGTCCCGGTACATTACCTACGATCTCTGAAACTCTTCCGGCGATCAAAACTCCACTTCCTATATATGAATATTTACCTCCGGACCTATTTTCGAACTCCTCATGACATCCGGGACTCCGAAAAACCTACGGTAACCACGTATACTATTCCCAAAATAACCCTATTGTCATCGAACCTTAAGTGTGTAGACCCTACGGGTTCAGGAACGATGCAGACATGACCGAGACACCTCTCTGGTCAATAACCAACAACGGGGTCTAGATATCCATGTTGGTTCCCACATGTTCCACGATGATCTCATTGGATGAACCATGATGGCAGGGATTCAATCAATCCCGTATGCAATTCCCTTTGTCTACCGGTATGATACTTTGTGGGGACCCCGACTTACAAGTCGAGATCGCGAAATGAACGTGCTCAGTGATCCGAGAGATCAATGCTCACGAACACACATATACTGAATACTCAGTGTCTTACATCCAAGTACCGAATTATTACAGCACATGACCGAATGGTCAAGTTCACAAGGTAGGGCCTATAAGGCCAATTACACGGATACAACTGGTAGCGGAAATCTTAGGGCTAACCGGGTGCCCAGGCCATCAGCCTACACCAACAGGCATTCTGACTGGGAAGCGTCCTAGTTCACAGGGCCGTCTCCAAAGACGTACTCTTCATCAAACACCGGTCCTTCCATGTATGGTCAATAATATTACCAGTGGCAAGACAATGAGTACTTTTGAATGTACTCGCAAAGAGCCCATAATATGAACCATGCAATTGAAAGGATAACAAGTAATATGCATCTTTGGTGGATATAATCTTGGTTGTAAATAAACATGATCATGGATGTGCAACATAAGTTAAATGTTGATTTGAAGAAGAGGTTACAGATATCAACATATATGTCAAGGGCTGAACACTCCGGGTTCATGCTATATGCCATGTCACCAAACTTGGTCATATCTACTGTTTCATAAAATACCATTTACCACATACTCACACACACTTAGTTTATGCGGAAACGACTAGATGTAGTTTAAGCAGGATTATCCAACTATCCTTGACCGTGGACACGGCTATTCGAATAGTTTTACACTCTGCAGAGGTAGTACGCTGGACCCACGAGATCTGGGAAACTTCCGTGTCATCCACAACTCGCGGTTTATAACATACCCGAGTTAAGTACCCGATCAATGCCTTTCCCTTGATGATACTAGAGAAAGAGGTCCACTCGATTGGTACTCAGCACACATGATGTATGTCTTACGAGCACCGACTCTGGATAGTATCATCCATGCCGGGACCAACGGTGTGCGTGGAACACGTAAAAACGACATAGTCGCCCTACCTGGCACGACCCCATCACGAGAGTGACCACACATCACTCCCTCCACTAGTAATGTATCTCTTTGCTAGCACCGACCAGAGTAATCAACAAAGCCCCATCCCATAAAGGGGTAACGTGGTCGTACAGGTAAGGTTGGGACGGTTGACACATCATAAATCTAATCCCATTTCTGAAACCATACACACACAAACACCCGATGCACCACTTCTCCAAGAGTGGCCACCTAACTCATCATCACCCTCGGGCATTAGTGGCAGCCGACGGGGTTTTCATAAACCTTTGATTTATACCAACATCATGCTCATACTACTATGCTTAGCTCCACTTGTCAACAAGATAATAGTGTGACCCTCATAGGTGGTAGGATCATGATCAAAATGCAAGTGCTCCGGAGGAGCCATCGGTAACATCACTTCAATGATTTACAGATGCTTATGATCACATGCAACGGAAATATTTTCTCTACTAGCATCCAATATAACATGTGTTCAAAACATGGTCAAAGGGTTGCTTGCCTTGGTCAGGTAGGTATCCGAGGTCTTCAAGTCCAACTCCTTCGTCACACGGGTTTTCTATTGTCATAATAAATAAAAGCAGTAAGTAGCTCACTCCAAACAGATCACAAAGTCACTTTAAAATTTTAGTTTAATTCTCATAAATCCATATTGTTATTTTAGAAATATTTTTTTCTAGTTTTAGTGAAAGAATATTTTTAAAATCAATATGACAAAAGCAAAACTATTCCAAATTAACCCTTTTTATTATAATAAAATAGAATAGTTGTTGCAAAAATTCATACAATGGTTGTGTTAAATACTACACATTTTCACAAAAAATAACAGTGGATGGATCATATTATTTCACTGGTTAAATACTTTTATAGAAATCAATTGAAATCAAGTTTTAAACAAAGAGAAAAAGGGCTACAGCCCCTGGCCTGGCTTGGCCTGGGACTGGGCCGGCCCACTGGCCATCCAACCAGCCTGCCCAGGCGCATGTCGTCAGGTTTGAACCTGACGCGCGGGCCCCTGCGGTCATTGGTTGCGGGCGGTGAGGGAGAGAGAGATGGGCCACCGACACGTGGGGCACCTGTCGGGGTCGTCTCCTACCTCTGGCCATAGAGTAGGAGGAGCCCGCCGACGTGACTACCAACGTCCTCGGGCCCTAACAACGACAGGAATCGGTCCGGCTCGTCGTCGCCTACCTGCTGGTGGTCGAGTCGACGACAAAGGGGCTCTAGTTCACCGGCGACAAGGTAGCCTCGACGGAGGGATTTTGTGTGAAGGCGGAGGTGGTAGCTACGGGCACGGATTCACTCGGGGAAGAGAGGGGAAAGCTTCCTGGTGTCACGGCGAGTTCTTTGGTGGGCAGAGGGACGCGAGAGCCGACATGTAGCCGGAGATCGACCGGAGCTCCGAGGCGGAGGGGCCTCGGTCGATCTCGAGCACCGGGGCTCTGCTTGCTCAATGGTGTGGCTAGGGAGGTGATTGAGGTCTCGATGAGGTGGAGTGAGGGGTTTTGGAGCGAGGGGAGGGGCTATTTATAGGCCCATGACAGTGAGCCGACTCGGGAGAGCCGGTGATCCACCGTGGCGTGCATGGGGGCAGAGAGAGGCTGGGATCGAAACCATGGTCTCAGGACGTGGTTTTGGGCCTCCAGGACTCAATGGAAGAGAGAGGGAGAGAGGAGAGGCGAGATATCGTGGCCGCGCTCCTTTGGCGCTTCTGGTGCGCGCGGGCACGCGTCGCACCGACTCTTAGCACGGGAAAGGAGAGGCCTTGAGGGCTTCCGGACGTAGAGGGGCTCTCGGGGGAGAGGAGAGACACCGCGGGGAGGCTAGAAATGGCCGATGGCGTCGCCCCCACCTCAGTTGCTCTTTGTAGCGCGCCGAGAGCGCAGCTCTGGCATGCCATGGCATGCTGGCGCGCTCTGGGGTGCCTTGGACGTGTCTAGCGTGTCCTGGGCACTAACTTGGAGATGCCTAGCAGTTGGAGTCCTGTGGGAGCCTCGCTGGTCAAAGAGAGACAAGGAAACATGTGCTGTCAGCCTTGGGCTGAAGCTTAAATTGGAGATTTTGCTTTATCTACTTTGAACCAGATAGGGGCCACTTTACTGGAGTTAGGCATTGATGTCAGACACCTAATCTATGAGTTTGGGAGAAAGGGATTGGGTTTAGCTAAGGTTAGGAGGGGTTTTACCCAACTGTCAGAAGGTGCTCGATAGTGGTTTCGGGTGGTTGCACCCCACCACTCGCTATGCAACTTAACAAGATTGGGTTTGGTGCTAAAACAAGGGGCTTCACCAAGTTGGAGCTCCATTGGACAAGTTTAGCTTTGTAAACTTGAAAACATCCGTAAATGACCAGATTGTTCCTTCCGAAAGGAGTGTGGGCAAATTAAGTCCCACAAATCCCAGTTTTGGCATGGAGTCCTGATTTGAGGTATTAGGCACTCCTGCAAAGTTTCAGATCCATTGGATAAACTTTGCTATGTAGAGTTGCTCTAACTTCATATTGGACAGAAGGGATTTTGCCATTATTTGGTGATCTTAACCACCTTGGATCAATGTGAATTTTTTTATGGGCACCAAATATGGCTTAGGGATACCTCTGGAATTTTCTAGGAATTTATTGAGAATATTTCCTTTGGAAACATTTCAAAAGGTCAAAATAGACAAAAAAGTTTTCAGGGTTTTACTCAAATAATAATAATAGAAATAGGGGTTGAAAATCTTATGTATGGAAAATACATGTCCTTCTGAGTATCTCCAAATTTTCACAGATTTTCCTAAGGAACAAATGTTTTTTCCACATAGGAATACCATTTCTCGCCTCGGAAGTGGACATGCAAATAAAATAGGAAAATAATTATTTTGTGGTTTTGATGAACTAAAATGGTGCTAGAACCAGATCACGAACTTTGGGTAAGAGCACTCCTTGCCAGCAAGGACTTGTAGTGCAACCCAAAGCAGGGTTTTGAATTAACCAGAAATAAGAAAAAGGGTTTTAAAAATAATTACGTTATGAGAAATGTGATTTTTCATATCACATAATCAAGCATACAATGATGATCATGGCACATACAAAACTAGTTTGAATTGTTCTTAATAAACTCAGATTTTTGAATTACAGAAAAAGTGATAGTGAAAACAGGGTGTGACATACTTGCCCGAGATTCGATCGTCAGTATCCCTATACCTTGTTCAATCTCATTACTGGAAAGTCTCTTTACTCGTTCTGTAACACATCATCCCATGGCTAACTCCATAGTAACATTGAGCTCATTATGATGATGGATTACCAAGTGGGCCTAGAGATACCTCTTCGTCACACAGAGCGACAAATCCCAGTCTCGATCCGTACCAACCCAATAGATACTTTCGGAGATACCTGTAGTGCACCTTTATAATCACCCAGTTATGTTGTGATGTTTGATACACCCAAACACTCCTATGGTATCTGGGAGTTGCACAATCTCATGGTCTAAGGAAACGATACTTTACATTAGAAAAGCTTTAGCACACGAAAAATACGATCTAGTGCTATGCTTAGGATTGGGTCTTGTCCATCACATCATTCCCCAATGATGTGATCCCATTATCAATGATATCTAATGTCCATGATCAGGAAACCATGATCATCTATTGATCAACGAGCTAGACAACTAGGGGCTCACTAGGAACAGATTGTGATCTATATATTCACACATGTATTATGGTTTCGGTTAATACAATTGCAGCATGAATAATAGACAATTATCATCAACTAGGAAATATAATAATAACCACTTTATTATTGCCTCTAGGGCATATTTCCAACATGCGGACGTTGTGCAATTCTTCGTGGAGCTTCACCGACTCCTTGATCACGTTGTGATCTAATCTGTAAGGAGAGAGGCTGAACTAGGTCTGGCAATGGAGAAAACATCCAACTCCCGCCAACCTCGTCCATAACAAAAGGCAACTGATACGTAGCCAGTTCATCAGCCATCTCAGGGACGATGTCGCGAAGATGGATCAGCGCCTTCAGTGCCGCTGTCTCAACTACAAATACCAGAGTCCCCATATGTGGGCCTTCAAAGAACCAACTAGTTGGACAGTCATTTGCCTTCAGGACCACATCAACGGGGTATACCTTCGTGGTGGCATTGACCCAGTGCTTGTGGTAGAGAAAGACTGGGATCGGCATACTCGACACTTCTCCACGCTGTCCTTCAGGAGTAGGGGAAAGCCGGACTCTAGGAGGTTCTCGGGTTTGACGGCCATCTACAAGATTTAGGGGGTGGTGTTAGTAATATGGAGTTCGAATGGTATAGGGGAAGAGGTGACGGATGCATAAAACACTAAGTGTAAAGGCTATGTGTGGTTTTTGAGACGGGCCTTGTCTTATCTGACGTCCATGCTACCTAAGGCTTCCTACATGCAACCTGGCTCTCATACCAGCTCTATGGGGACCCCCGACTTCTAAGTCGAGATCGCCGAATGCACGTGTACAGTGATCCCAGTTATGAATGCTCACTGAACACACGTATACTGAACAAGAAGAGTCTTACTTCCATACATACCGTCTGAATACAAATAGAGAAACTAAGGCCAAGTCATTACATAAAATACGGCCTCGAAGGCCAACACAACAACACATACTACTGGAAGCGGATAACTTGGTTGATAACGTGAACCCATGCCATCCTCCTTAACCTACATGCATTCTGACTGGGAAGCGTCCTAGATCACATGTTCGTCCCCAACGAACTCTTCTCCAAACTCCGGTCCTTCCATACCTGGCCAATTAAATAACAAGTGGCAAGCCAATGAGCACTTTGGATATACTCGCAAGCAACCCATGATAAGGAACAAGGCAATAACGAAGTATGACATAATAAAAGCATGTTAGTTTTGCGGAAACCTGGTTTTTCCTAGTGCAACAACATGCTCAAATTCTTGCGTGACATGCACCAGAAGGTATGACGGTAACCTAATGAACAGGTCACAAATATCAATATCAACAGGGGGTCGCACAACCCATGTCCACCCATCATACCAAGTCACCTGACTTAGCTCGAGCATCAAGTTTCCCCATGTCAGCATCTTGTTCTTATATTACCCCCCACACGCACTTGGTTTATGCGGAAAGGATAGGACATAGTTTAAGCACGATTACCCAACTGTCCTTGACCGTGGACACGGCTATTCGAAAAAAAATACATTCAGCAGAGGTTTCGCGTTGTACCCCCAAGACTCAGTGAACTACTGTGCCATCCATGACTCGCGGTATATAACATACCCGTGGTAAGCACCCGAACAATGCCTTTCCCCTAGAGACACTAAACAAAGAGTCCACTCGTTGGTGCCATCCCTCGTGATGTACATCATATGAGCCTCGCTCTAGAACGTATCATCCATGAGGGCACGCAACGATGCGCCCGGAACCTGTAAAGACAGCATGGTCTCCATATCTGGCACGACCCCGTCAAGAAAGTGACCACAGTACTACCGCCACTAGTAATGCGGGCTCTCTACTAGTGTCACCAAGGTAATCAACAAATCCCCGTCCCATAAGGGGTATCATGGTTGCACATGTAAGGTTGGGACGATCAACACATCTTAAATCTAATCTCATTTTCGAAACCATGCACACAAAACCTTTCTTGGTACACCACTTCTTCTCAAGTGGTCATACATCTCATCCCCATCATCCTCGGGCATTAGTGGAACCCGACGGGTCTTTTGAAAAGCCTTTGTAACACACCCTTCATTATCATCATGCATATTCCTATCCCTCCTTGCGTAGCAACTACTAGCAACTAACTATCCCACATGCACAACCCTCATAGGTGGTAGGGTCATGCCCAAGTGCAAGTTTCAATGAGGTGTTCTTCGGGGACAGACCAACAAAGGGGGTCCTTCGATTCAAGAGGAATATATGCATAAGTAAGGCATCAAATGACATGCAAGTAAAAGTTCTTAGGCATGGTCAAAGGGCAGCTTGCCTTGGCCAACAAAGTCTTTGGGTCCAACTCCTTCGTCAACCACGTGATCTATCGTTGCGATAGTAATAGCAATAATAAGAACCACAACAAAAACAGAGCACAAAACTCATTCCTAAAATGTTATCCTATTCTGTAAAATAATAATTTCACATCTAAAAATATTTTCTCCTGGTTTGGGAGTGAAAAAGGTTTTGAAAACTATTTTAACACAGGCTGAAAATTGTCACACCCTGTGTTTGTACCACCATATCACTACTGTTTTTCTTTAAAATAATATGGAGTCAATAAAAATGTTTTAAGTAAGTGTTATGATTGTCTTGATTGTCATTGATTGTGTGTATTCTTGTGAGTAGCTCACTAAAACAACTTTTCCTCTAAGAAACTTGCACCTTGACCCCAAACCCCTACCCTATGGTCATGCCATGGATACAGCACCAGGAACCAATTTTTTTATATAATATTAATCCTACAAAACCCATTTTTCTTATTTTTAATCTAGAAAACCCCTCGATTGGGATTAGTTCTACAAGTCCCTAATCTAAGGGAGATATGTTGTACCAAAGGTTTCTACATGTTTCCATTATTAAAGTAACTTCTAAAAACCCGAAAATCATTATTTTTAAAGTTATTTTCCTATACTACTTAAGTGACCTTTTTAGGCCAGAAATGGTATTTCATAAGGTAAAATTATTTTCCTGCCTTAGAAAATTTTGAGAAAAATTAGGGAGACCTAAAGGACATATATTTTCCATATATATGAGTTCCAACCCTTGGTCTTGTTCAAAATATTGGACTAATCTCTTGAAAACCATTCCTGTCGATTCTAACCTTTTGAAATATTTCCAAAGTAAATATTCTCAATTAATTCCAAGAAATTTCCAACATGTCCCACATATTATATGTGATGAGAATGCCAACTTTCATCTCCATCCAAGATGGTTTTCTTCACCAAATAATCAAGAAAACCTGTGTGTCCAGAACCAAGTTGGAACAACTCTACATTGCCAAGTTTGTCCATTTGATCTCAAAATTTGCAGGAGTGTTCAAAACCCCAAATGAGGGGGGCATGCCAAGTTTTGCATTTGTGGGTGTTGATTTAATCACTCTTGCCACAGGATTGTGATTCTGCCTATTTTCGGCTTTTCCAAGTCTACATTGTCAAACTAGATCAAATGAGCTCAAACTTGGTAAACCCTCTAATTTCGATCCCTCATCGAGTCCTGTTAAATTTGAGTGCATTAGGAGAAGATTAACCTCTCCAAACCAGCATCAAGCACCTTTTGCTGATTTTGTGAATCAGCCACAAACACCCTGTATACCCCACTCCTTCACCCCTAATCTCTAGCAGGTTACCAGTGTTACCCCACACCCGCAGCCGAGAGCTTTAGGTCCAGCTCAAAGTTGAGCAAGACAAAATGTTCAACATTCACTCTTAATGCACCCTGGCCGCATCTGTTCTTCACTCCTCCCTTTGACCAACACTATTCCCTCGGTGCCAAAGCCTCCAGAGGGCATCTCCATAACCCCCATGTGCTACCAGACACGCTCCAGATGCGCTAAAACAGGCGAGCATGCCATGGCATGCCTAAATGGCGCTATGGTCGCGCCACAGAGCGCGCGTACATCGAGGTAGGCCAACCCCTGCCAGGCCTCGCCCCCAGAGCCAACCCAAAAGCTCAAGCATCAACGGCCGGCTCAAGCCTGACACACGGCCCCTCTCCTCCTCCCTTTTCCCTACCCTGGCAACGCGTGCCTGCGCGCGCCCCTAGCCCATCAGCCCGGGAACGCCACTGCATCAAAGATGGGGCTCACTCCCCTTTGACCCTCTCAGCTCGCATAGGCATCGCCCACGAAGACCCCAAGCGCACCACAGGAGCCTCTCTTCCTCCCACGTTTTTGCAGCAACCTCCCAGGCGCACCCTCATTTGGTGGACCGTGGAGCTCCTATATACAGGCCTCCCCGCCTCTTCTTTGACCCCCTTCGGCTTCACCACACCTCCAATCGCCTCCCTGCCCACTACAATCGAACTATCCGAGCACCAGTGCTCGAGGTCGAATGAGGCACCGCCGCGTGGGAGCTCAGTCGATCTCAGGACACAGGCCTGCTCGGGTGCTCCTTTAGCTCCCATTCTGACTGTAGTCGACTCCTGCATCGTCTCCACCACTTCCCTGGCCATTTCCAATATGTGAACGTCATCGTCGTCCATCTCCCGAAAGCCTCCGCCACGACCAGCTCATCGTCGGCGATTCCAGCCACCTCAAGCTCTCCCTCGACCACCACCCAAACGGCAGGAGTGCATGGAACCCATTCCTGCACTCTCCTTTCCTCGTCGTCGCCTGTGCTGCCACCGGTGAGCACCTCCCCCTTTGTGTCTCGATATAGAAGACGACCTGACAGGGGCACCCCACGTGTCAGCGTCTCCCTCTCCCTCACCTCTCCCCCTCGGAGTCACTCACCACAAGGCCCCACGCGTTAGGTTTAAACCTGACGGCGCGCACGCCTGAGCTAGTTGGCTATTCGTCCAGTCGGGCCAGCCCAGCTGTTGGTTGGCTCGGGCCTGGCCACTTGGCCTTTTGTCCTTTTTCTTTTAGGATTTATTTAGTTAAATTCCATAGGGTTATTAATACTGCCAATTCAAATAATTTTCCACCATAATTCTTTTTTAAATGTAGAGAATTTAAAATAAATATTTATGTAAATTTTACAGAAACTTTTGTGTATATGTTTATTTTAAAACCTAGTTTAAAGCTATTTCAGCCTTTGTTAAAAAGATTTTTAAAATATTTTCCACTTCAAGGTGAGAAACATATATTTTTGGAAATGAAATTGGTATTTTACAGAATAGGGTAAGATTTTAGAAATGGATTGTGTGCCTTCTTTTTGTTGTTATTCTTATTATTTTATATTATCATCGCAACGATAGATCACGTGATTGACAAAGGACTTGGACCCGAAGACCTTGAAGACCCGAGAGACTTTGTTGACCAAGGAAAATTACCCTTTGACCATGTTCGAAAAAAACAATTATGCATGCCATGTTTAATATTTCATTCCGATGCACATAGTCATGATGGATTCGGTAAAACCCTCGGTAGGATGTTTCCGATGGCTTTTTGATATTACTTGCATAAGAAGCATGACCCTACCATCTATGAGGGGCACGCTGATAAAAGTTGATTGGTAGATAGTAGTGCTATGCATAGGATGAGCATATGCATGGTGATGATAACACAAAGGTAATTTCAAAAACTTTACGAAAACCCTGTCAGGAGCCCCTAGTGCCCGAGGGTGAGGATGTTGAGATGGACGACCACATGAGAAAGAAGTGGTGTACCAAGAAAGGTTTTTGTGTGTGTGGTTTGGAAAATGGGATTAGATTTAATATTTGTCGACCATCCCAACCTTACATGTGCGACCATGATACCCCTTATGGGACGGGGCTTTGTTGATTACTTTGGTCGGTGCTCGCAAAGAGCCCGCGTTACTAGTGACGGGAGTGACATGGTCACTCTCAGGACGGGGTCGTGCCATGTAGGACGACTATGTTGTTTTTACAGGTTCGGGGCACACCGTTGGTCCCCGCATGGATGATAAGATCTAGAGTTGGGGCTCGTAAGACGTACATCATGTGGGCTGGGTACCAGTTGAGTGGACTCTTTGTCTAGTGTCGCTAGTGGAAAGGCAATAATCGGGCACTTACCTCGGGTATGACAAATACCACGAGTTGTGGATGACCAGGATGTTTCCCGAATCTCGTGGGTACATCGCGCAACCTCTGTAGAGTGTATAACTATTCGAATAGTCGTTTCCACGGTCAAGGATAGTTGGATGGTGCTGCTTAAATTACGTCTAGTGATTTCCACATAAACCAAGTCTGCGTGTGTATTAAAGGTGTTAACCGAGGATGAGGTTACTTAGATCAAGTCCGGTGACTTGGCATAGAGGCCGAACACGAGGCGTTAAGCATTCGGAATAAATGTTGATATCTGTAACCTGTTCATGTGGTTACAATTTTCCCTATGATGCATAACCATACAAGTACTTGACCATGTTTCTGCATTTAAGGAAAAACTTGCTTTCCGCAAAGGCTGTAGTCAATAATTATATCATGCTTCATTCTCCATTGTCCGCATCATGGGTTGCTTGTGAGTACATTCAATGGACTCGTTGGCTTGCCACTGGTTATTTAGTTGGCCAGGCATGGAAGAATCAGAGTACGGAGAAGAGTTCATCATCGGAGATGGATCCGCGATCTAGGACGCTTTCCAATCCGAATGTGTGTAGGTTAAGACAGATGGCATGGGTTCATGTTATCTACCAAGTTATCTTCAGCTAGTAGTATGTTGGTGTGTCGGCTTGATAAGTCGTATTTATGTAATTACTTGGCCATAATGGCCCTATCTGTATCAAATATTAATTCTGGATGTAAGATTCTTGTTATTCAGTATTTGTGTGTTTAGTGAGCATTGATCTCCGGGATCAATGTACACGTGCATTCGGCGATCTCGACCTACAAGTCAGTGTCCCCATGGAGTTGGTATCAGAGCCATCTTGATTTTAGGAAGCCTTAGGTAGCATGGACATCAGACGAGACGAGTAATACACCTAGCCATTAAACATAAGGTTTTATACACTCTTACCACTTCCTATAGCATTCATACCCCCTTTACTGACACTCTCCCAATACCTTGTAGATGGTCGTCATACCCGAGACCCTCCTCGAGTCCTGCTTTCCCTTACTTCTAGAGGACACCCTCGAGAAGTGCCAAATCCGCTGGTCACTAGTCTACCTCTACCACGAGCACTGGGTCAATGCCCCCACAAAGGAGTACCACGTGGATGTGGTCGTGAAGGCAAATGACTCTCCGGCCAGTTGGTTCTTTGAAGGGCCACAAACGGAGAATCTCGTGTTGGCAGTTCAGACGTTAGTGCGAAAGGCGCTTATCCACCTTCGCGACATCCTTCCTGAGATGGCGGATGAACCGGTACCTGTAACTTGCCTTTTGTTAAGGACGAGGATGGCAGAAGTTGGACATTGACCCCATCCTCGGAGGAAGGAATGCCTCTTAGGTTCCAGACCTACTTCAGCCTCTCTGCCGACAGTCTGGCTCATAACCTGATCAAGGAGTCAGTGAAGCTCCTCCAAGAACTTCATCATGTCCACGACCTACTCCGCCAAGCGAAGATGAAGACGAGCATGATCAAGAATGATGGATCACCCAAAGGACAACCTATTGTTGCTTACAGAGGAGGAGTACCACAACTTAGGGTCACCCCCATTCGGAGTAGTCGCATGACTGCGAAAGAGTATAGAGCCCTCCTCACTGTTCCACCGAAAAAGCATCGTCGGGATGGACCTTCTCGTTCCTCCAAACCCTCGACGGGAGATTATGCCCGCACATATGATGACTAGGAGGAAAACCCAATGGAGCATGAGTAGGAGACCGCACATTATGCTAATTGAGTCCAAGGACCTAGAGTAGGGAATGTTAGGAATTACCATGCGAAATCGAGTCCGTGTAATGGTTCAGATGAAACCATGAATGCTTGTTGCGTGCTTTTCTGTTTGTGTCTTGATGCAAGTTGCGCTTTGCCTTAGGCAGCATGTAAACGGCTACATCACCAATCTTACTTAATGAAGTTGCAATGGGTCTTTCGACCCTTATGTTTGACACACTGGCACCGTACCAACCCCCTTATATAGGAGCATTTCTCCCTTATGCTGCTCACTCGTCCATTCCAATATATTGACTTGGCTGCTCCACACAAGATGGTGACTTGTACCCACGCTAGTACCTTTGACCACCTTGGTGACTCTAGACAGTAGCTACGAGTCGGTGAGACTACTCAAGGTGGAGCTCACCAGGAGTAGCCACCTCCTTCGGAGATTCTGACCATCGCTTAGTTCCTTCAAGTTCTCTGAGAGGAACTTCAAGCCAACAACGCCGCTATCAAGAAGATACCGCAGGTCCTGTTGATCAACCTGCAGCAGGGCGGGAATGGCAATGGTCACTCCACTCTATCGAAGTTCATGAGGACCACACCCTCGATTCTCACTGAGCAACCGAGCCTCTGGATGCTGACGACTGTATCCACACCATAGAGGACCTCCTCGCACTGGTTAACTGCACCAAAGACCGTGAGAAGGTTCTGTATGCCACTCACTATCTCGGGGGCATCACCAGGGCTTGGTGGGACGGATTCAAGATCATTCAAGGCAAGCATGTTATCACCTGGATTGCCTTCAAGGAAGGATTCCGTGCTGCCCACACTCCCTAGGATGATGGCTATCAAGAAGCAGAAGTTTCGTGCACTGAAGCAATGCAGTGGCTCAGTCAAGGAATACCTGCAAAAGTTTAACCTCTTATCAAGGTATACGCCTGATGATGTCAGCACTGAGGCTGCCAAAGTGGAACGCTTCATGGACGGACTTCAGCAGTCACTCCAATACTAGCTTGTTGTCTGTGACTGGCGGACCTTCTGTGATCTGGTTAAAAAGGCTCTCATGCTTGAAGACAAGCGTCGTGGAATGGAAGACACTCACAAGCGCAAACTGATTGGCAACAATGGTTCTAGTAACCAAAAGGCTATTCCCTGGTAGTCCGCCCTAGCAAGGCCTAACTATCAGCACCAGCACCACACGGCTCCTGCACGCGAGCAAGCTAACAGCCTCAGCTGTATGCCAACCCCAAGCTGACATACAACCCTCCGAGTAATTATAGTGGGGGTAAGCTCAACAACCACGGGAACGTCACCTGCTTTGGGTGTGGCCAGCCTAGGCACTACTCAAGACAGTACCCCAATAAGAAGCCCGATGCATAGCGCCCCAACACGCCAAATCAAGGACAAGGGCATGGAGCACCAAACAAGAAGAAAGCTCCCCACAACCAACACTACAACAGCAGGGGATGCATGAATCATGTCTCCGCAGAGAAAGCCCGGGAAGACCCGGACTGCATACTAGGTACGTTCCTCGTCAACTCAACTCCAGCAACAAAATTATTTGATTGTGGTCCGTCACATTCCTTTTTCACTCAAAAGTTTTCGATGAAGAGTGGCTTGAAACCTACATTCCTAAATGGTCAAATGGCAGTACAAACACCGGGTGCAGTATTAAGGACCAACATAGGACGTAGGGGAGTTGGAGAAATATTAACAGGGTAGACTTTGTAGCAGACCTTATCGTCCTTAAGTCGCAAGGCTTGGATGTGATCCTTGGTATGGATTGGTTAGACAAGCACCAAAGCATATTGGACTGTGCCAAGAGAGCCACCACCATGACCAGTGATCAAGTAGTCAAAGTCAAGTATAATTCTGAACCTGCCTCTGCCCCAGCCCCTCAGGATAACTGCCTTACAGGGATCAAGTTGGATCAGGTGTCGGTGGTATGCAAGTACCCAGATGTCTTTCTTGATGAACTGCCTGGGATGCCTCATAACTGAGACATCGAGTTCATCACTGAGCTCATGCTAGGATCCAGATTTATCAATAAGAATCCATATAGGATGGGATCAAAAGAACTAGAAGATTTGAAGAAGCAACTGGCCGAGTAGCTGAGGAAAGGATTTATTCTCCCTAGTGCCTCTCCTTGGGGATCACATGTTCTATTCATGTCCAAGAAGGATGAGACTATCAGGATCTGTGTCGACTACCGTTCCCTTAATAAGGTCACGATAAAGAATAGTACCCACTCCCCGAGATTGAAGACCTGTTCGATCAGTTGAATGGTGCCAAGGTATTCTGCAAGATCGATCGTAGCTGTGGGTACTACCGACTAAAAATTCAGCCCGAAGACATACCCAAGATGGCATTCGTTACCAGGCACGGCCTCTACGAATGCACGGTCATGTCATTTAGGTTGAGCAATGCCCCAGTCTACTTCATGTATCTCATGAACAAGGTCTTCATGTAGTACCTGGACAAGTTTGTTCTTGTCTTCATCGACGACATACTCATCTTCTCCAAATTTGAAGAAGAACATGAGAAACACTTGAGGATGGTATTAGAAAAACTTTGAGAGCACCAACTCTATGCCAAGTTCAACAAATGAGAATTTTGGCTACACGAAGTTGGAATCTTGGGTCATACCATGACGACAGATGGGTTGGTAGTCCACCCTTCAAAATTACTACAGTAACAAAGTGGAGTTCGCCAATCGATGTTAAGGAAGTCAGAAGCTTCCTTGGACTCGCAGGATATTACTGCAAGTTCGTAGAAGGAATCTCCAGCATAGCCCGACCAATGACTCAACTTTTGAAGAAGGGCAAGAAGTTAGAATGGACACAGAAGTGCGTAGCGAGCTTCCAAGAACTGAAGAAAAGGTTGACAACCGCCCCAATAGTGGTCACTCCTAATAATAATAAGGAGTTTGTGATATACTGCGATGCATCAAGGACTGGGCTCAGCGGTGTCCTGATGCAAGACGGCAGAGTCATGTCTTATCTGTCACGGCATCTATGCCCTCATGAGGAGAACTACGCCACTAACGACCTCGAGATGGCAGAAGTGGTTCATGACTTAAAGACATGGCGACACTAACTTCTCGAAAAGCAATGTGAGATATACACTGACCACAAGAGTTTGAAGTATATTTTCACTCAGAAGGAATTGTATATGAGGCAGTGGAGATGGTTGGAATTAATCAAAGATTATGACCTCAGTATTCAATACCACAACGGAAAGGCCAACGTGGTAGCAGACGCCTTGAGCCGGAAAACCAGCGCCCTGAATGGTGCAATCAAGGAATGGCTACCTACCTTATATAGCGAACTTGAGATATCCGGGTTGGATCTAGTGGAACCGGATTTCCCAGCGAACCTAGAGGCGAAGCCTACGCTATTGGGCGATATCAAGGAAACCCAGAAGGGACACAAGAGCATTGAGGGTATTAAGATGAAGATCAAGGAAGACAAGGCCCTAGGATTCTTAGTGGATAAGTAAGGAGTTGTATGGTTTGGGAATCACATCTGCGTACGCAATAAAGCTGAGCTTAAGAATTTGATCTTGCAAGAAGCACACGACACTCCATACTCCATTCACCCTAGAGAAACCAAGATGTACCAAGACCTCAAGGAAAGATTCTGGTGGCATGGCATGAAGAGGGAAATAGCTTATTACATCGCCAAATGCGACATATGCCAGAGGGTCGAGGCTGAGCATTAGCGACCCGCTCGACTACTGCAACCTCTCCAAGTACCTGAATGGAAGTGGGACAAAGTCGGTATGGACTTCATCACGGGTCTGCCCAAGTCAGGCAAAGGGCATGACTCCATATGGGTCATAGTCGACCACCTGACCAAGGTGGCCCACTTCATCCCCGTCAGTATCTTGTATGATGGTAGCTAGCTGGCCAATCTCAACATCTATCGTATCGTGAGTCTTTATGGGGTTCCAAAGGAGATTGTGTTCGACCGAGGCATGCAATTCACCTCAAGATTCTGGAAGAAGTTCCAAGAGTCCTTGGGGACCATGCTCTCCTTCAGCACCGCCTTCCACCCACAGACCGGCACGCAGACGGAACGAGTAAATCAGAAACTTAAGCATATGTTCCGTGCTTATGTCTTGGCATACAGAACCAAATGGGAAGACTGTCTGCCCTTTGCCAAGTTCTCGTATAACAACAGCTATCAGCCAGTCTCCAGTTGGCACCATTTGAGGTACTGTACGGTCGCAAGTGTCGCACGCCCCTCAATTGGTCCGAGACCGGGGAAGGACTAATTTTTGGGCCAGACATCCTCCGCGAAGCTTAAGAGCAAGTTCATCTTGTTAGGGAACGTCTGGAACCCACCAAGTCATGACAAAAGAGCTACATGGATACCCACTACCGAGAAGTGGAACTCAACCCAGGAGACGACGTGTATCTCTGCATAACACCTCTCAAGGGGACGAAGCACTTCCACGTCAAGGGGAAGCTTGCTCCCACATACATTGGTCCCTTCAAGGTAACCGCAAGACGAGGAGAAGTAACTTACCAGCTATAGCTACCTCTCGAGCTTTCGGGTGTGCACAACGTCTTCCACGTGACACAACTCTAAAAGTGCCTCCAAGCTCCCAACCGCCCGGATCTCTACAAGTACATCGATCATCAAGCCATCAAACTTTAGCCAGACCTTACTTATTGCGAAAGACCGATCCGCATCCTGGAAGAAGCCGAACGTCATACCCGAAGCCGCACCATCAAGTACTTCAGGGTCCAATGGAGCAACCACACCGAGGCAGAAGCAACATGGGAACACAAAGACTACCTTAGATCTGAGTTTCCTTACGTTTTTAGCGCTTAGATTGGGAATCTTGGGGACGATATTCTTGTAAAGGGGATAGATTTGTCACACACTGTGTTTGTACCACCTTGTCACTACTGTATTTCTTTTCAAAAATTTGGAGTCAATAAAAACTTTCTAAGTAAGGGCTATGATTGTCTTGGTTGTCAATGCTTGTGTCTGTGCTTGTGAATAGCTCACTAAAACAACTTTTCCTCTAAGAAACATGTACCTTGACCTAAAACCCGTGCCCTATGGTCATCCCATGGGTATAGCGCCAGAAACCAATTTTTTTTATAAAATATTAATCCAACAAAAACCCCTTTTGTTATTTTTAATCTGCAAAACCCCTAGATTGGGATTTGTTCTACAAATCCCTAATCTAACGGAGATATTTGGTCCCAAAGGTTTTCACTTGTTTCCATTATTTTTAAATTTATTTCCTATATTAATTAACCTACTTTTTCTGAGGCTAGAAATGGTATTTCATAAGGGAAATTTATTTTCCTGCCTTAGAAAATTCAGAGAAAAATTAGAGAGACTCAAAGGACATATATTTTCCATATTTGTGAGTTTGAAGCCATGGTCATGTTCAAAATATTGGACTAATATCTTCAAAACCATTCCACTCTATTCCGACCTTTTGAATTATTTCCAAAGGAAATATTCGCAATAAATTCCAAAAAAATTCCAGCATGTCCGACATATTATATGAGATGACAATACCAAGTTTCATTTTTATCCAAGATGGTTTGGTTCACCAAATAATCCAGAAAACCTTTCTATCCAGAACCAAGTTGGAACAACTCTACATTGCCAAGTTTGTCCATTTGATCTCAAACTTTGCAGGACTGTTCAAAACCCCAAATGAGGAGGGCATGCCAAGTTTTGCAATTATGGGTGTTGATTTAATCACATTGGCCCATGGAATTGTGATTCTGCCATTTTTTGGGCTTTTCCAAGTCTACATTGTCAAACTAGATCAAATGAGCTCAAACATGGTAAAGACTGTTATTTATATAGCTCATCCAGTCCTGTTAATTTTCACTGCATTTGGAGAAGATTAACCTCTCCAAACCAGCATCAAACACCTTCTGCGGATTTTTAAAATCAGCCACAAACACCCTTATACCCCAATCACTCACTTCTAATATCCAACACACGTTATCAGTGTTACCCCACACCTGCAGCTGAGAGCTTTACTTCCATCTCAAAGTGGAGCAAGACAAATTGTTCAATCTTCACTCTTAATGCACCATAGCAGCATCTGTTCTTCACTCCTCCTTTTGACGAGCACTATACCCTCGGTGCCAAAGCCTCCAAAGGGCATCTCCATAACCCCATATGCTACCACACACTCTCTAGACATGCTAGAGTGCGCCAACATGCCATGTCATGCCAAAATGGAGCTCTAGACACGCCACAGAGCGCACCTGCATCGAGGGTGGCCAGCCTTGGCCAGGTCTCGCCCCCACAGCATGCCCAAAAGCTCATGCATCAACGGCTGGCTCGAGCACGACATTGGGCCCCTCTCATCCCCACTTTTTCCTCCCCTCGCGACACGTGCCCGTGTGTGCCCAAGCCCGTTAGTCCAGGAATGCCACCGTGACGCATCAAAGATATGGCTCACTCCCCTTTGACCCTCTCAGCTCACGTAGGCATCGCCCACGAAGACCCCAAACGCACCCCACGAGCCTCTCTTCCTCCTATGCCATTGCGTCAGCTTTTTCGGCGCACCACCATTCAGTGGACCGTGGAGCTCCTATATATAGGCCTCCCTGGCTCTTCTTTGACCCTTCAGCCTCACCACACGTCCAATCGCCTCCCTTCCCACTCCAATCGAGCTATTCGAGCACTAGTGCTCCGGATCGACCGAGGCGCCACCGCGTAGGAGCTCAACCGATCTCGGGACACATGCCTGCTCCGGCGCTCCTTTGGCTCCCATTCTGTCCGCAATCGGCTCCTGCATCGTCTCCATCACTTCCCCGACCATTTCCACTCTCTGAACATCGTTGTTGTCCATCTCCCGAAAGCCTCCGCCGTGGCCAGATCGTTGCCGGCGATTCCAGCCACCTCAAGCTCTCCCTCGACCACCACCCGATGGGTGGGAGTGCAGGGAACCAATTCATGCACTCACCTTTCCTCCTCGTCGCCGGTGTTGCCGCCGGTGAGCACCTCCCCCTCTCTGTCTTGAGGTTGAAGACGACCTGATAAGGGCGCCCCACCTGTCCGCATCTCCCTCTCTCTCTCTCTTCACCCTCGCAGTCACTAGTTGGAGGGCCCCACATGTAAGGTTTAAACCTGACGGCGTGCGCGCCTGGGCTGGTTGGCTGGCCGGCTAGTTGGGCCAGCCCAGCTGTTGGTTGGCTTATATCTGGCCACTTGACCTTTTTTCCTTTTTTTCTTTTAGGATTTATTTAGTTAAATTCCACAAGGTTATCAATATTGCTAATTCAAATATTTTTTCCACCATAATTCTTGATTAAATGTAGAGAATTTAATAAAACTATTTTTGTAATTTTACAAAACTTTTGTGTATAGGTTTATTTTGAAACCTGGTTTAAAGCTATTTGAGCCTGTGTGAAAAAGGTTTTTTAAATCTTATCCACTCCAAAGTCAGAAACAACTATTTTTAGAACTGAAATTTGTATTTTACAGAATAAGGAAACATTTTAGAAATGGATTGTGTACCTTGTTTTTTGTTTTTATTCTTATTATTTTATATTATCATCGCGACGATAAATCACGTGATTGACGAAGGACTTGGACCAGAAGACCTCGAAGACCCGAGATACTATCATTTAACATCCTTAGCTAGGCATAAGGCGATAGAATCAAGTATCGTCGTCTTTAGTCCTCAAACCTTAAGTAGCCCTCATCATGGATTCATAAGGCAATCTTATTTTCTTTCTAGGAAAGTTTTCCATGCCCTTCTTTAATAGAAATTGAAATATAATATTCCCTTCATTCATATCGATAACAACACCAATAGTCCTAAGGAAAGGTCTACCAAGAATGATGGGACATGTCAGATTGCAATCAATATCAAGCACAATGAAATCTATGGGCACATATTTACTATTTGCAATAATAAGAACATCATTGATCCTTCCCATAGGTTTCTTAACAGTAGAATCTGCAAGATGCAAATTAAGAGAGCACTCATCAATCTCATTGAAGCCTAGAACATCACATAAGGACTTTGGAATAGCAGAAACACTAGCACCCAAATCACACAAAGCATTGCATTCATACTTTTAAATCTTGATTTTGATAGGTTCCCACTCATCATGAAGCTTTCTAGGAATAGTTATCTCCAACTCAAGTTTCTCTTCAAGAGATTTCATCATAGCATCAACGATATGATCGGTAAAAGCCTTATTTTGGCTACAAGCATGCGGAGAGTTTAGCATGGATTGCATCAAGGAAATACATTGAATCAAAAAGCAACTATAATAATTGAACTCCTTGAAATCCAAAGTAGTAATGTCATCACTACTCAAAGTTTGGATATCCTCTACTCCACTTTCAGTGTTTTTAGCATCAAGATAAGTGGACTCCGAATCATTGGGGCGTTTTAAAACCAAAGTGGATTCATATCCAGCCCCATCATAATTAGGATTGAGATTAGAAAACAAGGATTCAATAGGAGTCACGCCAAGCACTTCAAGATCTTCGTGATTCTCATCACGAGAACACGCCTTTTTAAGCCATTCAGGTCTAGAACCAATTTGGCCGGTTCTTTCTTTACTCTCATTCATGGAAACACGCATAGCTTTAAGAAATTCATCCATATTAATCTTGGGAGGAGCACATCTCAATTTCAAAGCATCAATATCAGGAGACATTCTATCAGCGGTCCAACCAAGTCATTAATTTTGAGCAGTTTTTCTTCTATGCACATATTGAAAATCTTTTGCGAGTTGATAAATTCATTAATATTACTCTCAAGATCATAGGGTAATTTATTTTAATTTCCATGAGCATTGTTGTAGGAATTTCCAAAGTTATTAGAGGGATTAGTAGGAAAAGGCCCAAGATTAAAGTTACCTCTATAAGCATTGTTGTTGCCAAAATTATTCCTACCAACAAAATTAACATCCAAGCTCTCATTGCTATTATCAATCAAGGAAGACAAAGGTATATCATTTGGATCTAAAGGAGCACCTTTACTAGCAAAGAACTTCATTAACTCATCCATCTTAGCACCCAAAGAGTTAATTTCTTCTATAGCATGCACTTTTTTACTTGTAGGTGACCTTTCAGTGTGCCATTGAGAATAGTTTGTCATGATATTATCTAGGAGTTTTGTGGCTTCTCCTAGTGTGATTTCCATGAAAGTTCCACCAGAGGCGGAATCCAAGATATTTCTAGAAGCAAAATTCAAACCAGCATAGAAGATTTGTATAATCATCCAAAGACTCAAGCCATGAGTGGGACAATTTCTAATCATAAATTTCATTCTCTCCCAAGATTGTGCAACATCTTCATGATCTAGTTGCTTAAAATTCATGATATCATTACGTAGAGAGATAATCTTAGCCGGTGGAAAATACTTGGAAATAAAGGCATCTTTACACTTGTTCCAAGAATCAATACTATTTTTGGGTAAATATGAAAACCAAGTTTTTGCTCGATCTAGTAATGAGAATGGAAATAACTTCAATTTAACCATATCATTATCCACATCTTTCTTATTTTGCATATCGCATAACCCAATGAAGGTATTAAGATGGGATGCGGCATCTTCACTGGGAAGGTCGGAAAATTGCTCTTTCATAACAAGATTCAGCAAGGCAGCATTGATTTCATATGATTCCGCACTAGTGGCGGAAGCAATCAGAGTACTAATCAAATCGTTATTATTAGTATTCGAGAAGTCACACAATTTGGTGTTTTCAGTCATGGTTACTTAGCAAGCAGACAAGCACACAAGTAACAGAAAGAAAGCGAAAGAAAAGGGCGAACGAAAACCACAAATATTTTTGTAAATTTTGTTTTTTCAGAAGTGGGGGAGAGGAAAACGAGAGGCAAAGGGCAAATAAAGTAAATGTAAGAGATGAATTTGCGATAGTTACTTGGATAAGCTTCACTTGAATACTCCCTGGCAACGGCACCAGAAATTCTTCTTGCTAGTTCTCGATCTTGCGTTGGTTTTTCCCTTGAAGAGGAAAGGGTGATGCAGCAAAGTAGCGATAAGTATTTCCCTCGGTTTGAGAACCAAGGTATCAATCCAGTAGGAGTATCAACATGAGGCACCAATGTTCCTGCGCAAAAACAAACAAACTTGCACCCAACACGATAAAGGGGTTGTCAATCCCTTCACGATTATTTGCAAGGTGAGAACTGAAGGTGAAAAGTGCAACAAAGTAATTTTGTAGATTTGAATATAGGATGTGAAGTAGACCCGGGGGCCATAGTGTTCACTAGAGGCTTCTCTCATGATAGCAAGTATTACGGTTGGTGAACGAATTAATGTCGAGCAATTGATAGAATCGAGCAAAGTCATGATGATATCTAAGGCAATGATCATACATATAAGCATAACGTCCGAGACAAGTAGACTGATACTTTCTGCATCTACTACCATTACTCCACACATTGACCGCTATCCAGCATGCATCTAGGGTATTGAGTTCATAACAAACAGAGTAACGCCTTAAGCAAGATGACATTATGTAGAAGGATAGATTCACGCCATATGATATAACCCCATCTCTTTACCCTTGATGGCAACAACACGATGCGTGCCTCGCTACCCCTTCTGTCACTAGGTGAGGACACTTCACGGTATGAACCCTAAACCAAGCACTTCTCCCATTGCAAGAATTATAGATCAAGTTAGCCAAACAAAACCCACAACTCGAAGAGAATTACAAGGATACAAAGTCATGCATATAAGAGATCAGAGGGGACTCAAATAATATTAATAGATAATCTGATCATAAATCCACAATTCATCGGATCTCGACAAACACACCGCAAAAGAAAGTTACATCGGATAGACCTCCATGAAGATCATGGAGAACTTTGTATTGAAGATCCAAGAGAGAGAAGAAGCCATCTAGCTACTAGCTATGGACCCGAAGGTCTGTGGTGAACTACTCACGCATCATCGGAGAGGCAATGGTGTTGATGAAAAAGCCCTCCGTGTCTGAATCCCCCTCCTGCAGGGCACTAGAACGATCCCCAAATGGGACCTTGCGGAGACAGAAGCTTGCGGCGGCGGAAAAGTATTTTTGTCGCTCTCTTCTTTGGTTTCGGGATTTTAAAGGATTTATAGGCGAAAGAGGTAGGGCAAAGGAGCCATGTGGGGCCCACAAGCCTGCCAGGCGCCCCCCAGGCAGCAGCAAGGGGGCTTGTGACCTCCCCCGAGGTCTCCTGCCTTGGTTCTCAAGTCCCCTCCGTATCTTCTGTTGTGGAAAAAATCATCCCGCAGGTTTTATTCCGTTTGGACTCCGTTTAATATTCTTCTCTGAAAAAGGTCAAAAACACGGAAAAAACCGAAACTGGAACTTGGCACTGAGTTAATAGGTTAGTCCCAAAAAAGATATAAAATAGCATATTCATGCATATAAAACGTCCAAAGTTGACAAGATACGTTGGAGACGTATCAAGGCGCTCACACAAGTCGTCGAGGAAGTCAAAGCCGGACATCATGTGGGGGAGAGGCCTGAGTGGGGTGGCCTCCTTTGGCTCGGGGTGGCACTGTGGCGCGTCCAAAGCGCAGTTTTGGCATGCCACGGCATGCTCGCGCGCTCTGGCGCACCCCCATCATGTCTAGTAGTTCCTAGGTGCTTTGGAGATGCTCCCCGAATAGTTTGGAGCCGAGGGGAGACGTGGATGTCAAATAAAAAGTGAGAGGAAGTCTCTGTGAATGATGAACAAGAAAAGGAATTGGGGATTTTGTCTTTCTCCACACTGAATTAGAGATGGGGTTCTCGGCTGCAGATGTGGGGCTAACCCACAGACTTGTGATTGAAGTTTGGAGTAAAGGAAGTAACTAGAAGGGGTGAAAATAGTTGTTTTACTAAATCACTAAAATATGTTTGATTATGTTTTGAGCAAGTTAAACCTCACCAAATGTAGTGAGAATTAACAGGATTAAATGATGGGTAAAAATAGTAGGATTCACCAAGTTTGACCTCATTTGAGCAAGGTTGGCAATGTATACATGCAAAACCCTAGAAATGGGTAGAATCATATTTCTGTGAGCCAAGGTGAGTAAACCAGCTCCCACAAATGCACAACTTGGTGTGGCATTCTTATTTGGGGGTTGGATTACTCATGCAAAGTTTGAGAGCAATTGGGCAAACATGGCAATGTAGAGTTGTGCTAACTTGGTTCTGGACAGGAAGGGTTTTTGGTTTATTGGGTGAACCAAATCAAGTTGGATGAGGATGAAACTTTGCAGAGTCACCTCATATGACATATGGGACATGCTAGAATTTTCTTGGGATTTATTGAGAATATTTCCTTTGGAAATATTCCAAGAGCTTAGAATAGGCAGAGAGGGTTTGGAGGGGTTTTGCCCATTACTTTGAACATTACCATGTGTTGCAATTCACATATATGGAAAATATATGTCCTCTGAGTTTTCCTACAAAAATTGAAATATTTTAAGGTAGGAAATAATTTTCCCCTATCAAATACCATTTTTGGCCTCGGAAAAGGGCATTTAAATAAAGTAGGAAAATGACTTTTAAAATAATTATTTTGTGGGTTTGGGAAGTTATTTTCATAATAGAATCGAGGAAAAACCTTTGGGGTAAAATATATCTCCTAAATTAGGGACTTGTAGTGCAAATCCCAATTGAGAAGTTTTGAAGCTTTAAAATAAATAAAAGGCTTTTTGCTGAAATAATATTTTATTAAAATAGCTTCTCGTCCTATACACATTCATGATCATTGGGCAAGGGTTTGGGGAGAAAGATGCAAGCTTTTAGAAAGAAAGTTGTTTGGTGAACTAAAACACAATCAAGCACTCAAGCAAGTTGCAATCAAATCACTCAACTCAATCACTCAAAAAGTTTTAATTGGTTCCAACAGCGCAACTTCGACTCTGACGGAGAGCTACGAAGGAAAAAACCTCGCACAACTCGCGCCATGGAAAATCACCGAACGACCCAATTGTTGGCACTAATCGTATACCACAAGGCCCCACTGTCGTAGCTTGAACTTCACAACCACAACTAAGTCGGGGCGAACACATGCACACGTCGGAGAAGAGCCGACTACTGCAACCATTGCCGCATCGCCGACATCGCTTCCACCATCATCGTTGCCATAGAAGACTGAATGCCACAACAGCCACCAACCACCGGTCCCGCTCGCTGATGCCAAGCTCCAAAGACAAAGCCCCCAAGAGGGGAAACGATACCAAAGTTTCCACCATCGTCCTATCACACAAGATCAAGGGTTTCCCCTGGAGAGGCCATGATGGCTGGAACCGTGCGAAAGGGGTGCGGCAGCAATGTAGCGATGCCTTCACGGAGGTCAAGAACAGCCATAACCGTTGCCATCACTAGTCATGACACGAAGCCGAGACTGGGTTTTCACCCAATGATACGGTGCATCCCATGATAATCCCCATGGATACATCACCAACACCTCAAGCTCCAAGTGGTTCCATGACGAGAGCATGTACACGTGCCATAGAAACTGAGGTGACATCTCTCCTTGCTCATCCATCATTTGATCGACTCGAGACAGGGTCGCTACCTCAAGCGGAAACTCTTTGCATATTCAGGTACTCGGAAGGAAGTCATGGGACGATTGTAAATAAGCACGAGGATGCCAAGCTGAACTCTCTAGCGGCCATACGACCAAGCATGTCTAGACTACCGAGACATCCCAGTGACCGGACGCCCGAGCTCGTCCGTACGACCGACGCCTAGAGATCCACCGAGTCCAACAACACCAAGTTAGGGGTCAACACACAGAAGTCCGAACACCGTCGGACGATTGAGCCTTAGAGCTCCGACTAGCTCCCGAATTCATGCAAAAGTGCACCCGATCTAGAACCCTCGGACGACCAGACTGAACCAAACGTCCGATTCCCCATGAGCCTCCGGACGACCGACACGTCTCGGGCGTCCGGACCCTGTCTACACACAAGCCCTTGGGCCACGACCCGTGTACCCTTCTATTTTTCCTAGCACTATAAATACTCTCCCCCATCTCCATCTAGGGTTAGCTAATGTATTGACAATTACTTGTTGATGTGAGCTCCATCTAATATCCTCCTCCCATGGAGATGTCCTTCATGTGAAAAGATCCATAGTGATCCCAAGGCCCCTCTTGTAGGGAAGATCCCCTCGTGGATATAAGGCACTTCTCATAGGGAAGACAATCGGTTATGTGTATCCTTTTTTTGACAGTGGATCCATGTATCTCTTGAGTTTGAGAGGATCTTGTGGATGTGTGATCAAAGATCCTTCTTGAGTTCATGTGTTTGTCTCGGTTTTATCTCTTTTCCCCCTCCAAGTGTAAAAAGATTTACGATCACGGGTGTACCCCATATAATAATGGTATCATGAGCCGCGTTGATTCACACCTTGGAGTCTCATCCCCCACTTTCTAGCAAATTTTTGGTTTGATTTGACCTAATTTCGAAAAATTCCCACAAAAATAGCCATACCAAAATTCCTTGGATTTGTTGGATTTGAGAGATTTTTTTCATTTGGATCCATGGATTTCATTGTGGAGAAGTGGATCGAGCTTTTGCCCACCATCCCCATCATTTCCCCCGACCAAATCACCCAAATTTTCCGTTGTCATCCCGGTTTGCCTCGTGTTCATCCGCCACCGAGGGTAGTCCGCAGGCTCCGGATGACCGAGCCCTTCCAGATGTCTGGACACTGTTGGACGACCAAACCATCTCGGACGTTCGGACACCATCGGATAACCGAGCCAGCCTGGACATCTGAACAACTCTGTCCAAGCTGAATCCCCCTCCTCATTTTTTTGTTTCTCCACCATTTCTCTTTTGCATTTGCCTCCATCATTTCTTTCACAGCCCATTTGTATTTGAGATTTTGAGTCGCGAGCCCTGCCACTTCCTAAGGTGCTTCGGCTAATTAGTAGTGGTTCTACACCGACATCGCCGATCATCATCGCCCTGGATTGTCGCCAAACGACTCTTCATTGACACTTCATCGTAAGCAGGGATGTTTACTGCGATGACACTCTTTTCATATACACGTTCCACTTCATTGTTACCCCCGAGCCTATTTGCATAACTTTCCTATCGATACTAGCCATTGAGTATTGTTGGCTACGCTACTTGTGCACATTAGTGATGCATACGCTTCATAGCTTCAATTGCATGCAAACACAATAAGTATCATATTGTGGTGTCATATTGGTATCTTTTGTGTTTCAGTAGTACCTGCATACATAATTTCTATCTTAGTGTGCACGGCCCGCATAGTGACCATACAAAATATCATCGCCAAAAGAAAGAGAAGCAAAGCATAACACAATTGCATAACATATTGATATCATATCATACAATACATGATCATCATGGATCACTTGAGCGAGAGACATTGTGCCTCATACGTATAGCAAAAGTCGTGAACAGGAAGATGACACATTTTGTTTCTTACAGGTTGTGCACAAGTTCGTACCATGCCCATTTGAGCAATTGTGCTAGTGTCTCTCTAGTGTAGTGCAACACGAACGTTTTCCGTGGATACCACATTTTGAGCTCATTCTTTGGTTGCACCACCCTACTTTTCTGTCTATGTGTGTGTTTCTGTGTATACCCATTGCTATTGATCTAGCCTGTCTCACTTGTGAATTTGTGAATTTCTTTCAACGTTACTGAATCCTATCTTCGTATTGCTTGAATTTTGTGCAACCATCCTAACCAAGCTACTCTAGAAGCCTAATTTGTGTAGGTGTGAGAAGGAGATTTCTGGTACCAATCCCATTATTTCCATACTTGCACATTGAGTGACCTTGTTCCATTTTCAACATTTGGAACAGTAATTGGTGTTGTCTTATCATTCTTCCACTTATATCTACTTGAGTGCTATGGATAGGACTATTATGTTGAACCCGACCTTCGAGGAGCACGAAGATGATGAGAACAAATACGTGACCAAATTACACTTCTTTGACGCCCAAAGAGGAATGTGCCAAGCACAAGATGCCATGAATGATCGCATTGAGAAACTTGCCACCAACTTGCATGAATCCGAGGTGCACACGAGGGACTACCTCGGCGACAAGCTATCAAGACAAATGGGGGAGATCCGCGCGTTTATGGTGAACCGTGTGTCCTCAACCTCTACTTCATCACGACGGTGCCACTCAAGTCGCCACTCCAACGAGTACTCTTCTGACGCAAGTCCACCATGAGATCGACATCACCAATGTGACAACCGTCACCATAACCAAGAATCGGACAATCCTTTCCATGGCAATGGATCACAAGATCAACTTCATGAGCGTGACCGACACCATCCTCAAGAACAAGATGCTTTGGAGCAAGAACTCTCACAACAAGGCTATGAAGACGAACGACTACGTGAAGAACAAGCGCTTGAAGCTCAATGTGCCCTCCGCGAAGCAACATATGCTATGCAAGAACAAAACCGCCAAGCATGCGAAGAACAAGAAGCACACGGGCATGAAATTCAAGACAAATTCATGCAAGAGGAGCATCAGGAGTTACGACACCAAGAGCGAGGACCTCGACAACACCCTCAAGCACATCATGACGAGCCACATGATGGCGAAGCTCCATGGGAATAAAAATAAAGTCAAGTCAACAACGACCATGATGCTCATCTGCTAAGACAAGGACATCGCCAAAACAACCACAATGAAGAGCATCGACTCAGCAATCTGAAGTTCACCATGTCTAAGTTCTCCGGAAGCAATGATACCAAAGATTATTTAACATGGGTACTCAAAGTTGATAAGATCTTTCGTCTTCACAAATTTGACAAAGAGAAGAAGATTGCCATGGCCTCACTTGAGTTCCAACATTATGTTCTCATTTGGTGGGAACAAGTGCTTGAGCGAAGAATAGAAAGAGGTGAACCTCCTATCACCACTTTGACCCAAATTAAAGATCTCATGAGAGCTTGCGTTGTGCCTACCCACTACAACCATGATCTCTTCAAGAAGCTACAACTCCTCAACAAAGGCACCAAGTCCATAGAAGAATACTAACCAGATTTGGAAATGGCCATGATCCGAGCCAATGTCAAGGAAGATGAGGAACATACAATGTCGCACTTCTTGAATGGCCTCAACTACCAAGTTAAGAAGATTGCGGATTTACGACCCTACTCGAACATACCCGAGCTAGTGCATCAATCATATAAGGCGGAACGCCAAGTGCAAGATGAATACAATTACTCCAAGTTCTCTTACAAGAACTACGACTCAAGTGCACAAACTTCTATGACTACAATGCATTCGTCTACAAAACCTACAAAAACAACTGACGACAAGTCAAGCTACAAGGACACAATGACTTTGACAAGTCACTCTCCTAATGCAAACCACTACAAGCCAATAGCTTCAACGTCTACAACACATGCCAACGCTAAGGCAAGGTCAATCAAGTGCTTCATGTGCCAAGGCCGCGGATGCAAGACATTGGAGTGTCCAATAAGACGCAAGATGATCCTACAAGATGACAACTCATAGGACTCTTTGAGTGAAGACGACATGGGAGCTTTGGAACATGTGGCCATGCATCGACAACGGAATGAAGATGAAGATTCACAAATCTATTGCGAAAATGATTCAAGCCCCGCTCTAGCTATTTCAAACGTGTTGACTCTTCAACAACAAAAAGACGAGGACCAATGTTGCCACATCTTCCACACCAAGGCAAACATCAAAGGAAAATTCGTCAAGGTCATCATCAATGGTAGAAGTAGCCATACTTTGGCAATCGAGGATCTTTGCTCCAAGCTACAATTGGTCAAGAAGAAGCAACCTCGCCCCTACAGGGTCCAATGGCTAGTGACTCCGGTACTCTACAAGTGGAACACACCATGCAAGTATCCTTCAAGATTGGCGCTTAGGAAGATACTTTGGAGTTTGGTGTGGTTACCATGTCCGTTTTCCATCTCCTCCTTGGGACACCTTGGAAATTCGACTCTGGCGTCATCCACAATGGTCAGACCAATCACTAACACTTCAAGATGAAGGGCAAGGAATATGTGCTTCGACCAATGCCTCCAAGTCAAGTAACCACTCGCAATCAACCTACATCCCAGCATGGATCTAAAAGTGAGATAGTGAACTCCACCTAAAATAGAGTGAGCACCACAAGCCAAAAATGAGTGACTCCATGATGACGGGCAAGAAATATCTAGTTCTTTTAGCCACCCAAAGACACTTGAGTGATGTGAGTGAGAGCCCATCAATCGTTCTTCACTTTGTACTTGTGTCAAAAGTGAGTTCATGAGGACTAATGCTTCACAACGATCTACCTCTTGTGTAGCCTCGTCTATTGCAAGAATTCCAAGATGTATTTCCCGATGAGCTACCCCTCGGGCTACCAAAAAACAAGGGATCGAACACTATATTAATCTCATATCCTGCGTACCGCTTCCTAACAAGGCACCTTACCGCGTCAACCCCGAAGAAACTAAGGATATACAAAGGCAAGTCCAAAACCTCCTAGATAATGAGCATGTACGCAAGAGCCTAATACCTTGTGTAGCTCCGGTACTAGTGCCTAAGAAATATTGTAGTATGCACATGTGTTCGGATTGCCACCCCATAAATGCTATCACCATTCTTTATCGACATCCTATACCTCGCCTTGATGATATGCTAGATGAACTTAGCGATGCTACTTTATTTTTCTAAAATTGATTTGAAAAGTGGTTACTATCAAATACACATTCTAGAGGGCGATGAGTAGAAAATGTCGTTTAGTACTAAATTTGGTCTCTATGAATGGCTAGTGATGCCTATGGGCTTATCCGAAGCACCAAGTACCTTCATGTGTGTCATGCATTATGTCTACATCATCTCATTGGTGATTATGTGGTCGCATACTTGGATGACATTCTTGTTTTTAGCAACACTATAGAGGAGCATGCTAATCATGTTACGGAAGTATTCTAGTTCTTAGAAATGAACAACTTTATGCGAACATGGAAAAAATTCACTTTTGGTGTTAACAAGGTTGTTTTCCTAGGATTTGTGGTATCTTCTAAGTGTGTGAAAGTTGATGAAACGAAAATTGATGCTAGAAAATCTTGTCCGACCCCTACGAATTTGCAGCAAGTGTGTAGTTTCCTTGGACTTTCCGTCTTTTGTTAAGGATTTTAGTACCATTGCATCTCCTCTAAATGATTTGAGCAAGAAAAATGCAACTTTTGTTTGGGGACCGTCGCAGTACACTACTTTTCATGAGCTTAAAAATTTGGTTAGTCATGCACCATTGCTTGCCTTACTCAACTTTGCTAAAACTTTTGAATTGCATTGTGACGCTAGTGGTAATGGCATACGTGGTGTGCTCATGCAAGAAAAATGCGTTATTGCTTAATTTAATGAGAAACTTTCAGGTGCTCAACTTAACTATCCCATGTATGAAAAATAATTATATGCTTTAGTGAGTCTTGCATGTTTGGGAACATTATCTACTACCTCATGAATTTGTTATTCATACCAACCATGAAACATTGAAATACCTTAAGGGTCAAAGCAAGTTGTACAAGCGGCATGCTAAATGGAGTGAATTCATTGAGTCATTTCCTTCTATTATCAAATACATTAAGGGTAAAGAGAATGTAGTAGAGGATTCTCTTTCCCGCAAATGCATGCTCGTTACACAACTTATTAAATGTAATTGGGTTTGAGCATATAAAATATGTATACGAGCATGATACTTCCTTTGAGATCCCATATGCTAAATGCCATGCTAAACCTTGTTCGGAAAACTATTACATGAAAGATGGCTATCTTATGCGTGCTAACAAACTCTGAATTCCCGAGCCTTCTCTTCGTTTGTTTCTTTTGCAAGAACATCATGGTGGAGGACTAATGGGTCACTTTAGACGCGACAAGACATATGCCACACTCTCCAACAAGTACTTTTGGCCAAAGATGTTCCGTGATGTTGCACGCTTCACCAACCGATCCTCTACATGTTTGAAAGCTGAGTCAAAAGCTCAATCTCATGGTTTTTACATGTCTCTTCCTATACCTTTTCAACCTTGGGAAGATATTAGCATGGACTTTGTTCTTCGTTTTCCTATAACAAAAAATGGTCATGATTCCGTGTTTGTTGTTGCGGAATTTATTTCCAAGATGGCTCACTTCATTCCATGTCACATGTTAGACAATGCTTCACATGTTGGGAGTCTCTTTTGTAGGGGCATCTTGCGACTACATGGCATCCCCAAGACCATTGTATCAGACCGTGATGTCAAGTTCCTTAGCTACTTTTGGAAGACTCTATGTGCCAAGCTCGGAATCAAGCTCCTATTCTCTTCGACCTATCAGCCACAAAACGATGGCCAAACGGAGGTGATGAACCGATCGCTTTCAACTCTCCTACACGTGTTGATCAAGAAAAATCTCAAGCAATGGGAAGATTGCGCCCTCATCGCCAAGTACGCCTACAACCGTCACTAGTAGAAAATAGGGCATTGGTCCACTTGATGAAATCCCATTAGTCACGGTTCACTCATGAACCGGGATCCATATGGGCATAGGCCCCAGTTCGTGAGGCCACGGCGCCGACCGAGCCTCGTGGGCCATTTCTCCTGGTTCGTTTGTCACCTTCGGTCCCAGTTCGAGACACGAACCGGGACCAATGTGCCTCGCTCCTGGCCCACAACTAGTAGTCCCGGTTTGTGGATGGAACCGGGACCTCATGTTGTCCTTTGGTGTCGATTCCAGCCACAAACCGGGACCAATGGTTGGCCTACATATACCCCCACGAGCAGAGCAGTGAACTGCTCTGTTTTTTCGGCCGGTCGTGGGAGAGCTTTGTGGTGCTCTAGCTCACCTCCTATGCACATGAGGTGTTCGATGAAATGCCCGAGCCATACTTAAGCTTTCTCCTTTAGAAGCTCCTTGTCCAAGCTCCTTTTCATCAAGTTTTGTGTAGTTTTAAATACACTTTGTTATATAACGCACGCATATGAACCGTCAATGGATGTACGGTGACTAACGCACCTCTTAGATATTAATGGCCTGCATAATTTTCTCGAAGCGGCTAAGGCAAACAAGCGGAATGGTTTTATGCATTGTCCACGTACTCTTTGTGGGAATACGAAGGAATTCTCCGATTATAAAACCCTTCACTTCCACTTCTTGAGAAAGGTTTTATGCCACACTATAATTTTTGGGCCAAGCACAGAGAAAGAGGGGTTATGATAGAAGACAACATAGAAGAAGAGGATGATGAAAACTACCCGCCCCCTGAATACGGTGATGCTGCAATGGGGGAAGCTGAAGATCAAGAGGAACCAGACGATGTGCCCGATGATGATCTTCATAGGGTCATTGTTGATGCACATAGAGAATGCAAAAGTGAAAGGGAGAATTTGACGTTCGATCGCATGTTAGAGGATCACAAAAAAGGATTGTATCCAAATTGCGAAGATGACAACACAAAGCTCGGTACCACACTGGAATTGCTGCAATGGAAGGCATACAATGGTTTATTTGACAAGCATTTAGTTCGCTACTGAAATTAATGAAGAAGAAGCTTCCAAAGGATTGCTAATTGCCCGGCAGTACGTACGAAGCGAAGAAGGTTCTATGCCCTCTAGGATTGGAGGTGCAGAAGATACATGCATGCCCTAATGACTGCATCCTCTACTGTGGTGGGTTCAAGGATTTGAACGCATGCCTGGTATGAGGCGCATTGCGGTATTAGATCAGAAGAGATGACCCTGGTGATGTTGAGGGCCAGCGCACTAGAAATATGGTTCCTTCCAAGGTGATGTGGTATGCTCCTATAATACCACGGTTGAAACGTCTGTTCAGAAACAAACAGCATGCCGAGTTGATGCAATGGCACATAAAAGACCGTAAGAAAGACGGGAAATTGAGAGCACCCGCTGATGGGTCGCAGTGGAGAAAGATCGAGAGAAAGTGGAGCGACTTTACTTGTGACCCAAGGAACGTATGGTTTGGTTTAAGTGCGGATGGCGTTAATCCTTTTGGGGAGCAGAGAAGCAAGCATAACACATGGCATGTGACTCTATGTATGTATAACCTTCCTCCTTGGTTGTGCATGACGCGGAAGTTCATTATGATGCCGGTGCTCATCAAAGGCCCTAGGAAACGCGGCAATCACATTGATGTGTACCTAAGGCCATTAGCTGATGAACTTTTACAGCTATGGAATGGAAAAGGTGTACGTGTGTGGGATGAGAACAAACAGGAGGAATTTGACCTACATGTGTTGCTGTTTGTAACCATCAACGATTGGCCTGCTCTCAGTATCCTTTCAGGACAGACAAACAAGGGATACAACGCATGCACACATTGTTTAGATGACACCAACATTATATATTTGGACAAATGCAGGAAGAATGTGTACATGGGGCATCGTCGATTTCTTCCGACCAACCATCAATGGCGAAAGAAAGGAAAGCATTTCAAAGGTGAGGCAGATCACCGGAAGAAGCCCGCTCTCCATACTGGTGATCACATACTCGATATGGTCAATGATTTACAAGTAATCTTTGGAAAGGGTCCTGGCGGACTATCTGTTCCGAATAACGATGCGGGACACGCACCCATGTGCAAGAAGAAATCTATATTTTGGGACCTACCCTATTGGAAAGACCTAGAGGTCTTCTCTACAATCGACGTGATGCACGTGACGAAGAATCTTTCCGTGAACCTGCTAGGCTTCTTGGGAGTGTATGGGAAGACAAAAGATACACCGGAGGCACGGGAGGAACATCAACGTGTGCATGAAAAAGACGGCATGCATCCACAGCAGTATGAAGGTCCTGCCAGCTACGCTCTTACCAATGAAGAGAAGGAAATCTTCTTTGAATGCCTGCTTAGTATGAAGGTCCCGTCTGGATTCTCGTCAAATATAAAGGGAATAATAAATATGGCATAGAAAAAGTTTCAGAACCTAAAGTCTCATGGCTACCATGTGATTAGGACACAACTTCTTCCGGTTGCATTGAGGGGGCTTCTAATGAAAAACGTGCAATTTGCCATTGTGTAGCTATGTGCATTCCTCAATGCAATCTCTCAAAATGTGATCGATCTAGCAATCCTTCCAAGGTTAAGGAGTCATTTGGTACAATGTCTTGTTAGTTTCGAGCTGGTGTTCCCACCATCCTTCTTCAATATCATGACGCACATCCTAGTTCATCTAGTCGGCGAGATTGTCGTTCTGGGACCTGTATTTCTACACAACATGTTCCCCTTTGAGAGGTTCATGGGAGTCTTGAAGAAATATGTCTGTAACCGCGCTAAGCCAGAAGGAAGCATCTCCATGGGCCATCAAATAGAGGATGTCATTGGGTTTTGTGTTGACTTCATTCCTGACCTTAAGAAGATTGATGTCGCTCAGTCGCGGTATGAGGGGAGACTGAATGGAAAATACACACTAGGAGCGGAGTCAATAATGTGTACGGACGGGCATTCTTGGTCTCAAGCACACTACACAGTTATATAGAATTCTACCTTGGTGACCCCGTATATCGATGAACACAAGAATATTTTGAGTTCCCTACACCCGGAGCAGTGTCACGACTAGATTACATTTGAACACATCAGGAATTTCAGTAGTTGGTTGCAAAAACGTCTCATGTGTGACAACATTGTTTCTGATGAGGTGTACTCGTTGTCCAGGGGACCATCTTCGACTATATTGACTTACCAAGAGTACGAGATAAATGTGAATACATTTTACACGATCACCCAAGATCAAAAGAGCACCAACCAAAACAACGGTGTCCACTTTGATGCAGCAACCGAGATGGGAAAGGACACATATTATGGTTACATAGTGGACATATGGGAACTTGACCATGGACATGATTTGAAGGTCCCTTTATTTCATTGCAAATGGGTCAATCTGTCACGAGGCAGGGTAGAAATAGACCCACAATACAGAATGACAACAGTGGATCTAAACAATCTTGCGCACGAAGAGGAACCATTTGTCCTAGCAAATGATGTGGCACGGGTTTTCTATATGAAGGACATGTCTACCAAACCGAGAAAAATAAAATATAAGGAAGCGAATACATCATACGATGAGCCAAAGCGCCACATAGTTCTTTAAGGAAAAAGAGACATCGTGGGATTGGAGGGCAAGATAGACATATCTGAAGATTATGAAAAGTTTCATCAAATTCCTCCCTTCAAAGTCAAGGCTGACCTTAGCAACCTGTTAAATGATGAAGATTATCTATGGTTACGGTGTAATAAGCAAGGAACACAAGCGAAGAAAAAGTGAAGAATTGAAATGCCCTTTGTAACAGATGAGTTTTCGTATGAAATACTCATACTTCGAAAGAGATTGTCCGTTTTGTACACGAAGTGCATCTAGTTTTTGCCACAACCCTGTCAATTGTTTAGCACATGTTATGTGGGTGAAATGATGATACCATGCCAACTTTCAACCTTTTCAGAGTTCATTTGTAGTGCTTTTCAATTTAAGGGTCATTTATCTCAAAAACAATAACTAAATGCATGAAAAATACAGAAGGAAGTCAGAAATAGTAAAAGAAATATGATGTGTCTTTGAATGGTGCATTTTGAACACACAAAAAGTCTGGAGTACAAATAAGTTGAAAAAATGAAATCCCTTTGTAACAGATGAGTTTTCGTATGAAACCCTGATACTTCGAATGAGATTGTCCGTTTTGTAAATGAAGTTCATCCATTTATTGCCGCAACCCTCTAAACTTATTAGGACATGCTATGTGGGTGAAATGATGATACCATGCCAACTTTCAACCTTTTCAGAGTTCATTTGTAGTGCTTTTCAATTTAAGGGTCATTTAGCTCAAAACAAAATCAGTAAATGCATGAAAAATACCAAATGCAGTCAAAAATAGTTAAAAATTGATGATGTGTCTTTTAATGGTGCATTTCGAACACACAAAAAGTCTGGAGTTTAAATAAGTTCTGAAAAATGAAATCCATTTGTAACAGAGGAGTTTTCGTATGAAACCGTGATACTTCGAAAGAGATTTTCCGTTTTGTACACGAAGTGCATCCATGTTTTGCCGCAACCCTCTCAACTTTTTAGCACATGCTACATGGGTGAAATGGTGATACCATGCCAACTTTAAACATTTTCAGAGTTCATTTGTAGTGCTTTTCAGTTTAAGGGTCATTTAGCTCAAGAAATCAGTAAATGCATGAAAAATACCAAATGAAGTCACAAATAGTTGAAAATTGATGATGTGTCTTTGAATGGTGAAATTTGAACACACAAAAAGTTTGGATTTCAAATAAGTTCAAAAAATGAAATCCGTTTTAACACATGAGTTTTCATATGAAACCCTAATACTTCGAAAGAGATTGTCTATTTTGTATACGATGTGCATCCAGTTTTTGCCGCAACTTTCTCAACTTTTTAGCACATGCTATGTGCATGAAATGCTTATCCCATGCCAACTTTCAACATTTTCAGAGTTCATTTGTAGTGCTTTTCAATTTAAGGGTCATTTATCTCAAAACAAAAATCAGTAAATGTATGAAAAATATCAAATGCGTCAACAGACCTTTTGTCCCGGTTCTAGCCACCAACCGGTACGAAAGTACTTTTCTTCATGCCCTTTTGGGCCAGCAGAAGTGTGGCTTTGGTCCCGGTTGGTGCCATAAACTGAAACTAAATGTTTCGCATATAGTGCGGGAGTTCTCGAAATTGACGTTTAGTCCGAGTTGGTGTAACAACCCGGGACCAAAGGTGTGCTTTGGTCCCGGTTTGTGCCAGCAACCGGAACAAAGGTGTTTGTATATTGCGGGAGTTGTCGAAATTTCCAGCAACTTCCATTCCCCCCCCCCCATTCTCTCTTCATCGCTGTCGCACCGAGCCCGTCGCCGTCGCCGTCGCTCACAAGCCCGTCGTCGCCCCGAGCCCATCGTCGTCGCCATCGCTCCCGAGCCCGTCATCATCGCCGTCGTCGTGGTTATGGCCCCCGAGCCCATCGTCGTCGTCGTCGTCCCCGAGCCATCGTCGTCCCCGAGCCCATTGTCATCACCGTCGTCCTCGAGCCCATTGCCGTCGTCGTCCCCGTGCCCATCGCCGTCGTCGTTGTCGCCCGTCGCCGCTCGTCGTTGTCCTAGCCCCCGAGCCCATCGCCGCCGTCGTCGTCGCCCGTCGCCCGTCGTCGTCGCCCGTCGATGCACCGGTAGCAGATCCATCGATCTCTCCATCTCCCTATTTGCGAATGTATGTGTGTGAGAATACGTCGTCTAATTGCGAATCCATGTGTGTGTATTACAGTCATATTAGAATATGTAGGGTACATTTTTGAACTCCCCAATGTGACACAAGTTATAAAAATTATAAAAATATTTATATTAGATTCAGTTTCAATAGCAAATAAAGTTATAAAAAATATAAAAATATTTAGATTAGATTAAGTTACAAATTAAGTTTTTATGTTAATATTTGGGATTATGTCTAAGGGCTTCCCCCACTTTGTAATATTTGCAGAAACAATGGATATTCCAAGAGACATGGAAAAAGAAGAAATTTTGGGGGATATAATCCACGACGACGGTAGTAATGTCGAATTTTTGCTCAGCGACATCGGTGACTACCGAATCTTGGAGGAAGGAAATTATCATGATGTCTTCGATGATCGAACAATGGAGGAGGAAGGACATTATCATGATGACTTCGGTGACTACCGAATCCCGGAGGAAGGAGACCATGATGACAACTCCGGTGACTAAACGGAGGAGGAAGATATTGAAAAGTCCGGATCGAGCCAAACTTCGGTAACAAGACGAGGGCCCACAAGAAGGTTGGGAAAGGATCAAAAGTTCACGATCACAGAACTGTCGAACGATGGCCAACCGATTGAACCCAAGCGGATCAGGGACGCATTTTCTGCTCTGTGCGGAGCTATTATCAGGGACAACATCCCGATCAACATTAAGCAATGGAATAAGCCTAAGGGCGACAACGTCCGTGAAGGTGATTATGTCACCGATAGGCTGAAAGATGATCTTTGGACCGCGTTGAAGGAAAATTTCACCCTACCGCCAGAGGAGGATCCGAATAAGCCAGTTATAGAGCCACGGGTCAAGGCGTGTGCTCTTAATAAGATGGAAGAACTATTCAGGAGGTGTTAGAAAGAGTTGAAACGAAAGTATGTCGACCAAGGGAAGAGTCCAGAATTTGTCGGCCGATTTAAGAAGATTAGAGATCACTGGCCCGCATTTGTCGCCTACAAGTCATCCGACAAGAGTAAGGAAATGTCAGAGAGAAACAAGAACAATGTTGCAAAGAAGCAGTATCACCATCACACGAGGTCAGCTGGCTACCTGAAAGGCCGTCCGTTGTAGGACAAAGCTGAGAATGACCTGATTGCTAAAGGCGTCCAACCACAGACATGGAACTGGCCCGACCGTTCCAGGAATTGGTTCTTCGGAGTTGGGGGAACTTAAGACCCTGAAACAGCGGAGTGACGTTGGACGGACGAGCAACTTGCAACACCCATCAACAAGCTTCAGCAGTGTCTCACTCCAGCGTAGGAAGGGGCGTTCTTTCCCGAAAGAGAGAAGGACGAGCTGACTCACGCCATAGGGAATGTTGAGCGCCCTGGACGAACAAGAGGCAATTCAGGCTCCGTTCCGTGGAAGGTTGAGTTTCTCACGCAGCCGGTTACACAAGCCAAGTGAGAAAGAGGAAAGCGGAGCTAAGCAACATGCAGAAGATCAATGCAAGACTACAAATTCTAGAGGAACTTTAGAGCGAGCGAGCCGCCGACCAACCATATCAGCGGCACGAAACTACCACAGAATTTACCCCGCAATCTCAGCGGACAAGCAGAGTGGCTTCCACAGAGCTTGTTCAGCCTGACTTCATGGTTCCTAGCTAACCCGTGGATACTATCACGGGGGCTCAACCTTGCGAGCTTTTGACGAAATGTCGGAACCTCACTATCAAGGTTGCTATCGACGTTGTTGCACCTCCTCAATCCAACGAAACTTTTCACTGCCGTCCAATTCCACGTGGTTATGCTCTTGTGATGGTGGATGAAGTAAAGAAGGATTTTGAGCTGCTCGAGGTTGACCACCCTACAGGTGAAGATGACAATAAGTTGGTCCATGCTTTGAGGAGTACATGTCTATGGCCGAAGGAGTACATCAATCTTCCAAACTAGACGCCTCCTCGTCCTCCTCCGGCGAGTGATCAGGGCACTCCTCCTCATCCTCCGCGAATGATCAGGGAACTCCTCATCCTCCTCCGGCGAATGATCAGGGGACTCCGGATCCTCTGACGCATGAGGGCTCTCCGCCTTCTTCTTCGGCTCCTCCTCGGGCGCATGAGGGCACTCTGCCTCCTTCTTCGACTCCTCCTCCGGCGCCTCGGAGCAGTCCGCCTCCTTCTTCGGCTCCTCCTCTGGCGCGTCTGAGCACTCTGCCTCCTTCTTTGGTTCCTGCTCCAGCGCGTCGGAGCAATCATCCTCCTTCGGCTCCTCCTTCGGCGCATCGGAGCACTCCGCCTCCTTCTTCGGCTCCTCCTCCAGTGCGTCGGAGGAGTATGCCTCCTTCTTCGGCTCGCCCTCTGGCGCGTCGGAGCACTCCGTCTCCTTCTTCGGCTCCTCCTCCAACGCATCGGAGCAGTCCTCCTCCTTCGGCTCTATTGGAAATATGCCCTAGAGGCAATAATGAATTAGTTATTATTATATTTCCTTGTTCATAATAATCGTTTATTATCCATGCTAGAATTGTATTGAATGAAAACTCAAATACATGTGTGGATACTTACACAACACATTGTCCCTAGTGAGCCTCTAGTTGACTAGTTCGTTGATCAAAGATGGTCAAGGTTTGCTGGCCATAGGCAAGTGTTGCCACTTGATAACGGGATCACATCTTTAGGAGAATCATGTGATAGACAAGACCCAAATTATATACGTAGCATATTGATCGTGTCATTTTATTGCTATTGTTTTCTGCGTGTCAAGTATTTATTCCTATGACCATGAGATCATATAACTCACTGGCATCGGAGGAATGCCTTGTGTGCATCAAACGTCGCAACGCAACTGGGTGACTATAAAGGTGCTCTACAGGTATCTCCGAAGGTCTCCATTGAGTTAGTATGGATCAAGACTGGGATTTGTCACTCCGTGTGACGGAGAGGTATCTCGGGGCCCACTCGGTGATACAACATCACACACAAGACTTGCAAGCAATGGGACTAAGTATAAGTCACGGGATCTTGTATTACGGAGCGAGTAAACAGACTTGCCGGTAACGAGATTGAAATAGGTATGCGGATACCGATGATCAAATCTTGGGTAAGTAACATACCGAAGGACAAAGGGAATGACATACGGGATTATATGAATCCTTGACACTTAGGTTCAACCAATAATATATTCGGAGAATATGTAGGATCCAATATGGCCATCCAGGTCCTGCTATTGGATATTGACCGAGGAGTGCCTCGAGGCATGTCTACATAGTTCTCCAACCCGCAGGGTCTGCGCACTTAAGGTTCGATGATGTTTTAGTATAGTTGAGTTATATGTGTGGGTACCAAATGTTGTTCGGAGTCCCGGATGAGATGACGGACGTCACGAGGGTTTCCGAAATGGTCTGGAAACGAAGATTGATATATAGGATGGTTTCATTTGATTACCGGAAGGTTTTCGGGCATTACCGGCATTGTACCGGGAGTGACGAGTGGGGTCCGGAAGTTCACTGGGAGGGGGCAACCCACTCGGAGGAAGCCCAATGGCCTTAGGGTGGCATGCCAGCCCTTAGTGGGCTTGTGGGACAGCCCAAGAAGGCCTTGGCGCCAAGAGAAGAAAAACCAAAGAGAAAAAAGGGGAGGTGGGAAGGAAGAGAACGATTCTTCCTCTCCTCCTGGCCGGCGCACCCTTGAGGGCTTGGCCCTCAAGGAAAGCCTCCTCCCCCTCCCTCCTATATATAGTGGTGATTTAGGGCTGATTTGAGACAACTTTTGCCACGTGCAACTCAACCTTAGACCACATAGTTTTACCTCTAGATCGGATTTCTGCGGAGCTCGGGCGGAGCCCTGCAGGAGTAGATCATCACCACCACCGGAGTGCCGTCATGCTGCCGGATAACTCATCTACTTCTCCGTCTTGCTTGCTGGATCAAGAAGGCCGAGATCATCGTCGAACTGTACGTGTGCTGAATGCGGAGGTGCCGTCCGTTTGGCACTAGATCGGAACGGATCGTGGGGCGGATCGCGGGACGGTTCGTGGGGCGGTTCGAGGGACGTGAAGACGTTCCACTACATCAACGATGTTTCTTAACGCTTCCTGTTGTGTGATCTACAAGGGTACGTAGATCCAAAACTCCTGTCGTAGATGGACATCACCATGATAGGTCTTCGTGCGCGTAGGAAATTTTTTGTTTCCCATGCAACGTTCCCCATCAGTGGCATCATGAGCTAGGTTCGTACGTAGATGCTATCTCGAGTAGAACACAAAGGGATTTTGTGGACGGTGATGTCCGATTTGCAGCCCTCCTAAGTCTTTTCTCGATTCGGTGGTATTGTTGGATTGAAGCGGCCCGGACCGACATAATTCGTACGCTTACGAAAGACTGGTTTCATCGATTGACATGCAACCGCGTTGCATAAAGATGACTTAAGGGTGTTGGTTTCTTCAACTTTAGTTGAATTGGTTTTGACCGAGGCGCTCCTTGGAGAGGTTAAATAGCAATTTGCACATCTCCGTTGTGGTTTTTGCGTAAATAAGATGTGATCATAATAGATACCCATAGCAGCCACGTAAAACATGCAACAACAAATTAGAGGACGTCTAACTTGTTTTTGCAGGGTATGCTTGTGATATGATATGGCCAATGACGTGATGTGATATATTGGATGTATGAGATGATCATGTTGTAATAGTTAATATCGACTTGCACGTCGATGGCACTGCAACAGGCAGGAGCCATCGGATTGTCTTTAAACTAATGTTTGTGTTTGCAGATGTGTTTACTATATTGCTAGGACATAGCTTTAGTAGTAATATCATAAGTAGCACGATAACCCCGATGGTGACACGTTGATGGAGATCATGGTGTGGCGCCCGTGACTAGAAGATCGTGCCGGTGCTTTGGTGATGGAGATCAAGAAGCACATGATGATGACCATATCATGTCGCTTATGAATTGCATGTGATGGTGATCTCTCACTAAAATTTCAAGACGAAATTGTGTTCTCCCCGACTGTGCACCGTTGCTATAGTTTGTCGTTTCGAGACACCACGTGATGATCAGGTGTGATAGACTCAACGTTCACATACAACGGGTGCAAAACAATTGCACACGTGGAACACACGGGTTAAGATTGACGAGCCTAGCATGTACGGACATGGCCTCAGAACACATGAGACCGAAAGGTCGAGCATGAATCGTATAGTTGATATGATTAGCATAGGGATGCTTAATACTTAAACTATTCTCAACTCACGTGATGGTCGGGCTTGAGTTAGTGAATTTGCATCATGTACCACTCAAATGACTAGAGAGATGTACTTCTTGAGTGGGAGTTCTTAAGTAATATTATTAATTGAACTAATTATCATAAACATAGTCAAAAGGTCTTTGCGAATTATGATGTAGCTTGCGCTATAGCTCTACTGTTTTTATAGGTTCCTAGAGAAAATTTAGTTGAAAGTTGATAGTAGCAACTTTGCACACTGAGTCCGTAGAACTGAGGATTGTCGTCATTGCTGCGTACAAGGATTATGTCCTTAATGCACCACTCGGTGTGCTTTACCTCGAGCATCGTCTGTGGATGTTATGAACATCTGACATACACGTTTTTGATGACTATGTGATAGTTCAGTGCGTAATACTTAATGGCTTAGAAGCAAGGTGTAATGCCCCAAGAGTGTAACTTGCCTTATTTGGAACCTTCTATATGTGGGTCCATCTTGTCATTGCCTTGGGAGATCAATGCATGTGTTATTTCATGTGATGCTTACCTTGCCATGTTCCCCTTTGCATGCATGCATCCTTATCATTCCATGTCTCTTGTGTTGTTGCTAATGTGATCATGTGTATGTGGTGTGATGACACGTGATGATATGTGGTTCTATGTGAAGTGTGTGGAGTGGTGCAATTGTTAGTAGGATGCAACTATGCTAGGTTTCAAAACTCCCCCTTCTCTATTTATCTTAAGCACTAGTTTCTCTTGCTCCATCCTTGATTCAAAAATGTCCATATTTCTAAGTGAATTGTGGTGGATGTGATGCTATGTTTTTATTGTTTTGAAACTTTGTTTTAGTGGTGCAAATATTCATAAAATAGATCAATTAATACTGTTTTACAAATATTTAAAGGCTCCAAAAATTTCTTTTATATTTTATTTAAATAGGTCATAATTTCTTATGACCAGGGGCATTTTAATTTTAATTTTTGGTGCCAAAGGTTTCCGTGGGAGCTTATTTGTTTTGCTGGTGTAGTTTTTAAATAGAAAACCCAGGGGGTTTTCTCCCATACCTGTCGCCAGTATGGGCCTACTTCTCCTCCTGAGGCCCATCTCACCCTCTCTATTTCCCAAGGGAGAGCCCAAGCGCGCTCCATCCCCTTCCTTGTGACGGCGTCGTCCCCGTGCTACTTTCCGTCAGTGGCTGCAGAGAGAGAGCGAGGTAATTGACGGCGTGCATCCCATGTGCGGCCCTTATATCCTCGGCGTGCATGCCCTAGTGCCTAGGGTTCCATGTTCCACTCCTAGTGCCGCCACCTCCCCTCCATCTCTCTCTCCCTTCCCCAAGGTAATCTTGTTGTAGATCAGGGTAGCAGAGAGTAGCCGTAGGTCGCCACCGTCGACCACCGCGCGTCCCTCGCCTCCGGCGCCAGCAAGCATGTCCAGGAGCTCGGGGGAAGTCCCCGCGTTCCATCCCGGTCGTCGTTGAGGTCGGGGCGCGACTGCACCGACGGGGAGGACCTCGCCTCCGACGTGTTCCCGGCGGCCCCGTACCCCTACTTTGGTTCTGCATCAGATCGGCTCCAGTTCATCTTCATGATTCTCCCTCCGATCGGGACCCTCTCTACTCCTTTCCCTCGGTGAGGCATGCTCCTTCCTCCCTTCCCCCTCTTTATATACGGCCTTGGGATCGTTGTCGTGCCTCTGTTCGGAGATGAGTACGACAGTGCAGGTGTTGTTCATTGTGTGTGGTGCCCGGGCTAGTGGGTGATCAGGGCAACGACGTCCCACGCGTCAGGGTAGTAGGGTAGATGATCCCCGCCAGAGCAGTAGCATGGTAGAAGGCCATGCTCAGGTGAGCGTTGTTGTCGGTGTCTCTGTGCAGAGTAGACCAGTAGGTCCTTGTTTGTGTTAGCTAGAAATATGCCCTTGTTAGGCCAAGACCCACAGAATAGTAGAGTGGCAGCAGTTGATTTTGCCACCTAGCTCGTCGTGGGTTCGAGTCCCGCATCGCCCCCCTTTTTGCTATTTATCTCTCGAGCACAGTAGCGCATAGGGAACAACTTACTCTGTTCCCTTCCTTAGCTCTATCGAGTACGTGTTCAGTAGCGCTATGGTGATGGCTGTGTGAGTCATACCAGTAGGTTTCGGGTTCGAATCCCCCAAGCCCCTTTTATGTTTTTGTCATTTCCTTTCTTTTTCTGTTTCTTATTGCTTGTAGTTGGTTGTTGTAGCTTGCTTGGGCATGTCTAAATTTTGCCTAGGGACATAAACGAGTAGGTTTCATTATGTTTTTGTTAGTAGCACTTGATGTTTATGCATGTGGATGTGCAAGTGCCTGTGTGAGCTAGCTCATGTATGTGTGTGTGTATTTATGAGTGTGTGATGCACTAGGATAGTGTGTATTGTGGTGTGTTACCCATGTGCATGAGTGTTGAGCTCATGCACCAGGTTGTGCAAGTGTGTGAGTGGTGTGTATGTGTGCTTGTGGTGATATGCACTAGTGTGGGTGTAGGAGATGTCTTGTGTTGATGTAGATGTAAACATGTATATGTGGAGTGTGATATGTGTGTGTGTGCATGTGAGTAGTGACACCCACATGCCAAGGAATGGTTTGCCTTGATGAGCACTTATGTGCAACCTTGTATGTGTAGGTGTAGGAATGCATGATATGAGTGAAAGTTAGTGTGTGTGTTTTAACTAGCATGTTTAGGTGCTTGATGTGTGTGTGTGGTGGTGTGCTAAGGCACATGAACATGAGGTCTACCACTCATATGCACCATTGGATATGTGAGTGTGTGCAAGTGCATGTGAGGTGATGAGCTAGTGGCGTCACATGTGATAAAACACTATTTACCTCTATGTGATTCCATGTTTATTTTCTTCTTAGCTTTGTGCCCATTTGTAATATGCAAGTACCTAGGTATTATATATGTTTTTGGGGTAGAATCATCCCATGAATCCAATGGTGGAATCAGATTCCACTTTGGAACACTTTCTGGGAATGTCATATTTCTGTTTTGTTCAATGTTTAGAGCTTGGTTCCATGTGATGTGATGAGCCCAAGAGGTTGATTCCTTGTTGTGGCACTAGAGGGTGAACCCCTCTACAACATGGTGGTGTTGTTTCATGCTTAGGAGTTTGTATGTGCAAGTTGTTCTTAGTCAAAGTAGGCATGTGGCTGAAAATTTCAGCTTAGTGAAAATCGGTGATTTTCACTAAGTCTGAGAAACTACTGTTATTTTCTTCCCTTGTAGTTGTTCTTGCAAAAGTTCATGTGTTGGGATTCAGCCCTTGCAATCAACTGAGAAGTTTTAGATTTTGTGTTTGTCTAGCTCTCTGTCAATTTTCATTCCACTTGGCTTCCTGTAGATATTGTTTTGGGTGCTGTCAACATGCTTCAGAGCATAAACAGCTAGTGCGAGTCTCAGAATTTCACTAAGTCCGTGAAAGCTGCTATTTTTGTCAAAGTTAGCAGCTGTACAACTTCCTGTGTGAAACTCCTTCGAATTATCTTTTTGCTCATGCTTGTAGATATTTTGAATAGATTCTGCCACATATCTTATTTGGCACATTTGGGTGGCTGTAGGTGCTTTGCATGTAGCTCCCAAACTGCTATGTTGCTGTTTATGGCAGATTGTATAGTTTTGATGTTTTGATGCTTGTGAGTGCATAGCTGATGGTGTGGTGAGTTTCTTTGCACCACCCCATCTATACTTGGATGTTTTGTGATTTGGCAACCTGGGAATACCAGAAGTATGCCATTGGAGAGTGCTTGTGGTATATTTGATCCGTAGGACTCTATTTCTTGTGTCGTAGTTTCCGGTTGATCCGTAGCTCCGTTCGTAACGTTCTTTATATGTGTTTGCATCGCTTTCGCATGATGCGTCTGTTCATGTCATCCTCATGGATGTCAAGATAGCTTAGAGTGCAGTTCTGTCCAAAAGTTTGTATTTTCTTCTCATGCATGTGCAAGTGACTAGAATAGAGATGCATGCTACATTTTCATCTCATGCATCATGTGCTTGTTGCATCTTGTTGTGTTCTTGTATATTTGATGCTATTTTATGTTGGGTAGCACCGGGATCAGAGAGTGATTACGTGGACTCGGGACAGTACGTGCAGGACGAACAAGAGCAGTTCCAAGCTGAAGACATCACAGGCAAGATGATATGACCTTGATACCATCTCTAGACTTGTTATGCTAGATTCATGTTTCCGTCGTCATATGCTCGTTGCCTACCACTGAAATAGTTGCCTCCTGATATAGCCATGAAACCCAAACACTTTCCCCTCCTAGCAAATATTGAATGGCTAAGTAGGCTTGCTCAGCTTCTAATGTTAGTGTTGCTAGTTGCAGGTGCAATTGTCTCATGTGATAACATGAGTTTGATATCATTATGTTAAATCTGTTATTTAATTAATGCACCTATATACTTGGTAAATAACGGAAGGCCTATCCTCTTGCCGGGTGTTTTGTTCTGTTATTGCCTCCATAGTTTCCGGCTACTGGTGTTTGATTCCATAACTGATCGCTCCTAACACGTTCGGGGTTGTCATGGGGACCCCCTTGATAAATCGTGTAGTGTTAGGACTTGTCCCGCAGGACCCAACATTGGTGTTAATTTGCGAATCACTTAATAGTAATCTTCATAGGGAATAGCTACCCCGTGGAATTAATCAACAACCCGGGCCAGTGCTCCTCATGAGTGTTGGTCCACACTAGAGTAATGTGCGGGGCCAACCCGGGGCAACTCGGGAGATGTCTATCAGGCCACCGTATGCTGTGCTCATCCGACGTGTCCTGAGACTATGATACGCGGCTCTTATCAGGGTCGTCGACACATCGGGAGGTCCTGCTAGTCTTGTCTTACCTTTGCTATATATCTTGCGTATAGGAATCTCGGTGAAGCTTTGGTTATCCCCAGAGTTGAGGTTTTCCTCTAAGGAATCCGACAAGATCACGAGATTCGTGATAGAGGATTACTTTGCGGTTTAATCTTTCGGAAAGTCGTTCCCGCGGTTATGTGGCAACTTGGAATATTTGTTAACATCAGGTTCTAGATAACTTGAACTAATCTAATAAAAATTGCCAACAGTGTGCGTAACCGTGATTGTCCCCTTCGAAGACCTCTCTTTGATCGGGAACACGGTGGGGTTATGATTGACGTAAGTAGGTGTTGAGGATCACTTAGTGATCAGCTAGTTTTCGGCCGCTAGCGTAGACCACCATTAATACTTGTTCTACGTGAGTTAACCACCATAAATGCTTAGGATGCTGCAACCTAAACACTGAACCTTCCTTACCTAATAACTTGACTAGTTCTGGTACCGAGGTCATAGATTGCTGAGTCCCCGTGGCTCACAGATTACTTCAACACCCCAACAGGTAGAGGTACGCCCGACACAGGTGATCCCTACGGCACGCAGCTGGCGTGGCAGTACGATGAGGAGAACAACCGCTTGTAGGTGAACTATCCAGAAGACTGAGGCATGGTCGTGATCGTGGGCAAGCATGTAGGGTAGCATAGCCTTTTCTCGTGTTATGTAGTCCGTAGCGGAACTACCTTGTCTGAAAAGTTGTGTAATCTAAACTCTGATATTTCTATGAGATGGCAAACGATTCCCTATTTGTCATTCTATTATTATGTCCGTGCTATGTTATCGTGCTTGCGAAACGCTTAGATGCGCTTCTTTCCATTTTGTATCGTTGTGATCACGAGGGTCTGTTGTAGATGAAGGTCCGAGATTCTGGTTATGTGTTGACGGATGTGATACTGTGGACGGGTTAGTATAGGAGTTGTGTGAAAATTACTCCTTGTATCCGTGTACCAGATTGCGTGACCAGATATTTCGGGAATTCATAGGTGGGATATCAAGTAGTAACTTATAGGACAATCTTCCTACAGATGCATGATGTGAGGTTGGGATTCGACATTCAGTGGGTATGTTTGTTCACGGACGTCTTACAGCAGTTCTCGTTGTGTCTTAAAGAGTCCTTGCAGCTTGCTACGAGTCGGGGATACATCGTAAGACATGTGCACTACCTTGCACATGATGGCTACTGTAAATTCGAGCCCGTGCGATCTTATCCACGAATATATCGGATGAAATCTCAATCATATGTTTGTTCTGAGCAGTTCTAGCTCATACTTGTTTGCAAGTGGTCTTAATCATAATTTTGTCAATAGTCACTTTGAGTAAACATTCTTACTATTTTGTTCGAGTGCAATTGCTAATATTCCTGTTGAAATGTTCCTCCCGTTTTGATTCAGCTATACCTTCAATTTATTCTGTGGGTTAATGTGTTGTCCGTCTTCAGGATGGCTCCACCAACTCATCAGAATCTAGGTCGTGAGGATGTGCCGCCACCACCTCCTCCTCCGGAGAATCCTCCTCCGCCGCCGCATCCTACTGCAGAGGCTTGGCAAGCGGTGATGGCTGCTACAAATGCAAACACTCAGATGCTGATACAGTTCTTGCAAGGGAGGACTAATCAGCATCAAGGCAACTTCAATCATGGTGGCAATCAGTTTGCTAATCTGAGTCAGTTCCTGTCAAATCAGCCAAAGACTTTCACTTCCTGTGACCAGCCATTCGATGCTGAGGATTGGATCCACGTGAACAAGCACTTTGAATGTAGCAATGTTCGTCCAGAGGATTTCGTCAAGTTTGCAATATTCCAGCTGAAGGGGCAAGCATCTATCTGGTGGCAACAATTGAAGGATTCCAGGGGTCCTAGAGTGATCGCTTGGGATGAGTTCTGCCATGACTTCAGATCCCACTACATTCCATCCAGCTTTGTGGAGGAAATGCGTGAGAAGTTCAGGCGCTTGAAGCAAGGTGGTAACTCCATGTACAAGTACAATGTCGAGTTCCACGAGCTAGCCCGATGCGCCTTGCAGGATATCTCTGATCAGAAGAGAAAGATTTATCAGTTCAGAGGTGGCTTGAAATAGGATTTGCACTTTGCTCTCGCTTTGCACGATCCTAAGGAGTTCGATAAGTTCTACAACTTAGCTCTCAGGGCTGAGGCAGCTTTGCTCAGGGTGGAGAATTCTAAGAAGCGCTTCAGAGATTCCAGCTCGTCTTCCACAATTCAGGTGATTCAGAAGAAATAGAAGTATTGGGTGTCTCCTCCTCCTCCTTGGCACACGCAACAGTTCAAGCATTCAGGTGGCCGTGGTTCTTCCCACACACCCAACCCAGCTTTCTAGCAGAGATTCCAGTAGTAGAAGCAAGGGCCTCCTCAGACACAGTACCATCAGCCAGCAGATGTTACCTGTCACAAGTGTGGGCAGAAGGATCACTATGCCAACAAGTGCACTTCTCAGCTCCGTCTTCCGCCTCCTCCTCCAGGCAAACCTCCAAGCAATGCTCTCGTGAAGTTCAACCCCAGGTCTGCTCGAGTCAACATGGTGAATGCGGCTAAGGCAGAAACCTCGTCAGATGTGATTGTAGGTAAACTCCTCGTCAATGATATTCCTGCTAAAGTGTTGTTTGATTCTGGTGCATCGCATTCTTTCTTGTCATATCCTTTTGCGGCAAAGCATGATTTCCATCTTCAAGAGTTGGCTAAGTCTTTGGACATTGTTTCTCCGGGGATGCTTATGAGTTCTCGTTGGGTTGTTCCGGATGTTTCTGTCAAGATGGGTAGTTATTGTTTTCTGGCGTCTCCTATTGTCTTGGGCAATTCCGACATTGATTTGATCCTTGGTATGGACTGGTTGGCCATGAACAAGGCATCGATTGATTGTGAAGCTAAAGAAGTGAAGCTTACTCACTCTTCGGAGCACGTGAATATATTCACGGCACGCGATGACACAATCCGTATGTTCTCTTTGAATGAAAAGGGTGAGATTAATCCTATTTCGCAAGTCCCACTGGTGTGCGAGTATGAAGATGTGTTTCCAGAAGAACTGCGAGGAATGGCTCCGCACCGAGAAGTTGAATTTATTATTGAGCTTGAACCAGGTATTGAGCCTGTGTGCAAACGACCGTACAAATTGGGTCTAGAAGAGTTGAAGGAACTTAAGAGGCAACTCGATGAGCAGGAGCGTTTGGGTCTGATCAGACCAAGCTCGTCTCCTTGGGGATGTGGAGTTCTGTTTGTCAAGAAGAAGGATGGCATGGACCGATAGTGTCGATTACCGTCCATTGAACAAGAAGACAATCAGAAACAAGTATCCACTTCCGAACATAAATGAGTTGTTCGAACAGTTGAAAGGGGCTAAGATCTTCTCCAAGCTCGATCACAGAATGGGCTATCATCAAATTCGCATTCGCAAAGAGGATATTCCGAAGACTGCTTTCAGGACTAGTTTTGGCTCGTATGAGTATACGGTCATGTCTTTTGGTCTGGCAAATGCTCCACCGACATTTTCTCGAATGATGAACTACACATTCTCTCCGTTCAAGACTGAGTTCGTCTTGTTGTATCTCGACGATATTCTAGTCTTTTCAGAGACTGAGGAAAAACATGAAGAACATCTCAGGCTGGTGTTTGATAAGCTGAGAGAGCACAAATTCTATGCCAATTTTTCCAAGTATGAGTTCGGGTTGAAAGAAGTCATCTATCTTGGGCACATCATCTCTGCTGAGGGCACCAAGTTGATCCGTCGAAGGTGCAGGCCATTGTTGAGTGGGAGCCTCCGCAAAATGTGAAGCAGCTTCGAAGCTTTCTCGGGCTTGCAAGCTATTGTACAAGGTTCGCTGAGAACTTCTCCAAGATTTCTAAGCCTCTATCAAATCTTCTTCAAAAGGGTGTGAAGTATGCTTGGTCTCCAGAGTGTCAGTTGGCCTTCGACACACTCAAAGTGAAGCTCACCTCTAATCCAGTCTTGGTTCCTCATGATGATTCCAAACCTTACCAAGTGTTCTGCGATGCCTCTCTTCAAGGTCTTGGTGTAGTTCTGATGCAAGAGAAGAAAGTGGTTGCTTATACCTCCAGGCAGTTGAAGCTAGCGGAGAAGAATTATCCTGTGCATGATCTTGAGCTAGTAGCAGTGGTACATGCTCTGATGACTTGGAGACACCTCTTGTTGGAACAAAAGGTTGAAGTGTTCACCGATCACAAGAGTCTCAAGTACATCTTCACCCAGCCTAACCTGAATCTCCGGCAAAATCTTTGGGTGGAAATGCTCCAAGATTTTAATCCGAGCGTTGAGTACACGCCAGGCAAAGCTAATGTCGTGGTAGATGCTTTGAGCAGGAAGCCTTACTGCAACAGTCTCATTCTGAAGCCTCTCCAGCCTGACCTTTGTGAATATTTCAGAAAGCTCAACCTTCAGTTAGTACCTCATGGATTTCTTGCTAATCTTCAGATATCTCCTACCCTGGAAGATCAGGTCCGAGCAGCACAGTTTCTTGATGCAATGGTGAAGAATGTCAAGATTGGCTTGGCAAAGGGACTTCCCAAATATAAGTGCTTCAGTGTTGATGTCAGAGACACGTTGTTTTTTGAGGATCGTCTTGTCGTTCCGAAAGGTGATCTTAGAAAGCTAATCATGGAAGAAGCTCGTAACTCTCTGCTACATCCAGGAAGCTCCAAGATGTATCAGGACTTGAAACAGACCTTCTGGTGGACTCACATGAAGCGTGAGATTGCTCAGTTTGTAAATGAATGTGATGTATGTCGAAGGCTGAAAGCAGAGCATCAACGTCCAGCAGGTATTTTGCATCGATTGCCCATTCCCGAGTGGAAGTTCGACCATATTGAGATGGATTTCGTCACCGGGTTTCCGAAGTCCAAGAAGGGTAACGATGCCATCTTCGTCGTCATGGACAATTTGAGTAAAGTGTCTCATTTACTTCCAGTCAAGGAATTCATCTCCGCAGCTCAGCTTGCAGAACTGTACATTTCCATGATAGTGTCTTTGCACGGCGTGCCTATGATGATTTCTTCGGATCGCGGAAGTATCTTCACTTCCAAGTTCTGGGACTCTTTTCCGTCTGCGATGGGTACGAAGATACGCTTCAGCATAGCTTTTCATCCTCAGACTAGTGGTCAAGTGGAGAGTGTCAATCAGGTCCTTGAGGATATGCTGAGAGCTTGTGTTATATCTTTTGGCATGAAGTGGGAAGACTGCCTCCCTTTCACTGAGTTCTTGTATAACAACAGTTATCAAGCTAGTTCACGCCAAGCTCCATTTGAGATTCTCAATGGTAGGAAGTGTCGTACCCCGCTCAACTGGTCCGAGACCGGCGAGCGCCAGATTCTTACGAATGACTTGATAGAAGAAGCTGAAGAGATGTGTTGGCTCATTTGGGATAATCTCAAAGCAGCGCAGTCCCGTCACAAGAGCTATTATGATAGCAAGCATCGTGACATGTCTTATGAGCTTGATGACTTCGTCTATCTCAAGGTCTCCCCTATGAAGGGTACACAGCGCTTTGGCATCAAAGTCAAGCTTGCGCCTCGTTTCGTTAGTACTTTCAGAGTTGTTGGCAAGAGAGGCGACCTTGCGTATCAGCTTGAGCTCCCATCAAACTTTGCAAATGTGCATGACGTGTTCCATGTCTCTCAGCTCTAGAGATGCTTCAAGACTCCCGAGCGCACTGTTCATCTTCAAGACATCGACCTTCAACCCGACCTATCCTATCATGAGCATCCAGTTGCGGTTTTCATGGTGACTGAGCGCAAGACCCGCAACAAGACTTTCAAATTTCTCGAAGTGCAGTGCTCACACCATTCCGATAAAAAGGCCACTTGGGAAGGCGTGGATCACCTTCATTCTAAATTCCCAGAGTTCTTTTAGTCCTAGATCTCGGGTCGAGATCTTCTTGTAGTGTGGGAGAGTTTGTAATGCCCCAAGAGTGTAACTTGCCTTATTTGGAACCTTCTGTATGTGGGTCCATCTTGTCATTTCCTTGGGAGATCAAGCCATGTGTTATTTCATGTGATGCTTACCTTGTCATGTTCCCCTTTGCATGCATGCATCCTTATCATTCCATGTCTCTTGTGTTGTTGCTAATGTGATCATGTGTATGTGGTGTGATGACATGTGATGATATGTGGTTCTATGTGAAGTGTGTGGAGTGGTGCAATTGTTAATAAGATGCAACTATGCTAGGTTTCAAAACTCCCCCCTTCTCTATTTATCTTAAGCACTAGTTTCTCTTGCTCCATCCTTGATTCAAAAATGTCCATATTTCTAAGTGAATTGTGGTGGATGTTATGCTATGTTTTTATTGTTTTTTGAAACTTTGTTTTAGTGGTGCAAATATTCATAAAACAGATCAAGTAATTCTGTTTTATAAATATTTAAAGGCTCCAAAAATTCCTTTTATATTTTATTTAAATAGGTCATAATTTCTTATGACGAGGGGCATTTTAATTTTAATTTTTGGTGCCATAGGTTTCCCTGGGAGCTTATTTGTTTTGCTGGTGTAGGTTTTAAATAGAAAACCCCACGGAGGTTTTCTCCCTTACCTGTCGTCAGCATGGGCCTACTTCCCCTCACGAGGCCCATCTCTCCCTCTTTGTTTCCCCAGCGAGAGCCCAAGCGCGCTCCAGCCCCTTCCTCCTGAAGGCATCGTCCCCGCGCTGCTTTCCTTCAGTGGCTGCAGAGAGAGAGCGAGGTAGTTGACGGCGTGCGTCCCATCCATGGCCCTTATATGCTCTGCGTGCGTTCCCTAGTGCCTAGGGTTCCGCGTTCCCCCTCCTAGCGCCGCCACCTCCCCTCCATCTCTCTCTCTCCCTTCCCCAAGGTAAGCTTGATGTAGATCAGGGTAGCAGAGACTAGCAGTAAGTCGCAGCAGTCGTCCACCGCGCGTCCCTCGCCTCCGGTGCCGGCAAAGCATGTCCGGGAGCTCGGGGGAAGTCCCCGCGTTCCATTCCCATCTTCGTTGAGGTCGGGGCAAGTCTGCACCGACGGGCAGAACCTCGCCTCCGATGTTTTCCCGTCGGCCCCGTACCCCTGCTTCAGTTCTGCATCAGATCACCTCTAGTTCATCTTCAGGCTTCTCCCTCTGATCGGGACCCTCTCTACTCCTTCCCCTCAGTGAGACGTGCTCCTTCCTCCCTTCCCCCTCTTTAGATGCGGCCTAGGGATCATTGTCGTGCCTCTGTTCGGAGATGAGTATGGCATTGCAGGTGTTGTTCGTTGTGTGTGGTCCTCGGGCTCATCGATGATCAGGGCAACGACGTCCCACGCGTCAGGGTGGTAACATAGATGATCCCCGCGAGAGAAGCAGTGTGGTAGATGGCCAGGCTCCGGTGAGCGTTGTTATCGGTGTCTCTGTGCAGAGTAGACAAGTAGGTTCTTGTTTGTGTTAGCTAAAAAGATGCCCCTGTTAGGCCAAGATCCGTAGAACAAGAGAGTGGCAGGAGGCGATTTTTCCACCTAGCTCATCATGGGTTCGAATCCTGCATCACCCCCCTTTTTGCTATTTAGCTCTCGGGCACAGTAGCGCCTAGGGAACAGCTTACCATGTTCCCTTCCTTAGCTCTGTCGAGTACTTGTTCAGTAGCGCAATGGTGATGGCTCTGTGAGTTATACTAGAAGGTTTGGGGTTCGAATCCCCCAAGCCCCTTTTATGTTTTTGTCATTTCCTTTCTTTTGTTGTTTCTTATTGCTTGTAGTTGGTTGTTGTAGCTTGCTTGGGCACGTCTAATTTTTTTAGGGACATAAACCAGTAGGTTTCATTATGTTTTAGTTAGTAGCACTTGATGTTTATGCATGTGGATGTGCAAGTGCATGTGTGAGCTAGCTCATGTATGTGTGTGTGTTTATGAGTGTGTGATGCACTAGGGTAGTGTGTATTGTTGTGTGTTACCCATGTGCATGAGTGTTGAGCTCATGCACCAGGTTGTGCAAGTGTGTGAGTGGTGTGTATGTGTGCTTGTGGTGATATGCACTAGTGTAGGTGTAGGAGATGTCTTGTGTTGATGTAGATGTAAGCATGTATATGTGGAGTGTGATGTGTGTGTGTTCAAGTGAGTAGTGACACCCACATGCCAAGGCATGGTTTGCCTTGACGATCACTTATGTGCAACCTTGTATGTGTAGGTGTAGGAATGCATGATATGGGTGAAAGTTAGTGTGTGTGTTTTAACTAGCATGTGTAGGTGCTTGATGTGTGTGTGTGGTGGTGTGATAAGGCACATGAAAATGAGGTCTACCCCTCATGTGCATAATTGGATATGTGAGTGTGTGCAAGTGCATGTGAGGTGATGAGCTAGTGGGGTCACATGTGATAAAACACTATTTACCTCTATGTGATTTGAGTATTATTTTCTTCTTAGCTTTGTGCCCATTTGTTCTATGCAAGTACCTAGGTATTATATATGTTTTTGGGGTAGAATCATCCGAGGAATCCAATGGTGGAATCATATTCCACTTTGGAACACTTTCTGGGAATGTCATATTTCTGTTTTGTTCAATGTTTAGAGCTTGGTTCCATGTGATGTGATGAGCCTAAGAGGTTAATTCCTTGTTGTGGCAGTAGAGGGTGAACTCCTCTACATCTTGGTGGTCTTGTTTCATGCTTAGGAGTTTATATGTGCAAGTTTTTCTTAGTCAAAGTAGGCATGTGGCTGAAAATTTCAGCTTAGTGAAAATCTATGATTTTCACCAAGTCTGAGAAAGTGCTGTTATTTTCTTCCCATGTAGTTGTGCTTGCAAAAGTTCATGTGTTGGGATTCCGCCCTTGCAATCAACTGAGAAGTTGTAGCTTTTGTGTTTGTTTAGCTCTATGTCAATTTTCGTTCCATTTGGCTTCCTGTAGATTTTGTTTTGGGTGCTGTCAAATTGCTTCAGAGCATAAACAGCTAATGAGAATCTGAGAATTTCACTAAGTCCCTGAAAACTGATATTTTTGTCCAAGTTAGCCGCTGTAGAACTTCCTGTGTGAAACTCCTTTGAATTATGTTTTTGCTCATGCTTGTAGATCTTTTGAATAGCTTCTACCACATATCTTATTTGGCACATTTGGGTGGTTGTAGGTGCTTTGCATGTAGCTCCCAAACTGCTATGTTGCTGTTTATGGCAGATTGTATGGTTTTAATGTTTTGACGCTTGTGAGTGCATAGTTGATGGTGTGGTGAGTTTCTTTGCACCACCCCATCTATACTTGGTAGTTTTGTGATTTGGCAACCTGGGAATACCAGAAGTATGCCATTGGAGAGTGCTTGTGGTATATTTGATCTGTAGGACTCCATTTCTTGTTTCGTAGTTTCCGGTTGATCCGTAGCTCCGTTCGTAACGTTCTTTATATGTTTTTGCATCGTTTTCACGTGATGCATCTGTTCATGTCATCCTCATGCACGTCAAGATAGCGTACAATGCGGTTCTGTCCAGAAGTTTGTATTTTCTTCTCATGCATGTGCAAGTGACTAGAATAGAGATGCATGCTACATTTTCATCTCATGCATCATGTGCTTGTTGCATCTTGTTGTTCTGTTGTTCATTGGATGCTATTTTATGTTGGGTAGCACCGGGATCAGAGAGCGATTACGTGGACTCGGGAGAGTACGTGCAGGACGAACAAGAGCAATTCCAAGCTGAAGACATCACAGGCAAGATGAGATGACCTTGATACCATCTATAGACTTGTTATGCTAGATTCTCGTTTCCTTCGTCATATGCTCGCTGCCTACCACTGAAATAGTTGCCTCCTGATATTTCCATGAAACCCAAACACTTTCCCCTCGTAGCAAATATTGAATGGCTAAGTAGGCTTGCTCAGCTTCTAATGTTAGCATTGCTAGTTGCAAGTGCAATTGTCTCATGTGATAACATGAGTTTGATATCATTATGTTAAATATGTTATTTAATTAATGCACCTATATACTTGGTAAATAACGGAATGCCTAGCCTCTTGTCGGGTGCTTTGTTCCGTTATTGCCGTCATAGTTTCCGGCTACCGGTGTTTGATTCCATAACTGATCGCTTCTAACACGTTTGGGGTTGTTATGGGGACCCCCTTGATAAATCGTGTAGTGTTAAGACTTGCCGGCAGGACCCAACATTGGTGTCAATTTGCTAATCACTTAATAATAATATGCATAGGGAATAGCTAACCCGAGGAATTAATCAACAACCCGGGCCAGTGCTCCTCATGAGTGTTGGTCCAAATTCAGCAGACTATGGGCCACCACAGGGCAACCTGAGGTTTGGTATAACCCGTAGTGTGACTCATCCGTCGTGTCCTGAGACTGAGATACGCGGCTCTTATCAGGGTTGCTGACACGATGAGAGGTCCTGCTAGTCTTGTCTTACCTTAGCGATATATCTTGCGTATAGGAATCTCGGTGAAGCTTTGGTTATTCCCAGAGTTGAGGTTTTCCTCTAAGGAATCCGACAAGATCACGAGATTCGTGATAGAGGAGTACTTTGCGGTCCGTGACCGTTTGTGATGGACTAGTTGGAGCACCCCTGCAGGGTTTAATCTTTCGGAAAGTCGTTCCCGCGGTTATGTGGCAACTTGGAATATTTGTTAACATCAGGTTCTAGATAACTTGAACTAATCTAATAAAAATTGCCAACAGTGTGCGTAACCGTGATTGTCCCCTTCGAAGACCTCTCTTTGATCGGGAACACGGTGGGGTTATGATTGACGTAAGTAGGTGTTCAGGATCACTTAGTGATCATCTAGTTTTCGGCCGCTAGCGTAGACCACTATTAATACTTGTTCTACGTAAGTTAACCACCATAAATGCTTAGGATGTTGCAACCTAAACACTGAACCTTCCTTACCTAATAACTTGACTAGTTCTGTTACCGAGGTCATAGATTACTGAGTCCCCGTGGCTCACAGATTACTTCAACACCCCAACAGGTAGAGGTACGCCCAACACAGGTGATCCCGACGGCACGCAGCTGGCGTGGCAGTACGATGAGGAGAACGACCGCTTGTACGTGAACTATCCAGAAGACTGAGGCATGGTCGTGATCGTGGGCAAGCATGCAGGGTAGTATAGCCTATTCTCATGTTATGTAGTCCATAGCAGAACTACCTTGTCTGAATAATTGTGTGATGTAAACTCTGATATTTCTATGAGATGGCAAACGATTCCCTATTTGTCATTCTATTATTATGTTTGTGCTATGTTATCGTGCTTGCGAAACGCTTAGATGCGCTTCTTTCCATTTTGGGCCTCGTTCCCTAAATCGGAAAGGACCGCATCTTAGTCGTTACACAAGGCGCCAAACACATTTTGAAATATCACGGAACATAAGATGTTCTAAGAGATGAAATTGAGATTTCATGCTCGTGCCCATGTTAAGAGGTAAGAGATCTCCCACAAGATTCTTTGTCTACAAAGTAAAGGAGAAAAGCCCAATCATTGAGCGTGTGCTCAGATTGTCTGAGTGCAACAATTGGTTGAATCAAGTGGGAGTTAATCTTCCAGATGAGATAGTGATGGTTCTCCAAAGTCACTGCCACCAAGCTGTTAGAACTTCGTGATAAATTAAACATATCAAGGATAGACATGATACTGATGTGTACTTTACTGATGCGTACTTTACTAGTACTCCTAGTAACACGAGGGTTTTGGATACCGGTTCGGTTGCTAAGTGATTAGTAACTCGAAATGATAGCTACGGAATAAACAGAGACTAGCTAAAGGCGAGGTGACGATAAGTGTTGGAAGTGTTTCCAAGGTTGATGTGATCAAACATCGCACGCTCCCTCTACCATCGGGATTGGTGTTAAACCTAAATAATTCTTATTTGGTGTTTGCGTTGAGCATGAACATGATTGGGTTGTGTTTATTGCAATACGATTATTCATTTAAAGAGAATAATGGTTATTCTATTTGCCTGAATAAGTACCTTCAATGGTTTATTGAATCTCGATCGTAGTGTTACACATATTCATAATATTGATGCCAAAAGATACAAAGTAGTAATGATGGTACCACTTACTTGTGCCACTGTCGCTTGAGTCATGACGGTATAAAATGCATGAAGAAGCTCCATGCTGATGGATCTTTGTACTCACTCATTTTTGAAACGTTTGAGGCATGCAAACCATACTTATTGGTATTAACGCATGAAGAAATTCCATGTAGATGGATCATTTGGACTCACTTGATTTTTAATCACTTTAGACATGCAAATCATACCACATGGAATAAGAGAGTAACTTGTTGGGAGTGATACGTTTTTGATGTGTCCAGTCCAATGAGTGCTGAGGCATGCAGTGGATATCGTTATGTTCTTACTTCACTGACGATTTGAGTAGATACAGGAGTATTTACTTGACGAATCACAAAGTCTGAAATATTGAAAAGTTCAAAGCTATTTTAGAGTGAAGATCGTCGTGACAAGAGGATAAACTGTCTACGATATGATCATAGAGATGAATATCTGAGTTGCGAGTTTTTGGTACACAGTTGAGACAAAGTGGAAATTGTTTCGCAATTCATGCCACCAAGAACACCATAGTGTGATGATGTGTCTAAACGTCATAGCCACACCCTATTTGATATAGTGCATACTATGATGTGTCTTGTCAAATTGCCACTATCGTTTATGGTTATGCAATAGAGACAATCGCATTCACTTTAAATAGGGCACCGTGTATTTCCGTTGAGATGACACAGTATAGACTATGGTTTGGAGAAACCTAAACTGTTGTTTCTTGAAAGTTTGGGGCTGCGACGCTTATGTGAAAAAGTTTCAGTCTAATAAGCTTGAACTTAAAGCGGATAAATGCATCTTCATAGGATATCCAAAATAGCTGGATACATCTCCTATCTCAGATCCGGAAGCAAAGTGTTTGTTTCTAAAAATGGTTCCTTTCTCAGGAAAGGTTTGTCTCGAAAGAATTGAGTGGGAGGGTGGTGGAACTAGATGAGGTTAGTGAACCGTCACTTCAACCAGTGTGTAGCAGGGTGCAGGAAGATTTTCCTGTGGCGCCTACACAAGTTGAAGTGGAAGCTAATGATGGTGATCATTAGAGCTTCCGATCAAGTTACTACAAACCTCGTAGGTCGACAAGGTCGCGTACTACTACAGAGTGGTACAGTAACCCTGTCTTGGAGGTCATGTTGTTCAACAACAATGAACCTACGAGCTATGGAGAAGCGATGGTGGGCCCGGATTCTGACAAATGGCTGGAGGCCATGAAATCCAAGAGAGGATCCATGTATGAAAACAAAGTGTAGACTTTGGAAGAACTACTTGATGGTCGTAGGACTATTGAGTAAAGATGGATCTTTAAAAGGAAGACAGACGATGATGGTGACTATTCACCATTAAGAAAAGCTCGACTTGTCGTAAATATGTTTTTCGACAAGATCAAAGAGTTGACTATGATGAGACTTTCTCACCCGTAGTGATGCTAAAAGTCTGTTGGAATTATGTTAGTAGTTGCTGCATTATTTATGAAATATTGCACATAGGATGTCAAAACATTGTTTCCTCGACGGTTTCCTTGAGGAAAGGTTGTATGTGATACAACCAAAAGGTATTGTCGATCCTAAGGATACTAACAAGTATGCAAGCTCCAGCGATCCTTTTATGGACTGGTGCAAGCATCTCGGAGTTGGAATATACGCTTCGATGAGATGATCAAAGCTTTTGGATTTCAACAAAGTTTGTGAGAAACTTGTATTTCCAAAGAAGTGAGTGGGAGCACTACAAAATTTTTGATAAGTATATGTGGTTGACATATTGTTGATCGGAAGTAATGTAGAATTTCTGTAAAGCATAAAGGTTGTTTGAAAGGGTTTTTTCAAAGGAAGACCTGGATAGAGCTACTTGAACATTGAGCATCAAGATCTATGGAGATAGATCAAAATGCTAAGAAGAACTTTCAAATGAAATGCATGCCTTGACAAGTTTTTGAAGGAGTTCAAAATAGATCAGCAAAGAAGGAGTTCTTGGCTGTGTTGTAAGGTGTGAATTTGAGTAAGACTCAAAATCCCGACCACGGTAGAAGAAAGAGAAAGGACGAAGGTCGCCCCCTATGCCTTAGCCATAGACTCTACAGTATGCCATGTTGTGTACCGCACCTGATGTGTGCCTTGCCACAAGTCTGTTAAGAGGTACAAAAAGTGATCCAGGATTGAATCACTGAACAACGGTCAAAGTTATTCTTAGTTACTAATGGACTAAGGAATTTTTCTCGATTATGGAGGTGGTTAAAGAGTTTATCGTAAAGGGTTACGTTCATGCAAGCTTTGACACTAATCCGAATAACTATGAGTAGTAAAATGGATTCGTATAGTGGAGTAAATATTTGGAGTATTTCTGAATAACACGTAGTAGAAGCATCTATAAGATGACATAAAGATTTGAAAGCACACACGGACCTGAAAGATTCAGAACTGTTGATTAAAACCTCTCTCACGAGCAAGATGTGATCAGACCCCAGAATTATATGGGTGTTGGATTCGTTAAAATCACATGGTGATGTGAACTAGATTATTGAATCTAGTGCAAGTGGGAGACTGTTGGAAATATGCCCTGGAGGAAATAATAAATTAGTTATTATTATATTTCCTTGTTCGTAATAATCGTTTATTATCCATGCTAGAATTGTATTGATTGGAAACTCAAATACATGTGTGGATACATACACAACACACTGTCCCTAGTGAGCCTCTAGTCGAGTAGTTCGTTGATCAAATATGGTCAAGGTTTCCTGGCCATAGGCAAGTGTTGTCACATACCAGGATCATATCATTAGGAGAATCATGTGATGAACAAGACACAAATTATATACGTAGCATATTGATCATGTCAATTTATTGCTATTGTTTTCTGCGTGTCAAGTATTTATTCCTATGACCATGAGATCATATAACTCACTCGCACCGGAGGAATACCTTGTGTGCATCAAACGTTGCAACATAACTGGGTGACTATAAAGGTGCTCTACAGGTATCTCCAAAGGTGTCTGCTGAGTTAGTATGGATCAAGACTGGGATTTTTCACTCCTCTGACAGAGAGGTAAGCAATGTCACTAAGTATAAGTCACGGGAGTGAAATAGGTATGCGGATACCGACGATCAAATCTCGGGCAAGTAACATACCAAAGGACAAAGGGAATGACATACGGGATTATATGAATCCTTGTCACTGAGGTTCAACCGATAAGATCTTCGAAGAATATGTAGGATGCAATATGGGCATCCAGGTCCTGCTATTGGATATTGACCGAGGAGTGCCTCGGGCATGTCTACATAGTTCTCGAACCCGCATGGTCTGCACACTTAAGGTTCGATGATGTTTTTATACAGTTGAGTTATATGTGTGGTTACCGAATGTTGTTCAGAGTCTCGGGTGAGATCACGGATGTCATGAGGGTTTCCGAAATGGTCCGGAAACGAAGATTGATATATATGATGGTTTCATTTGGTTACCGAAAGGTTTTAGGGCATTACCGGCATCGTACCGGGAGTGACGAATGGGATCCGGAAGTTCACCGGGAGGGGGGCAACCCACCCGGAGCAAGCCCAATGGCCTTAGGGTGGCGCACCAGCCCTTAGTGGGCTGGTGGTACAGCCCAAGAAGGCCTTGGAGCCAAGATAAGAAAAACCAAAGAGAAAAAAAGGGGAGGTGGGAAGGAAGACAAGGACTCCACTTTCCAATTCTAATTGGAGTAGGATTCCTCCTCTCCTCCTGTCCGGCGCACCCTTGAGGGCTTGGCCCTCAAGGCAAGCCTCCTCCCCCCTCCTATATATAGTGGTGATTTAGGGCTGATTTGAGACAACTTTTGACACGTGCAACTCAACCCTAGACCACATAGTTTTACCTCTAGATTGGATTTCTGCGGAGCTCGGGCAGAGCCCTGCAGGAGTATATCATCACCATCACCGGAGCGCCGTCACGCTTCCAGAGAACTCATCTACTTCTCAGTATTTCTTGATGGACGAAGAAGGCCGAGATCATCGCCGAGCTGTACGTGTGTTGAACGCGGAGGTGCCGTCCGTTCGGCACTAGATCGGAACGGGTTGTGGGATGGATCACGGGACGGTTCGTGAGACGGTTCGTGGGGCGGTTCGAGGGACGTGAAGGCGTTCCACTACATCAACCGCGTTTCTTAACGCTTCCCGCTGTGCGATCTACAAGGGTACGTAGATCCAAATCTCCTCTCGTAGATGGACATCACCAAGATAGGTCTTCGTGTGCGTAGGAAAATTTTTGTTTCGCATGCAACGTTCCCCATCAGGCTCCTGCTCAAGCGCGTCAGAGTAGTCCGCCTCCGCCACAACAGCGGAAGATAGACGTCGTCGCCGCTCCGCCAAAAATTACACAAGTAAGAAAGATGTCGCCTCCTCCTCCTTCTCTCAAGCGGAAGACAGACTCCGCCGCCGCTCTGGCGGCTAGCAGTGATGCAATGTTAGCAAAACGAAGAAGTGGGAAAAAAATTCCCCAGCTCGGCCAACAGAAGAAGCAATCATGCCCCCCGCTCAAGGTGTCTAGCGATATCTTTGTCGCTAATGATTCGGGCTTGCTGCCCGGTACCAATCCTGGTGATTACGTGAAAGATTCAGTAATTTTTGAGATGGATGAGGTAACAAAGGAAGAAAAATATAAATATGTGCTCGGGAAGCCTCTCGTCAAACCTGGTCATCCTCCTCTAACATGGAGGATGCACGAATTGCATGAGTAGTACATGAACATCTTCAGGGAGAAAACTAATGTGTATATGAGAGTGAAAGAAGATCACAAATTCATTGGAGCTGTAGTGCTGCTTGTTGAATTTGAGGAGTTATTTCAGTTATACAATGACCTGGCCCTCGACAAACAACTCCTGACTTCCTACTATTTGTAAGTATTACTTCTGTAGTTATGTCTCTAGCTCATCTCGTTCATTGCATGTATCTATATTTATCCTAACTATATATATTATACAGATTGGCGATTGTCGAATTAAAAAAAAGCAGGAATCTTCGACACCGAGGTTAAGTTGCTAAATTCGTTGCTTGTAAATCAAAACAAAAGGGAAATACTCTTTCCTTACAACTCGAGGTAAATGTATTGTCGGTACGAAATGAAACCAAAGACACCGAGGTTAAGTTGCTAAATTCGTTGCTTGTAAATCAAAACACAAGGGAAATACGCTTTCCTTACAACTTCAGGTGAGTATTGTCGTCTTCTCTGTATACTCGGTTTCCCTTACTCGAGGTTAATTAGTAAATGTAAATGATGAGTTATATATGCGTGCGCAGTTACCATTGGATTCTGCTATCCATTAAGCTTGACGCGGCAAAATTAATTGTCTTAGACTCGAGACGTAAAGATCCCCAGGATTATGCGGACATGACTGCAATGCTCAATAAGTAAGTTCACTCAATACTGGGACCATACCGGCATGGAAATTTTGTTAATTTCCTGATATCAAGTAATCATTTTCTTTGCGTGGCCGGATTTGGAAGAAGTTCACGAATAAGGTTCGCGGTATACCCAAAGTGTTGCAATTTACGCACCCCCAGTAAGTAGTACTACCTAGCTAGTTCCGCGCATCTCTAATTGATTCAAATGTTCATCAGTATAACATTACCATGCTTGCTTATCAGTTCGATTGAACTCTATATATTCTCGTAAAGTGCTTGTACCAGGTAGTTGGGACTGAAAAATGTGCATACTACGTGTGTGAGTTCATTCGCCTCTCGACCTCTGGGAGGGGCATCTCTGACGAACAATTTGAAGTATGTAAATAATATTCACAATTTTATTTTATATATTACCATAAATTGTGTTAAGTTTTATTCATATATATGCATGTATTGACCCCCTTCTTTAAATTAGATCTGGAAGAAGCGGGATGAACCCCTATTAGATGATGGCATACGAGCAATTAAAGAGGAATTGACGGGATTCCATCTTGACCATGTCATACCTAGTGACGAAGAATACCATGTGAGCTATTTGTGATTGGATCTTAGGTAGATGATGATAGGCATTGTAAAAGATGTTATATTGTAAAAGATGTTAAGTATTGTAAATGGTTTCCATTATTTTCTTATTAGCTAGCGTCATGTTCTCTCTATATGTATAGTAGCTAGTGTCGACCTAGCACAGAGAAAGAGAGGACAGTTCTCTGTATTAGCTAGCTAACACAATATCAAACCACTAAATTAACCCGCCAACACCCCTCCCCCCGCGTTAAAAAACAAAAACCCCAGCTCCGGCCAGATGCTGACGCGTGGATGCCATGTTGTCTCGGTTGGTGTGACCAACCGGTACTAAAGAACCTCCTGCCCGGGCACGCCGCAACGGCCACGTGGAGACCATTCGGTCCCGGTTCATAAGCGAACCGGGACTAAAGGTTTTGGGCTTTAGTCCCGACCGTTTAGTCCCGGTTCAAGAACCGGGGCTAATGGACCTCTGGAACCGGGACAAATGGGCCATTTTCTACTAGTGTGTGCAAGACATTGCACCACCGACAAGTCTCCTTTTGAAGTGGTCTACGACTTCAACCCCTTGTCACCATTAGACATACTTCTAGTACCACTTCAAGAGAGAGTGAACATGGACACAAGTGCAAGGGAAATCTATATCAAGAAGTTGCATGCAGATACCAAGTGCATGATCAAACGTCAAGTGGAACGCGTCACCAACAAGCGAAATATCAACAAGAACCCCATGGTGTTCAAGACCGATGATTTTGTGTGGCTACACCTCCCTAAGGAGCGCTTCCCCGCCGAACGCAAGTCCAAGTTACTTCCTTGCACGGATGGACTTTTCAAGGTGTTGGCACGCAACAACAACAATACATACAAGATCAACATTCCATGAGAAAAATACAATGTAAGCGACACATTTAACGTCAGGTGACATTTATCCTTGCTCATCCATCGTTTGATGCACCCGAGACATGGTCTCTACCTCAAATGGAAACTCTTTGCATATTCAAGTACTCAGAAGGAAGTCATAGGACGACTGTGAAGACACACGAGGATGCCAAGATGAATTGTCAAGCGGCCGGACAATCGAGCCAATCCGGAAGTCCAAGACATCCCAGGGACGGGACGTCCGAGCTCGTCCACACGATCGTCGCCTCGAGATCCACCCAGCTGCACGCTATAGCACACGGATAGACGATCCCTTTGGACGTCTGACACCACTAGGTTAGGGGCCAAACACTCGAAAATACAGACCCCGTCGGATGACCGAGCCTCGGACGTTCGACAAGCTCCGGAATTTCAGAAAAAACGAAACTGATCCAGAACCCTCGGACGACCAGACTGAGGCGGCCGTCCGAGCCCCCATGAGCCTCCGGACGACCGACATCCCTTGGACGTCGGACCCTATTTGTGCCAGGCCCTTGTTCCACGGCCCGTGTACCCCTCTATTTTTCCTAGATCTATAAATACTCTTGCCCCGCCTCCATCTCGGGTTAGCCAATGTATTGACAATTACTTGTTGAACTTAGCTCCATCTACTATTGTAATAGCCCGGAACCGACGCTCCAAAGGATTCCCTATTTATTTTGTTATCACCGTGCGATTTATCTAGTTGTCACATTCATCATCGCATCATCCGTATTGCATCGTCACTCCGTTTCCATCACTTTTTTCAAAGTTCCATCCATTATTAGTTGTCGGTCCTCTTAGTTTTGTCGTTGACCGTTTTGGGACCAATCACACACACTTGCCCGAAATATCATTAAAAATATTATTTTTAAAGCTGTGTATAAAACATTCTCTGAATTGGTCGAAAGTTGGTGTGCGGTCCTATGATAGTGTAGGTAGATTGCCTGTCAAATTTCGCCGCATTCGTACGTCGTTAGATACCCCCAACGGATAAACATGTAGTGACACTATAGTCAGTCAAACGTCAGATATTTTCGGTGTTTGTAAATTGTTGTCAGGCCGCGTCATTTCCCTCTTATCTCAGACGAGTGCGCCCTACACAGCCTACCCAACCCACCTAATAACTAAGCATCGCCTGAGCTGTCCGATTGCGATCGCGCGGATGAAAAACGCTCAAGAATCCTCATCCCTAGCCCGTGTCTATAAATAGACACTAAAATCTGTCTATTTTGGTATAGGTAAATGCTCCTGGCCGGTGCGCCCGCCGAACCGTTCGACGGCCGCACGCGACCCGCGCGCTGAGTGCTTACTGGGCATGCAACATTTTTCCGTCTAAAATGTTGCAACCAGCGTCATATTTGCTGCAAGCGTTTTTAGTTCCTACATTTATCCAGTAAAAAAGATGCATATACGTTGGTTACAACTTCAGTTCGACGGATTTTTCTTTATAATCGATGTTTTTTACTTTTGCTACAACCGTGTTAACTTTTGCTACAACTGGCATAATTTTTTGCTGCAATTGATCAATAAAAAAGTTGCATACACGTTACGTAAATTTTTGCTACAACCGCCGTTTGACTTTTGCTACCACGCATCATCAGCTCCGTTTGTTTGCTACGATCAGGTAGATATTTTTTTGCTACAAATTTTGTTTTTTGTTGCAACCGTTGAAAAAATTGTTGCATCGCATCGAACTTTTGCTGCATCGGAAGGCAAAATGTTGCATGGAGATCCAACGGTGCGGACGCGCGGAGTTGGTGGATCGTGCGGCCCGTGCGCGGCCGGCCGAAAGTTTCGAGCCGGCGCACCGACGCAGAGCAGTGCCCTTTGGCATAACCCTAGCCCCACCTCGAATTTTCGCCAACACCAGCCTCCACCGTCCACCAACCGAAGCCTTTCCCACCTCCAGTCGTGCGCCCCTCGAGCCCATTTGAGGCCCACCGGGGCGTGGATCCTCCCGTAGAGAGCTCCGACTAGAGAAAATCCTCCCACTAGCGACCTCTAGCACCCTTGTCTCGCCGCCTCTACCGGTCGCCTACGACCGCCGGAGCACCGCCGACCATGCCAACCTGATCGTCGCTCTCGCTCTCTCTCTCTCTCCTCCTTCCATGGCCCTTCTCTTTCTCACCGCGACCCCCTGCTCCTAACTCTTCTGCAGGAACAAGCCAAAGGTCGCCCGAGCTCCATGGCGGCCACCTACACAGGAGCCACCGTCCGACCTCTCCGGTGGCCAGATCCGGCCTCCCCTGCCCACATCCTGTTGGATCCTCGCTAGCCTCGCCCATTCCCGGCAGCCCCGTTCATCACCATCGTGCACTGCATCGTCAACCTCCCTGCAATGCATCACCATGGAAGAGTGTGTGCTCGACCTCCGAGTGTTGACCATATCAACCACGTGGGCCTTGACCCTGCACAGTTGGTCTAGCTTCCGTTGCCAGCAAGCGCTCGTGTGCCTGGTCCGCGACCATCGCTTGGGCCGCAACGCCCGCCAGCCCAGTCCACCTCGGCATGTTCTGCCGGCTAGGCCCAGTTTTGCCAGCTCGCCTCCTCCAGCCCACGACCGTGCCCGACCGTGCACCCAAGTTGAGGCCTAGCTCTCACGCGGAGAAAGCCCAACACCGACCGGCCTTCGCGGCCCCAGGTGAGCCCCGATTGCCATATCCCCTGCCGTGGGCGTAGAATACTTAGTTGCGCTCAGTCAAGACCGAGAGATCAAGACCATGTCATGTTGTTTTAGTGGAACGAATTTGTCTAATTATCAAGGACATTATAATTACAAAAAAACTGCCATGCATTTGAAATGTCTACAAGTAATTAACCATGCATTGGATTAAAGTAATTTAAACATGTAACATGACTAGAATTTATGTAGATTAATAATTTTCAACTTTCACACATGTTTAAAATGGTTAACTTGTTGTTTTCATTAAATTTGCATATATGCCTTGCTTTAAATGATTTAATTCATAACTAAATAATCGTAGCTTCGATTAAAGTTGTCCACATATGTAACTTGACTAGAAAAATGTGTAGAATAACATGGTGGCATTTATTTTACTGTCTAACAACTCTAAAATTGTGTTATAGTTAGAACAATACCAAAATCTTAATTTGCATATGGGGAGTTTCCGGAATTGATATTCGTTGTTCCGGCCTGATATAAACTAGCCTAGAATTTCCTGTAGTTCCATAATATATTTTTGCATCCATTTTTAACATTCTCATGTCTGTCATTTGCATATATTTTGCATTCATGCCATATCACCCTTCATTAGTCGTATATTTTACATCTTCTATATATATAGATCGACTAGAATGACGTGTAGATTCACATGGTTCATTTTATTTTTCTGTTTTACAAATATAGAATATGTTTAGTTCCGATCTGGACCAAATTCAAAAGTAACATATGGGTCATTTCAGAAATGTTATACGTTGTTCCCGACCTTATTTAAAATGCCTAGATAGTGTAGTTCATTTATGCTTCACCTGTTGCCATGTTTAACAACATTTAACATTGTCTTGTACCTAAACGGGAGTGAATTAAGTAATTCAAGTGTGGAGTTTTGTCAATATGTAACCCGTTACGTATCGAGCTTCACTTAATGTGTAGAAGTTAATTATTGTGATTTGTCATGTCTTCCATAAGTACATGGACATGCGTCATAATTGCTTGCACATCATGCCATGCATATGTTGTGGTGTTTATTGTGTGTTGATTTTTATTTTCGGAATGTTTCTTCCTGATAGAGTTCCGAACTACATCGGAGTGTGAGGATTCGTTTGACTATGTCAGTTTGTGGACTTCACAGATTCATTCTTCTTCCAAGACGGATCTGAGGCAAGATGATCATTCCCCTAGATACCACTACTATCATTGCTATGCTAGTTTTCTCATTTCTATCGCTATGGTAGCTACCACCTGTTATATCAAGCTTCCCAACATTGTCATGAAAAGCTTTTAACCCCTCAACATCCCAGAATACCTTTGTTTGGCTATGTTATCGCTTGCTCAGCCTTCTTATAGCGTTGCTAGTTGCACGTACAAGCTACTTACATGTGAAACATGTTTTCCTTGATATATCATCATATTATTGCTATTTAAGTTAATGCACATATATACTTGGTAAGAGGGAGAAGGTTGGCCTTCTAGCTCGGTGTTTTGTTCCACCTTTGTCACCTTAGTTACTTGTGCACCGGTGTTATGTTCCATATTAACCACTTCTAACATGTTTGGGGTTGTTATGGAGACCCCCTTGATTTTTGTTTTGGGATAAAACTCTTCTGACAAGGCCCAACTTTAGCAGTACATTCTGCTAATAACTAATGAATATATTGACCGAGTGCCCAGTGGAAGCTCCTCTTTATTGTGTGTTGTTTGTTTCGTAGAAAATCCATATCAAACGGACGTCAAACGCGATAAAAAATTACGGAGATTTTTTTGAAATATATCTGAATTTTGGTAGTTGGAATCAACGCAAGAAGATGCCCGAGGGCCACACAAGCCAACAAGGTGTGGCCTGGGGGCCCTGATGGCTTGTGGAAAGATCTTAAGTCGGTTGATTCTCTCCTTCTGCCGCAAGAAAGATATTTTTGTGATAAAAGTCCCCTCAAAATTTCAGTCCAATCAAAGTTACGGATCTCTAGATATTTAAGAAATGGTGGAGGCCAGAAAATATGTCAAAAAACAAGAGAGAAACACAGAGAGATTTCCATTGTCGGAGGGACCGCTACCCTCCCGGAGCCACAACTGCCATGGACGAGACGGGAAACCCTGCTCCCACTTAGGGATGAGGCCAAGGAAGAAGAAGAAGGAGGGCGTCTCTCTCCCCCTCTCTCCCGGTTGCACCGGAGTGTCGCCAGGCAACCATCGTGACGACGATCTACCCAAACAACTTCACCGCCGTCACCACCAACTCTCTTCTCCTCTATGTAGAGGTCTAAAACCTCTCTTCCTCGCTGTAATCTCTACTTGAACATGGTGCTTAATGATATATATTATTATCCAATGATGTGTGGCTATCCTATGATGTTTGAGTAGATTTCTTTAGACCTATGGGTTAATTGTGATATGATGTTATTGATATGAGTTGTGTGTTGATATGGTGTTGTCCTTGGTGCCTTTCGTGGGGCGCACATGTGAAGGATACATGGGTTTGCAATATGTTCACGATTCAGTTATAGTGGGTGGCGAGAGTGACAGAAACTTACACCTGAGTAAGGGAGTTGTGCACGTATGGGAGTAAAGAGGACTTGAAGTTTAATGCTATGGTTGGGTTTACCTTAATGATTTCTTCTAGTTGTGGATGCTTGCTAGAGGTACAATCATAAGTTCATATGATTCAAGTACGGAAAGTGTGTTAGTGTACACCTCTCCCTCATTGCATATGATGAGTATCTATCATGTTATAGTCAATTGCCTATGGACAACCTTTCTGTTGTGTTACACAAAAAGCATTCGACTAAATAGCCCCCAACTTTTGTTTCCACGCTCTTTATTTTCTTGCAAAACAACACCTAACTTTTATTTAATTGATTTTACTTTCTTGCAAAACTATCTATCATACATACTAAGTACTTCTAGTTTCTTTCCTGCAAAATAGTTTCATACTTGTTCTAGGTAAAGTAAGTATTAGCATGCTTAGAGTTGTATCGGTGGTCGATAGAACTTGAGAGAATATTAATTCTACCTTTATATCCTTGTTGGGTTCTACACTCTTACTTATCAAAAAACACTACAAATGATTCCCTAGACTTGTGGGTTATCAGGGGGCCACAAGCCAACATGCCCCGCCCATGCCGCCCATGATGGCTTGTGGGGTCCTCGAGGCTCCTCCGACCCTAATTACACTCCTATAAATTCATATTCTCCGAGAAAAAATAAGAGAGAAGTTTTCATCGCATTCTACGAGACGGAGCTTCCGCCACCTCTTGTTCTTCCTCCGGAGGGCTGATCTCGAGTCCGTTTGGGGCTCAAGAGAGGGGGATTCGTCGCCGTCATCATCACCAATCCTTCTCCATCAACACCACCATGATGCAGACCACCAGAAGTGAGTAATTCCTTTGTAGGCTTTCTGGACAATGGTGAGATTGGATGTGATTGATCATGTAATCGAGTTAAGTTTGATAGGGCTTGATCCCTAGTATCCAGTATTTTCTGAGATTGATGTTAGTATGACTTTGCTATGCTTAATGCTTGTCACTAGGGCCCGAGTGCCATGATTTGAGATCTAAAGCTATTATGTTCTCATGAATATAAGAGTGATTGGGATCGTGTCTTGCAATTTATAGTTATATATTACGTGTCTTGATTTCCATACCCTGAGGTGACAATAATTGGGATTTTTTCCGGTGATCGCCATAGTTTGAGGAGTTCATGTATTCACTGTGCGTTAATGCTTTGTTCCGATTCTCTATTAAAAGGAGACCTTAATATCGCTTAGTTTCCAATAGGAACCCGCTGCTACGGGAGGGTTCCACTGCACTATTGGAATCCATTTCTTTGCCGTCAGCCAGTTCTTTGTCGTCTGCTGGCTGATGGCAAAGAACCTCTTTGCCATCAGTTGACACGTGGCAGACGACAAAGGGCTGACACATGGAAAAAATACTATTTGCCATGTGTCGGCCCTTTGCCATGTGCCAGCGGACGGCAAAGAGACCCAGGGCAGACGGCAAAGAGGACGGGTGGGTCCCATGCCTGCCGTGTCTGACATCCAGGGGCCTTTGCCGTACGGGAGCCTTTGCCGTCTTCCATGTGGCCCTTTGACGTCGGGGGGCGGATGGCAAAGGGGCCGCCCTATAACGGCCGTTAACCCCCTCCTCGCTCACTGTCTCTCTCTCCCCCCGACCACTGTCTCTCTCCCCTCACCCCACGGCGACCCCCTCCCCGAGAGAGCCATTCCCCGCGGCGACCCCCCCCCCCCCCGTGGCAAGCCCCTCCCCGCGAGAGCCCCTCCCCGCAGCGACCCACCCCCGTGGCGACCACCTCCCCGCGAGAGCCCCTCCCCGTGCCGACCCCCTCCCGCGGCCCTCCTGTCAAGGCAGCCCTCCTCCCCCACCACCACACATTGAGTTCATTTTCTTTCATTTTTTTATTTTTTTCATTTCATTGCATCTGTTAGTTTAGGTTACTGTCGGTGTTAATTATGTTAATGTTAGTTTAGGTTAATTAGGTTAGGTTAATTAGGAGGAGATAAAAGAATGTTAATTAAGGTTAATTAGGTTAATGTTAGTTTAGGTTAATTAGGTTAGGTTAATTAGTTTAGATTAATTAGGTTAGTGTTAGTTTCGGTTAATTAGGAGGACAAAAAAGAATAATAGTAATAATAGTAATAAGATGATAAAGAAGAAGAAGAAGAAGAAGAAGAAAAAGAGGAGAGAGGCGAAGAAGAAGGAAGAGGACCCCGACCCCACGCCCACGGCCCCCGACGCCCGACGCCACTAACCCCCGACCCCCGACGCCACTGACACGCGACTCCCGACCCCCGACGCCCGACACCACTGACCCCCGACCCCCGACTCCCGACGCCCGACACCACTGATCCCCGACCACCGACCCCTGACCCCGACTCCCGACCCCCGAGGCCCGACACCACTGATCCCCGACCCCCGACCCCCGACGCCACTGACCCACGACCCCCGACCCCCTATCCCCGACCCCCGACGCCACTTACCCCCAACCCCGGGCCCAGACACCTCTTTGGCCTCTTGTTGATCGAAAAGGCCCCAACCCCCAACGCTAGTGACCCTCGACCCCCGACGACACTGACCCCCGACCATCGACTCATTTAACCCGACTCCCGACCACCGACACCCAACACCACCGACCGTCGACGCCACTAAGCCCGGACCCTCGACACCTCTTCTACTTATTGTTGAACGAGAAGGTGCTTTTCGGCCTTCTAGAGGCCCACGGGGTCATAGTTTTGTCAATTATGAGTTAGGTCATATATTTTCCGATTATGTTAATTATAAAAAACATCATATTTGTGTTGACCGTGTGAATTTCAATGTGGAGTTGTTGGACGACCTCCACGTGCGTTGGACGAGCTCCGCCCTTGCGTTTGTTGGTGAGCACAAATGACTTCTCCTCCTACCCCCTTAATTTGCTCTGTCCCGGTCTTTGTGCCGATGAAACTTGCTAGGTATAGGTTTCTTCAATCATGAGTATGTGTGACCAGTATGCGTCTCCCATTCAAAAGGGCGACATCTATAAATATGCATTTCTTTGCATATTTATAACCGCCATCCTTTCGAATTGTCCAACATTATCCATGGACAACCCGAGTATGTGTAGATTGGGTTTGTTTTCCCGTATGCTGTGCTCCGGATCCGATGCGGAATTTCGTTAGTGCCTCCCCTGTTGTTCTCCGGGTACACATCCTCTCTGCTTATTGCCGAGACGTGTATCAGGAGAACAGCGGGGGGGTGCTGCCGAAATTCTGCATCGCATCTAGAGCAGAGCATGGGAAAACGAACCCAATCTACACATACTCGCGTGGGATTAGGACCTATCTTTACCTATTAGCGTGTAGGTTGCATGGACATAATAAAACTGACAAACTTGATTAGCGTATGAATATAGATGATGAATTATATATTTATTTCTTGTGCCCCCATAGGTAGCTAGGCAACATGAGTGATCGTGCTTGGATGTACACTGGTCACCCTAGTCAGAAAGACATGACCCATGAATGGTTAACAAAAACCAGGGGGTTTGTGAGAGCCGCATTTGCAATTGGCCAGCAAAAACCATGGTGCCCCTGTCCCAGAAGTGGGGTTTTACGCCTAATTATACGGTGTGGACTTTTCATGGTGAGTCTGACCAACGTGCCAGAGCTGAGGTGATTCGTTGTTGCACCGACGAGCATGGTACCGGGATTGAAGACATGGTGCAAGACTTTGACGATGCTCGGGATTCGGACGATGAGATGGAGGAATCTGCAAAGGCCTTCTATGAAATGTTGGAGTCCTCAAAACGTCCTCTCAACGAGCAGACTGAGCTTTGTCAGCTGGATGCCATCGCGCAAGTAATGAATCTAAAGGCTCAATTCAACCTAGGCAGAGAATGCTACGATGCGATGATGACGATATTTGGACGCTTTCTACCCAAAGGCCATGTACTGCCTGCAAACCTGTACCAATCAGAGAAAATCCTCCGTGTACTTAAGATGCCCTATGAGAAGATACATGCTTGTGAGAATGGATGTGCCTTATTTAGGCTTGAGTATGTGGCCTTGAACTATTGCCCAGTTTGCAATTCTTCTAGGTATATTGTGGTAGACAACGGTATGGGTGAGAAGAATAAGACAAAAATCCCCATTAGTGTTCTTCGGTATCTGCCAATCGTACCAAGACTTCAACGTCTTTTCATCGTCGAAGAGACGGCCAGACAGATGACATGGCACAAATTGGGCAAAAGAACCGAACTAGATGCGGATGGGAACAAGATGTTGGTACACACTTCAGATGGTTTTGCGTGGAGGCACTTCGATGCATTACATAAGGATAAACCGGAAGATCCAAGGCAACCTAGAGTTGCCATCAACATGGATGGGTTCAATGTGTATGGTATGACGGCAGCACAATACAGTTGTTGGCCTGTATTTGTCATTCCACTAAATTTGCCACCCGGAGAGATTATGAAAAGAAAGAACATTTTCCTAACGTTGATAATTCCAGGGCCCAACTATCCAGGGAAGAATATGAATGTGTACATGCAGCCGCTTAAGGATGAGTTGCAAGAAGCCTGGGATAATGGGATCAAGACCTACGACGCGGCTACCAAAACAAATTTCAAAATGCATGTGTGGTACATGTACTCGACGCATGATTATCCAGCGTTTGCGCTATTCGCTGGCTGGTGTGTGCATGGAAGGTTCCCGTGCACCACATGCAAGGCAGCTCTTTAGTTTTGTTGGCTGTAGGCTGGTCGCAAGTATTCTTGCTTCGACATGCATAGACAATTCCTGGTTCCTGACCATAAGTTCAGAAAAGACAAGAAGAATTTCATCAAAGGTAGAGTTGTCAATAACACTGCACGAGCTGCGTTGACAGGCCAACAGACCCTTGATCAGTTAAATGCTCTCGAGCCTCATCCTTTGCGTCCAGGATACTTCAAAGGGTATAATACGGAACATGCCTGGACACACAAGTCATTCTTATGGGATGTGCCTAACTTAAAAGACCTCCTTTGCCCACACAACATTGACGTGATGCACATTGAAAAGAATATTGCGGAGGCCATTTTTGGTACATTGTTCGGCATAGAGGGGAAGTCAAAAGATAACCCTAAGGCTAGACTTGGAGGCTCTATGTGATAGACCGTTGCAAAACTTGCGACAACGGAAAGGAAATCAAAGCAAAGCGAAGCCAAAGTCATGGTTCAATCTTGAAAGGCCAGCTATGAGGGAAATGCTATTGTGGGTGAAAATTCGGTTGATGTTCCCCGATGGATATGCTGCGAATCTAAAGAGGGGAGCGAGTCTTGAGAAATTGAAAATATTTGGGCTCAAGAGTCATGATTAGCACCTATGGATTGAGCGGGTAATGCCGGTGATGTTGCTTGGCTTTATCCCTGAGGATGAATGGCTAGTACTGGCAGAGCTGAGCAATTTCTTCCATTCTCTTTGTGCGGAAGAACTATCACCTGGCGTGCTAGATGAAATGGAAGAGTTGGCGCCAGAGTTGATCTGCAAATTAGAAAAGATCTTTCCACCAGGCTTCTTTAATCCAATGCAACATTTGATTTTGCATCTCGCGACCGAGGCAAGAATGGGGGGGCTCGTTCAAAATCGATGGTGGTACTCAACTGAGAGGATGCAGAAGACGCTTCGAGCTAAGTGTAATAATAAACGTAGAATTGAAGCATCGATGGTCGAGGCATTTATTACTGAGGAGGCGGCAAACTTCGTGACAGCACACTACGAAGCCAAAAGTCATCATTTGCATAACCCGAAGCCTCGGTACAATGATGGATATCCAAAAAAAGTTTGATCCAACCTCAGCCTGTTCAAAGGTAAGCTCGCACCATCCGGTGCTTCGAAAGGGAAATCGTTGCATGTCGAAGAATGGTGGACCATTTCTTTGTATATCTTCACCAACCTAACACAAGTGTGGCCATACATCGAGTAAGTTCTCGGTAATTTATTGTTCCGCAACTTCTAATTGCTTTGAACTACTCTTATTCCCGAATATTTGATATAGTCGATACGTTGCCGAATTCTCGGATGGAGCGGTCATCGAAAAGGATTCCGTCGAAATGCATGAGCTTCTCGCAAAGCATGGAGGCGACTATCCCGGTTTCATCTCTTGGTTCAAACAAAGGGTAATTACTTACCATTAAGGGCCCATTTGATTTCTTGGTCTAATTTGCGGCTAATGCATCCATTCTTTCGTATTAAACTTGTAGGCTGATGCAGAGTCTATGGACGCCGACTTGAGAGAAGTCGCTAATGGTTTTGACTATAAGGTCCGTTCATTTGACAAATACAACATCAACGGGTATCACTTTCGTACCTTTGGCAAAGAGCTATCTATGCCCGACCTAAAGACTAGAAATTGTTCTGTCTCTGCTATCGGCGAAGGAGACACCGAGTATTATGGAAGAGTTGAATCAATTTATGAACTTCCATTCTATGGTGAAAACCCACCGACCGTCGTAGTCTTCAAATGTTATTGGTTTGAGCCGAGGGAGACTAGAAGGACTCATGAACATATAGGACTATTCGAAATCAACCAAAACACCCACTTAGATGTTCCCGATGTCTATATTACGGCTCAACGGGCTACACAAGTTTTCTATCTACCGTGGGCCTGCCAAACTGATCCAAATCTCAAAGGTTGGGATGTCGTTTATGAAGTGCCACCACATTTTAGACCACCTACCCTCAATTAAGAGGATTACGAACCTCACATTAACCCAGACATATATGAAATAGAATTCTTCCAAGAAAGACGTATGTCAAAGAAACGTTTCAAGAACCGCTCTACTTCACCCCAGAACATTGAAGTAGACAGCGACAGTGAATCCGTCTTAACCCCTGAGCCCGAACACGAAGAGCTGGAAGAAGAAGAGGTTACTGCTGCGGATGACCTATCACTTCTTGACCGATTACATAATGGTGGCCTTCCACATGTTCTTCGTGATACTGATGATGATGATGCATTTATTGATGATAGTGATGATCATGATGCATTTATTGACCCCGAAGCATATATAGAGGAGCACGATTGTTATTAGTTCATGTCAGGTATTCAACTAAATTATATAAATTTTATTACTCATGTTGGTATTGATGTTGTACTAATTTCATTTACTCTTTGTCAAGACATGTGTTGAAAGATGGTGGGAAAGGGTCGAAAGCACTCCACGGCTCCTTCTTCGTCGGCGGGTGATGGGATGGGTACTTCCATTCCTTCCTTGCCTCTTCGGAGAGCGTTGCTCTCTACTCTGCAAGGAGCGCCCCCCGTGAGAGGAGGTCGACCCCCCGCGAGTCCGAGAGGTACTAAAGGTACACGTTGTATTCATGTTGGTATTTATGTTGTACTCATGTTGTATGCATATTGGTATTTACATACATTTTATTACTCATGTTGGTATTTATGTTGTACTAAAGGTACACGTGGTCGCGGGAGAGGTAGGGCCATGGCTTCCACGCCTTCTGAGGTGTAGGCTACATGGTCTCCGCCACCACCCCAATTAAGCTGATTCACTTGAGCACATGACTTCTAGGGTGGATTCGTCTGAGGTGGAGGCTACACGGTCTCCGGTTCACGAGCCTCGGGTCGATGAGCCTTCGACCCACGAGACTCGTGTCTCAGAGGCTTCATTCCAGGCGACTCCGGAGCAAAGCAGGGATGACGGTACGTCCCAAGAGACCTAGTGGGATACCTGGGCTGAGCCAAGTGGCCATGCTGGTAGCGACGAGGAGCTGGGTGAGGGGGCTACCATCTACCAGCGTGGTAGTTCGAGGCTCCCGCTCGTGCCGACGACCCCTGAGCAAAGGTGGTCGATTAGGCCAAATGGGGACAAGTAAGTTAATTTACTCTTATTTAAACTTTTGCCTTCGCGTTTTCTCAAATATATAATGTTTTGGCTTTAATTTGTCATACTGTAGGGGTTGGATTATTGCCAAGGGTGTCCGCAAGCCCAACATCGTCCTTGGTGGGCTTTGCCGTAAAAACTTATGAGGGTTTGTTACGTTGCCCGGTCGACAGCGCGAGGTAGGAATGACCTGGGAGCACTATTTGGGTGCCCCGCCCCGCTGGAGGTGGAGATCGACGGTGTTTTGTGCGACACGAGGGCGGACATGGTGATCCGAATGTTCTGGGTAATTTCTCCTTCACACAATGCTAAATCAACCATGGCTATTTATTGTACTAATCGGTGTTATCTCATTTGCAGGCCTACTACAGGTGTGAGAAGGGATACGAGGAGGACGCGGCAAAGGTTATCGAAACCAAATGTCGCCGCCTACTTCAAAACTTTCGGCACAAGGCTCGGGTGCAGGCTGTTCGAGACCACTATCCCACGCGGCGTATTAGGATTGACATGGCGAAGTGCCGTGATGCTAAGATGGAGAAGGAGCATTACATGAAGGTAATTACATATTATTAAGGCTTTGTAGTTAGTTTCCTTGATTTGGTTCTTACGCGCTCAAATTTCTCTTTATTAACTTAGCTGCCCCCGAGATGGTGTGTGGATAATATGGATTGTTGGGAGGCCTTGGTAGATCAGTGGTGCTCCGAAACGTGGGAGGCGAGCCACAACAATGGCTAGGAGAGGCGTGGCAAAATGGTTGGTGTGCCACACCATCAAGGGAGCATCAACTTAATCCAATTTGGCGAGAACTGGGTATGTGGCTTGCTTCATGCCTCATGCAATTCATTCTTAATGCTATCTTGAGGCCTTTACTAATACAACTTTCCTCTCTCTCTTTTAGGCGTGTCACAATAAGACGGAGGTGCCACAGATGTACGACCTGCATGCGATGGCCCATACTGCCTCGGACAAGAAGGTCAAGGCATTCTCCGAGTCTGACCTCGAGCATCCAGAAAACTTCACCAACATCTCCTCCCACCACAAGCTCGTGAAGTACAGAGATCACGGGAAGGCGAGGAAAGTGGAGAACTTTAACCCGAGCGAGGGGCCTATTGATCCAGAGCTGGTGATGATAGCTGGCAACGGGAGGCCCCATGGCTCGATCGCCATTGGAGACGGCCTTATACGTTGTCCTAGCACTCTCTGGTAGATAAAGGCACGCCAAACGAGCTCTTGTCCGGAGATAACACGTCGTCCACGGCCAGTCAAGCTCGCCATCGAGCTTAGTTTAATGGACTCAACTATCTTTCCGCATTATGTTGTGCGTTGGAACCAATATGATTACATTGCTAACAATGAGTTGTGTTGGAGGCTGCTATTCAGAAAGAGAGAGAGGCAATGCAGGCGGCTATGGCGGAGAAGGATAAGGAGATTAGGGAGCTGCAGGAGAGGACGACTGCATTGGTGGAGGCGGAGAGGGCACGGAATGATGTGTCTAATAGGGCCATATACGAGCTCTTCGTGGTAAGTTTCTTCTTCATGTTATTTCAAATCTTGCATTTGAATGTCCGTTTCATTAATAAATAAAAAGTTTGACTTGTCGAAACCAAATGTACAGTCTATGTGCGAGAAGAGCGGCCAAGTCCCTCCACCGATGCCAGTCATTAACGTGGCGGGGACGGTGAGTTTGATTTCAGTGCACTGAACTTAAGAGTGTCCTCATGCTAAGGACACATTGCAAACGATGGTTGGTGCAGAATATCTTCCGAAACACATCACACGACCCTTCTACAGTGGAGCCTTCTCCAAGGCAGTTTCTCCAGGTGAAACAAGCCAGAGCCACCGTGCTTCACCGCCGTGATGACGATAATGGTATGTTATTTCTAGTGTTTTAATAAAGAATAGCTACACTTCCATCTAAATGACATAATTAGCTTAGTTAGCTCCAAAATGGCTAAATAGGCTAATTATCCTACAAAATGACATATCGTTAGCTAGGGTTCCACCTAAATGACATAATTAGCTTAGTTATCTCCAAAATGGTCTATTTAATAAAACATGACCTATACGTAGAAGAAGAAGAGAAGGAGGAGGATAAGAAGAAGGAGAACAGGGAGGAGAATAAGGAGAAGGAGCTCCTTCTCCTTCTTCTTCCTCCTTCTTCCTCCTTCTCCTTCTCCTTCTTATTTTCTTCTTCTTCTCCTCTTCCTTATCCTTCTCCTCCTCCTCCTTCTTACTTCTTCTTCTCTTTCTCTTCTTCTACGTAGCTTAGACTCCTCCAAGAAAGGCTAAATTGGCTAATTATCCTACAAAATTACATAATTAGCTTAGTTAGCTCCAAAATGACCTATTTAATAAAAAATGACCTACAGTTAGCTAAGTTCTCTCCTAAATGACATAATAAGGCTTACGTAGCTGCAAGATGACCTATTCCCCCTAACTTCGGTATTAAATGGCCTATAATTAGCCTAGCTAGATCCAAAATGGCTTAATAAGCATAGTTTGCTCCGGAATGACCTATTTTACCCAAGTTACCTCCAAAACAACCTATAGTTAGCTAGGGTTCCACCTAAATGACATAATTAGCTTAGTTAGCTCCAAAATGGTCTATTTAATAAAACATGACCTATACTTAGCTAATTACCCTCGAAATGACATAATTAGCTCCAAAAAGGCATTCTTAGCAAATTTAGCCCGAAGAAGGGGACAAGAGGAGAAGAAAGAGGAAAAATGAAAGGAAGGAAGAAGAAGAAGAATAGAAGAAGAAGAAGAGAAGGAGGAGGATAAGAAGAAGGAGAAGAAGGAGGAGAAGGAGCTCCTCCTTCTCCTTCTTCTTCCTCCTTCTCCTTCTCCTTCTTCTTTTCTTCTTCTTCTCCTATTCCTTCTCCTTCTCCTCCTCCTCCTCCTTCTTTTACTTCTTATTCTCTTTCTCTTCTTCTACGTAGCTTACAATCATCCTAGAAAGGCTAAATTGGCTAATTATCCTACAAAATGACATAATTAGCTTAGTTAGCTCCAAAATGACCTATTTAATAAAAAATGACCTATAGTTAGCTAAGTTCTCTCCTAAATGACATATTCCCCCTAACTTAGGTATTAAATGGCCTATAATTAGCCTAGCTATATCCAAAATGGCTTAATAAGCATAGTTTGCTCCGGAATGACCTATTTTACCCAAGTTAGCTCCGAAACGACCTATAGTTAGAAAGGGTTCCACCTAAATGACATAATTAGCTTAGTTGGCTCCAAAATGGCCTATACTTAGCTCATTTCTCTCCGGAATAACCTATATATACTTCTTCATCTAGTATTATTCTTCTAACTTTCTTATTTGTCATTTTGCAGATTAAATTCACTTCACGGGAAGCTTGGATTATATTGATGGAATGCTTGAAGAAGATTTCTTGTACCATGGCTTCACGGAAGCTTGTATTTAAACTATTGTAGTATATGGATATATATGAAAATTAGTATGCATGTGGATGAAACTGGTGTAATATATGGTTTGGTACGGATGCAACTTGCATAATATGTATGCACTATGGATGAAAGTTATTTTAATATGGTTATGAGTACGGAAAGAAATTTATTTATGTCAAATATATATATATATCATGATTATTGTTAAAAATGCTGGATATAATAAGAAATAAATTAAAAAGGGGCTGGTTCCCCCCTTTGCCGTCTGCCCCCACATGGCAAAGGGGGGAATCAGCCCCCTCTCTCTCCCCTCTTTGTCCTCTGCCCCCACATGGCAAAGGGGGGATGGCAGATGACAAAGAGGGGAGAGAGAGGGGGCTGGTTTCCCCCTTTGCCGTCTGCCCCCATATGGCAAAGGGGGGAATCAGCCCCCTCTCTCTCCCCTCTTTGCCGTCTGCCCCCACATGGCAAAGGGGGGATGGCAGACAACAAAGAGGGGAGAGACAGGGGGCTGGTTCCCCCCTTTGCCGTCTGCCCCCACATGGCAAAGGGGGGATGGCAGACGGCAAAGAGAGGAGGCCTGCCGTTAACACTTAACGGGGCCATTGGAGTATGTGTCATCCCATTTAATTTGCCGTCTGCCCCCTAATGGCAAAGATTCTTTGTCGTGCGCTTTTAAAAAGCAGACGGCACAGAACGTCTTCACCGGATTTTTTTTTACCGTCTACTTTGCCGTCTGCTGACCGACGGCAAAGCCTTTGCCGTTAGTGGTTTCCCCCTTTGCCGTCCGCCATGGCAGACGGCAAATTTCTGAATTTCAGTAGTGGGTAGGACAAAAGATGTCATGGAAGTTCTTATCGCAAGCACGTATGATTATATACGAAATACATGCCTACATTATATTGATGAATTGGATATAGTTTTGTGTCACCCTAGTGTGTAATTGTTATATGATCAATGTTACTAAATCATTATTTACTGCTGATCCACGTATCTACACTTTACCTATACAGAATTTTGCTAAGTTACTACTGTTGCTGCTATTGTCACACCTCCTACTAAATTGCTACAGCTATTACTATTACCAAAATCGCTGCTATCACTATTATTGTTACTACTATCACTTGCTATGCTACTAAATACTTGTCGCAGAAAGATATCCCAAGTGTGATTGAATTGACAACTCAACTGTTAAAGTCAATAAATATTCTTTGGCTCTCCTTGTGTGGAATCTGTAAATTAGTGAAAAATACTACCCGTGAAGACTGTTGTGATCCCCTATACTTGTGGGTTATCAAGACCTTTTTCTGGCACTGTTGCCACGGAGCATTGCTCTATTTATTGTGTTGACTTGAAGATACCCAATTGCCATTATAAAGAATCTAAAAGATCATCGAACCAAGATAATCCCCTCTCGCACGAGAGGAGGTAAGGAACTACCATCTAGCTCTGCTTTTGATTCACCTACTATTTTGAATCAGCTTGTTACACCGCCACCTGTTTCTCGACCTGATATGCCACATGAATTTGATGATGCTACTTCTCAAATTAATGATGATATTATTGCTACACATGATGAAACTAAAACTGTGCCACTGAGTGAATTACTTGATGTCCATATTGCTAGAGCTAGCGAACTTGAAAATACTGAAACTGATGAAAACTTTGAACTACTTGCTACACCCCGTCCTCCTAATAGATATGAATTGCCTTATGAAGGTTATGTTATGGATGGCAAAGTAGATAGGGACTTTCTTGCTTGTAATGATAGATATGATTTGATCAAATTACTAGGCAAAGTGAAATAAAAATCTATGATGGACAAAATGAAATATGATCCTAAATTTGCAACTTCTCATATACTTGTTACTTATAATGACTATGAATTTGCTATAGACCCTGAAATGATTCCTATAGTGGAATTTGATCCTTTCTACGACTATGAAAATGAAACTATGGTAGAACACCTGATGAAACTGAATGGTATTGCCGCCTTGTTTACCAATGTTGAATGGATAAAATACTATTATATCCTTAAGCTCTATCCTTGCTCGCTGAAAGGCGAGGCCAAGGAATGGTTCCTTTCTCTTTCTCTTGGTTGCATGCGTAGTCCCCAAGATATGCTCTATCACTTTTCTGAAGAATTTTTTCCTGCTCATAAGAAACAAGCTGCCTTACAGGAAATATTAAACTTTTCTCAAATTAAAGAAGAGAATCTCCCTCAATCTTGGGGAGGTTTCTCCAGTTACTAATAGTCTTGCCTGATTGTCCTCTTAAGAAAAAGTAAATTCTGGATATCTTTTACAATGAACTAATAGACCCTTCTAGGGATTTTCTAGATAGTTGTGGCGGTCCTGTTTTCATGGAAAGAACTATTGAACAAGACGAAAAGCTATTAAATAATATGCTCGAAAATGCCAATGATTGGGCATTCCTTGAACCACCACGTGAACCTATCCAAAAGAAGAGAGGTTTTCTATTTCTCAACCCTGAAGATATGCAAGAAGCAAAATGAACTATGAAGGAGAAAGGTTTTAAAATTGAGGATATTAAGAAATTACCACCGATCAAAGAAATACGTGGACTTGATATCCCGACACAGGCAGTAGAGGTAAACTCTCTCCGTTCCTAATGAGAATCATATACCTTGAGCTAAGACTCCTCATCAATGCATGTATGAATTCGAGAATTACATTGTAAAGCATGAGCACTTCAATAACTATGTTAATAATCAATTGAGGAATAATGCCATGATGATAGATCGTTTGATTGACTCGATGTTTAGAATTGCTAATCATGTGAAAGGTCTGGGTAAAAATGCCTCTATGGTTCACACTAACTCCCCGCTGATTTGCGTTGGTTTCCCTCCAAGCTTAAAGGGTGATGTAGCATAGAGACGACAAGTATTTACCCCAGTTATGAAATCAAGGTATCAATAGAGTAGGAAGACGCAAAATACTATGTTAGCGGTACCTGCTCACAAATAGCAAAACCTCGCAACCCAACGCATGTAGGGGTTGTCAATCCCTCGTTGGTAAAGTAAAGATAGATTGATAGATGCAAATATAAGTGATAGCAAAGAGAACGCACCAAGATATTTTTGGTTTGTTTTGATAATATAGATCTGAAAATAAAAGAGCAAATAAAATACAGATGCGAATAGCAAAGTAGACATTGCAAATAAATGTTGTGAAATAGACACGGGGCTCTATGTTTCAGTAGTGGCTTGTCTCAAGAAAAAAGCAAACGATGGGTAGAGAAGTTACTGTTGGGCAACTCATAGAATGGCGAATAATTATGACGATATTCAAGACATTGATCATGTATATAGGCATCACATCAAAGACAAGTAGACCGACTTCTGTATGCATCTATTTCTATTACTCCACACATCGACCGCTATCCAGCATGCATCTAGTGTATTAAGGTTATGGAGAAACGGAGTAATGACTTAAGAATGAGCACATGATGTAGACAAGATCTATTCATGTAGGAATATACCCCATCATTTTATCCTTGATAGCAATGATACATGCATGTCATGTCTCGTGGTGTCACTCATATTGAGCACCGCAAGATCGAACCCATCACAAAGCACCTCTTCCCATTGCAAGATAAATGATCAAGTTGTCCAAAAAAAACCATATATCGAAGAAATAATATGGGGCTATAATAATCAAGCATGAATATAATTTCATAGATCTGATCATAAAATCACAATTCATCTGATCCCAACAAACACACAGGAAAAGAATGAGTTCCATCAATTAGATCTCCAAGAGGCCATTGTATTGAGAAGCAAAACGATAGAGAAAGCCATCTAGCTACTGCATACGGACCCGTAGGTCTGATATGAACTACTCACCCATCATCGGAGGAGCACCAATAAGGATGATGAACCCCTCCGTGATCGTGTTCCTCTCCGGGAGGGTCTCTAGATTGGATTTCATGGCTTCTGGAACATGCGGCGGCTGAAATGATTTTTCATCGACTCCTCCAGGGTTTCTGGTATATTAGGGTATTTATAGAGCTAAGAGGCGGAGGCGAGGCGTCAGAGGCCCCCACTAGACACCAGGCTGTGCCAGGGGCCCCTCGGTGCGCCCTGGTGCCTAGTGGGTTGTGTGGGCCTCCACTGGTGATCATTCTTGACTCCCAAGTTTCCTTCTGGTCCAAAACAAAGTCCTCGTAATTTTTCGTGGCATTTGCACCTCATCTAATATTGATTTTCTCTGAAGGAAAAAAGCAAAAAAAGCAACTGCCACTAGGCACTATATCAATAGGTTAGTCCCAAAAAATGATATAAAGTTGCTATAAAATGATCATAAAACATCCAGGAATAATAATATAACAAGATGGAAAAATGAAAAATTATAGATACGTTGGAGATGTATCACACACCCAACTAGATCAAGTAGCTAAGTCACAAAATGATTTCCTGTGACAACCCGATGCCGACGTTCTAGAAGATTCCCCTCTCTTTCCGTTTTCGTCGTGTGTCTATTTTCTTTTGTCGCATCATCATCGCATCATGCGCATCATCAGCATTGCATCGGCATCTCCGTTGCCGCCCGTTTTCAAAACTTGCATCCGTTGTTAGTTGCCGGTTCTCGTCGTTGTCCGTTCTGAGTCCGACCGCACACGCACGGGCCCGCGGCACCGTCCAAACCCCTGTTTTAAAGTGTGCGTAAAACTTTCTCCGATTGAGCTGGAATTTGTCATGCGGTTTTATTTATATACAGGTAGGCCGCCTGTCCAATTTCGTCGCGATCGGAGTCCGTCTGGTACCCGAACGGTCGACCGTAGCGGCATCGTATTCGCTCTACCATCGGACGTCTCTCGGTGTTTTAAAAATTCGTGCTGCGTCGCCCGATCTGCCTCCCGTCTCCGGATATCCCCTCTACACGGCCGCATACCAATACCCGCGTTCGGAATCGTCCGAATCCGACCCCGCGCTTGGATCCGGAACGCGATTCCGGTTAACCGAGCCCCCCCCCCCCCCCCGTTTGTCTATATATAGCCCCCATGCCATTAATTAGAGAGCCACTCCCCCTCCGCCTCGAAATCCGTGCCACCTACCCGAAACCCTAGCCTCCCACCGGCTCTCTCTCTCCTTTCCCGCGCCGCCGGCCCGCCAGGCCCAGATCGGGCCCGGCCGAGCCCATCCGGCTCGCCGCCGCCCAACCGCCGCCAGCCGCCACCTCTCGTGCTCCCGTGCACCCCGCGCCTCCGCCTAGCGCCACCTCTCCTGCGCCGCCCCGCCGCCCGCAGCTCGCCGTGCCTGCAGCCCCGCCGGACCCCGCCGGAACCCCATCTCCATGCCCCTCCTGCGCCGCCCAGCCGTCGATCCCGTTCCCGCAGCCGCCGCTGTTCCGGGCTTCTCCAGCGCCGTCCTCGAGCCCTCGCCGGAGACGTGCAATATCGCCAGCAGCCACCGGCGCCCGGCCCCGTCCGCGCCGCGCCGGAACCGTGCCCCTTTGCCTCGCCGCTCGCCGGGATCCCGCCATGGCCGTGTGCCGCGTCGGTTGCCGGAGTGCGCCGCCTCTCCCCGCGATCCCGATCTGGATCGGGGACGGGAGCGAGCGGCTTCGCTTCGCCCCGAGCAAACCGCCAACCGCCTCGGCTGGGCCCCGAGCCGGCCCAGTCCAGGGCGCCCCGCGGAGGCCAGCTCGGCTCCTCCCCGGAGCCGGCCCAAGAGGCCTCCGCCCCAACCGTCGGCCTGTGGCCCGAGGTAAGCTATCCCTCGCGCGTGCGCTGTTTTGTTATGTAGCGCCTGCCACTTTCGGCCCGTGTAGGGTTTTTATAATTCCTGTGATTTAATTCTTTTCGAGAAAAATAGACGCATTTTAAAACGTTCGTATCTTTTTAACCGTAAGTCGGAACGACGCGTATTATATATAGTTTTGGGGTAGTTTTGCGAGTAGAACCCGATTATAAGACTTGCATATTTATTTGACGTTGTTTGACGTGTCGTATGCCTATATTTACGTGCTGTCCTAATAGTATATTGCCCGTGTTTAATTTTCGTGCGTGTCCGGATAGCCCGTATGCCTTAGATTAATTGCCTACGTTTTAGGAACTATTTTTCCGTGTATTTTCGAGCGGTCACTCGTATTTTTGCGTGTAGGAATTGCCGGTAGTTTATTTTCCCGCGTATAGGTTATTTTTCTCGCATTTATGTGCGGCATTATTTTGTGTTGCAAACCCCACATATTTTATATGTTTCCGGGGTAGAAAAATCCCATGGATTTTTCTGTGCAATTAGATTTAGCTTTTGAGCAAGTTAGTTCGCGAGATATTTTGCCGTGATGCCCTTTTGTTTAATTCGTAGGATTTATTTCGTGCTCCGTTTGATTAAGTTGTCAACTAGAGATTTGATCTTGGATGTTTTGTCTAGCCTCTGGTATTCTTAGTTGCAATAGAAATGCATGTTTAGGTGTGTTTTGCTTGCTCTCAAGTTGCTAGAAATAGTGCTGATTTGGAGGAGCTGAAATATTTCTAAGTCTGGAATCTGTTATATTTTGTTGCTGACTTGTGTTGCTTGCATCTTGTGATCTGTAGCTCTTTTGAGGTTGATCCAATGGAGTTCGTTGTATCCGTTGTGTTTCTCTAGCTTGCTGTAAATTTTCTTGCCATTTGGAGTCCTGTAGCTATAGGTTTTTCTGCTGTCAATATGCCTTCGGACTGAAAACTGCAATTTCATGAGGTGTTATTTTCACTAAGTCTGAAATAGTGTGTGGGATGCCATTTTGTGTCTTCTTTCCCTAGTGATCCTTGATGCCATGATAGTTGTTGTTAGTTGTTTGTAGTAGTGCTTCTTGCCCTATTCCGTGCCATGCCTTGCTTGAGCATATCGGAGTTGTGTAGCCGTAGTTGTGGGGCGTAGAAAATGCTATGTGGCAGATTTTGGCAGATTGTAGTGTTTTCTGGTTTTGCTTGTAGATGTTGAACCGTAGCTCCGATTTGATCGTGTCCTACATGAAACTTGCTTAGATTCTCGTGTAGTTTCATTTTCTCTTGCTGTTTGAATGTTTTGAAGTGCTCGTGACCGTTGTTGCACATATATTGCATTCATGCCATCATATCTTGCGGTGCTTGTATCTTTTGATCCGTAGCTCCGTTGGAGATGTTCTTTATGTGTAGATTGCTTGCCTTGACACGTAGAATCACGTGAACCTATTTGTTTTGCTGTTTAACAACTGATTAAATGCATTAGTTCAGATCTGGACAGAATCGTAAATTAACACGTGAGGTCATTTCGGAGGTGCTATATGTCATTTTCGACCTCATTTAAATACCTAGATAGGTAGATTGATTGCGCTTCACCTCTTGCCATGTTTAACTACATTTAATATTGCCGTGTATCTAATCGGGATAGAACTAAATAATTAAACGTGAAGTTTCGTCAATATGCAACTTGTTGCATATTGAGCTTCACTTAATGTGTAGTGTTTGATTGTTGTGATTGTCATGCCTTGCATTAGACCGTTCATGCATCATATGTGTCTTGCATCGTCTGGTGAATATCGTGTGTTGATGCTTGTTTCCGTTTCCCTCCGTCTCGATAGAGTTCCGCAAGCGTGTCGGATGTGAGGACCGTTCGACTACGTCGGTTCGTCTGCTTCATGGAGTCATTCTTCTTCCAAGCGGGATCTCAGGCAAGATGATCATTTCCCCAGATACCATTACTATCATTGCCATGCTAGTTTTACGGTTGCTAGTGTTTATGTCCCTTTGCCTACCACATGTTAAATATCAGCCTCTCAACAATGCCATGAAACCTTCAACCTGTTCAACGTAGCAAACCACTGATTGGCTATGTTACCCCTTGCTTAACCCTGTTGATAGCATTGCTAGTTGCAGGTGCAGATGCTTCCATGCGAAAGCGTGGGTTCCTTGTTATATCACCATATTAAATGCTATTTAATTGAATGCACCTATATACTTGGTAAAAGGTGGAAGGCTCGGCCTTTCTAGCCTGGTGTTTTGTTCCACCTTTGCCCCCTTAGTTTCCGGCTACCGGTGTTATGTTCCAGAAATGAGCGCTCCTAACACGATCGGGGTTGTTATGGGGACCCCCTTGATAATTCGTTTTTGATTAAAGCTGGTCTGGCAAGGCCCATCTTTGGTACTACATTTGCCTAATCACCTAATAAAATTGCATAGGGACTTCCCGGGCCCCAAGGATAATTTAATCAACCCCCTGGGCCAGTGCTCCTCATGAGTGTTGGTCCACCCACCTAGTAGTCGGCGGTGCCACCAGGGGGCAACTCGAGGTTTGGTTCCCGTCCACTTTGCATAGACGGTGTGTCCTGAGAACGAGATACGCGGCTCCTATCGGGTTCGTCGACACACCGGGTGGCCTTGTTGTATTAGTTTTACCTTTGACAAGGTATCTTGTGCATCGGGATTCCGGTGATGCTTTGGGTAATCTCAGAGTTGAGGTTTTCCACTAGGGAATCCGACGAGATCGCGAGCTTCGTGATCGAGGATTTCTATGCGGCTTGTGGCAATTTGTGATGGACTAGTTGGAGCACCCCTCCAGGGTTAAATCTTTCGGAAAGTCGTGCCCGCGGTTATGTCGCAATGTGGATACTTTGTTTAACACTGGTTCTAGATAACTTGAAGGTAACTTAATTAAAACATGCCAATTGTGTGCATAACCGTGACTGTCTCTTTCGTGAGTTCTTTCTCCGATCGAGGACACGGTGGGGTTATGTCTAACGTAGGTAGGTGTTCAGGATCATTTATTTGATCAACAGTAGTTCACGTCCGTTATGCGTAGATCTTCCCTATCTTACTTCTTGTACTCGTAAGTTAGCCACCATAAATATATGCTTAGCCACTTCTGCAACCTCACCACTTAACCATGCCTCACCCATTAAGCTTTGCTAGTCTTGATACCTTTGGAAATGAGATTGCTGAGTCCCCTGTGGCTCACAGATTGCTACAACACCAGTTGCAGGTACATGTAAAGGTTACTTGACGCGAGCGCGTTGATTGTTCATTTGGAGTTGCTTCTTCTTCTTCTTCATTGATCTAGGATGGGTTCCAGGCCGGCAGCCTGGGATAGCAAGGATGGACGTCGTTCTTCTTTTGTCGTTTGTTTTCGTCCGTAGTCGGACCCTGCTCTTACTCTTGATGATTATGTAATGTACTGATGTGACTCTGATGTAGCTTGTGGCGAGTGTAAGCCAACTCTATATATATATATCTTCTTTTCAGTACATGTACTTGTAACGATATCCATTCTTGCGACACGACGAGATGAGCTTCTATCCCTGACGAGGCTTTCGTGCCAAATTGAGGATAGGGTCGCATCTTGGGCGTGACATTTGCTTACCGAGATGAATAATATTAATGATCATGCTCTCAGAGTAGTGTCGAGAGGAGGTAGAATGATTCAAGAGCCTCTTTATCCTGATGGGCACCCTGAAACAATTAAATAGGATTCTCACTGAATGAATGATGATACACTTATTTCTTCTAAGAAGAAAAAGAAAAGGAAAAATTATAGGAGTGTGCATGCTCCTAGTGAACCTCATATAGAAAAACCTGTAGAGAATAATAATGATGTTCCTATTTCTGATGCTGAGACACAATCTGGTAGTGAACATGCACCTAGTGATAATGAAAATGCTAGTGAGAATAATAGGGTGCATGTAGATTTTCCATCGGATAATAATAAAGAACATGACAATGATATAGAAATAGAACCTCGTGAGGGTCTTGATAACCCACCTCCTAAGAATAAACATTATGATAAGAGAGTCTTCGTTGCTGGAAAACATGGTAAGGAAAGAGAACCATGGGTTCAAAAACCTATGCCACTCCTTAAAAAGTCTTCCATAAGTAAGGATGATGGAGACTTTGAACGTTGTACTGAAGTGATTAGACTTGTCTTTTTGCGTACTCCCTTGACTGATATATTGAAAATAGCTTCGTATGCTAAGTATATGAAGGATATTATTACCAACAAAAGAAAGATACGTAAAATTGAAATTGCCAACCTGCTTGTTAATTATTCTTTTGATGGTGGAGTACTTAAGAAGTTGTGAGATCCTCGTATCCCCGCTATACCTTGCTCCATTAAGAGAAATTACGTCAAAACTGCTTTATGTGATCTAGAAGCCGGTGTTAGTGTTATGCCTTTCTCCCTTTATAAAAGACTTGAATTGAATAAGACTACACCCACTAAGATATATTTGCAAATGGTTGATAAATTCACTTCTCTACCCATTGGAATTTAAGAGGATGTTACCGGTTTGGTTGCAAATGTTACTATCTTAATAGACTTTGTAATTCTTCATATGCCCGAGGACGAAAATATGTCGATCCTCCTTGGTAGACCCTTTATAAATACTGCATGGGTTATTATTGATTGCAACAAAAGCAAGGTTACATTCAATGTCAACGACAATTCTGAAGAACCAAATTTTGGTTAATAATATTAATGTTATTGAGCCTTGGTGTCTGCACGCCTGATCGGAAACCCTTACTGCACCTCACGCCCGAGCTACAACATCCACACCCGGGGCACTCGTCCACCACACTGAAGCCCCCTGCTCGCCCCTTGCACACACACACCGTCACCGAGCCTCGTCAGATCCACACCGTCTAGTGCCCGGGAGCACCGGCGTAGCCTCACTGTCATGCCGCCCCAAGCTGCTGCCGCCGACAAAGCCTTAGACACCACCTCAGCGTTGACGGGCCAGCCACCACCCCGCCACTACCGATGGGCTAGCCACAGTCGCCCGTCCCTGAGCTCGGCCTTCAGATCCAACAAGAAATGTCACCCCTCCGGGGGCGATGGGAAGGTCGTGAGGAGCAGAAAAAGCGTCTCACCAGCACCTTCCTTGGAGCGCACACAACCTTCACCAACGCCCTCCTCGGGTGGCGTCGAGGCTGGCAGGAGGGAGGGGGAAATCAGCAGCGCGATGGTGGGTTCCCCTGTGTTGCCAGAGGAGGGGTGATGCGGGGGTGGGGGTGGGGGTCGTTAGTCAGTTTGAATGACGGATTTTTATCATAACATATCAATAAAATTATAGTGTTTAGCAGCAGCAATAAGGAGCACAATTTTTTTGAAAAGAGGCAAAATACTTGGCATTTTCATTGATTAAGAAGAAGAGAATTGCCCGGTTAATTGGCAGAAGACCGGGCTAAAACAAATACAACCCAACCCACATGATATGGGCACCATCGACCATCCTTGCCACCGACATGGAACACAAACCTGCAAAGATACAAAAGCCACGACGGTACATGCCAACGAGTGGCCATACTCGCCAGCAAACGACGGCTCCGACTTCAACAATGACATCGCTAGGGAAATATGCAGGATCTGCACCGACTATGCCCTCTGTAAAGGACCATCGATTGCCTGTTATCGTCACCACGTGGACCTGCTCCACCACATCTCTGCCTTCAAAGCCCTGTTCAAGAATTCATCCAATTAACCAGTTAACTTGCCGATTAATCCCTACTCACACGGTCACCAAGTAGCCGATAAATCAAAAATTTGTCCGATTACCTTGCCGATTAGCCCATTAATCCCCTACTCGCCGGCCAATCGAGCAACTACCAGTTAACGATTTCCTCAACAATGCTTCAAAGCATCCAAGCGATCCACAAAAGAGCACCTTGCACACGTCGGGAAGAACTGACTACCAAAGTTCATGCCGCGACCCGAGCTCATCTCGACGCCATCATCGTTGCAAAACATAAACTAGCGCCCCGTCTGAGCAAACTACACGGCGAAGATGTCGCCATCCACCGGTCTACGAGCCATATTCGGCTCCGAGACGATGCCCTCAAAGAGGAGAAAGACGCGAAGACGCGTTCATCATCTAATCCAGCAGATCATAGGTTTCCCTCCGGAGCCCAAGCCATGGAGAGGAGGAGTACACCTCCACTACGAAGCTTCCAAGAAACCATCGCCGGCTCCGAAGCAAACGGGAACAACGATTTCCCTCGGAGGTGTGCCGACCACCTACCACCAACGACCGCCGCCCTCAGACCACCCCACTCCTGCTGAGGCCGACTCCAATCTGGCGGCGGGATTCCTCGATCCACCATGCCCAGGAACGGAACGCATCGCCCCCTGGCCGAAGCCACTGCCACTAAAATCCAGGGCCGCCATCGGGCAACACCAGCACCCAGAAGTCCCCATACCCGGAAACTCAGCCAGGGAGACAAGCTGCAGCGACGCCGCCCTCAACAGGGTCACGACGCCCCGGGACTTCACCATCATCGTCGACCGCAGCCAGACATGGTTTGCACCGGCAGCTGCACCACACGACCAGAGATCGGCTAGTCCAACCGACATATCATGATCACCGCTTCACCCACACAAACACTTCAGCCGGTGTCACCCACCACCGTCCTGGGGCCGCCGCCCCGGGATCAAGCCTCCACCGCAAATAACCGCTCAGCCAGGGAAGGACGACCAGGCCCGTCGGCATAGGGCACGCCTCGCCGGATCTGAAGGCAGAGGAGGGGCCTGATGAGATCGATGACCGGCCCGAGCCTTGCTGTGAGAGGCCAACCAACAACCGAAAATGATGTTGGGGAGCCCGAAGCATCACCGCAGATCGCAGATCCGCCGTCGCCGCGAAGCCGGAACCGCACAGGAGCAGGAAGGGTGTCGCAGTCGCCTGGCCCCGTCTAGATCGCAAGAATCCGGCATGCCGCCGCAGAAGCAGTGGCAGCACACCGCGCTGCCGAAAGCCACACCCAAGGAAAAGACGGCGTCACGAGAGAACGCCCTGGCCTGAATCAGAGGGGGAAAAGGCGTCGTGGGATGCCCCGCCGCTGCTGTCTTCCGCCTGGGCTTTTCCCGACGACATCCTTCGATGGCGGCGAGGAAGGGGAGGGGGAAGGTGGGTGGCGGCGACGGCGGGAAGGGTTTCCGCCCGAGCCGTCCGTGAAGGCGACGCGAGGGTGTTCACATCAGGAGCACGATTAGGCTGCACAATTAATGGCTTAAAAGCATCCGAAAAACTCAAAGTATAGCAAAATAGATATACGATGGATTTCTGCTAGATCAAAACTTGTAAAAACTGGGACTCAAAAGCCGAAGATAATATGATCAGAAGAGCCCGACATGATTTGTTAGATCGCAGCTAAAACTGAGATTCAAGGCTAGAAACGAACACCATCCGTCAAACATGATTGATTAATTTGATCATATCTCTTAAATCAACCATCGTGAGAAACATATTACGTACTTGAATATACCTACTTGATATGTACTCCTATATGTGTAATTTATGGAAAGGAGAGAAATTTAATAATGCAGAGTTACTCGCCATGTGACTGCGATCGTCTTGAAAGTTTGAATGGCCTCGAGGTAGTGAACAACTTCATTGTGTACGACAAAGTTTTCCTCGTTGTAGCCTTAGAGCAACATTAGCAGATCCTGTATATTCACGACCTGCAAACGCGTTTTGCAGTTCGTCAAAGTGGGGTTTTGCGGGACGAAAAGTTGCGCTGAAGAATAGAACCTGCATAATGAAACTGCATAATTTGAAAAATAAACATTCGGGAGCATGTTCAGAACCACAGTCATGATCATACAACACTACATTCATGATCATACAACACTACATTCATTAGTACTAGAGGGGGGCATCACCTACTCGAGCTACTACCGCACTATGCAAAATGGAGCTCACCGGAGTCGAGCTCGTGCAGTAGTAGATAGCCTACATTCAGTCATCGTCCTCGTCGTCCTCGTCGGAGGCGAGCTCGACGTAGATGCGCTTCTGCGCAGTAGCTTCGCAGTGCCACTCCACCACTTTGTGGCCGAAGGCGATGGCCTCGTAGAGCACGGTGTCGATCTCCTCCTCCCTCTGGCGGCGCTGCTGGTCCTCTTCGGCCTCCCGTGCACTCCCTCCAATAGCACGGGCAGGAGGCTATCCGCCACCGCCGGAGGGAGGAAGTCTTTCGGTCCGACGACGGTCCCGACACGTCGCTCCGGCACGGCCTCGGCCTCCGACTCCATCTTCACCGACGGGAACTCTTCGAGCTCCCTCTTCACCGATGGGACGGAGGAGGACGAGCGGGAGCTCGACGCCTCGATTGAGCTGCTGCCGGAGAAGAGGCGGCCGCGCGCGCGGTCGTACTCCTCTTTCTCGCGACGGAGGAGCGACGGCCGCGATGTCAGGCCCCAGCACGTGTACCGGTGGGCGGCGCCCTTACGGGGGGCGTCGGATCTGACTCGACGACCCCTCTCGGGGTCGTCGTCCCTACGTTTATCGGAGATGGCCATGCGCGGCGGTGGATTGGAGCGGTACTCGGCATAATGGAGGTGCGCGACGGCGGTTTGGAGGCGTCGGTGTTGAGGTGGGGGGATTTTCGCGGCGGCGAAGGGATAGGGTCTCGACCGGCATCCAGCGGTTGAACCCGCAGTTATACCGGTCGAGGGGTCGCGTTTACGGGCCACCGCAAAACATTTTCAGGTCGGGCCGCGTTTGCAGTGTCTGTTCTGGTAGGAAAATGATCCCAAACCCGTATAGTCGCCGGATTTTTTGTGGGCCGGCCGTTTTGCGGGGTCGGCTAGAGTTGCTCTTAGTGCCTCACAGACAGCGGTTGTTGGCCACTTGAACTGCTTCAAGCAGCCGCACACACTTCCTCCTGAACAAATCTAGTCATCATGTACTTGAACCTACATATTAGATTATTGCTAGCTAAGAACTTGGAAACGAAATTAGGCTAGAGGGAAGCACGAACATGAGAGCCATACATGCTTGATTGGATATTTGGATTGTACATTCTAAATCATCACCTAGGGAGAAAGTCAAGCATTGGCATATACATGCTCGAAACTGAAACTGAGATTCGGAGTTTGGTGAGGAAGATACATGATTTCCCCTTGTTGGCATCGATCCTTGGAGGGGGCAAAGAGCTCGTGCAGGAAGAGGTGTGGTGAGGGTCGCTAGATGATGCGCCGCAGTGACGAAGTGAAAGAGGCCATGGGGGCACGTTATTTTCAGCATACTGCAGACTTCCATTGGCAGAATTGGTCATAGGTTATTTGGGCAGAAAACAAATCAAATCTTGTAATTGCTTGATCAATTATGCCACCTGAATCAGTATTGATGTGCCACTTCTCGTTCAATCGCACCGCTGGAAGAGATGTTGATGGACCTGTCATTCGTTTGGATAGATGCACGTGTAAACATATTATCGTCACAGGGATCAGTAAGATTAGGGTATGATTACATGAGACATCCTCTAATTCATTGAAAATAACAGAAAAACTTTCATCGCACTTCACGAGACGGAGCCGCCTTCACCTTCTGTTCTTCCTCCGGAGGGCTGATCTAGAGTCCGTTTGGGGCTCCAGAGAGGGGGGATTCGTCGCTGTCGTCATCACCAATCTTTCTCCATCAATACCGCCATGATGCTCATCACGGGGAGTGGGTAATTGTTTTGTAGGTTTGCTGGACAATTCTGGGATTGGATGAGATAGATCATGTAATCGAGTTAAGTTTGATAGGGCTTGATCCCTAGTATCTAGTATGTTTTGAGATTGATGTTACTATGACTTTGCTATACTTAATGCTTGTCACTAGGGCCCGAGTGCCATGATTTTCGATCTGTGCCTATTATGTTTTTACAAATATGAGAGTGATTTGGATCTTATTTTGCAAGTTATAGTTACGTATTACGTGTCTTGATCTGCATACCCCAAGGTGACAATAATTGGAATTATTTCCGGTGAATGCACTAGTTTGAGGAGTTTAGTATTCACCATGTGTTAATGCTTTGTTTCGGTTCTCTATTAAAAGGAGGGCTTAATATACCCTAGTTTCTAATAGGACCCCGCTGCAACGGGAGGGCAGAACAAAAAATGTCATGCAAGTTCTTATCGCAAGCATGTATAACTATACACGGAATACATGCCTACATTATATTGATGAACTGGAGCTAGTTCTGTGTCGCCCTAGTGTGTAACTGTTACATGATCAATGTCATCTAAATCATTATTCATCACCGATCCACGTGCCTACACTTTACATATACTAAATCTTGCTAAGTTACTACTGTTCCTGCTGCTGTCACACGTGCTACTCAATTGGTACTGTTACAAAATTGTTGATATCACTGTTACTGTTGCTACTATCATTTGTTGTGCTACTAAATCCTTGCTGCAGAGAGATATCCCAGGTGCGATTGAATTGATAACTTAACTGTTATGACCAATAAATATTCTTTGGTACCCCTTGTGTCGAATCAATAAATTAGGGTGAAATTCTACCCGTGAGGACTGTCACGATCCCCTATACTTTTGGGTTATCACGACTTTTTTCTGTCCCCGTTGCAGGGGAGCATAGCTTTATTTATTGAGTTGACTTGAGGATATCCACTTGCCACTATGTGGAATTTGAAATATAATCAAACTAAGATCGTCCCCTCTCGCATTAGAGGACGTAAGGAACTGCCATCTAGCTCTGCTTTTGATTCACCTATTGTTTTGAATCAGCTTGTTACACCACCACCTGTTGATCGTCCTGATATGTCATATGAACTTGATGATGCTACTTCTTAAGTTAATCATGATACTATTACTACACATGTTGAAAATAAAACCATGCCATCGAGTGAATTACTTGATACTTATATTGCTAGAGCTAGCGAACTTGAAAATACTGAAACTCATGAAGACATTGAATCACCTGTTACACCTCGTCCTCCTAATATATATGAATTACCTTATGTACCTGAAGGTTATGTTATGGATGGTGAGGTAGCTAGGGATTTTCTTGCTTCCAAAGACAGAGATGTTTGAAAACATTACTATGCAAACTGAAAAAAATCTATGATGGAGAAAATCAAACATGATCCTAAATTTGCTACTTCTCCTATATTTATCACTGATAAGGACTATGAATTTGCTATAGACCTTGAACTAATTCCTATAGTAGAGTATGATCCTTTTCATGTTTATGAAAATGAGACTATGGTCGAACACCTTATGAAACTGAATGATATTGCTGCTTTGTTCACAAATGGTGAAAAGATATACTCATATTATACCCTAAAGCTTTTTCCTTTCTCGTTGAAAGGTGAGGCCAAGGAATGGGTTCTTTCTCTTGCTCCTAGTTGTATGCGTAGTCCCGAGGATATGCTTTATTACTTCAGTATTTTCCTGCTCATAAGAAACAAGCTGATTTACATGAAATATTTAACTTTGTGCAAATCAAAGAAGAGAATCTCCCTCAAGCTTGGGGTAGGCTTCTCCATCTACTTATAGCTTTGCCTGATTGTCCTCTTGAGATGAATGAAATTCTTTATATCTTTTATAACAGACTAACCAATCCTTCTAGGGGCTTCCTAGATAGTTGTGCTCGCTGTGTTGTCAGGGAAAGAACCATTGAACAAGCAGAATAGTTACTAAATAATATATTTCAAAATGCCGATGATTGGACACACCCTGAACCACCACCGAAACCTATTCAAAAGAATAGAGGTATTCTATTCCTTAGCCTTAAAGATATGTAGGAAGCAAAAAAATCTATGACAAAGAAAGGTATTAAAATTGAGGATGTCAAGAAATTACCACTGATTGAAGAAATACATGGACTTGATACCCCGACATAGGTAGGAGAGTTAAACTCTCTCCGTTCCTTTATTGAAAATGATATACCTTATGATATGACTTCTGATCAATGCAAGGATGAATTTGACAATTACATTGTTAAACAAGAACAATACAATAACTATGTTAAGGATCAATTGAAGATAACGCCATGATGATAAATCGCTTAAGTGACTTGATGTTTAGAATTGCTAATGATGTGAACGGTCTAGATAAAAATGCTTTTATGGTTCACACCCAACTAGATCAAGTGGCTAAGTGTAACATGTCGGAACAGACGCTCCACAAGATTCCCCTTTTAGTCCATTGCCATCGTGTGATTTGATTTTTTGTTGCACTCACCGTCGCATCATTCGCATTGCATCGGCACTCCTTGTTATCATATTTTCAAAACCTACATCCATAATTAGTTGCCAGTTCTCTCCATTTTCGTCATTGACCATTTTGAGACAAACCACAAACGCACGCGCCCGCGACATCGTTAAAATTTTGTTTTTAAAAGTGTGTATAAGAATTTGTCGAATTGGGTTCAAACTTAGTGTGTGGGCTTATTTTAATGTAGGGAGACCGCCTGTAAAATTTCGTCGCAATAGGAGTTCGTTTGATACCCGTACCGTTAAATATATATGGGCATTATAGCCGGTTTATTTGTCGAATGATTTGGTGTTTTAAAAAAATTTCACAGGCCGCACCATTTCCCTCTCATCCCTACATTCCCATCTACACAGCCCACTAGACTCACCTACTCACTCCCTCCATTCGTGGTCGTCGGATCGCGATCGGACGGACGAGGTCCATCCCACCATAGACCAAACCCTATATATGAACCACCCCATGGAGAGAGCTCTCTCACTCCACTATGGTTTTCCGATAGCCCAATTTGCAGCCACCCCCTTAGAAAACCTCACCTGCTAGCTCCACCTCCTCTCTTCCTCGAAATCCTACCCCATGTCTAAATCTGGACCATTGGATCCCCATCCAATGGACCTAAATCGCCCAAAATCCCCACCTACCGGACATGTCCGCGCTCAAACCGGACACGTCCGTGCGACCATAGCCTCCCACGCAGCCTCTCCCTCACCTTCCCTGCCTTGTTTTCTCTGCCAGCCAACCATCGCCTTCCACCACTACCTATCCATCCACCTGGTCTCCCCCTTCCTCAGCATCCATTCCAATCCATCCTTCCATCCTTGCATCCTCAAAGAAAAAATCAGTGCAACCATCCTGCTGCGCGCTAGATGTGTCCCGTGCCCGTAGGCATGTGTAACGACTAAGATGCGGCCCTTTCTTTATTTGGGGGCGAGGCCTCAAATGGGGAAAGGGCCGCATCTAAGCGTTTCGCAAACAGGATAATCATCACAATACATAAATCAAGATTAACAAGTAGGGCATACACTTGCCATCTGTTAAGAATATATCATATAGCTTACAGACACACATTATTCAGAGTAGTAGCAACTCCAGCTATGGACTTAAACAGAAAAACAGATGATCTAACACATCCCATATACTAGCCCACGATCACGACCACGGCCTCAGTCTTCCGTATAGTTCACATACAGACGGCGAGAGTCCTCATCGAACTCCCACGTCAGCTGGTTGTCATCAGGATCTCCCGCGTCACGCGTACCTGTACCCGTTGGGGTTTGTAGTAATTTGTGAGCCACAGGGACTCAGCAATCTAATGACCTTCGTACTGAATCTAGTCAAGTTATTAGGTGAGGAAGGTTTAGTGTATGGGTTTGCAGCAACCTAAGTATATATGATGGCTAACTTACGATGATCAGAGTAATTATTTGGTGGTCTACGCGAGCGATCAAAGACTAGATGATCACTAAGTGATCCTGAATACCTACTTACGTCAAACATAATCCCACCGTGTTCCTTATCGAGGAGTGATCTTCGAAGGAGACAATCACGATTACAGACGCAGTTGGCAGTTTTATTAGAGTTACTTCAAGTTGTCTAGAACCGGATGTTAACAAAATATCCATATTTGCCACATAACTGTGGGCACGACTTTCCGAAAGATTAAACCCTGCAGGGGTGCTCCAACTAGTCCATCACAAACTGCCACGGGCCGCAAAGTAATCCCCTATCACGAAAACTTGTGATCTCATCGGATTCCTTAGAGGAAAACCTCAACTTTGAGGAGACCCAAAGTTTCACCGGGATTCCTATACGCAAGATATATCGCTAAGGTAAGAAAAATCTGGCAAGACCTCCAGTCATGCCGACGAACCCGATAGGAGCCGCGTATCTCGTTCTCAGGACACGACGGATTGTCCAAACTTCCGGTAGGCCAATCACACAGTTGCCCCTGGTAGCCACCCATGGTTGACAGGGTGGACCAACACTCATGAGGAGCACTGGCCCGAGTTGTTGATTAAATCCTCGGGGTAGCTATTCCCTATGGAAATTATTATTAGGTGATTAGCAGATTAAAACCAATGTTGGGTCCTGCCAGACGAGCCTTAGCATTACACGATTTATCAAGGGGGTCCCCATAACAACCCCGAACGTGTTAGGAGCGATCAGTTATGGAAACAAACACCGGTAACCGAAACTATGGCGGCAACAACGGAACAAATCACCCGGCAAAAGGCTAGGCCTTCCGTCGTTTACCAAGTATATAGGTGCATTAATTAAATAGCAGTTTAAACATAATGATATCAAAATACTCATGTTATCACATGAGATAGCTCGCACTTGCAACTAGCAAAGCTACTCATTAGAGGTTCAGCAAGCCTACTTAGCCAAACAACATTTGCTAGGAGAGGAAGGTGTTTGGGGTTCATGGCAAACAGAGGTGGCAATTATATCAAGTGGTAGGCAGCGAGCATGTATCGAAGGAAACGTGATTCTAAGCATAACAATGCTAGATATGGTATAAAGGTCACGGCCATCTTGCCTGTGATGTCTTCAGCTTGGAACTGCTCTTGATCCTCCTTCACATACTCTCCAGAATCCACGTACTCGCTCTCCGATCCCGATGCTACCCAAGATAAGATAACAGCCAATGAACACCAACACGACATGATGCAACAAGCAATATGATGCATGTGTGAATAAGGAAGCATGCATCACTATCCTAGTCACCTTCATATGCATTAGTTGAGTTAATTGAATTTTGGACAGAACCTCATATTAAGTTATCTTGACATGCATGATGATGGCATGATCATGTGCATCACGAGAAAACGATGCAAAAACATATAAAGAACGTAGAGAACGGAGTGACGGATCAACCAGAAACTACAAAACAAGATATGGAGATCTACGGTTCATATCAACCACAAACTCACTCCAATGGCACTCTCCTGGTGTTACCAAGTTGCCACATGATCAAGCAACAAAATATAAGTGGGGTGGTGCATGGGAACACACCACACCATCAACAATGCTCACACAAGCTTCAAATCAACAAAAACATGCAATCTGTATTCAACAACATCATAGCAGTTTGTCTACAACATTGGAAGTATCTACAGCCATCTAAATGGTTCAAACAAGATATGAGGAAAAAGCCATCCAAAAGCTCTACAACCTTGTGCAAGAAGCTAATGCAAAGGAATCACCCATGAGGAGATCTACAGGCACTAACTTGGAAAAAATATCAAAGATTCTGGGACTTAGTGGAAATCACATATTTTCACGAGTTGCTTATGCTCTGAAGCATTTTGGCAGCCTCCAAAATGATAACTACAGTAAGTGAAAAAGCATGAAATTTAAGAGGGAGCTCGACAAGCACAAAATCTCACAAACATTAGTTTGTTGCATGGGCTGATTCCCAACACAAGAGCTAATTCATCCAAGACAACAGGGGAAGAAAATAACATCAGATTCGCAGACTTAGTGAAAATCACAAGGTTTCACAAATCTGTCAGTTTCAGCCAAGTGTCAACTTTGACAAGGCACAATAGGTGCATACAAATTCCTAAGAACAAAACAAAGACCCCATGTTGTAGAGGGGTTCACCCACTACCACTAACTCAAGGATTCATCCTCAAAGAGTCAAGGCCCCACCTAATACAAAGCACTAAACATGGCATCATGACAGAAAATGACAGTTTTATGAAATTGCTCTAAAGTGAATTCTGATTTCACCAATGGATTCCTGGGATGATTCTAACCCAAAAACATATATAATACATGGGTACTTGCATGTAACATCAAGGCACAAAGCTAGCTCAAAAATAACACCAAGAATCACACGAGCTACAATTGTCTATTAGTCACATGTAAAAGTTATACTATGCATCACCTACACATGCACTTGCACTAGGACAAGGTCATTCTAACTAGGCATAGCCTTACAAACATAAATAACCACAATTAGGGATGTGTTCATCCACACACACCCATGATCACACACACACACACATGAGCACACACATGCACATGAGCACACACACTCATGCACATGGATATGTGGAATCATACCACACACTCCTACACCTACACACACACATGAGCACACACTCACACACAATGCATGTGAGATGCACACATGTATGTGTTTGTGCACACTCCCACGAGTGTGGGTGTGCAAACACATACACACATACACACACATGCACATTAGCACACACACACACATGCATATCAACCTGCACCTACACACACACATACATAGATCAACACCTAGCATCAGAGAATATCAACAAGCCCTGACAGTGTTTTTATAAAGAAAAACAAGACAAAACAGCAAAAAGGAAAAAAGGGGGGAGATGTTGGGATCGAACCCAGGACCTCCCTGGTGCAACAATAGGCACATCACCACTAGGCTAGGCATTTGACACTTAACAGAGAGGGGGGAGTTGCTCTTTTGAGCATCCCCCTTTGCTCCTACAGTAGACCAGCGGCGGCTGGAACATGGGAGGTTCCCCGGCAACGCTCCGGCGATCTACAACGAGCGATGGCTACGGCGCGGGATGAGGGAGGTTTAGGGAACCCATCACCGTGGCTAACCCACGCGTAGGGACCCTGAGACGGCGGCTCGACGCGGCTGCGCAACCGGCCGCACAGGACAATGATGGCGATGCAATTCTGGCGACAGGGCGAGCCAATGGCGTGGGGAAAGGAAGGAGAGGCCGATGCGCTCACCAAGGGGTGCTCGGAGGCGTTCCCCCTGCCGAGAAGAGGAAGAAGAGGCGAGGTCGACGGCGACGACCTGCTCTTTTCCGCCCGAGATGGAGACGGTAAGGAGGGGTCGACAGAGGAGGGGATTGTTGGAATTATGCCCTAGAGGCAATAATAAATATAGTTATTATTATAATTCCTGTATCAAGATAATCGTTTATTATCCATGCTATAATTGTATTGAATGAAGACTCATTTACATGTGTGGATACATAGACAAAACACCGTCCCTAGCAAGCCTCTAGTTGGCTAGCCAGTTGATCAAAGATAGTCAGTGTCTTCTAATTATGAACAAGGTGTAGTTGCTTGATAACTGGATCACGTCATTAGGAGAATCACGTGATGGACTAGACCCAAACTAATAGACGTAGCATGTTGATCGTGTCATTTTGTTGCTACTGTTTTCTGCGTGTCAAGTATTTATTCCTATGACCATGAGATCATATAACTCACTGACACTAGAGGAATGCTTTGTGTGTATCAAACGTTGCAACGTAACTGGGTGACTATAAAGATGCTCTACAGGTATCTCCGAAGGTGTTAGTTGAGTTAGTATGGATCAAGACTGGGATTTGTCACTCCGTGTGACGGAGAGGTATCTCGGGGCCCACTCGGTAATACAACATCACACACAAGCCTTGCAAGCAATGTAACTTAGTGTAAGTTGCGGGATCTTGTATTACGGAACGAGTAAAGAGACTTGCCGGTAAACGAGATTGAAATAGGTATGCGGATACTGACGATCGAATCTCGGGCAAGTAACATACCGAAGGACAAAGAGAATGACATACGGGATTATATGAATCCTTGGCACTGAGGTTCAAACGATAAGATCTTCGTAGAATATGTAGGATCCAATATGGGCATCCAGGTCCCGCTATTGGATATTGACCGAGGAGTCTCTCGGGTCATGTGTACATAGTTCTCGAACCCACAGGGTCTGCACACTTAAAGTTCGACGTTGTTTTATGCGTATTTGAGTTATATGGTTGGTTACCGAATGTTGTTCGGAGTCCCGGATGAGATCACGGACGTCACGAGGGTTTCCGGAATAGTCCGGAAACGAAGATTGATATATAGGATGACCTCATTTGATTACCGGAAGGTTTTCGGAGTTACCGGGAATGTACCGGGAATGACGAATGGGTTCCGGGAGTTCACCGGGGGAGGGCAACCCATCCCGGGGAAGCCCATAGGGCAAAAGAGTGGCGCACCAGCCCTTAGTGGGCTGGTGGGATAGCCCAAAAGGGCCCTATGCGCCATAGAGATAGAAATCAAAGAGAAAGAAAAAAAAGGGGAGGTGGGAAGGAAGGGAAGGACTCCCACCCACCAAACCAAGTCGAACTCGGTTTGGGGGGGGGGAGTCTTCCCCCCTTGGCTCGGCCGACCCCCTTGGTGCTCCTTGAGCCCCAAGGCAAGGTCCCCTCCCTCCCACCTATATATACGGAGGTTTTAGGGCTGATTTGAGACGACTTTTCCACGGCAGCCCGACCACATACCTCCACGGTTTTTCCTCTAGATCGCGTTTCTGCGGAGCTCGGGCGGAGCCATGCTCGGACGAGGTCATCACCAACCTCCGGAGCGCCACCACGCTGCCGGAGAACTCTTCTACCTCTCCGTCTCTCTTGCTGGATCAAGAAGGCCGAGATCATCGTCGAGCTGTACGTGTGCTGAACGCGGAGGTGCCGTCCGTTCGGTACTAGATCGTGGGACTGATCGCGGGATTGTTCGCGGGGCGGATCGAGGGATGTGAGGACGTTCCACTACATCAACCGCGTTCACTAACGCTTCTGCTGTACGATCTACAAGGGTACGTAGATCACTCATCCCCTCTCGTAGATGGACATCACCATGATAGGTCTTCGTGCGCGTAGGAAATTTTTTGTTTCCCATGCGACGTTCCCCCTACAGTGGTATGAGAGCTAGGTTCATGCGTAGATGTCTTCGCGAGTAGAACACAAAAGTTTTTGTGGGCGGTGATGTGCGTTTTGCTTCCCTCCTTAGTCTTTTCTTGATTCCGCGGTATTGTTGGATTGAAGCGGCTTGGACCGACGACATTACTCGTACGCTTACGAGAGACTGGTTTCATCGTTACGAGTAACCCCGTTGCTCAAAGATGACTGGCAAGTGTCGGTTTCTCCAACTTTAGTTGAATCGGATTTGACCGAGGAGGTCCTTGGATGAGGTTAAATAGCAACTCCTATATCTCCGTTGTGGTGTTTGCGTAAGTAAGATGTGATCCTACTAGATACCCTTGGTCACCACGTAAAACATGCAACAACAAAATTAGAGGACGTCTAACTTGTTTTTGCAGGGTATGCTTATGATGTGATATGGCCAACGATGTGATGTGATATATTGGATGTATGAGATGATCATGTTGTAATAGAAATATCGACTTGCACGTCGATGGTACGGCAACCGGCAGGAGCCATAGGGTTGTCTTTATACTAACGTTTGTGCTTGCAGATGCGTTTACTATTTTGCTAGGATGTAGCTTTAGTAGTAATAGCATGAGTAGCACGACAACCCCGATGGCAACACATTGATGGATATCATGGCGTGGTGCCGGTGACAAGAAGGTCGTGCCGGTGCTTTGGTGATGAAGATCAAGAAGCACGTGATGATGGCCATATCATGTCACTTATGAATTGCATGTGATGTTAATCCTTTTATGCACCTTATTTTGCTTAGAACGGCGGTAGCATTATGAGCTGATCTCTCACTAAAATTTCAAGACGAAATTGTGTTCTCCCCCACTGTACACCGTTGCTACAGTTCGTCGTTTCGAGACACCACATGATGATCGGGTGTGATAGACTCAACGTTCACATACAACGGGTGCAAAACAGTTGCGCACGCGGAACACTCGGGTTAAGCTTGACGAGCCTAGCATGTGCAGACATGGGCTCGGAACACATGAGACCGAAAGGTCGATCATGAATCATATAGATGATATGATTAGCATAGGGATGCTTACCACTGAAACTATACTCAACTCACGTGATGATCGGACTTGAGCTAGTGTAAGTGGATCATGAACCACTCAAATGACTAGAGAGATGTACTTTTTGAGTGGGAGTTTAGCGAATAATTTGATTAAGTTAAACTCTAATTATCTTGAACATAGTCTAAGTCCACTTTGAATATATTTGTGTTGTAGATCATGGCTCACGCAACAGTCATCCTGAATTTTAATACGTTCCTAGAGAAAGCTAAGTTGAAAGATGATGGAACCAACTTTGTAGACTGGGCTCGTAATCTTAAGCTAATCTTACAAGCTGGGAAGAAGGATTATGTCCTTAATGCTGCGTTAGGAGATGAACCACCAGCTATGGCTGATCAGGATGTTAAGAACGCTTGGTTATCACGTAAGGAGGACTACTCAATAGTTCAATGTGCAGTCTTGTATGGAGCATTTGAGCGTCGCTTTGAGCGTCATGGAGCATTTGAGATGTTCCAGGAGTTGAAGTTTATCTTTCAGAAGAACGCCCGGATCGAGAGGTATGAGACCTCCGATAAATTCTATGCTTGCAAGATGGAGGAAAACTCATCTGTCAGTGAACATGTGCTCAAAATGTCTGGGTACTCAAACCGTCTAGCTGAGCTGGGGATTGAACTCCCGCAAGAAGCTATCACTGACAGAATCCTTCAATCACTGCCGCCAAGCTATAAAGGCTTTGTGTTGAACTACAACATGCAAGGGATGAACAAGTCTCCCGGTGAGTTGTTTGCGATGCTGAAAGTCGCAGAGTCTTAACTCCGTAAAGAGCATCAAGTGTTGATGGTGAATAAGACCACTAGTTTCAAGAGAAACGGCAAAGGCAAGAAGGGAAATTCGAAGAAGAGCGGCAAGCCTGTTGCCAATCCGACGAAGAAACCCAAAGCTGGACCTAAGCCTGAAACAGAGTGTTACTATTGCAAGGGTATGGGTCATTGGAAGCGCAATTGCCCCAAGTATCTGGAAGATAAGAAGGCGACCAAAGAAAAATCAGGTATATTTGATATACATGTTATTGATGTGTACTTAACCGGCTCTCGTAGTAGTGCCTGGGTATTCGATACCGGTTCTGTTGCTCATATTTGCAACTCGAAACAGGAACTGCGGAATAGACGAAGGCTGGGAAAAGATGAAGTGACGATGCGCGTAGGAAATGGTTCCAAGGTTGATGCAATCGCCGTCGACACAGTGTCACTTCAGTTACCGTCAGGATTAGTGATGAACTTAAATCATTGTTATTTAGTGCCTGCGTTGAGCATGAACATTGTATCTGGATCTTGTTTACTGCGAGACGGTTACTCTTTTAAGTTAGAGAATAATGGTGGTTCTATTTCTATGAGTAACATCTTTTATGGTCATGCACCGAATGTGAGAGGATTGTTCATATTGAATCTTGATAGCGATACGCATATACATAACATTGAGACCAAAAGAGTTAGAGTTAACAATGATAGCGCCATATTTTTGTGGCACTACCGCTTAGGTCATATTGGTGTAAAGCGCATGAAGAAACTCCATGCTGATGGACTTTTGGAGTCACTTGACACGTGCGAACCATGCCTCATGGGCAAGATGACTAAGACTCCGTTCTCCGGAACAATGGAGCGTGCAAGTGACTTGTTGGAAATCATACATACCGATGTGTGTGGTCCGATGAGCGTGGAGGCACGCGGCGGATATCGTTATTTTCTCACCTTCACTGACGATTTAAGTAGATATGGTTATGTATACTTGATGAAGCACAAGTCTGAAACATTTGAAAAGTTCAAGCAATTTCAGAGTGAAGTGGAAAATCATCGTAACAAGAAGATCAAGTTCCTACAGTCTGATCGTGGGGGTGAATATCTGAGTTTCGAGTTTGGTACTCACTTAAGACAATGTGGAATTGTTTCGCAGTTAACACCGCCTGGAACACCACAGCGTAATGGTGTGTCCGAACGTCGTAATCGTACTCTATTAGAGATGGTGCGATCTATGATGTCTCTTACTGATTTGCCGTTATCATTTTGGGGTTATGCATTAGAAACAACTGCATTCACTTTAAATAGGGCACCATCAAAATCCGTTGAGACGACACCATACGAACTGTGGTATGACAAAAAAGCCAAAGTTGTCATTTCTTAAAGTTTGGGGATGTGATGCTTATGTCAAAAAGCTTCAGCCTGAAAAGCTGGAACCCAAAGCGGAAAACTTCGTCTTCATAGGTTACCCAAAAGAGATAGTTGGGTACATCTTCTATCTCAAATCCGAGGGCAAAGTGTTTGTTGCTAAAAACGGAGCTTTTCTTGAGAAGGAGTTTCTCTCGAGAGAATTGAGTGGGAGGAAGATAGAACTTGACGAGGTTGTCGAACCTCTCATCCCTCTGGATGGTGGCGCAGGGCAAGGGGAAACCTCTGTCGTTGCGACGCCGGTTGAGGAGGAAGTTAATGATGATGATCATGAAACTCCAGTTCAAGTTTCTGTCGAACCACACAGGTCGACGAGACCACGTGCTACTCCAGAGTGGTACGGTAATCCCGTCTTATCAATCATGTTGTTAGACAACAATGAACCTGCGAATTATGAAGAAGCAATGGTGGGCCCAGATTCCAACAAATGGCTGGAAGCCATGAAGTCCGAGATAGGATCCATGTATGAGAACAAAGTGTGGACTTTGGAGGTACTACCTGAGGGCCGCAAGGCCATTCAGAACAAATGGATCTTTAAGAGGAAGACGGACGCTGACGGTAATGTGACCGTTTATAAAGCTCAACTTGTGGCAAAGGGTTTGTCACAAGTTCAAGGAGTTGACTATGATGAGACTTTCTCACCCGTAGCGATGCTTAAGTCCGTCAGAATCATGTTAGCAATAGCTGCATTTTTCGATTATGAAATCTGGCAGATGGATGTCAAAACGGCGTTCCTTAACGGTTTCCTTAAGGAAGAATTGTATATGATACAACCCGAAGGTTTTGTCGATCCTAAGAATGCTAACAAGGTGTGCAAGCTCCAGCGATCCATTTATGGACTGGTGCAAGCATCTCGGAGTTGGAACAAACGCTTTGATGAGGTGATCAAAGCATTTGGGTTTGTACAAGTGGTTGGAGAATCTTGTATTTACAAGAAAGTGAGTGGGAGCTCTGTGGTGTTTCTAATATTATATGTGGATGACATATTACTGATTGGAAACAACGTAGAGTTTTTGGAGAGCATAAAAGGTTACTTGAATAAAAGTTTCTCTATGAAGGACCTAGGAGAAGCTTCTTACATTCTAGGCATTAAGATCTATAGGGATAGATTAAAACGCCTGATAGGACTTTCACAGAGCACATACCTTGATAAAGTTTTGAAGAGGTTCAAAATGGAACAGTCCAAGAAAGGGTTCTTGCCAGTTCTACAAGGTACGAGATTGAGTAAGACTCAGTGCCCAGCAACTGATGAAGATAGAGAGCATATGCGCTCCGTCGCCTATGCTTCAGTCATAGGTTCTATCATGTATGCGATGCTGTGCACTAGACCGGATGTTAGCCTGGCCATAAGTATGGCAGGTAGGTTCCAGAGTAATCCAGGAGTGGATCACTGGACAGCGGTCAAGAATATCCTGAAGTACCTGAAAAGGACTAAGGAGATGTTTCTCGTGTATGGAGGTGACGAAGAGCTCGCCGTAAAAGGTTACATCGATGCAAGCTTTGACACAGATCCGGACGACTCTATGTCGCAAACTAGATACGTATTTATTCTTAATGGGGGTGCGGTAAGCTGGTGCAGTTCCAAGCAAAGCGTCGTAGCAGATTCTACATGTGAAGCGGAGTACATGGCTGCCTCGGAGGAGGCTAAGGAGGGTGTCTGGATGAAGCAGTTCATGACGGATCTTGGAGTGGTGCCAAGCGCACTGAATCCAATAACCTTGTTCTGTGATAACACGGGTGCCATTGCCTTAGCAAAGGAACCACGGTTTCACAAGAAGACCAGACACATCAAACGACGCTTCAACCTCATCCGCGACTACGTCGAGGGAGATGACGTAAATATATGCAAAGTGCACACGGATCTGAATGTAGCACACCCGCTGACTAAACCTCTTCCACAGCCAAAGCATGATCAACACCTGAACTGTATGGGTGTTAGATTTCTTACAATGTAATTCACATGATGATGTGAGGGCTAGATTATTGACTCTAGTGCAAGTGGGAGACTGTTGGAATTATGCCCTAGAGGCAATAATCAATATAGTTATTATTATAATTCCTGTATCAAGATAATCGTTTATTATCCATGCTATAATTGTATTGAATGAAGACTCATTTACATGTGTGGATACATAGACAAAACACCGTCCCTAGCAAGCCTTTAGTTGGCTAGCCAGTTGATCAAAGATAGTCAGTGTCTTCTGATTATGAACAAGGTGTTGTTGCTTGATAACTGGATCACGTCATTAGGAGAATCACGTGATGGACTAGACCCAAACTAATAGACGTAGCATGTTGATCGTGTCATTTTGTTGCTACTGTTTTCTGCGTGTCAAGTATTTATTCCTATGACCATGAGATCATATAACTCACTGACACCAGAGGAATGCTTTGTGTGTATCAAACGTCGCAACGTAACTGGGTGACTATAAAGATGCTCTACAGGTATCTCCGAAGGTGTTAGTTGAGTTAGTATGGATCAAGACTGGGATTTGTCACTCCGTGTGACGGAGAGGTATCTCGGGGCCCACTCGGTAATACAACATCACACACAAGCCTTGCAAGCAATGTAACTTAGTGTAAGTTGTGGGATCTTGTATTACGGAACGAGTAAAGAGACTTGCCGGTAAACGAGATTGAAATAGGTATGCGGATACTGACGATCGAATCTCGGGCAAGTAACATACCGAAGGACAAAGGGAATGACATACGGGATTATATGAATCCTTGGCACTGAGGTTCAAACGATAAGATCTTCGTAGAATATGTAGGATCGAATATGGGCATCCAGGTCCCGTTATTGGATATTGACCGAGGACTCTCTTGGGTCATGTCTACATAGTTCTCGAACCCGCAGGGTCTGCACACTTAAGGTTCGACGTTGTTTTATGCGTATTTGAGTTATATGGTTGGTTACCGAATGTTGTTCGGAGTCCCGGATGAGATCACGGACATCATGAGGGTTTCCGGAATAGTCCAGAAACGAAGATTAATATATAGGATGACCTCATTTGATTACCGGAAGGTTTTCGGAGTTACCGGCAATGTACCGGGAATGACGAATGGGTTCCGGGAGTTCACCGGGGGAGGGCAACCCACCCCGGGGAAGCCCATAGGCCATAAGGGTGGCGCAGCAGCCCTTAGTGGGCTGGTGGGACAGCCCAAAAGGGCCCTATGCGCCATAGAGATAAAAATCAAAGAGAAAGAAAAAAAGGGAGGTGGGAAGGAAGGGAAGGACTCCCACCCACCAAACCAAGTCCAACTCGGTTTGGCGGGGAGCCTTCCCCCCTTGGCTCGGCCGACCCCCTTGGGGCTCCTTGAGCCCCAAGGCAAGGTCCCCTCCTCCCACCTATATATACGGAGGTTTTAGGGCTGATTTGAGACGACTTTTCCACGGCAGCCCGACCACATACCTCCACGGTTTTTCCTCTAGATCGCGTTTCTACGGAGCTCGGGCGGAGCCCTGCTGGGACAAGGTCATCACCAACCTCCGGAGCGCCGTCACGCTGCCGGAGAACTCTTCTACCTCTCCGTCTCTCTTGCTGGATCAAGAAGGCCGAGATCATCGTCGAGTTGTACGTGTGCTGAACGCGGAGGTGCCGTCCGTTCGGTACTAGATCGTGGGACTGATCGCGGGATTGTTCGCGGGGCGGATCGAGGGACGTGAGGACGTTCCACTACATCAACCGCGTTCACTAACGCTTCTGCTGTACGATCTACAAGGGTACGCAGATCACTCATCCCCTCTCGTAGATGGACATCACCATGATAGGTCTTCGTGCGCGTAGGAAAATTTTTGTTTCCCATGCGACGTTCCCCAACAGGGATCCACCCTCCTAGCCTCGGGAATGGATCGAGGGAGGATCCAGAATCCTCCCTGCACGATTGGATTCGACGGGAGGCGCCGGCGACGAGGGGAGGGACAACGGCAACGGGGCTGCGCGCTCTCTAAACCTATCTTTTTCTGTGAAACTCACGTGTAGAGAAGGGGAAGAAGGAGGGAGAAGGAGGTGGCGGCGGGGAGACGAACCCTAGAGGGGCACGCACACCGAGGGGGGATAAATAGGCGACGAGGGGCTGATGGACTCGACGTCCGTGATGCCACGGTGGCATCTCGCTCTCACATGCTCGACGCTCCCTGACGGAAAGAAGACATGGGGGGGGGGGACGGCGTCAGAGGAGGAAGAACAAAAGGGGAGAGGGCCGCGCGAGAAAAAGAAAAGGAGATGAGCCAGGGAAGAGGAGAAGAGAGCCAACCCACAACTCTATCTAGCGCTCGGGGGGAAAGAAAAACAAAAGGGGAGTTTTTCCAATTTAAAATAAACAACACACAAACTTAAATGCCCACTGCCACATAGGGGTTGGAAAAAAATTAATACATAGCGCATAAGTGAATTATTCCCTATTTTAGCAAAATAAAAACCAGATTTTTAGGGTAATTAAATTATACACGAAAACATGAATTAATAAAGATGTTTATAATATTTACTACAATAATCCAAGTGATATTCCACAATGGGAGTTACCCCTCAATCACAATTAATCTCCTCTACTTAACTAACATTTTTAAAACAGATTTACTCAAGGTTAATTCAGAAGTTCAATTATTAAAGGAGAAGGTGTTTTTGAAACCTTGGTTGAAAGCAACATAGCTTGAAAACATCATAACATCAACACAACCACACTAGCACTCTTAATGGATCAAGCAATAACAACATCACAATGGAATGCCATAAATGCAAATGAATGCCATGATGCAAGATGGAGACACCATATGAAGCCACATGAAATGATAACTCTTATAGCATTGATAACATGGCTCCCAAATACGAAAGGTTCCCAAAATGGCAAGGGTTACATCTGGGGCATTACAGTAGCGCCTCCATGTTCGAGTGCATGGACGCGTCCAACCTTCAACATGTGCTCCTCGTCGGAGCACCGTCGGCGTCCAGCCCATGCGGATCAGGCCGGTCTCCTTCGCGCCATCTCTCCCCCAACTTCTCTCGTTTCCCCTCTCTCTCTCATCGTTCTCCCATTGCTGTCCTTCCTAAGGAACTGTGCAGGTCCTACCGAGCCACCATGGCCGACGATCTCCTCAAGTCAGGTGCAGCCAAGCTCGCCCTCGGCTCATCATGTGTCAGCCCCGAACCCTACCCTGTTCTGCATCCTTGCCATGGTGCCGCACCCGTCCGCCTCCTCCCTCAATAAAGCCGGAAATTGGACCCGTCGCCGGCAGCTAGGTCGCGTCCTCACCGGAACCCCGCGTCGCCGGTGCCCAGCACGGAACAAACAGAGCTCGCAGGTGCAGAAGCCCTGGCATGGCCGATCCTCCAGCGCCTCAGATCGGGAGCTCTGACCACCGCTCGCCGTCGTTCTTCGCCGGATCCGGACCTTGGCACCGTTCCCCATCGATCCCGTGCCCCGGATCTCTTGTGTGAGCCTCGCCGCCTCGTTTATCCGCTGCCTCTCATGGTGATATCCCGTGCTTTTGTGGGGTACCAATCCTCGGCCTTGTTTTAGTTCAAATTGTGACGCGCCCATGGTTGGACATAAACACGACTATAGCCCAGTAGCTAGAGCCACTCATTTTCATTCCAGGGATCGTTGGTTCGAATCTAGCCAGCCCCAATTATGGTTGGTTTCTCTTTTTTCCATATATGTGTCTCGTTAAGATATCCCCGAGCGCATACTTCATCTATAGCCAAACCCCTTTTATGATCAAACACTAGTTGTATCACAGTTGGTGAACCCACAACGCTAGCATCGTGAGGTCCAGGGATCAAATCACGACGGCCTCTGATTTATTTTCACCTTGTGTATATTATTTTTGCATGCATTGGGCATCCATGTCATATGATCTTGTGTTGCACGTATATTTTAGACCGTAACTATGTTGGAGAAGTGCTATATATGTAAATCAACTACAATGACGTGTAGTTTCACGTGCTCCACTTTATTTTGCCGTTTAACAAACACAAAATATGTTTAGAACACATCTGAACAGATTTCCAAGTTAACGTCTGTGGTCGTTTTGGAAATGCTATATGTCGTTTCCGACCTTATTTAAAATGCCTAGATAGTGTATTTTACTTATGCTTTACCTCTTGCCATGTTTAAACAACATTTAATATTGGCATGTACCTAAATGGGAGTGAACTAAATAATTTGTATGTGGAGTTTGATCAATATGCAACTCATTGCATACTGAGCTTCATTTAATGTGTAGTAAAAATGTTGTGCTTTGTCGTGTGGTGCATAATTAAACTGATCATGCATCATATGTGTTGCGCATCATGTCATGCATATGTGTGGTGTTATCGTGTGTTGATAGTTGTTTCGGATTGGTTCTTCTTGATAGAGTTCTGAACCGCTTTGGAATGTGAGGATTTTTTTCGATTGCGCGGTTCGTCTACTTCACAGATTCGTTCTTTTTCCATGAAGTATCACACGCAATATGACCATTTCCCTAGATACCACTACTACCATTGTCATGCTAGTTGTCTCGTTTCTTTCGCTATGTCTCGCTTCCTACCACCTGTTAATGTCAACCTCCCAACATTTCCATGAAAGCCCCTAACCTTGCCACAACCCAGCAAACCACTGTTTGGCGATGTTACCTCTTGCTCAGCCTTCTTTTAGCATTGCTAGTTGCAGATGCAATTGCTTCCATGTCAAAACATGGGTTCCTTGTTGTATCACAATATAATTTAATGCACCTATATACTTGGTAAAAGGTGGAAGGCTTGGTCTTCTAGCCTGGTGTTTTGTTCCACCTTTGCAGCCTTAGTTTCGGCTACTCATGTTATGTTCCATAATTGAGGGTTCCTAACATGCTTGTGGTTGTTATGGGGAGCCCTTCGATTTTCATTTTGCGATAAAAATTGTCTAGCAAGGCCCAACATTGGTACTATTTGCTTAATAACAACTAAAATATGCATAGGGTTTGATCACCCTGTGGATAATTAATCATCCCCACGGGCTGATACAACTCTACGTACGCCGAACGTTTCCTTCCAACTAGGAACGAGAAATAAAACTATGTTGTGGGTATGAAGAGAATAGCTTTGCATGACATTGGAGAACTAAAATATAAAAATAGGTGTTGTTATCATAAATTTAGAATATATTACAAATAGCGAGTATGGAATCAGGATGGGTCGGTGTGCGGAATTGTCCTAGGCAATTGTTAGCAAGATCGTAATCATTATTGCAATTTTATATGAGGGAGAGGCATAAGCTAACATACTTTCTCTACTTGGATCATATGCACTTATGATTGGAACTCTAGCAAGTATCCACAAGTACTAAAGATCATTAAGGTAAATCCAAACCATAGCATTAAAGCATCAAGTCCCATTTATCCCATATGCAACAACCCACCTACTCAGTTTTATTCTTCTGTCACTCAAGCAACCCACTATAAGCGAACCATGAATGTATTGCAACACCCTACAACGGGAATCCCTCACGCTTGCGAGACACGGAGAGCACCATAGGACAATACCAATAATAAAGCATGCAACTCAAACCAATCTAGATCATCAATCAACTCACCAGACAAAGGGAATCTACTCAAAACATCATAGGATGGCAACACATCATTGGATCATAATATGTGGCATAAAGCACGATGTTCAAGTAGGGGATTACAGCGTGGTGCGGGAGAATGGACCGCTAAAAGAAGATGAGGATGGTGATGAATAAGGTGATATTGATGAAGACGATCACCGCGGCGATGGTTCCCCTAGTGGCATTTCGGCACCACCAGGAGAGAGAGGGAGAGGGTCTCCCACTTGTGCCACCTCCTCCATGGCCTCCCCCAAGGTGGGGATAGGTTCTCCCTCTAGTCCTTGGCCTCCATGGTGATGATGGCCCCTCCGTATTCCTCCTCCATGGTCTCCGGTGATGGTGACCCCCTCCGACAGGGTGCCAGAGAGGGCCAAGATTGTTTTTTCGTGGCTCTAGAGGCTTGTGGCGACAGAACTCCCGATCTAGGTTTCTTTTTGGGGTTTTTTGTACTTATAAGAATATTTAGTCTTGGAATCATGCCAGGGGAGTGCTTGAGGGCCCCACAATCCAGGGGGCGCCCTGGTGGCTTGTGGTTGCCTCGAGACTCCTCTTCGGTATCTTTTTGATCCATTATTTTTCATATTTTCCAGAAATATTCTCCATAAATTTTCAGCCCATTCCGAGAATTTTTATTTCTGCACAAAAACAACACCACGACAGCTCTTCTAAAAATAGAATCAGTCCGGGTTAGTTCTAATAAAATCATACCAAAACCATATAGAATTATTGTAAACATGGCATGAATACTTCATACATTATAGATACGTTGGAGACGTATCATTATCCCCGAGCTTAATTCCGTCTCGACCTTGAGTAGGTAAATGATAAAAGAAATAATTTATGAAGTGTGAATGCTAGCATAGTGCATAAATTTGACCAATGATAGTTCCAAACACTTTTTCTAACATTATTATATATCATTAACAGTAGCTCATCTTATAAAACTTCTCATGATGAAGTAACAAGCTATTCACATGTTAAATTGTAGACCATAAAGTTTCTTGAAAACTAAGAAACTATGCTTTGAGTCACCAAAGAATTGTAATTCATCTTATTTTCAGGAAGGGACTATGTAAGAGCTTTTATTTAGAAAATTCCATATACTCAACTATCATATAGTCTTCCATGATTATTGACACTCAAAGCATATTTTTAGAACAAATAGCATCCATCGAACACAGAGAAAGATAGGGGCTTAAAGTTTCACCTCCCAACTTATTTATCATATAGATAATTGTCAACAATAATAATTCATGATCAAATATATTTGTATGGATATATATGTTAGAATCTTTCCCCACGACATGATACTTGCCAACTAATACTTCGAGGTTCGAATAAGAAGTTAACTCAACAAGAATAGTAAATAACATGGAAGTAAATAGATTGGCCCTTCGCACAGGAAAGCAGTGATTTGCATATGTGCGAGAGCTCGAGCTTTTAAAACAGAGATGAATAATAATTTTGAGTGGTATGATTTCATTGTCAACATAACAACCGAGAGATCTCGTTATCTTCCATGCTAGATACAATATAGGCGGTTCCCAAACAGAATGTTTAATTTTTAACTCCCCCTCCACCAATTAATCACACTCTATGGTGAGCCGAATCCACAGGTACCTTCCATACAAACAACAATCTTGGGGGAGTTTTGCTTCATTCTATTTTGATTTGACTTTTGAGCATGAAACTGGGCATCCTGAATACTAGCCACTTTCTCGTGAATGATAGTGAATCAACACATATCATGAGAATAACCCACCTAACATGGAAGATACTGACAGCCCCTAGTCACTACATGAGCGATTCAGGCAAACAAAATGGAATATTATTTGAAGGTTTAGAGTTTGGCACATGCAAATTTACTTGGAATGATAGGTAAATACCGCATATAGGTAGATACAGTGGACTCTCATGGCAAGAAACTGGATCTAAGGGTTTTTGGATGCATAAGTAGTATCTCTACTTAGTACGGAGTGTTGGCTAGCACAAGGTTCTAAACAAGCACCAGATGTTGCAGGATCCATAACAATATAACTTCTATGCAAATATACCCAAACATAACTCATTAAGTTGTCTTCCATGTGCAAGTTCAACTAACTTGCTCAAGTTTGAAAATAATTAATGGGGCTCACAATCATAGAAGATGTCCAAGATAGTATATTTATATGTGGAATCTGTCTTCCTTCAATATTCTTTCATGAATTGTTCAAGTGACCAATGCGGTGTTTGCTAACTTTCAACAATTTTACCACCTATACTTCTTATATGTGAAGTCATTACTCCCCATGGGATAAGAATTTAAAACATATACAAATTTAAGTTTTATGACATTCAATTCATTCAACTATTTACTCATAGGATATAAGCGAAGCACGAGAGTAAATGAAAAAACTACTCCAAAACATATAAGTGAAGATAAATGAGTAGTCAAACAATTAAGTACCTATGTGAGGACTTTCTCCCTCTCTCTCTGTAACGACCAAGATGCTGTCCTTTCCGATCTGGGGGTCGAGGCCCCCGAATAGGAAAGAAGCGCATCTAAGCGTTTCACAAGCAAGTAACATAGCACAAAATATTAATACAAGTAGACAATTCGGGATTCAACTGTCTTCTTATTAATAACTCAGAGTACAGCACAGATACAATCAAGGTAGTTCCGCTACGGACTACAAAACATGGAAAATGCTATGCTACCCTGCTGCAGGCCCACGATCACGACCACGCCTCAGTCCTCTGGATAGTTCACGTAGAGGCGGTCAGTCTCCTCGTCGTACTGCCACGCCAGCTGGATGGCGTCGGGATCATCTGTCTCTGGGGTACCTGTACCTGCTGGGAGTTTAGGAGGAATCTGTGAGCCACGGGGAGTCAGCAATCTAAGACCTTGGTGCCAGAACTAGTCATGTTATTGGGTAAGGTAGGGATGAAGTGTTTCAGGCTGCAGCAACCTATGCTTGATTAAGTGGCTAACTTACGCAAAATAGAAGTAAAGGTGGTCTACACTAGCGGTCGGATTTACTTGATCACTAGGTGATCCTGAACACCTACCTACGGCATTCATAACCCCACCGTGTTCCCGATCGAAGAGAGATCTTCGTAGGGACAGTCACGGTTACGCACACAGTTGGCAGTTTTATTTATTTATGTTTAAGTTCTCTAATACCGGATGTTAACAAAATATTCCAAGTTGCCACATAACCGCGGGCACGGCTTTTCGAAAGATTAAACTCTGCAGGGGTGCTCCAACTAGTCCATCACAAACGAACACAGGCCGCAAAGGCATCCTCTATCAGGAATCTCGTGATCTTGTCGGATTCCTTAGAGGAAAACCTCAACTCTGGGGGAAACCAAAGCTTCACTGGGATTCCTATACGCAAGATATACCGCTAAGGTAAGACAAGGCTAGCAGGACCTCCCGACGTGTCGACGACCCTGATAAGAGCCGCGTATCTCAGTCTCAGGACACAACGGATGAGCGACGCGTACAGTGGCCTGATAGAAATCTCTCAAGTTGCCCTGAGTTGGCCCCGCACAGTGCTCTAATTTGGACCAACACTCATGAGGAGCGCTGGCGCGGGTTGTTGATTAAAGTCCTCGGGGTAGCTATTCCCTATGCAGTTTATTATTAAGTTATTAGCAAATTAACAGCAATGTTGGGTCCTGCCGGACAAGCCTTATCACTACGCGATTTATCAAGGGGGTCCCCATAACAACCCCGAACGTGTTAGGAGCGATCATTATGGAATCAAACACCGGTAACCGGTAACTAAGGCGGCAATAACGGAACAAGACACCCGGCAAAAGGCTAGGCCTCCCGTCATTTACCAAGTATATAGGTGCATTAATTAAATAACAGAATTTAAGGTAATGATATCAAGCTCATGTTTATCACATGAGTCAAAAACACCTGCAACTAGCAATGCTAACATTAGTAGCTGAGCAAGCCTACTTAGCCATACAAGTTTGCTAGGAACGAGTACGGTGTTTGGGCTCATGGCATATGAAGAGGCAATTTAGTTTCAGTGGTAGGCAGCGAGCAATATGATATGGAAACGAAACTAAGATAACAAGTCTATAGATGGAATCACGGTCATATCATCTTGCCTGTGATATCCTCAGCTTGGAATGGTTCTGGATCGTCCTACACGTACTCTCCTGACTCCGCGTATTCGTTCTCCGATCCTGGTGCTACCCAACATAAGAATAACAGGCAATGAACAGCAGCACCACAAGATGCAACAATCACATGATGCATGAGATGAAAGTTGAGCATGCACCACTATTTCTATCACTAGCACAAGCCAAATAAACTACTGCAAGTTTCTGGACAGAATTGTGCACTAAGCTATTTTGACATGCATGAGAATGACATGAACAGATGCGGCTCGTGAAAACGGTACAAAACCATATAAAGAACATTGCAAACGGAGCTACGGATCAACGGGAATCAACGAAACAAGATATAAAGCTCTATGTGAAAGATTCAACACCACACTCCCAATTGGCACAAATCTGGTATTCCCAGGTTGCCAAGACATGTAAAAACCCAACATGAATGAATTGGAGCAAGGTAGAACACCACAACATCAATTAAGCACATACTTTGATCAAAATGACAAAACTACATAATCTGCATCTTAGCTACTTGGGAGCTACATGCAACATAGCTACAGGCCTCCAAACATGACATATATTATATGTGGCTGTTGCCAACCAAGAAAGCTACAAGCACCAGCAAGAATAACAGAAAAACGAATTAAACTCTAGAAGATACAAGGCCACAAACTTTCCCAAAACCATCAGATCTCAGGGACTTAGTGAAAATTCCTGCACTTGAGTTTCTGTCTCTGTTCTGAAGCTTTTGGACAGCAACCAAAACACAACCTACTGGACTCCAAATGACTTGAAAATTGACAGGGAGCTTCACAAACATACCAGGTTCAAAATCCTAGCACTGAACTAAGGAAAGTTTGCAACAGAATGACCAGCACATCCTCATCTATGGGGGAAGAAAATGTTTCCAGAATCCCAGACTTAGTGAAATTTTCAGAGTTCAATAATCTGGAATTTTCCAGCCACATGCCCACTTTGTCTAGGCATAGTTTGCACACAAATGACACCAAGAGTTAATTGACACCACTATGGTGTAAAGCAAAACCCCTACTATTAACACACAAAAACCCATGCCCTTGGGCTCCACCTATACAATGGAATCAAGGACCAAACTTTCAACAAAACTGTAAATGCAACTCCATAAGGTATTCTTCTAAGATGACAACTACATAGATTGAGTTTCATGTGCACAATGACAAAGTGACATGGGGGTTTGAACCCCATGTTTGTGTCATGCACATCAACAACACCAACACATCTACCAAACTATCCCCACACACAAACACCATGCCCTCTCACATATAGACATGTGAAGGTGCATAGTTTTTGCAAAGGTGGAGAACTTCCACACACAAACATATACTCCACATCATCCACAAGCACATCTTGCTCTAGATCAAGCACCTACCTACACATGTTATGATTGCAATAAACACTAGAATAAGCTCACACACACATATGTATGTGGTGAGGGAGGGCACCCCTACACTCACACAAACTTGCACAAGGCCACCACATTAGGACAACTAGAACCCACATGCACTAGCATAGCAAGGCACACAAGTAAACTCACAAATAAACACACACTTGCACACACATCACACCTCAAGCACCAACTCACAAGCACCTAGATCCACACCACTACTACCATCACACCACCCTACATACAAGCCTACTCTTACTCCTCCAGCAAATAACAGGGAAGGAAAGAAATACATAGGGCATAAGTATTCCATGGAACTAGACATGGAGTGGCACACAAGGCAAAAGGGAAATAACAAAAAAATAGCAAGACAGCAACAGGAAAAAGGAATTGGGGCTCTCTGGGATTCGAACCCCAGAGCCCCTGGTTCCACACCCACACACAACACCACTGCGCTACTGCTACGGCTGTTGACGTGGGAGGTAACTGAAACAGGGTAAGGTTTCCCTGCAGTCCCTAAACCGCAAACAGATCAACCAAAAAAAGAAAGTGCCGAGGGGGGGACTCGAACCCACGCCCTCCTGCAGGCACCACACACGCACACACCACTGGGCTACGAATCGGATACTGACAGAGGGGGCAATCTGAAACAGGTATGCTATCACTCCCGTCAGGTTTGCTCTGCACCTGCGTGTGAGCTGCTGCTCGCCGGCGACAGAGAAGGCGCCGAGTAGAACGCTGCTGCTGCTGCCCATGAAGGGAGCCGCCTACACGTCCACTACGCTGCACCACGAGGGGGAAGGCACCTCTGCTACCCAACATGCACTCCCAGCCGGCGTCTACTGCACCACACCACGAGCACGACTTCTCTCTCCCGCTGGCTACCGCGAACAGTGAGATACAAAGGGCCACGGCGGACCTAGACCGAGGGGGAAGGAAGGAAGAGGACCGGCTCACCTAGGGAATGGAAGGAGGCACCGATCGGAGGAGGAGGAAGACCGGAGAGGAAGAAGGTCGGCGAAGATGACGCTCCTGGATGCAGAACCGAAGCAGAACAAGGGGCTCCGGGTCCGCGGCGAAGACGGGCTCCTAGTCGAAGGTGAGGGCGCTCCTCGGCCTCACCGAGGACAAAAATGGGGCGCGTGCACCATCCCCGTGCTGCTGGACATGACCACCGGCGCTGCTCGACGGAAAGGGCGGGGGTAGACGGTGGCGTGGCTACTCTCTCTTTCTCTGTGCTAACTCCTACACAGGCTTACCAGGGAGAGGGAAGAGGAAAGGAGGGAGGTGGCGGCGCTGGGGAGAAGGAGAGGGAACCCTAGGGAGGAGGAGGAGGACCGGGGCTCCTTATAACGTCTCGGGAGGCGAGCTTGGAGCCACCAGATCGGGGGAAGCGAAGATCGGCGGTGGTGCGCTGTTCATACAGCGTGACGTCGAGGGAGGAAGACGACGTGGACGAGCGGGCTGCTGGCGCGAGGGACTTGGGCCCAGGAGGATTTGGGCCTCAAATGCCAGGGAGAAGGAAAAAAAATAGAAAGAACCTGGCCCTCTCATACATATATATATATGCCACCACAGCAAATAATACACCAAGAAATACTAAGGCCTAAAAAGAAATAAAAACAAATGCCCCTGGGCACAAGGGATTTATGCCCAAATTTATAAAATACCCGAATGATATTTTTGCAACTAAAATTAATTGACAAACAGATTAAATTAATCTGAAAACAAAGGAAAAACTCCAACCCAAATAAGTCTAAAAACCCCTCTGTTACATCCCCACATACCAACTAAAATGCTCTAAAGGTGCAATATTTTTAAAACAGCCTAGGAGCAAATAGATTTTGAACTTGGGAATGAAAGAGAGATAGGTTGGACACTAACAAGGGGTTGAAAATAAAACAATGCCAAACACCACACTCCACTAAATCACCCCACTACTTCACTTATGCAACCACACATGAAATCACAAGATCACACAATCACACCTAGCAAGATATGTGCACACAAGACATGACATGGAGCATCATGGTTTGCATGCATGCAAGGGAAACTAAAAAAATAAGAGGCACATGAAATCACAAGGACAAGGAGGCAAGATGATATGTTATGCTAAGCATGCATGCAAGGAAGATATGCAAGGGACACAAGGTGGCACAGGAAATCATTGACACAAGTGAGATCATCATATCTCTGACAGGGTGGACCCACATGCAACAGGTTCCAAATAGGGAAGGTTCCACACTTGGGGCATTACACTCTCAATAAAGACTTTCATATCTGATTATTTATTTAAATAGCAAGAAAAATAAAAATAGCACTCCAAGAATAGGACGCGTCATGTGAACGAATAAAAATTTAGGCTCAACATAGGCTAACCGATAGTTGACGAAGAGAGGTGGGATGCGTAGCCTCCCCAAGATTAGATGCTTGAGAGTTCTTGAAATATTTACTTGGGCTGCCTTGGAAGTCCCCAAGCTTGAGATTTTGTATCTCGTTCAATCCTCTCATATCATGGTTTCACCTATTCTCAAAAACTTCCTCCACACACAACTCGAAAAGAACTTGTGAGATAGGTTAGTACATATAATAAAAAAGCAATTCTTCATGTACTACCAAGACAAGTTGTATAATAATTTTTAAACATAATCAACTGTTTACTATCGTTTCCGCAATTTATATCTACCAATATAGGCTATGGAAGCTATAGGATAAGTAGATAACAAAACTATGACAACAATCTGTCCAAACGGAACAGCGTGCATCAATTTATGAAAAGAGTGTACTTCTGTAACTAAACAACTTATGAAAATTTAGGACATGCTATAAAATTTATATAAATACACTCTGTAAATATTTCATAAACTTTCCATGTTCCAGTAAAATATGAAAATTCAAACACTGCAACAAGAGTTTCTGTTTTTACACAACACGCATAAAACCATGCAATGCAAGCATCCTAATGCAATTCTTGGAACTTTTTTATTCAAAACAAAATTATAAATAACACCTATCATAAAACCAACAAAATAAAATGATTCTCCATGCAAAACTCATATTATGTGAATAATAAAAATATAGCTCTAAGTAAGATTACCGATAGCGTTGGAGATGAAAGAGGGGGTGCTTCTGGGGCATCCTCAAGCTTAGGCACTTGACTCTTCCATGGATATTACCTTGGCGGTGACTTTGGAATCCCCAAGCTTAGACTCTTGTCACTCCTTGTTCTCCTCATATCGGTGTCTCACCCAAAACTTGAAAACTTCAATCACACAAAACTCAACGGAACTTCATGAGAAGGTTTAGTGTAATAAAGATAGATCATTCACTTAAGTATTGTCAACACAACATTCATAATTGTTCTCCCATGATACCTATTGTATTATATTATTCCCATAATTTATATTACTGAATATAATCTATGGGAACACTGAAATAAGAAAACTATGCATGCAAAACAGAATATGTCAAAAACAGAACAGCCTGTGAAGATCTGTAGTATAGCCATACTTCCCTATCTCTAAAAATTCTAAACAAATAGGAAACCAAAAGCATTGGTATGTAAATACTGTGTCAAAATTTCAGATCATTATCACTCTCCAGTAAAAAATAAAAATTCATGTACTCGAGTCAATAGTTTCTGTTTTGGTTCAGCATCAATTCTACTTATCTTGTGAGTCATCCCAAAGACTTTATTTGACACTTTTTTGAAATAAAATACACAATACATGATTAATACATTAGCTTAATCAAGTGAACTCATAAAACCAGAAGGTAAAAGTGTTGGGTTGTCTCCCAACAAGCGCTCTTCTTTAATGCCTTTTAGCTAGGCATGGTTATTTCAATGATGCTCTTCCAATCCTAATTACGATGATGATTTTATTCATACTATAAAATATATAAGTGAAGTTCATAGATAATTCTACAAATAATATAGATCAACCAATATCCAAGATCAAAATATATAAGTGAAGCACACGAAGCATTCTATAAGGCCATACTCAAAACATTTAAGTGAAGCACGAAGAGCATTCTACAGAGCCATACTCAAAAGATTTAAGTGAAGTACCAAGAGCATTCTACAAAGCCGTACTCAAAATATTTAAGTGAAGATCATGAAGCATTCGATAAATCAATGAAGGACTATCTTATACTAGAAGGGTTCATAAAAGGAGAAGAAAAACACTAAAGACGCATATCATGTGAACAAAACAAAAACCGAGGTATACCGATAATTGTTGAAGAATAAATATGGGATGCCTTCCGGGGCATCCCCAAGCTTAGATGCTTGATCCTCCTTGAAATATTTACATGGGGTGCCTTGGGAATCCCCAAGCTTGAACTCTTGTCTTTTGGCATTCTTCTTTTATCGACATCTCCTCGATCTTCGAACACTTCATTCACACAAAACTTAACGAAACCCTCGTGAGATCTGTTAGTATAATAAAGCAAAATACTACTTTAAGTACTGTTGTGAACTCATTAAAAAATCATATTAGCATTATATCTACTGCATTACAACTTCACCATGGTTCATACCGCTCGGTACTACCCATAGATTCATCAAAATAAGCAAACAACACAAAGAAAACAGAATCTGTCAAAAACAGAACAATTTGTGTACATTGTGACTCAAAACGTTTTGAAAGATTAGTATGAAATAAACAATTTTCATAGAAGTACTGTATAGAAATGTCGTAAACTTTTGACATTCCAGTAAAAAAACGTAAATTCACGCACTACAGCCAAAGTTTCTATTTTTGCACCGGACACACCAAACAAGCAATCTAATCATCCTACAGGCAAATCTTGGCACATAATTTTTATAATACAATGGATATATACAAGGGGATAATTATTTTTGAGAAACTTCCATGAAAAAATTCTACATTGCTTCCATGAGCATGAACATAAGTGTTCAAGTTCGACCCTCACTTCTCTAATGCACAACCTTCCAATCACTTCCCTTTTTGAAAATTTTATAGGCATAAGAGGAGATTAATTATTTTTATAGTTTTAATTATTTAATTTGTTTTTTTGTTTCACCCACAACTAAATAAAGCAAAAAGGGAAAACAAAATCTACTTAGTGAAGAAAGAAAACAAGCACACACGAGAATATCAACCCCACGCTATTGCTCGACGGCAACGGCTCCAGAAAAGAGCTTGATAATCCCCAAGTGCAAGGAATCATCATAGAAATTTCCATAGGTGGAAGTGATAAGTATGGAGCATCGAACCCACATGGAGCTAAAGGTAAGAGTAATATTCTCTCAAGTTCTATCTTCCACTGATACAACTCTATGTACGTCAAACGTTTGCTTCCAGCTAGGAATGAGAAATAAAACTACGTTGTGGATATGAGGAGAATAGCTTTGCATGACATTGGAGAACTAAAATAAAAAAATAGGTTCTATTATCATAAAGTTAGAATATATTACAATATATTACAAATAGCGAGTGTGGAATAATGATGGGTCGGTGTACGGAATTGTCCTAGGCAATTGTAAACAAGATCGGTAATCATTATTGCAATTTTATATGAGGGAGAGGCATAAGCTAACATACTTTCTCTAATTGTATCATATGCACTTATTATTGGAACTCTAGCAAGCATCCGCAACTACTAAAGATCATTAAGGTAAAACCCAACCAAAGCATTAAAGAATCAAGTCCCCTTTATCCCATACGCAACAACCCACCTACTCGGGTTATGCTTCTGTCACTCAAGCAACCTACTATAAGCGAATCATGAACGTATTGCAACACCACACAGCTGGAATCCCTCATGCTTGCGTCACACGGAGAGCACCATAGGACAACACCAATAATAAAGCATGCAACTCAAACCAATCTAGATCATCAATCAACCCATGAGACAAAGGGAATCTACTCAACACATCATTGTATCATAATATGTGGCAGAAAGCACCATGTTCCAGTAGGGGATTAGAGAGGGGTGCAGGAGATGGACCGCTAAAAGAAGATGACGATGGTGATGAAGAAGGTGATGTTGATGAAGACGATCACGGCGGCCATGGTTCCCCCGGTGGCACTCCGGCACCATCGGGAGAGAGGGGGAGAGGGTCTCCCCCTTTTGGCTCCTCCTCCATGGCCTCCCCCAAGCTGGGAAGAGGTTCTCCCTCTAGTCCTTGGCCTCCATGGTAATGATGGCCCCTGTGTCTTCCTCCTCCATGGTCTCCGATGATGGTGACCCCCTCCGGCAGGGTGCCGAAGAGGGCCAATATTGATTTTTCGTGGCTCTGGAGGCTTGCGGAGGAGGAACTCCAGATGTAGGTTTCTTTTCTGGGGTTTCTATATTTATAAGAATATTTGGCATTGGAATCACGCCAGGGGAGTGCTCGTGGGGCCCACAATCCTGGGGGGCGCGCCCTGGGGGCGGGGGGCAGGTGGCTTGTGGCTGCCTCGGGACTCCTCTCCGGTATCTTTTTGCTCCATTATTTTTCATATTTTCCAAAAATATTCTCCGTCAATTTTCAGCCTATTCCAAGAACTTTTATTTCTGCACAAAAACAACACCACGACAAATCTGCTGAAAACAACATTAGTCTCGGTTAGTTCTAATAAAATCATCCCAATATCATATAGAATTATTGTAAACATGACATGAATACTTCATAAATTATAGATACGTTGGAGAAGTATCAGTCCACCCACCTAGCACTCGGCGGTGCCAGCTCGTGGCAACTCGAGGCATTTTCAGGCTATCGTCCACTTCACATAGACGGATGACGCCTGTAGATGGAGAGTGCGCGTCTCTAGATGCGGATCTGGCTCACCGGGTCGCCTAACTGTACTTGTTTTACTCTTCTCGAACGTCTTGTGTGAGGTATTTCGAGGATACGTTCGGCTATCTCGAGGTTGAGGTTTTCCAATAGGAACCCGAGGAGATCATGGGTTTTCTGTGGTTGAGGTCATTCCGGGGCAACGTGTGGTAGTTTGTGATGGATTACTTGGAGCACCCCTACAGGGTTAAATCTTTTGGAAATCCGTGCCCGCGGTTATGTGGCAAACTTGGAAACTTTTTTTAACATCCGGTTATAGATATCTTGAAGTCGACTTAATTAAAATATGCCAACTGTTTGCGTAACCGTGATTATCTCTTCTCATGAGTTCTCTATCCGGAAGCGGACACGGTGGGGTTATGTCTAAGTAGGTGATCAGGATAAATTATTTGATCATCATTAGTCACGTCCATTATGCATACACCATTCACCTTCTATTCTTGTAGTCGTAAGTTAGCCACTCAAATAAATGCTTAGTTGCTTGTTGCAGCCTCACCACTTAACCATACCTCACCCATTAATGTTTGCTAGTTTTGCTACCTTTGGAAATGAGATTGCTGAGTCCGTGTGGCTCTCAGATTACTACAACAATAGTTGCAGGTACATGTAAATAGTTACTTTGACATGAGCGCGATGATTGTTCTATTTGGATTTTCTTCTTCTTCTTCTTCCATCTAGGATGGGTTTCAGGCTAGCAACCTATGATAGCAAGGATGGACGTTGTTCGTTTGTCGTTTTTTCGTCCATAGTTGGAACCTTCTCTTATTCATGATGATTGGATGTATTGATGAATTGTGTTGAACATGTTGTAGCTTGTGGCTAGTGTAAGCAAATTCCATATACTCATCTCTTATGTACATGTACTTGTAACGATATCCACTCTTGCAAAACAACGAGATGCGCTTCTATCCCTGTCGAGGCCCTCATGCAAAAATAAGGATAGGATCACATCTTGGGCGTTACAAGTTGTTATCAGAGTAGTACCGACCCAGGAGCCCCCTTGATTGATCGCACTTGCCCGAGTCAAGTGTAGCAAAAAACTACTTTGAGTCGAGTTATATATCAGAGGATAGGACTCTTTTTACTCCTCTTCTATGCTTTGGTGAGGAATCTTGACGTAAGAAATTTAATTCTATTCCTCTTCTCACTCAATTTTTTTAGGATCACGTGGGTATTTCGGAATCTATATGATACCGATGTGATGGAGTTTTGTCTTGGTGCCTCGTGTGTGACTTGATTTCATCAGGAGAGTTGAGATCCAGGGGATTCTCGAGCACATTGTTATCATTTAGATTTCTAAGTATCTCAGTACGGAGGATGTTCGAAATTGCTTAAATACTAGTAGTGGTGAGATAAGTCCCGCATCCCCAGTACTGGTGAAGAAAGTTTGGGGGTACTGCCATACTTAGTATTGTTGTGTTTTCGAGGGTCCGAGATAGATGAACTTTCGAATCTTCTCGCTTGTTTTTTGAAAAGTTCCGGGAAAGGTGTAGCCGATTACACTGAGTATGTTCCTAGACCCGCAACCAGATTGCACAATAAAGAAAGTTTTCGGGATTTCTTAGGTGGGAATTCAAGTAGTTACCTATAGGATTAACTTCCAACAGATACATGATGTGAGGTTGGGGTTCAACATCTAGTGGATTTGTTTGTTCACGGTCGTTTTTACAAAGGACAATTTTTTATATGTCAATAGATATGCTTCGTCAAACCATGTAATTCGCTACGCCTAGGGAGCATATCCGAGCATCATTTCAATATGACAATGCAATGTACGATCGAGCCTGTCCGAACCTTACCACGAAAATATCGAACAAAATCTCTATCATGAACTTGTTCTGGCTTGTTTCATAAGCCTCATCCTTTGTTTTGTTTGAGTACGGTAACTCGAGTTGCTTCAATGTCAAGTGGTGATTTCATATCTTTCCAAGAGGTGTTCTCATATTTTTATGAGAGTGCTAATTCTTTTGCTCAATCAAATTGTCTTGTCAATTCTTTTCAACCGCAATCTTCATGTCAATTCTTTTCCAACCGATGTGCTTCTCTTCAAGTTAATTCTATCCTCTCAAATATTTGCAAGATCAATCTCTCATTTCTTTCTAGAGTTTGCCTCATCTGCCCCAAGTTGTCTTTGTTTTTCCCGCCCTCCCTCCCTTTTCTTCAATGATTCAATTGTCATTCAAGTGCGTTTATTTTCATGTTGCTTCCGTTAGCATCTCTTCCGTTTTGTATCTGGTGATTCATTGTGAAGATTCTTAGGAGTTTCTAGTTCATCATTCTATGTTCTTGTTTTTCTTCTTTGGTGGATTCAATTAAAGCTCTCCGTGTTCATCATATCCTTTTCGTCCTTTAAATTCTTTCCCATATTCGAAATTCTTATCAAGTCTTTCTTGTTTTCCATCTCTCTCTATTCTATCCGGAGTGTTCAACTCAGAAGATTCGTGTTTTCATGCAATCCTTTCAATCCTTTCGAGGTTCTCCCCTCATCAAGTTTCTTTTCTAACGGTGCAATATCTCCTTCCAAGTAGTGTTTCAACGGTGGTTTCTTCTTGAGTGGCCCATAACCCACAGGTTTTCCCAGGATCTTACCTGTCTCTTCTATTCTTTTTCTGGAGATCTATAATTCCTTTCAAATGTGACGTAAGTATGGATTCCATCAGTCATATTCCTTCTCCAAGATATATTCGAATTAATTTTCATCGTTGGCTCAACCGTTTTTATTCATCATTCCAGAGTGTCTCACTAATTCTTCATGATGCTTGTTGCCATGATTCTCAGCATTGAAGATCGAAGAAGTGTTTCTCTTAAATTTTGGTTCGTTCTTTGAAGACTGTCATGTCAGCTTCCTGCTTTCTCTCAAATTGTTTCCAATCATTAGTAATTCCTTCCATATCTATCCGGTGCATTTTACAGTTGTTTTCATTTCTCGATCCTCAGAAGGCCATCATTTCAGAATATTTCTTCGTTCTCAGCTTTCAGCTTTGGTTCTGAAATTCTTCTATTTGTTGTCCCTTCATTCGTCCCTCAATTATTCCGGTGCCCTTTTCAAGTTTTCTTCTAGGTTGATCATGATCCCTTCATTCTCGTGCATCTCCATTCATTTGTAGCATCCTCATTCGTTTGCAATTCTTACCGGTGTCTCTTTCAAAAATTCTTCAAGTTTGTGCTCGTATCTCTCCTCGGTATTTTCAAAAATAATAAGTGGTATGCTAAATCCATTGTTGTTTCTCCATTAAATTTGATGAATCATAAGAATAACGTAATTCTCGTTCTTGTTTCATTAAGTGAGTTTAACGCTTTCTTCCAGAGTTGTTCATGCTATCAAATTCTTTATCCCAACTACTTCAAATTTTCTTTTTCCAGAGTTCCAAGTATATCTCAATTATCTTTTCGTGAAGCTTCATCTAAATAATTGCAAGGTCATAATCTCATTCTTTCAGCTTTCGTTTCTTTTCTATCATCCTTTCATTCCGGTGTTCTCCAAGTGGTTCTTCCTGGTGGTTCGTTGGGTATGTAATTCATTCTCAAGGTGTTCTTCAAGATTCTTATTGAAGAATCTCAAGTATTCTTTCTCTTGCATCTCAAAGTGCAATTTTCCCTCCTTTTCCCGTGAGGTGGTGTTATGACATTCTTTTTTCATGACGAGTCTCGAAGAGAATTTGTCGCAAGAATGAGATATTTAAACCCACTAAATTCTTTGGTCATAAGATATTTTAATCCCATGAATTCTTCATTGATGTTATCTTGGATGAGATTTCACCTAAGCTTTTACTATGGATTGTTGCTATCATGGTGCTTTTCATTAATCCAAGTTCTCAATGTTTCCTCTTGGTGTAGAAAGTTTTGCATGCCTTGTGGTGCCCAAGCAATCTTTGTTTCCGTCAGTGGTTAGTTGTCACCTCATTATTTGAGTTGGTTTTCATAAGTCCCCAACAAGCTTCTTCCTTCGTTGTTGATTGTCCAACAACTACGTTTAGTTCTACTTTCTAAGGGTGATCTTCTCATTCAATTGTGGTAGAAGTTTCCATTATCTTCTTCATTCTTTCTTCCCAATGATATAGTTTCTATTCCCTTGTTCCACAGTTGTAGTGATGTTGCTCTCTTTTATCCATTATCTAATTTTGTCAAGATCGTGTTCTTTCCTTTCTTATTCATTAAGCCGGAGTGTTGTGTCTTCTTTCATGTTCTTTCCTTGCTTATCAATTTAGTTGGTTTATTGTGAATCTTGTCAAGATCTTTCCAACTTATCAAATTTTGCCTCAATTTCCTACCGGAGTGGTACCGAAATTTCGTTTGAATTCTTGCTTTTTCTTATATCATTCTTCATCTCTTTGCAACCTTAAGGATCATTGGTTTCACTCCTCTGTCACAAAAGCGACTAAGTTTTACCTCTTGCTTCCTCATCCTCTACCCCTTTCATTCATAGATCTCAGGCAAAGATCTCTTGTTAGTGTAGGAGAGTTGTAAAGCCACAAGATTCCCCTTTTAGTCCATCACCGTCGTGTGATTTAATTGTTTGTCGCATTCATCATCACATCATGCGCATCACCCATATTGCATCGGCACTCCGTTGTCGTCATATTTTCAAAACCTACATCCGTAATTAGTTGTGAGTTTTCTCTATTTTCGTTGTTGACCATTTTGAAACCAACCACACACGCACACACCCACGACATCGTTAAAATTTTGTTTTTAAAAGTTTGTATAAAACTTTTTCAGATTGGGTTGAAACTTGGCGTGTGGGCTTATTTTAATGTAGGGAGACTGCTTGTCAAATTTCATCACAATCGGAGTTCATTTGATACCCGTACCGTTAAATATGTAACGATATTATAGCCGGTTTAATTGTCGGACGTTTGGGTGTTTTAAAACTTTGTCACGGGCCGCACCATTTCCCTCTCATCCCTACATAGCCCTACAGATCCCACTAGACCCACCTAGTCACTCCCTCCATTCGTGGTCGTCGGATCGTGATTGCATGGACGAGGTCGATCCCACCATAGACCAAACCCTATATAAGAACTACCCCATGGAGAGAGCTTTCTCGCTCCACTAGGGTTTCCCCTAGCCCAATTTGCAGCCACCCCATAGAAAACCCCACCTCCTAGCTCCACCTCCTCTCTCCCCCGATATTCTACCCAATGTCTAAATCTGGACCATTGGATCCCCATCCAGTGGCCCCAAATCACCCAAAATCCCCACCTATCTCACATGTCCACGGTCATACCGGACACGTCCGAGCGACCATAGCCTCCCATGCAGCCTCTCCCTCTCGTTCCCCACCTTGTTTCCTCCACCAACCAACAATCGCCTCTCACCACTACCTATCCATCCACCTGGTCTCCACCTTCCTCGGGATCCATTCCAATCCATCCTTCCATCCTCAAAGAAAAATCAGTGCAACCGTCCCGCTGCACTCTAAATTTGTCCCGTGCCCATAGGCAGCGCCTCCAAGCCTGAACGCATGGACGCATCCAACCTTCAACAGATGCTCCTCGCTGGAGCAGCGTGTGCGTCCAGCCGCTGTGGATCAGGTCGGTCTCCTTCGCGCCCCTCTCTCCCCCTCATTCTTTCTTTTTCCCCTCTCTCTAACATTGTTCTCCCGTTCCTGTCCTTCTGAGGGAACCATGCAGGTCTAGCCGAGCCACCATGGTCGACGATCTCCTCATGTCAGGGACAGCCAAGGTCGCCGTCGTCTCATCCTCTGTCAGCCCCGACCCGAGCGTGTTCTGTAGCCTTGCCATGGTGCCACACCCGTCCGCCTCCTCCCTCAATAGAGCGGCCATTGGACCCATCGCCTGCGGCCAGGGCGCATCCTCGCCGGAGCCCCATGTCAACGGTGCCTAGTAGGGAACGAACAGAGGTCGCAACCGCAGAAGCCCTGCCATGGCCGACCCTCCAGCGCCTCGGATCGAGAGCTCCGACCACCGGTCGCTGTCATTGTTCGCCGGATCTGGACCCTGGTGTCGTTCCCCATCGTTCCCGCGCCCCGGACGTCCTCTGTGAGCCTCGCTGTCGTGTTTATCCGCTGCCTCTCATGGTGAGATCCCCGTGCTTTTGTGGGGGACCAAGCCTCGCCATTGTTCTAGTTCAAATTGTGCCACGCTAGTGCTTGGACGCAAACACGACCGTAGCCCCTTTTCATTCCACGGGTCCTCGGTTCGAATCCACCCAACCCCAATTTTGGTTGGTTTCTGTTTTTGCCATATATGTGTCTAGTTCAGTTATCCCCGAGCGCATACTTCACCTACGGCCAAAGCCCTTTTATGATAAGACACTAGTTTTAGCATAGCACGTGAACCCACAACGCTAGAATCGCGAGGTACAGGGATCAAATCCCCACAACCTCTCCTTTATTTTCAAATCCCCACAGCCTCTCCTTTATTTTCATGCTGTGTATATTATTTCTGCATGCATTGGGCATCCATGTCATATGATCTTGTGTTGCACGTATCTTTTAGACCGTAACTCCGTTGAAGATGTGCCATATATGTAAATCGACTAGAATGATGTGCAGTTTCACGCGCTCCACTTTATTTTGTTGTTTAACAAACATAAAACATGTTTAGAACACATCTGAAAAGATTTCTAAGTTAACGTGTGGAGTTGTTTCAAAAATGCTATATGTTGTTTCCGACCTCATTTGAAACGCGTAGATAGTGCAGTTTACTTATGCTTCACCACTTTCCATGTTTAAAGAACATTTAATATTGGCATGTACCTAAATGGAAGTGAACTAAATAATTCATATGTGGAGTTTCGTCAATATGCAACTCGTTGCATATTGGGCTTCATTTAATGTGTTGTAATAAATTGTTGTGCTTTGTTAGGTGGTGAATAATTAAATGATCATGCATCATATGTGTTATGCATCATGTCATGCATATGTGTGGTGTTATAGTATTTTGATTGTTGTTTCAGATTGTTTCTTCTCGATACGATTCCCCACCGCTTTGGAATGTGAGGATTTGTTTGAATACGCGCTTCGTCTGTTTCACGGATTCGTTCTTCTTCCAAGCGGGATCATAGCCAAGATGACTATTTCCCTATATACCACTAGTACCATTGCCATGCTAGTTGTCTCGTTTCTTTCGCTATGTCTCGCTTCCTACCACATGTTAATGTGAACCTCCCAACAGTTCCATGAAAGCCCGTAACTTTTCCACAACCCAGCAAACCATTGTTTGGCTATGTTACCGCTTGCTCAGCCTTCTTATAGCATTGCTAGTTGTAGGTGCAGTTGCTTCCATGTGAAAACATGGGTTCCTTGTTGTATCATCATGTAATTGCTATTTAATTTAATGCACCTATATACTTGGTAAAAGGTGGAAGGCTTGGCCTTCTGGCCTAGTATTTTGTTCCAGCTTTGCCGCCTTAGTTTCAGCTAACGGTGTTATCTTCCATAATTGAGCCCTCCTAACATGCTTGGGATTGTTATGGGGACCCCTTCGATTTCTATTTTGGGATAAAACTCGTCTGGCAAGGCCCAACATTTGTACTATTTGCTTAATAGCAACTAAAATATGCATAGAGTTTGATCACCCCGTGGATAATTAATCAACCCCCGGGCCAAGGCTCCTCATGAGTGTTGGTCCACCCACCTAGAAGTCGGCGGTTCCACCTTGGGGCAACTCGAGGCATTTTTAGGCTACCGTCCACTTTGAATAGACGGATGACGCCCGTAGACAGAGAGCGCACGGCTCTAAATGCGGATCTGGCTCACCGAGTGGCCTTGCTGGGCTTGTTTTACTCTTGTCGAACGTCTTGTGCGAGGTATTCCGAGGATAGTTTGGACTATCTCGAGGTTGAGGTTTTCCAATAGGAACCTGAGGATATCACGAGTTTTCTGCGGTTGAGGTCATTCTGAAGCAGTGTGTGGTAGTATGTGATGGACTATTGTCGCACCCTTGTAGGGTTAAATTTTTTGGAAAGACGTGCCCGCGGTTATATGGCAAACTTGGAAACTTTGTTTAACATCCGGGTCTAGATAACTTAATTAAAATATGCCTACTGTGTGCGTAAGTGACTGTCTCTTCTCATGAGTTCTGTATTCAGAAGAGGACACGGTGGGGTTATGTCTGACGTAAGTATGTGTTCAGGATCATTTATTTGATCATCATTAGTCACGTCCATTACGTGTAGACCATCCCCCTTCTATTCTTGTACATGGAAGTTAGCCACTCAAACAAATGCTTACTCGTTTGGTGTAGCCTCACCACTTAACCATACCTCACCCATTAAGCTTTGCTAGTCTTGATACCTTTGGAAATGAGATTGCCGAGTCCCTATGGCTCACAAATTACTACTAGAATAGTTGCAGGTACATGTAACACTACATGAATAAGCTTCTTTGTCATCCGCCATAACAGACGGCAAAGAGGACCGCACCGACATCAAAGCTCTTTGTCGTCAGCCTCCTGTCGGCAAAGATTCTGCGTCAGCTTACGACGACATTGTAGCTTCTTTGCTGTCAGCCTTACATAAGCAGACGACAAAGCTCTTTGCCGTCAGTATCTGGCACTGAGCAGTCGGCTAAGAATTTGAGACGGCAGCCGACAGGGGATGCCTCCGTTAGGTCTAACGGAGGCTTTGCCGTCTGCTTGCCCTGTAGCCTTTGTCGTCTGCTTCCCCCGTAGCCTTTGCCGTCTGCTTCCCACTAGTCTTTGCCGTCTGCTTCCCCCATAACAACCCAGTCGTTTTTATTCTCTTTGTCGTCATCCTCCCCGGGCAGCAGATGACAAAGAAGCTATATGGCCACCTGCTGCTACCCCCCAGGGTGCACAGCATGGTGCCATGTGGCACCTTTGCCGTCGGCCAGCTGATGGCAAAGCCGACGACAAAGATCCCATATAGCTTCTGTTTTGTTTGTTTTTTATTATTTCACAGCACATATATATATATATTTCACAACACATATATGATACATAATTCACAACACATATATATATATAGTTCACCACAGATATATGATATATAGATAAAGTTCATCAATGTACATCCCATATATCGAAAGAACCAACATACAAATTTTTCACTCTTCATCCATAGATACATATACATATAGTTAGACATTGTTCATCAATTCAAATGAAAACTAGAACAAATAAGGAACTCCATGAATGCCACCTTCCATGCATGTAGTACATCCAATCTGCAAAAATCTGAATAAGAATGTCATAAGAAGAACAACATATGATATTTTAGAGGAAAACAAGCTAAGAATATAATATTCATCAGCTAACGAAGGTTCTTATGACATTTTGAACTTATTATGTCATTTTGGAGCTAAATGGGCTAATTATGTCATTTTTGGGGAAAATAAGGTAAGGAGAATATGAAAGAGGAGAAGAAAGAGGAGGAGGAGGAGAACAAGAAAAAATCAAGAAGAAGGAGAAGAAGAAGAAGGAGAAGGAGAAGGAGGAGAAGGTCTTCTCCTCCTTCTGCTTCTTCTCCTCCTTCTTCTCCTCCTCCTCCTTACCGTTCTTCTTCTCTTCTTCTTGTTCTTCTTCCTTCTTTTCATTTTTCCTATTTCTTCTCCTCTTCCCCTCTTGTTGGAGCTAAATTATCTAATTATGTACTTTTGGAGCTATATGGGCTAATTATGTCATTTTAGAGGAAAGCAAGATAAGAATATAATATTCATGAGCTAACAAAGGTTTTTAAGCCATTTGGAGCTTATTATGCCATTTTGGAGGATAATTAGCTAAGTTGTGAGCTAACCAAGGTTCTGATGATGTTTTTACCCTAAGTAAGCTAATTATGTCATTTTGGAGGATAATTAGCTAAGTATGTCTTTGTTGGCAAAAATAAGCTACGTAGAAGAAGAAAGAGAAGAAGCAAGAAGAGAAGAAGAAGGAGAAGGAGGAGAAGGAGAAGGAGGTGGGGGAGGAGGAGGAGGAGGAGAAGAAAGAGAAGAGAAGATGAAGGAGAAGACTAAGGAGAAGAAGGAGGAGAGAAGAAGGAGAAGAAGAAGGAGAAGAAGGAGGGAGAATAATAAGGAGAGAAGAAGGAGAAGAAGGAGAAGAAGGAGGGCTCCTTTTCCTCCTCCTCCTCCTCCTCCTTCTTCTCTTCTTCTTCTCTTCTTCTTCTTCTTCCTTCTTTTCATTTTTCCTCTTTCTTCTCCTCTTCTCCTCTTCTTCTTCTTCTGCTCCTCATCCTCCTCCTCCTCCTCCTATTCTACTCTTCTTCCCCTCTTCTTCTTCTTCTTCCTCTTATTTCTATTTCTATTTTTCTTTATCCTCTTCTTCTACTTATTCTACTTTTCTTCTTTTTTCTCTTCTTCTCCTTCTTATTTTTTCTTCTTCTCTTCTTATATTCTTCTCTTCTTCTCTTCTTCTTCTCCTCTTCTCCTCTTGTTTGAGCTAAATTATATAATTATGTCTTTTTGGAGCTATATGGGCTAATTATGTCATTTTAGAGGAAAACAAGCTAAGAATATAATATTCATGAGCTAACCAATGTTTTATGCCATTTTGAGCTTATTATGTCATTTTGGAGCTAAATGAGCTAATTATGTCATTGTTGGGGAAAATAAGGTAAGGATAATAAGAAAGAGGAGAATAAAGAGGAGGATGAGGAGAAGAATAAGAAATCAAGAAGAAGGAGAAGAAGAAGGAGAAGGAGAAGGAGGAGAAGAAGGAGGAGAAGGAGGCCTTCTCCTCCTTCTTCTCCTCCTTCTCCTTCTCCTTCTTCTTTTCTTCTTCTTCTTCCTTATTTTCAATTTTCCTAATTCTTCTCCTCTTCTCCCCTTGTTGGAGCTAAATTATCTAATTATGTCTTTTTTGGAGCTATATGGGCGAATTATGTCATTTTAGAGGAAAACAATCTAAGAATATAATATTCATGAGCTAACCAAGGTTTTTATTCCATTTTGAGCTTATTATATCATTTTGAAGGATAATTAGCTAAGTTGTGAGCTAACCAAGGTTCTTATGATGTTTTTACCCTAACTAAGCTAATTATATCATTTTGGAGGATAATTAGCTAAGTATGTCTTTATTGGGGAAAATACGCTACGTAGAAGAAGAAAGAGAAGAAGCAAGAAGAGAAGAAGAAGGAGAAGGAGGAGAAGGAGAAGGAGGAGGAGGAGAATGAGAAGCAGGAGGAGGAGAAGAAGAAGAGAAGAAGGAGAAGAAGAAGGAGAAGAAGAAGGAGAAGAAGGAGGAGAAGAAGAAGGAGAAGTAGGAGGGAGAAGAAGAAGGTGGAGAGAAGAAGGAGAAGAAGGAGGGCTCCTTCTCCTTCTTCTCCTTCTTATTTTTTTCTTCTTCTCTCCTTCTCCTCCTCCTCCTCCTCTTCTTTTATTCTTCTCCTCTTCCTCTTACTTGTTGGAGCTAACTTATCTAATTATGTCTTTTTGGAGCTATATGGGCTAATTATGTCATTTTAGAGGAAAACAAGCTAAGAATACAATATTCATGAGCTAACCAAGGTTTTTATGCTATTTTGAGATTATTATGTCCTTTTGGAGGATAATTAGCTAAGTTGTGAGCTAACCAAGGTTCTTATGATGTTTTTACCCTAACTAAGCTAATTATGCCATTTTGGAGGATAATTAGCTAAGTATGTCTTTGTTGGGGAAAATAAGCTACGTAGAAGAAGAAAGAGAAGAGGCAACAAGAGAAGAAGAAGGAGAAGGCGAAGGAGTAGGAGGAGAATGAGAAGGAGGAGGAGGAGAAGACGAAGAGAAGAATAAGTAGAAGAAGAAGGAGAAGAAGGAGGAGAGAAGAAGGAGAAGAAGGAGGGAGAAGAAGAAGGAGGAGAGAAGAAGGAGGTCTGCTTCTCCTTCTTATTTTTTTCTTCCTCTCCTTCTCCTCCTCCTTTTCCTCTTCTTATTTTCTTCTTCTCCTCTTCCTATTTCTTGTTGGGGCTAAATTTTCTAATTATGTCTTTTTGGAGCTATATGGGCTAATTATGTCATTTTAGAGAAAACAAGCTAAGAATGTAATATTCATGAGCTAACCAAGGTTTTTATGCCATTTTGAGCTTATTATGTCATTTTGGAGCTAAATGGGCTAATTATGTCATTGTTGGGGAAAGTAAGGTAAGGAGAATAAGAAAGAGGAGAAGAAAGAGGAGGAGGAGGAGAAGAAGAAGAAATCAAGAAGAAGGAGAAGAAAAAGAAGAAGGAGAAGGAGGAGAAGGAGGAGGATGAGAAGGAGGAGAAGGAGGAGGAGGAGGAGAAGGTGACACCTACTTCTCCTTCTTCTCCTCCTCCTTCTCCTCTTCTTCTCTTCTCCTATTTCTTCTAATTATGTAAAAAATGAACTAGAGAAAAAACTTACCGTCATGGTCATCAAGGAGGAGAAACACCAGGGTTGCTCGCGGCGGCTTCGTTTGGAGACGGTTACCTTGGAGAAGTGGCGTGCGATGCCGCTCGGGAGTTATTTTGCAGAAAAGCTATTTTGCAATGTCTCAGTTAGCATGATGATACTCAATTGTTAATTCTAGTTTATAATGACCATTGAAATGATAATCGCCGTGCCAATCGGAGAGAAGACGGGCATCGGCGGAGGGACTTGACCGCTCTTCTCGCACAGACCCTGAAGAGTCGGTCGTATTAGTTAGTAATGAAATAGACATTACACACATGATTTGGCTAATGTGAAAAAAAACTTACCACAAAAAGCTTGCACGGGTCCCGTTGACCCGCATCATTCCGGGCCCTCTCCTCCTCTACCAATCGTGTCGTGGTCTCGTCTCTCTCCCCAAGAGCAGCCTGTCTTGCCAATCTCTCTTTCTCAAGAGCAGCCTAGTTTGCCGCTCTGTCTTTCTGAAGAGCAGCCTGCAACACCATTCCTCGTTACCACAGTAATGATCGATGGCCACACAGAGAATGATATGGATGAAAGTTTTCCGAGTCCGTACGACTAACCTCGATGGCAAGATCGACTCGCCGTTGACGAGGCGTTATCTCAGGACAGGAGCTCGACTGGCGCGCCTTGATCTCCGGGAGAGTGAGTGGACAACATATTATCCCATCTCCAATGGCTATCGATCCATGGGGCCTCCCGCCACCAGATATCATCACCAGCTCTGGATGCAAAGGTTCCTCGCACGGGTTAAAGTCCCCCCCTTTCCTAGCCTTCCCCGTGTCCCAGTATGTCACAAGCTTGTGGTGGGATGATATGTTGGTGAAGTTATTTGGATCATCCAGGTCAGACTCACAGAATGCCTTCGCCTTCTTGTAGGAGTCACTATGGGCCATGCCATAAAGGTTGTACAAGTGTGGCATCTCCGTCTTATCGTAATGCGCCTAAAAGAGAGGAACACAGTATTAGTAAGGGGCTCAAGCTAGCATGAAGAATGAACTGCATTAATCATGAAGCAAACCACATACCCAGTTTCGTCCGAACTGAAGTAAGTTGGCGTTGTCTTGATGGTGTGGCACACCAACCATTTAGCTACGCCGATCCTTCGCATTGTCGTGGAAGGCTCGCGAGTTACCTGTGCACCACTCATCAACCAACGCCTCCCAACAATCCATCTTATCCGCACACCATCTCGGGGGCACCTATAAGTTATTAGAAAGAATTTTGAACGCCATGCCTATGAATCAAATCAAGAAAACTATGTAGAAGGCCTTAAGAATAGGTAACTACCTTCATATACTTCTCCTTCTTCAGATACTTTCCGCGGCACTCCTTCTTCTGCTTCTTAATACCACGCGTGGCGTAGTAGTCTCGAATAGCCTGCGGCCGAGCCTCGTGGCGTAAGTTCTATAATGAACGCCTACACTCGGCCTCGAGAACCTTGGCCGCCTCCTCCTCATATCCCTCCTCACACCTATAGAAGGTCTCCAATCAAATGAGACAACACCGATTAGTACAATAATTAGCTATATTGTTAATTTTAGATTGTGTAAAAGGATAATTTACCCAAAAGCTCTTGATCACCATCTCGGCCCTCGTGTGACACAAGACACCATCTATAATCTCCTCTGGAGGGGCCTCCGCAGCCTGGTAGTGCTCCTAGGAAAATCCTAGTGTAGGAACCTGACCCTCACCAGGCAACGTGACAAACCGCGGAAAATTTGTCTGGCAAAGCACACTAAGGACGTTGTTCGGCTTGCAGACTCCATGAGGGTGTTCCCATCCCGTGCAGTATGATAAGGTCAACGCATTAGATATTTGAAGAAACTTGAAGGGAAAAGCTAAAAAAAGAGTAAATGTTCTTACCTATCCCCTTCAGGCTTAATAACTGGCCTCTACACGTGGGTAGCCGACACGACTGGGAGACGTGTACTACCACACTTGTACAGGGTGGCTCCGCCCACCTGCACGCCGCCCTCACTATCCGTAGTCTAATTACCGTCATCCCCGCCCCCTGAGCCACCCAGACCCTTGGTCCAATCCGGCACCTCGGTCCGCTCCGGCCAGGCACGCCATCCGGGTGTCTCCACACCGGCCGAAGCCTCAGGAACCGGAGTCTCGTGGGCCGAACGCACCTTGACCCGAGGCTGATCCTGGACCGGAGTGTCATGGGTCGAACGCACCTTGACCCGAGGCTGATCCTGGACCAGAGTCTCATGGGTCGAATGCCCGTCAACCCGAGGCTCCTGGACCGGAGTCCGCGTCGCCTCCTCGGCAAATGGGTCCACCATAGGAGTCTTGTGCTTGGGTGAATGAGCTGGTGGTGGTGGAGAGGACGGCTCAACAGTCCCCCTAGATCTTCCGCGGCCACCACCTCTCCCTGTACCCTTCCCCTTCTTCCCTACCCGACCAGCAACTCTCCGAGTGGGCAAAGCCGCCGACGAAGAAGAACCCGCGGGTGGTGTCGTCAGACTGTCTGCCAAGGCTCTATGAAGAGATATAGGTGGTATGGAAGTACCACCCCTCGTGCGGCCCGCTGAAGCAGAACCCGTCGAGCGATCTGGACCCGCGCCCAGCATCTTTCAACACCTACTGACCTGCCATGATAAAGATTAAAAGAAATTAGTACAACATAAAATAATTGAATAACTAATATGAATAATAATATGTACATGAATAATAAAGATTAAAATATATATAATTTAAGTTGGGAATCTTACAAACTAATAATCATCATCAATAAATGCATCATCATCATTATAACGCATGTCTTCATGAATGACGTGCTCATCTGGTTCAACGACGTGAAGTTGTGAAAGGCCTTTCTGTAATTGGTCAAGCATGGACAGGTCATCCGCATGAGTAACCTTTGCTAGTTCCAGCTCTGCTGGTTCCGGTTCAGGGGTGAAGTCAGATTCATTGTCGCTATCTACTTCCATGTTCTGGGGTGAAGCACGATAGTTCTTGAAACGTTTCTTGGAAAGACTTGTTTCTTGGAAGAATTCTCCATCATATGTGTCTGGGTAAATGTGAGCTTCATAATCCTGTTCATTTGGGAGAGGTGGTCTAACATGTGGTGGAACTTCATAAACAACATACCAACCTTCCAGATTCTTATCAGTTTGGCATGCCCACGGTAGATAGAAAACTTGGGTTGCCTGTTGAGCCGTAATATAGACATCGGGAACATCTAAATGGGTGTTTGGAATGATTTCGACTAGTCCTATATGTTCATGAGTCCATTTAGTCTCCTTCGGCTGGAACCAATAACATTTGAAGACTACGACATTCAGTGGATTTTCACCATAGAATTGAAGTTCATAAATTTCTTCAACTCTTCCATAATACTCGATAACACCTTCGCCGATAGCGGAGACACCACAATTTTTAGATTTCCGGTCGGGCATAGATAGCTCTTTGTAAAGGTATGAAAGAGATACCCGTTGATGTTGTATTTCTCAAATGAACGAAACTTATAGTCAAAACCATTAGCGGTTTGTCTCAATTCGGCGTCCATAGACTCTGAATTAGCCTACAAGTTTAATACGAAACGATTGTTGCATTAGCCGCAAGTTAGACCAAGAAATGAAATGGTCCATTATTGATAATTACCATTTGTTTGAACCAAGAGATGAAACCGGGATAGCCGCCTCCTATCTTTGCGAGAAGCTCATAGTCTTCGACGGAACCATTTTCGATCACCGCTCCATCCGAGAATTTGGCGACGTATCGGCTATATGAAATATCCGGGAATAAGAGCAGTTCAAAGGAATTAGAAGTTATGGGAAAATGTGCCGAGAACTTACTCGATGTACGTCCGGACTTCTGTTAGGTTGTTGAAGATATACAACGAAATGTTCCACCATTCTTCGACATCCAACATTATTAGTTTCGAAGCACCGGCTGGTGTGAGCTTCCCTTTGAATAGGCTGAGGTTGGACCCACCTTTTTTAGGGTCTGCATCATTGTGCCGAGGCTTCAAATTATGCAAATGATGATTTTTGGCTTCGTAGTGTGCTATCACAAAGTTTGCCACCTCCTCAGTAATGAATGCCTCCGCCATCGATGCTTAAATTCTACACTTATTTTTACATTTAGCTCGAAGCGTCTTCTGCATCCTCTCAGTTGCATAGTACCAACGATTTTGCACGGGCCCACCCAATCTTGCCTTGGTCGGTAGATGTAAAATCAAATGCTGCATTGGATTAAAGAAGCTCGGCGGAAAGGTCTTCTCTAACTTGCAGAACAACTCCAGTGCAAACTCCTCCATGTCATCTACCACGCCAGGCAACAATTCTTTCGCACAAAGAACACAGAGGAAATAGCTCAGCACCGCCAGTACTCGACATTTATCCTCAGGAATAAAGCCATGTAACATCACCGATAGTAACTGCTCTAGCCAGATGTGCCAATCATGACTCTTGAGACCAAAGATTTTTATTTTTTCAAGACTCGCTCCCCTCTTTAGATTCGCTACATACCCATCGGGGAACATCAAGTGCATTTTGATCCACAAGATAATTTCCCTCACAGCTGGCCTTCCAAGATTGAACCAGGCCTTTGGCTTCGACCACTTCTGCTTTACTTTGCCTTCTCGCATGTTTTGTAACGGTCTATGACATAGTGTCTCTTGATCGACTCTAGCCCTAGTATTATCCTTTGTCTTCCCATCTATGTCGAACAATGTACCAAAATAGCCTGTCCGATATTCATTTCAGTGTGCATCATGTCGATATTGTTTGGAAGAAGGAGGCCTTTGAAGTAAGGTAGATCCCAGAAGCATGGCTTGTGAGTCCAGGCGTGTTTTGAATTATACCCCTTGAAATACCCGGGACGCTCTGGATCAGGCTCAAGGGTGTTTAACTGATCCAGGATCTGTTGGCCTGTCAACGCAGGTGGTACCAAGTTTTTGACAACTTTACCTTTGGTAAAGTTCTTCTTGTCTTTTCTGAACTGATGGTCAGGATCCAGGAATTGTCTATGCAAGTCAAAGCAAGAATACTTCCGACCCTCCTGCAACCAATGAAACTGAAGAGCTACCTTGCATTGGGGGCACAAGAACCTTCCATGAACACACCATCCAGATAATAGCGCATATGCCGGCAAGTCATGCATACAGTACATGTACTGTCGTGGGTATAAGTCTGACAGTAGATGTGTAGGGTACGAAAGGATGGGCAGAGCCTTAGCTACGACGAGGTTGTATGAGTTCAGGCCCCTCTACGGTGGAGGTAATAGCCCTACGTCTCAGTGCTCTGGGAGCTTGTTGTCGAGTGGTATATGGATTACAGTGAATTGCTAACCCTTGCACCAGTGGGGAAGGGCGGCTTATATAGAGTGCGCTGCCCTTCACAACGGTTCGGTGCGTAGGGGTAGAGTAGTGGCGAATAAATGCCTACGTTACAGGTAACGTATGTCTTAAATGCTAATCAAGGCACATGGAAACATACGACCGTTTCCCTCTAGGGGGGTTACGATGCATAGAGTGGAATCCAGTCGGTTAGTTTGATACACTCCGAATGCTCATCTCCGACTGGACGATGGGGGATTCGTCACCGACTGGATGATGGGAAGTCCTTAATTCAGTCGGAACAGACTAAGGGCCTTATCCCTTATGAAGGGTAGTCCTTGGGTAGGACTTATAGGGAAGGCCTATGACCCTATCCTAGGACTATAACCCCATCATTAGTCCCCGAATGGATTGGGGTTGGAACGACAAAGCGATGCCTGGAGTACGGATCCGACTGGGATGGATTCGACTTTGGCGTTGTTTGCCTCGATCCATTTTATCTACTTTGACCAATGATCCGAGTGGATGTATTTGTGAAACGAACCGTCAGGGACCGAGTGCTTCCGTGGTATCTTCTGACGTGACCAGTCAACTGACAGCGGCGGATTTTCTGGGATCCTCAAATTTCGGTTGCCGCGCGCTTAGCGGGGATGACGACATCGCGCTCGAGTAGTACCTGATGCCTCGATTCCTGCGCCTTCATCTTCTCCACTAATATCGCTGCAACCAGTCGGGGGATACGATTTCGGGGCCACCTGCTAGTGACCCAGTCGGAACCTTATTTAAACCTCAGCGGCGGGTTGGATCCAGGGGGATTTCCTCCCCTCCACGGTGACGGAGGAGAACCTGCTGGAGTTGGTGGAGCACGGGATGATTGCGCACAAGTCGTGGAGGTTGCCGGCGGAAGGCGAGACCGAGTCGGCGCCCCGGGAGGGGGAGCGCGTCTTGCTGCTGAGCCACATGCACCGAGGTTTCTCTCTGCCTCCTCATCCCTTCTTCAAAGGTATAATGAACCACTTCGAGGCGCAGCTCCACCATTTTCCTCCCAATGCCATAGCTCATCTCTCTGCCTTCGTCGTGTTGTGCGTGTGTTTCATCGGCTGTCCTCCCCATTGGGGGCTTTTCAAACACATCTTCTCTGCTAGATCCCAGACCATCAAACGACTTAGCCAGTCGGATGACAAAACCCACCTTCTCCAGCTCTGCGGAGGCTTAGGCTTCCAAAAGAAAAGTAAAAGTAGCTATCGTGCTCTTCAGCTGAGTGAATCTGTTAGGAACTGGCAGTCGACATGGTTCTACTGCCAGGACGTTGCTTGCCCGAATGCTACCACTGGACTTCCTCCTTTTAGCTTAGACCGACCGGCTCCGCCTAGGCAGCTCGCGCTCACGAAGGCGGAGAAGACCCAGATCCAGCCTTTGCTCGATGCGCTTGTAGAGGTCGTCGAAGGGGAGTCACCGGCATAGATTTGCTGGAGGTTTTCCTGGGTCGGTGTATCCAGCCTCTGCAATCTCGACACCATGCCATGTGGCACTACACAGGGCCTGAGGACTCCACTCGGACCAAAGTCGAGTGCGTGTCTGGGGAGACGGTGGCGTCATGGGTCCTCAACATCACAGGCGCCTGCGAAAACCCTAGAGGGGCCCGACGAGTGAAGGCCTTCCGTGCGGACAACCCTCCTCTGAACGCAGTGAGTACAACTTGTTGAGTGCACACAACTGTCTTAGATTTATCGCTTACTTGAATCACTGTCTGACGACTGATGTTGTCGACTGTATCTTGTGTAGGAGTGGACTAACTGGTTTTCTCCTGTCTCGAACGGGAATCCGGCCGAGGAGGAGGAAGGCAGCCAGGAGGGCAGCGTGGAGAGTGTCGAGTACGTCTCCGACAGTGGGGAGACGGAGGAGGAGTCCGCAGAAGAAGAAGAAGCTGATGAGGAGCAGAACTCGCCGCCTCCACCACCAGAGCCTCGGACTAAGCGCCGTCATTAACCTGTGGCTCCTTCGGCTCCTCCAGCATCCTCTAGTGCGCCGCCAGCTGCTCCTGTGGTACCGAGTGCTTCGCCAGCCGTTCCCGTGGCTCCGAGTGCTCGGAGCACAAAGAGGACCAGGGACTCTGCTGCTGAGCCTGCGGGTCAGCCCTCTAAGGTGGCCAAACCAAGTGGATCTAAACCTCGGAAGGCTTTGCCGCGGATGAGGGTCACAGTTCCCGTCACCTCAACGTAAGTGCATGGTTCTTCTATCTTCTTTCAGTATTTGATCGAACTCCTGCTTATTGGCCGAATGAATTTTACTCGACAGAGTTGCCACCTCTGCCACCTCTCCGGCACGCCAAGGGGACGATCCCATGGACCTGGACAACGTTGTCACATCCTAGCCAGGTGTGTCGTGGCGATTCTGAGAGTTTACATTATTGCATCATGAATTCTGTCTTTGGTCTTGCCTTTTTCCTGCGGTCTCATCGGTCGGGTTTCCCTCAGGGGTGATTTATGTGGAGGAGGGCGACCATAGGAGGTCCGAGCAAGCTGCGGTGCCTGTCCTTGAGGCTGTTCCACCGGTTACCACACTCTCCATGGACGCGCCGCCGAGTGAGACAATGCCGTCGACTGAAACGGCGCTGATCGCTGCTGAACCGACTGGAGCAGGCCTTGGGATGCCCAAGGGGCCTCCTACGATGCCAGGCCCGTCGACTGTCGAGTACAACGTCCAGCGCCTCCCAGAAGATCAGGTGGGAGCCGCAAAGGGGGCCATGGTGCAGGCAGAGCTGATGGCGGGAGAAGCCAAGAAAGCGTACGACTCCATCGCGTCCGTGTACCAGCGAAGCTTGGAACTGCGTGACGATATCCGAGTAAGTGGGCTAGTAAGTATTTACTTTCCTCTTGTAACCCACTGGGTGTTTGAGCAATGCACTCGGATATTTTATGATTATTTTGCAGTGGGTTCACTCTTAGTGAACCCAGTGGGTGTAGTCCCCGAGACTTCTGTCGAGTGCTTGCACCGGCAGTTGTCTTTATACGCATTTTCTTTAACTTGATCAAATCAAAAACTAATTTGCTCGAATGTTAGCAGTGGGGGCACCCCGAGTGCACCTACTGGATGAGTCCCCGAGAGTAGTTTTACTCAGGTCGGGTAGTAGTAACCTCATAGGCTTGTTTTTTGTCATGTAACTCAATAGGGCGAAACTGTTTGAGGTTCATGCCATTGGGGTCACTCTTAGTGAACCCACTAGGTGTAGTCCCCGAGACCGTTGTCGACTGCTTGCGTCTGCAGGGGTCTGAAGAACTTAGGATTTTTATTGTTGTCCTTGTTGAATTTGTCTGATCGTCTCTTGGCACTGACTTGCAGAAAACTTATGAGATGGGAGCAGCGTACGAGACTCTGAGGGCTAAAAAGGTTCAGTTTGCTGGGGAACAGGATGCAGCAATGGTTGCAATGGCTGGTATGAAGGATGTTCTGGCGGAACGAGAAAAGTCCTTGGAGCAGGCCCGTGAGGCAAACAAGGCATTGACTGCTGAAGTGGAGAAAATGGGGAAACAAAGGACCGAGCTGATGGGACAGATGAAAGTGTTGAACAAGCGGTGCATAGCACAGGAAAATTACGTCAGTGACTGGGCCCGGAAGATGATACCGCTTCTCGGTGGTAAGTTCTGTTTTTCCGAGTGCTTGTGGACTGTGCATTTCATTCTGCGCTTACTATTTGCTCGTCCTATCTTTGCATATTTTTGCATGGACGCTGAGGTTGAAGCAGCTGACGTTGAGCGGTCTATTCTTGAGAACGTTCCACTCGGCGAGGACGCCAATCAAGATCTGCTCCGAGCGCACATTCGCCTGGGTAAAGTTGGACCTTTCATCAGTCGAATGAGAGAGGTCATCGGCAGAATCGACAAGGAGCTTTGGCCGGAAGACGAGTCTCGGCACGAGATGGAAGGCTTGATGACTCGGCTGGAGGAGGTCCCGAACCGAGTGCTGGCGTGGAAGAAGTCTGCGGCTCGCTGTGGTGCGGAAGTCGCTCTGTCGCTGGTCCGAGTGCACTGCAAGGAGGCTCGCGAATAGAAGCTGAAGGCGTTGCAAGTTTCTAACACAAAAAACCTTCGATTCGAAGACTTCATGGAGACCTTACTTGAGAGCGCCACCCGCATCGCCGACGGGATCGACCTCGACACATTCGTAGAGCCTACCAGTCCCAGCGCCAGTCCTTACGACGTTTAAGAAAACTTTTACCTCGGTATGCCGAGTGTTGGTTGTAAGAAAGTTTGGCCACTGCTGTTGGCCGTCACATTCGTGGTTCGGTGTGGATAAGCTTGATCTACACCGAGGCAACTATCCTTAGGTGAACTTTGAATTTGAATCGAATCTTTTGCTCTTGTTTTGCCAAAGAGTTGTTGATATGATTTTGGCTCGTGGTTTTTGTTTGGCGTTTCTTGGTGAAGCCAATGGCAAACATGCAGAGCATGTAATTGTTAGTTGTCTTGACATCTACATGAGCCTCACCGAGGGTCTGCTGAGTCTCTGAGTGGATCTGTAGGATACACTCGAAGGCAATAGAGTACATAGGCGATTCGTGATCGCGTGTAAGTCTTCGAGTGCGACTGTCAGGTCGTACTCGGAGCGAGTTCTTACTCATGTAATTGTGAGTGGTCTTGACATCTACATGAGCCTCAATGAGGTTCTGCTACTCATGTAATTGTCAGTGGTCTTGACATCTACATGAGCCTCAATGAGGGTCAGCTAAGCCTCCGAGTGGATCTGTGGTGTACACTCGAAGGAAGCTTTCTATTTAAGCGATTCTTGATCGCAGTTAAGTCCTCGAGTGCGACGGTTAGTGCACACTCGGAGAAAATTTGTACTTAGGCGATTCTTGATCGCAGCTAAGTCCCCGAGTGCGACGTGAAGTGCACACTCGGAGATAGTTTGTACTTAGGCGATTCTTGATCACAGCTAAGTCCCCGAGTGCGACGTTTAGTGCACACTCGGAGATAGTTTGTACTTAGGCGATTCTTGATCGCAGCTAAGTCCCCGAGTGCGATGTTAAGTACACACTCGGAGAAAGTTAATACTTAGGCGATTCTGGCTCGCAGCTAAGTCCCCGAGTGCGACGTTTAGTGCACACTCGGAGAAAGTTAGTACTTAGGCGATTCTTGATCGCAGCTAAGTTTCCGAGTGCGACGTTGAGTGCACACTCGGAGAAAGTTAATACTTAGGCGATTCTTGATCGCAGCTAAGTCCCCGAGTGCGACGTTTAGTGCACACTCAGAGATAGTTTGTACTTAGGCAATTCTTGATCGCAACTAAGTCCCCGAGTGTGACGTTAAGTACACACTCGACGAAAGTTAATCCTTAGGCGATTCTGGATCGCAGCGAAGTCCCCGAGTGCGATGCTTAGTGCACACTCGGAGAAAGTTAGTACTTAGGCGATTCTTGATCGCAGCTATGTTTTTTTTGAGACCGGAGTCTGCGACCGCGGAAGAATTTTGAATCTGCAAAAACTCAATCTGCTTTGTATTATTTAACCGATACTTGTTCTTTACATTGCTTCAGTCGACGGTCACGTGTAGAAGTGCTTCAGGAGATCTCCGTTCCATGCTCGCGGCTTGTCTGTTTCCCTGTCGATGTTGTAGAGTCGGTATGCTCCGTTGTTCAGCACCTTGGAGATGATGAAGGGTCCTTCCCAAGCGGGAGCCAACTTATGAGGTCTCTGCTGATCCACTCGGAGCACCAGGTCGCCTGCTTGGAATGTGCGACTCCTGACGTGTCGCGCATGAAAGCGCCGCAAATCTTGTTGATAAATGGTTGAGTGAGTCAGTGCCATCTCGCGCTCCTCCTCTAGAAGATCCACTCCGTCTTGCCTTGCTTGTTCCGCTTCAGCTTCGGAGAATAGTTCAACTCGTGGAGCGTTGTGAAGCAAGTCACTCGGAAGGACTGCCTCTGCTCCGTAAACGAGGAAGAACGGGGATCGCCATGTAGATCTATTTGGGGTTGTGCGGAGACCCCAAAGCACCGAAGGTAGCTCGGTGACCCATGAGACAGCGGCATGTCCCATCTCTCGCAGGACTCGGGGCTTCAAACTTTGCAGAATAAGTCCATTCGCCTGCTTTGCTTGCCCGTTTGTTTGGGGATGCGCTAGAGATGCAAAATCCACTCGGATACCTTGGCCTGTACAGAAACCTTTGAATCTGTCCGAGTCAAAGTTTGTTCCGTTGTCAGTGATTATGCTGTGAGGTACCCCGAATCTGGAGATGATGTCCCTGCAAACTTGATGGCCGTTGGGGCATCGAGCTTCTTGATGGGCTTGGCTTCGATCCACTTTGTGAATTTGTCGACTGCTACCAACAGATGTGTGAATCCCCCTTGGCCTGTCCTGAATGGACCGACTGTATCTAATCCCCATACCGCAAACGACAAAACGAGAGGGATTGTCTTCAACGTAGATGTTGGCTTGTGGGACTTGTTGGAGTAGAACTGACAGCCTTCACATCGGTCGACCATATCTTTAGCCATTTCGTTCGCCTGCAGCCAGAAGAAGCCAACTCTGAATGCTTTGGCGACGATTGCTCTTGAAGAGGCGTGATGACCGCTTGTTCCCGAGTGAATTTCTTCCAGGATTAACTGTCCCTCCTCAGGGGAGATGCATCGTTGAAGAACGCGTGAAATGCTTTCCTTGTACAACTGGCCATCAATGACAGTGAACGACTTTGACCTGCGGACGATCTGTCTGGCTTGGATTTCGTTTTCTGGTAATTCTTGCCTCAGGATGTATGCAATGATCGGCACAGTCCAATCGGGGATGACAGCAAGAATCTCCATGATCAAATCAACCACAGCAGGTACGTCGACTTCAGTCGGATCAGTCGAGCTCTTTGGTTGTACTGGTTCCTCTGTGAAAGGATCTTCTTTAACTGAGGGAAGGTGGAGGTGCTCGAGGCAGACGTCACTCGGGACTGCTCTACGAGTGGATCCGAGTTTTGCCAACTCATCAGCTGCTTCGTTCTTCAGTCGCGGAACATGGTGGAGTTCTGGACCTTCAAACTTTTTATCGAGCTTCCTCACTGCATTGCAATATGTGGTCATGGTGGGGTTCCTGATGTCCCACTCCTTCATCACTTGATTAACCACCAAATCCGAATCGCCATAGACCATCAGGCGACAGACGCCGAGTGCGATGGCCATGCGCAGTACATAAAGGAGAGCTTCATACTCTGCCTCATTGTTGGAGGAATCAAAGTGTATCTGCAACACATACTTGAGTTTGTCGCCCTTTGGCGATACGATCACAACACCAGCGTCGGAGCCATTCAACATCTTGGACCCATCGAAGAACATTGTCCAACGAGCCGAGTAGATGTGGGTCGGTTGCTGTTGTTCTACCCATTCTGCTATGAAGTCAGTCAGAGCTTGAGACTTTATAGCTTTCTTGGCCTCGAACTTGATGTCGCAGTACAACATCTCCATTGCCCACTTCGCCACTCGGCCCGATGCGTCCCGATTGTGGAGGATTTCCGACAACGGAGCATCAGAAACGATAGACACCGAGTGGTCTTGGAAATAATGAGCCACCTTCTTCGCAGTGATGTAAATCCCGTAGATAAGTTTTTGATACTGGGGATACCTCTGCTTGGAAGGAGTCAGGACTTCGGAGACGTAATACACTGGCCGCTGAACTTTGTATGCTTTGCCTTCTTCTTCTCGTTCGACTGTGAGAACAGTGCTCACGACTTGATTTGCAACCGCGATGTACAGAAGAAGGGGCTCTTTACTGAGCGGAGCAGTAAGAACCTGCTGGGTGGAAAGTAGTACTTTGAGGCCGTCGAATGCAACTTGGGCTTCGTCTGTCCACTCGAAAGTATCTGATTTCTTCATGAGTCGGTACAGAGGAAGTGCTTTCTCACCGAGTCAACTGATAAACCTGCTCAAAGCCGCTAGGCAACCTGGAGCCTTTGAACATCGTGTATTCTGACCGGCCGCTCCATTCGGACGATGGTCCCGATCTTTTCGGGGTTGACATCGATCCCTCATTTGGAAACGAAGAAACCGAGTAACTTGCCGCTGGGAACACTGAATGAACAGTTGGCCGGGTTGAGTTTGATATCGTACCTACGAAGGTTGGCGAATGTTTCTGCCAAGTCAGTCAGCAGGTCAGAACCTTTGCGTGACTTGACTACGATATCATCCATATACGCCTCCACATTCCGACCGATCTGGTCGAGGAGGCATTTTTGGATCATGCGCATAAAGGTTGCTCCTGCATTCTTCAAACCAAATGGCATAGTGATGTAGGAGAAGCACCCGAATGGGGTGATGAAGGCTGTTTTTAATTCATCGGGGCCATACAGATGGATCTGATGATAGCTCGAGTAGGCATCAAGAAATGACAAACGCTCGCAGCCCGCAGTCGAATCGACAATTTGATCGATGCGAGGGAGCGGAAAATGGTCTTTCGGGCAGACCTTATTGAGATGCTTGAAGTCGATGCACATTCAGAGCGACTTGTCCTTGTTCGGCACCATGACAACGTTGGCGAGCCACTCGGAGTGGTGTACCTCGCGAATGAAGTTGGCCGCCAAAAGCTTGGCCACCTCCTCTCCGATTGCCTTCCTCTTGTGCGCGGCGGACCGACGTAGGCGTTCTCGGACAAGCCGAGCGGCGGGATCCACATGCAGTCGGTGCTCAGCCAACTCCCTGGGTACACCTGGCATGTCAGAAGGCTTCCATGCGAAGATGTCCCAGTTCTCACGGAGGAATTGGATGAGCTCGGCCTCCTATTTAGGATCGAGAGTGGTGGAGATGTTCGTTGGGGCAGCGGTGTCGTCCGTCGGGTGGATGCTGACCTTCTTCGTCTCTCCCGCCGACTGGAATGCGGACTCCGAAGCTGGCTTCGTCGAATGCATCAAGTCAGCGGGGTCGACTGTCTGCTTGTACTCGTCAAGCTCGAGGGCAGCCATCTGCTGATCAGCGATCCTCGATCCTAGCTGCAGACACTTCTCGGCCCGCTGCCGATTGCCTGTGATAGTGATCACACCTTTCGGGCCTGGCATCTTCAGCTTCACGTACACGTAACATGGACGGTCCATGAAACGCGCAAACGCTGGGCGGCCCAGAATTGTGTGGTACACGCTCTGGAAGTCCACCACCTCCAACGTCAGCTTTTCCTTGCGGATGTTCTTGTCGGGGCCGAAGACGACGTCCAACGCAATCTGGCCGAGTGACTTGGCCTTTCGTCCAGGGACGACTCCATGGAACTGCATGCTGCTCTCGCTGAGTTTGGACATCGGAATGCCCATCCCCTTGAGAGTGTCGCCGTACATGATGTTCAAGCCACTGCCGCCGTCCATGAGGACTTTGCACAGTCGGACTCCTTCCACCACCAGGTCGACGACCAGAGCCTGCCTCCCTGGGGTGGGTACCTGTGCTGGATGATCCGACTGGTCAAAGGTGATCGCAGTCTGAGACCATTTGAGGAACATGGGGTTGGTCGGCACGGCCATGTCCACCTCCCTGTTCACTAGCTTCAGCCGACTCTTGCTCTTAACATCAACAAAAATCATCAGTGTTGCATGGACTTGGGGGAACGGATCCTCCTTGTCCTCCTCATCCTGTTCATTGCCCTTTTCACTCGGTTGCCCTTCGCCGAACCCCTATATCAGGAGGCGACATTGCCGAGTGGTATGCTTCGGATATATGGTGTTGCCCTCTTGGGGGTGAATTGAGCCTTCCCCTTGCCCTTGACATGGCTGGTCCAGGATGGGGTTATTGAACTGCTTCTTCTTGGGGGTGAGTTGAGCCTTCCCCTTGCCCTTGAACTTGGCATTGGTAACAGCCGCGGCTTCTGCCTGCGGAGTGGACGGAGCTTTCTTCTTCTGCTTCCGAGTGTTATTCCCATCTCCATCAGCGACTGTTTTGTGATTGCCGCTACGGATGCGGTCCTCTTCTTCGCCATTTGCATCGCGTGCCGCTATCTCCATCATCTTGCTCATGGAGATGTCGCCTGTTCGGCCGAACTTCAAGCACAAATCTCTGTACCGCACGCCTGCCTTGAAGGCGCAGACTACTTGGTGTTCTGTTACGTTCTCCACCATGTGGTAGAGGGTCGTCCAACGCTGAATGAAATCCCGCAGGAGCTCATTCTGCTTCTGGACACAGTGCTGGAGCTCCACAAGGCCAGCAGGGCGCTTGCACGTCCCTTCGAAGGTCCTGATGAACACTCGGGCCAGATCTGCCCAGCTGTAGATGCTTGAGGGGGCCAATTGGTTCAGCCACGCTCGCGCCGAGCCGTCGAGCATCAGAGGGAGGTGCTTCATGGCGACGTGGTCGTCCCCTCCTCGGATCTAGACTGCCACTCGGTAGTCCTCCAACCATGTTTCTGGCTTGGATTCTCGTGTAAACTTGCTGATCCCCGTCGCCAATCGGAAGTTGGGACGGATGTCAGCCGAACGGATGGCTCGAGTGAAACACTCGGGACCAGAGACGATGGTCCTTCTTCCACTCGGACGGTCCATATCGTGACAATCGCGGTGGGCTCGGCCCCTGTCGACCCTCCGCTAGGCGATAGGCCCTCTCGCGTCGGGCCTTGGATCGTAAGTGTCACCGACTGAACGCTGATCATCATGATTTCGGGGCCCGTAGGGCCCACCCCATGGAGGGGTGCGTGAACGGCGACGATCTTCGGGATTTATGGAACGGCTGCCTCCCTGTGTCGCTGATGAGAACCAGGGCTGTGAACTGACCGATGCGTGTTCGCATGAACAGAACTATTGTGGATCCTGTTGTGCGACTGGGAGACTGCCGAGTTTTGCTGCTTCGCCGTGTGCAGCAAGGCGCGGATTTTCTCGATCCCCTGCCAGCCTCTGAATCAGTAGGCTGAAGGGAATCGACTATCTTGGCGACGATAGCCAGGTTGAGGATGGGTGTGCGGAACAGCTCCACGTTGCTCCGCCGAGTGTGCCGCCTGGCAGAACGGCGAGGCGGACGGCGAGCGCCGGATGTTTCGCCGATCTCGTGCTCGTTTCGGCCAGTTTGGCGGGGACTTTCATGGGAGTTGGCCATGTGCACTTCTGCTGCAGGCCCGCGACCCAAGTACTCGGAAGGAAACTCAGTCGGAACCGAGTCGAGCGCTGGGACGGCGGGGCAACCACAACCGACTCTAGGACCGCCACTTGTGAAGACGCGTTCTGGCGCGCCTGGGCGTGTTGCACCCAACGCTGGAGCCGCGGACGGCGGGACCGCTTATTGCGGCGCGTGACGGCGGTGTAGGTTGACACCGGAGCCGACTGCTGGAGAAGAAGAATACCGCGGGCGCCGGCACGGAAGTGCGTAGCCCCGCGACTGGGGAGCGCCTCGACGTCGAGAGGGGCCTCCCAAAGACATGCCGAATCATCGACGATGAAGGAGAGAGCGCCGAAGAGGATCTCGTGACCCATGCTCAAATCTCCACCAGATGACATGACGAAAAGATTTAGTCGCAAACTCACCGGAAGTCGCTTAGACGCCTGCCCCAAGGTGGGCTCCAACTGTCGTGGGTATAAGTCTGACAGTAGATGTGTAGGGTACGAAAGGATGTGCACAGCCTTAGCTACGGCGAGGTTGTATGAGTTCAGGCCCCTCTACGGTGGAGGTAATAGCCCTACGTCTCAGTGCTCTGGGAGCTTGTTGTCGAGTGGTATATGGACTACAGTGAATTGCTAACCCTTGCACCAGTGGGGAAGGGCGGCTTATATAGAGTGCGCTGCCCTTCACAACGGTTCGGTGCACAGGGGTGGAGTAGTGGCGAATAAATGCCTACGTTACAGGTAACGTATGTCTTAAATGCTAATAAAGGCACATGGAAACATACGACCGTTTCCCTCCAGGGGGGTTACGATGCACAGAGTGGAATCCAGTCGGTTAGTTTGATACACTCAGAATGCTCATCTCCGACTGGACGATGGAGGATTCGTCATCGACTGGATGATGGGAAGTCCTTAATTCAGTCGGAACTGACTAAGGGCCTTATCCCTTATGAAGGGTAGTCCTTGGGTAGGACTTATAGGGCAGGCCTATGACCCTAGCCTAGGACTATAACCCCATCATGTACCACACATGCATTTTGAAGTTTTGTTTTCTAGCGGCATCGTATGTATTGACCCCATTATCCCAAGCTTCTTCCAATTCATCCTTAAGAGGCTCCAGGTACACATTCATATTCTTCCCCGGATAATTGGGCCCTGGAATTATCAACGTCAGAAATATGTTCTTTCTTTGTATAATCTGCCCGGGGGGTGGGGAGATTGAGTGGAATGACAAATACAAGCCAACAACTGTATTGGGTTGCCGTCATGTTGAAGAGATTAAAACCATCTGTGGCGATGCAGACTCGAGGATTCCTTGGATCTACCGCTTTATCCTGATGCAATCCATCGAAATGTTTCCACGCTTCCCCATCCGATGTGTGTACCACCATCTTATTACCATCCGCATCTAGTTTGGTTCTTTTGCCCAATTTGTGTCATGTCATCTATCTGGCTATCTCTTCGACCATGAAAAGACGTTGAAGCCTTGGTACGATTGGCATATATCGAAGAACACTAACTGTGATTTTGCTCTGCCTATTCTCACCCATACCGTTGTCTACCACAAGATACCTGCAAGACTCGCAGTTGGGACAATAGTCCAAGTGTGCATACTCCTTCCTAAATAAAACACATCCTTTCTCACATGCATCTATCTTCTCATAGGGCATCTTAAGTACGCGAAGTATTTTGTCCGACTAGTACAGGTTTGCAGGCATGACATGACCTTTGGGTAGGAAGTGTCCAAATAGTGTTATCATCGCGTCGTAGCATTCTCTTCCCAAGTTGAACTGAGCCTTCAGAGACATTACTTGTGCAATTGCATCCAGCTGACGAAGCTTATTGTGCTCATGGAGAGGACATTTTGAAGACTCCAACATTTCATAGAAGGCCTTTGCAGATTCCTCCATCTCATCTTCCGAATCCCTAGCATCATCAAAGTCTTGCACCATGTCTTCGATCCTGGTATCATGCTCGTCCGTGCGACGACAAACCACCTCAGATCTGGTGCGTTGCATAGACTCACCATGAAATGTCCACACCGTATAATTAGGCTTAAAACCCATCCTCTGTAGGTGTTTAATCATTATAGCCTCTGTCGTCTTTTTTTAGTTGCCACATCCAGGACAGGGGAAATAGTTTCTTTCTTGGCCATTTGTAAATGCGGCTTTCACAAATTCGTTGGTTTTTAGAAACCATTCTTTCGTCATCTCCTTCTGACTAGGGTGACCGGTATACATCCACGCACGATCACTCAGCTTTCCTAGCTACTAAAGACACAAGAAATATATTTATATATAATTTAGCATATATATTCATCAGTTAATCAAGTTCGCAATTTTTATTACGTCCATGCAACCTACACGCTAATAGGTAAAGATAGGTCCTAATCCCACCCGAGTATGCGTAGATTGGGTTCGTTCTCCCATGCTCTTCTCTGGATCCAACGCAAAAATTCGGCAGCACCTCCCCGCTGTTCTCCTGATACACGTCTCCGCAATGAAGAGAGAGGATGTGTATCTGGAGAACAACAGGGAGGCACAGACGAAATTATGCATCGGATCCGGAACAAAGAATATGTGAAAACGAACCCAATCTACACATACTCGTGATATCCATGGATAACGTTGGACAATTCGAAAGAACCATGGCTATAAATATAAGCAAATGCCTGCATATTTAAAATTGTAACCCTTTCGAACGGGAGACGCATACTGGTCACGCATACTGAGAAATTAATTTAATTACCTAAATCTAGCAAGTTTCATCCGAAAACCGACCCACAGTAAATGAAGTGGCGAGGAGGATATGACATTTGTACTCACCCACGAATGCAGGGGCGGAGCTCGTACAACGCACGGGGAGGTCTTCACACAGCAGACCTCACAACGACGAGACAACTGTCACATGTAAATCCACCCGATCAACACAAATATGCTAATTATGTATTTTTGGAGCTATATGGGCTAATTATGTCATTTTAGAGGAAAACAAGCTAAGAATATAATATTCATGAGCTAACCAAGGTTTTTATGCCATTTTGAGGTTATTATGTCATTTTGAAGAATAAGTAGCTAAGTTGTGAGCTATCCAAGGTTCTTATGATGTTTTTACCCTAACTAAGCTAATTATGTCATTTTTGAGGATAATTAGCTAAGTATGTCTTTGTTGGGGAAAATAAGCTACGTAGAAGAAGAAAGAGAAGAATCAAGAAGAGAAGAAGAAGGAGAAGGAGGAGAAGGAGGAGGAGGAGGAAATGAGAAGGAGGAGGAGGAGAAGAAGAAGGAGAACAAGAAGGAGAAGAAGGAGGAGAGAAGAAGGAGAAGAAGAAGGAGAAGAAGGAGGGAGAAGAAGAAGGAGGAGATAAGAAGGAGAAGAAGGAGGGCTCCTTCTCCTCCTCCTCCTTCTCCTTCTTCTTCTCTTCTTCTTCTCTTCTTCTTCTTCTTCTTCTTCTTCTTCCTTCTTTTCATTTTTCCTATTTCTTCTCCTCTTCTCCTCCTCTTCTTCTTCTTATCCTCCTCCACCTCCTCCTCTTCCTGCTCTTCTTCCTGCTCTTCTTCTTCCTCTTCTTCTTCTTCCTCTTATTTATATTTCTATTTTTCTTTATCCTCTTCTTCTACTTATTCTTCTTTTCTTCCTTTTTCTCTTCTTCTCCTTCTTATTATCTTCTTCTCTTCTTCTCTTTTGCTTTTCTTCTTCTCCTTCTTATTTTTTTCTTCTCCTCTTCTTCTTCTTCTTCTTATCCTCCTCCTCCTGCTCCTCCTCCTCCTCCTCTTCTTATCCTCTTCTCCTCCTCTTCTTCTTCTTCTTCTTCTTCTTTTTCCTCTTCTTTCTATTAAGCTAACTAACTACAACAACTACTACAACAACTACAATAACCAGAACAAGTACTACAACAACAATAAAAAATCAACTTTGTAGTTATAATCTAATTCCAAAAATCTAAATAACAAATAATTAATTTTCCCGTGGGGTGGGGGTGTGGGGGGGCTCACTGGCACGGGCGGTTGTGGCGTCGTGGGCGGCGGGGCAGGGGTGTTGGGGCGTTGGGCCAGCGTCGTGGGTGTTGGGGTTGCGGGCCGGTGCCGGGGGTGGTGGGGCAGCTGTGCCTGGGGCATCGGGGCGGCGCAGGGGGCGGTGGGGCGGCGACGGCGGGGCTGTGGGGCACCGGGGGCGGCGGCGCGACGGTGGTTGCGGCGGTGGGCGTCGGGGAGAGGAGTGGAAGAGAGTGGAGCTGTTACATAGTGAGTGAGAGAGAGAGGTGCGGGATGGAGGCGAAGAGCCGTTACAGAGTTAGCTCTTTGCCGTCAGCCAGCGGACGGCAAAGAGTCTAGACTCTTTGCCGTCTGCCTCCGGCCTCTTTGTTGTCCGCTAGCAGATGACAAAGAAGGGACTCCAGTTTGACCTAACGTTCCCGCGGTCAGGTGGGCCCCACCTATATATTTGTCGTCTGCTTTGCGGCTCTTTCCCGTCCGTGGCTGACGGCAAAGATGTGACTGATGGGAAAGACCATCTATGCCATCAACCATTTCTTTGTCGTCCGCTTTGTGGCAGCTGACGGCAAAGACACTCTTTGCCGTCCGTTGGCTGAAGGCAAAGATTTGGCACACGGCAAAAAACTTAATTCCAGTAGTGTAAAGAGGTACTTTGATGTGAGCGTGATGATTGTTCTATTTGGAGTTTCTTCTTCTTCTTTTTTGATCTTGGATGGTTTCCAGGCCGGCAGCCTGGGTAGAAAATATGGATGTCGTTCTTTTGTCGTTTCTTTTCGTTCATACTCGGATTCTGCTCTTCTTCATGATGATTGGGTGTATTGATGAATTGCGTTGAACATGATGTAGCTTGTGGCGAGTGTAAGCCAATTCCATATACTCATCTCTAGTGTACATGTACTTGTAACGATATCCATTCTTGCAAAAGAACGAGATGCGCTTCTATCCCTGTCGAGGCCCTGATGCCAAAATAAGGATATGATGGCATCTTGGGCGTTACACTAAGTCACAAAATGATTTTCTTGGTCAAATGAATAATATTAATGATCATGCTATTAGAGTAATGACTAGAGGAGGTAGAATGACTTAGGAACCTCTTTATGCTGAAGGTCACCCTAGAAGAATATAACAGGATTCTCAGAGTATTAATGATGATACTCCTTGTCCCACTAAGAATAATAAAAAAAAAATGATAGGACTTTGCATGCTCGTAGTGAACCTAATATTGAGAAACCTATTGAGAATAATAATGATGTTTCTATTTGTGAAGCTGAGACATAATCTATTAGTGAACATCAATCTAATGATAATGATAATGATAATAATGATGTTCATGTAGAAGATCCACTAGGTAGTAATAAGGAACCTAATATTGATGTTGAGATAGAACCCGTTGCGGGTATTGACAACCCACATCTTAAAAATAAACATTATGATATGAGAGACTTTGTTGCTAGAAAACATGGAAGGGAAAGAGAGCCACGGGTTCGAAAACCCATGACATTCCCTCAAAAGCCTTCTAAAAGTGGGGACGATGGAGATTTTGAATGCTTCGCTGAAATTATTGGACCTGTATTTTTGCGCACTCCCTTGAGTGATATTTTGAAAATGCCTCTATATTCTAATTTCATGAAGGATATTATTACCAATAAATCAAGATACCCGAAATTGAAATTTCTACTATGCTTGCTAATTACTCTTTTGATGGTGGGATACCTAAGAACTTGGGAGATCCCTTTCTACCCACAATACATTGCTCTATTAAAAGAAATTTTGTTAAAACTGCTTTATGTGATTTAGGAGACAGTGTTAGTGTTATGCCCTTCTCCCTGTATAAAGACTTGAATTGGATAAGCTTACACCCACGGAGATATCTTTGCAAATAGATGAAAAATCCACTGTTTTACCTATTGGAATTTGTGAGGACGTCCCTGTTGTAGTTTGCAAATGTTATTATCTTAAAAGACTTTGTTATTCTTGATATGCCCAAGGACGACAATATGTCGATCATCCTAGGTAGACCCTTTCTAAATACTGCAGGGGCTATTATTGATTGCAACAAAAGCAAGGTCACTTTTCATGTTAATGAAAAGCAACACATTGTGCATTTTCCGAAGACGCAAACTTTGGTTAACAATATTAATGTCATTGAGACTATTCCCATGGTCATCATTAGAGATTTTACCATCCCTCTACCTACTACCAAGAAAAAGAAATACTATAATCTTATTGTTAGGGATATGCAAATCCCCATTGCGGTAACCTAGTGATATACAAAAATTCTTCGGTTTCATGTTTATCGAAAAGAATTCTTAATAAGACTTGATCAACCTTATTAATGGATCCCATTCGAAACACATGTGATTAATGAATTGAGTATTCACAACTCTGTGTATCCCAAGTTTATTGTTTGTTCTTTTAGCTAAATAAAAGTAAAATGCCATGATTACTCTCTTTTCCAAGCTTTCCGTACTTCAGAAAAATGACCAAAAAATAAAAAGTCTCAGAATGCCACAAAATTTTAACATGATTTTTTATGAAATAAATAAGAATTTTTGGCATAAAAATAACAGCAGGGAGACATACCTGTGAGCCATAAGCCAACAATGCGCGACCCCCTTGGTCGCGCTCTGATGGCTTGTGGGACCCACAGCCCCGTGCCTTATCCCTTTAGCTCACATCATCCTCTACCTCCAAAACTATTTTCCTAGCTCTCTCTTTCCCATGTTCTTCCTATAGAAACTTACATTTTTGATCTCTTTGCTTGTAACCCGTTTCCGAAAATGTTTTGATGAAATTATTCCTTGGTATGTGACTCCTCCATCTCCCTAATTAGTTTTTTCCTTAGTGTTTTATATTCTGCATTAATTGTTTGCCTTGGTTCTACAGTAAATGAGCTTGAATGGTAAATTATTTAAGTTCCAAATAGCATGAATGCTTGATATAGGCTCTAACTATCCATATGAGTAGTTGCTATCATTCTCATAAAGTTTTGTTGACCAATTTTTGTGGTCCAAAAATTTCAGAAATTGTGTGTAAGAAAATGAACTTCTTGAGGAAATGTTTCTCAAGGAAGGGTTCTTCAAGCCAGAGCCCCAAGGGAGTTGCAGGGAGGACTCAAGATAGCGACATCAATACTATCTCCTTACTAATTCATGCAATTCGTTCCAAATGTCGGGTTGACCAACTTCCTGGCACATGAGTGTGATCAATACTATCTCCTTACTAATTCCTTCATTGAAAACTTCTATTTGATAAACACACCCAATGCTCCCATGGTACGTTTTGACTTACATGCAACAAACTATGAAATGCCTCTGGATAGATTTTGTGAAATATGCTTGCTTCCCTCTAACGGGGGAAATCGTGATCCTAAATCTTGAGGAATTGGAGGGTTTCCTCCTCACCTTAACTCTGGGGGAAACTAGGGGCATATCAAACGCCAGGGCCAGTAGTTTGCATTTTCCTTCCATGCATTATTTCTCTTTGTTTATAGGAAAATGCATTACTGCTATGGAGCAGGGTGGTGGTCTTAGTGCCCCAACTCTGGATACTTTGCGCCAGACACTGTATGGTGATAACACCTACAACTTAGAAGCAACTGTTGTGCACTGCTTGCATCTTAATCGAAACAAAGGCAAGATTCATGGTGGGATTGATGCTACATGCCTGGCAAAGCATTTTGAAATGGTTATACGCCCTACAGATTATTTTTTGCCCCGGGTTTATCTCGACCACCAATCTATGATAAAACATCAATTCACTCAGGCAACTGATTTACCGCAAGGCATTCACTATAACTTAGTATACAACGAGAATACTCATGATATTATTGTTTTTCCTTTTATTATTATCACATCATTCAGTTGTGCAAGGCAACAATGACGATATTTGATGAAGTGATCATGGCAAAGGAAACAGGTATGAACTCCTCTTGTTTTCATTTTTTTAAATATGTTGGCTCGTTAGATCTTGATTCAGTATATCATCAGTGAACATGTTTGTGATGAAAATTAGAGATCATAGCTTTCGTGCCATTCTTAAATAGCTAGGAGTTGATAATGATTTACCTTCTGTATCAACATGCATTAAAATAGTTATGATGTGATATGGTAGTATGATATTTTCTTCTGAGTAATTCGAGTGGTTTGAGTTGGCCCATATGCAAACATGTAGTTCATTCAAAACCAATGCATCATTCATGATATTTAAATTCAGCGTGATTATATCCTACTCAAGTTTTGTCCAAATTTGTTTATTCTCAATGCATGTTCATGATCGTTGTTGCTCTCTAGATAGTCACTTCCCAATCTTTTGCTAGCCTCCACCTCTACTAAGTAGGAATGCTGCATGTGCATCCAATATCCTTATAACCAAGTTATTCCACATAAGTCCGCCATACCTACCTATATACGGTATTGCCCAGCCGTTCCAATTAAATTTGCATGTGACACATCTAAATATTCAAACAAGCATGTGTTTTGTGCAATCGTACCACTCATGGAGTGACAGGGCAATCGGTATTGTAATGCCCAAGATGCAATCCTATCCTTATTTTGGCTAGAGGGCCTCGACAAGGATAGAAGCAGATCTTGTTATTTTGGAAGACTGTATATCGTTATAAGTACATGTATAGAAGAGCTGAGTATGTGGAATTGGCTTACACTCGCCACAAGCTACAACATGGACATCTCAATACTATAATACATTCAAACATCATGTAGAAGAGAAGGGCCCGACTACAGACGAAATCAAACAATAAAAGAATGACGTCCATCCTTGCTATCCCAGGTTGCCGGCCTGGAACCCATCCTAGAGCGAAGAAGAAGAAGAAACTCCAAATAGAACAATCATCGAGCTAACGTCAATGTTACTCTTTACGTGTACCTGCAACTATTGTTGTGGTAATCTCTGAGCCAACGGGACTCAACAATGTCATTTACAAAGGTATCAATACTAGCAAAGCTTAATGGGTGAGGTATGGTTAAATGGTGAGGCTGCAGCACGCTACTAAGCATATATTTGAGTGGCTAACTTACGAGTACAAGAATAAGAGGGGGTGATCTACGCATAATGGGCGTGAGCTAATCATGATCACAATGTGATCCTGAATACCTCATTACATCAAACATAACCCCACCATGTCCTCTCTCAGATACAGATCTCACCAGAAGAGACATTCATGGTTACGCGCGTAGTCAACATACTTTAATAAAGTTTACTTCAAGTTAGCTATAATCGAGTGTTAAACAAAGTTTCCAAGTTGCCACATAACCGCGGGCATGGCTTTTCAAAAGTTTTAACCCTGCAGAGGTGCTCCAACTAGTCCATCACAAACTACCACAAGGTGCGTCAGAAACCTTGACCTTGGAAAACGAGTGATCTCCTCGGATTCCTAGTGGAAAACCTCAACCTTGAGATAGCCCAAAGTAACCCTGGAATGCCTCGCACTAGATGTTCGAGAAGGGTAAAACAAATCCAGCGAGACCGCCCGATGTGGCAACGACCCTGATAAGAGCCGCATATCTCGTTCTCGGGACACGTCGGATCAGCTATGCATATGAAGGCCTAATGGAAATCACCCAAGTTGCCCTCGGTTGGCCCTGCACAGTAATCTGGGTTGGACCAACACTCCTGAGGAGCACTGGCCTTGGGGGGTTGATTAATTATCCATGGGGTGATGAGTGCCCTATGCAAATTTTAATAGTTGTTATTAAGCAAATAGTACCAACGTTGGGCCTTGCTGGAAGAGTTTTATCCCAAAACGAAAGTCATGGGGGTCCCCATAATATTCCCAAACATGTTAGGAGAGATCGATATGGCACAAAACACTGGTTCACAAGTAACTAAGGCAGCAAAGGCGGAACAAAACACCGAGCTAGAAGGCCATGACTTCCACCTCTTACCAAGTATATAGGTGCATTAAAATAAATAACAATAATATGTTGATATATCAAGGAATACATGTTGCCACATGGAAAGAAACTACACATGCGACTAGCAAAGCTATAAGAAGGCTGAGAAAGCGGTACCATAGCCAAACAAGGGTTTGCTGGGATGTGGAGGGGGTTAGAGGTTTTCTTGGCAATGTTGGGAGGCTTGACATAATAGGTGGTAGGAAACGAGACATAGAGATAGAAACGAGACAACTACCGTACCAAATATAGTAGTGGTATCTAGGGAAATGATCATATTGTCTGTGATCCCACTTGGAAGAAGTACGAATCCGTGAAGTAGACGAACCAACGTAGTTGAACGATCCTCACACTACGAAGCGGTTTGGAACTCTATCAAGAAGAAAGAATCTGGAAACAAACAATCAACACACGATAAACACCACAATATATGAATGACATGATGCACATGCAAATATGATGAATGTCTGGTTTAAATATGCAAGGCATGCGAGTCAGAACAATCGAATACTACACATTAAGTGATGTTCAATATGCAACAAGTTGCATATTGACGAAACTCCATATTTGAATTACTTAGTTCACCCCCGTTTAGGTACACGACAATGTTAAATGTTTTTAAACATGGCAAGGGTTGAAGCATAATAAAACTACATTATCTAGGCATTTTAAATGAGGTCACAAACAACATATTGCATTTCTGAAATGTCCAAATATGCTAATTTCGAAATTGGTCCAAACCTGCACTAATCATATTTTATGTTTATGAAATAGCAAAATAAAGTACACCATGCGATTCTACACGTCATTCTAGTCAATTTATTTATATATATATCATTTAAAATAGAGCTACGAGCAACACAAAATGATATGATATGAATGCAAAATGTATGCAAATGACAGCCACAAGCATGTTAAAACATGGATGCACAATATATTATGAAGCTACATGAAATTCTGAGCAAGTTTAAATGAGGCCGGAACAATTAATAATAATTTCAGAAAGTCCCCATATGCAAATTGAGATCTTGGTACAATTCTGCTTATACCACAATTTTAGAGTTGTTAAACCGCGAAATAATGCCACCTTGTTATACTACACATTTTTCTGGTCAAGTTACTTATGTGGATCATTTTAATCAGAGCTAAGGATAATTAATTATGATATAAATCATTTTAACATGGTATTTATGCAAAAAAACAAGCAAGTTACACATTTTTAACATGCTTGAAAGTTGGATATTGTGAAACTACACAAAATTCTAAGCATCTCACACGTTTAAAGTTTTTACATGGAATGCACGGGTAATTAGTTAATAACAGTTTTAAATCTTGCAATATTTTGTAACTTTTAAATCTATGGATACTAGAAAAATTCACAGTGAGAGAAAAAAAAGCAACACGCCGAATCTGACTCGCCCATTGGCACACAGCGGACGGAACATAGCAAAATTGCGCACAAGTGGAGGTTTAGCAATGGGCAAGGCACTGGCTGCTCACCGTGGACCCAATGGGACGGTCTAGAGCAAAGCGAAGCCGACGGTTGAGGCGAGATGGGCCTTGAGGAGGGGCGTGACCCACGTGGCTGGGCGAGCTGGCTAGGTCGCAGCTGGGCTCGCTGCAGATCTGTGTTGGGCGGGCTGCGACGCCGAGGCGAATTTGGGCCACATGTGCTGGTGGCCGAACCTTGGGAGGTGCTCGGTAAACGGGGGCTCGCCCTCCCTGCCTACACACATAGGAGGCAGGGGTGACCCCGGCAGCACGGCTCAGACCGATGGGCCAGGTGGAAAGGCACCAATGATGCGGGGCGACGATGGCACGAATGGGGCGGAGGTTGGCCGGACCTCACCGGATCGGGGCCGGATGATGGCGGCACAATGACAAAAGTCGACGAGGCAAGTGGAGAACGGCAATGGCGGCTCAAGGCGGCCCTCGCTTGGAACTCCTAGGATAGCGACGGGGCAACCAGCAGCGACGGCTAGGCGGTGCGGCAACTGCGGGAGTCAAGCTCCGACGAGGCTCCATGCCTGCCGGCGTCGAGGGTACGGGCGGCAGACGCGGTGCACCACGACGCTTCGGTCGCCTGGGTGTGCCTGAGCTTGCATGGAGAGGGGGCACAAGGCGCTCGGGTTGGGGAGGTTGCTAGATCTGGGATCGAGCGAAGATCTTTTGTGTGTGCACGTTGGTTGGCTCGGGTTGGACCCCGAGGTGGGAGAAAGAGATGGGTGGCGGCGGCATGGGGATTTGGTGGACGGGACAAGGGTCCTAGTTTTTAGGGATTGGGTCTAGGTCTAGGTGGACTATATATAGAAAGTTTGACTAAGTTTGGACCCTCCAATCTCGATTGGGTAGTTGAGAGAAATAGTCTAGGGAGTCCAATTGGAAAACCGATGATTGTTGGGGTATTACAAGGTTTGTCCGGACCCAACGGTTAAGACCGCACACTCGGGATCCGGGTGGTTCCCGGCCTAGGTTACGCGTAGGTCGGTGATACGTGCAGAGAGGCTAGGCGAAGATAAGAGGGAAAACAGGCAGCCCGATGACTGTTTTTTAAAATTTACCAAAAATGTACGCTAATAAACCGGCTAATGCCGCTATATATTTAACAGTTCGGGTACCAATCGAACTCCGAATGCAACAAAATTTGGCGGGCGGTCTACTTACATTGAAATAAGACCACACACCAACTTTCAACCCAATCCAAGAAAGTTTTAGAAACACTTTTAAAAACAATATTTAAATGATGCCGCGGGCGCGCGCGTGTGTGGTTGGTCCCCAAACGGTCAACGCCAAAAACGGAGAGCACCGACAACTAATAACGAATGCAAGTTTTGAAAACTGACAACAACGGAGTACCGGTGCTATGGAGATTATGCGCATGACGCGATGATGAATGCGACAACCAAATAAATCATAGGGCAACAACAGAATAATAGGGGAATCTTCTGGAGCATCGATTCTGGGTTGTTACAACTCTCCTTCACTGACAGGAGATCTTGATTCGAGATCTTAGAATGAGAAGATAAAGAGAAAGAGCAAGAGGTAAAACTTAGTCGCTTCTTTGAAAAATGAGTGAAAGCAATGAATCTTGGAGGTTGAAAAGAGATATAGAATAACATGAGTAACAAGCAAGAATTCAAGAGAAATTTGGGCAACACTTTGATAGGAAAGAGGCAAAACTTGATAAGATGGAAGATCGTGAAAAGATTTCACAACACTCCAGTTAGAAGGACAAGCAAGGGGATAACATGATCTTTATAAAAAAATAAAATGGATGGAAGAGAGAAACATCACAAAGCCCCCGGAACAAAATAATATAACTAGATCATTTGACGGAGAAGAAAATCACAACTTCTACCACAATTGAATTTCAGAACCAGCCTAACAAGAAGAATTGAACGGAGTTGTTAGAAAATCGACAACGAAAATAACAAGCTTTACGTGGTGACAACCGTCCACTAACGGAAATAAAGATTGCTTGGGAGCAATAAGATATACATAACTTCTTATATCAAGAGGATATATTGAGAACTTGGGTCAGCGATAATCACCATAATAGCAATAATCATGAGAAAAAAGCTTTACGTGACATCTAAACCAAGATAGCTCAATGGAAGAACAAATGGGTTTAATTATATCATTCTTGACAAATTCTCTTCATGACCCCTCATGAATCAAGAATACCATAACACCATCTCAAAAGATAATGGAGAAAAAATGCTCTTAGAAATGCAAGAGAAAGACTACTTGAGCTCCTCCAGCAAGAATTTTGAAGAACACTTCAAGAATGAATTAAATCCTTGATGAGCCACCATGAAGAAGTTGTAGGAAATATGCCCTAGAGACAATAATAAAGTAATTATTATTATATTTCAAGTGTGTGATATGTCGGGACCCCGATCCTAAGCCATAGGAATCCAGCCTGTAACACATCGCATCCCTGTGTGGTCTCACGCACGGTTAACTACACGGCTGCAGCCTTACCTTAGCCGGGACCGTTTGCGTCTTTTGACTCACGTATGCGATAGTGTCGCTAGAAATCCAATGTCAAAGAACCCAGATCGACATGTCTAGTCATAAACCAAAGTGGCAGTACCGCACAAGGACAAACATACATGACCCAACAAAGCAGGTGTCGGTCATCAGCGAATGTAGACGAGTCATAGCATGCTACAAGGACTCCATTACATCGCGTGACATTTCCCCAAAGGGGACACACACAGCAGCTAAGAAGGACACATGCCGGTCAACCAATGTGTCCGGAGCAGTAGCGAACTACCAAGGCTCATTGGATCACAAAGGGGCATTTCCTTGTAAGGTGTGCTACTAAAGTTCACGACTAAGTAATCGAACCCCATACATATCAAGTATGACACACATACGCATGGCATACCGATATGTATAGATATATCGATGGCATCACAACATAACCATAAACATACAAGCTTTTATTAAAAAGGCTCGGAAGAGCGACACACATAATATTACACATTAAGGGTCTCACGACCCATAATAGCAGTCATTCAGTTACAAGCCAGCGGAAGAGTTTAAACTGTCTGAGTACAGACAGGGCAACTAGAAGGCACATGGCCTGACTATACTAAAGATCCAACGTAGGGCCAGATCGTAGCTGGGACACCAGCTACTCGTCGTCGTCGATGTCTACGAAGAACCCTCCATTAGGGTCATTAGCAACCTCTGCTACATTTATTCAGAAAACATGAGTACGAAGGTACTCAGCAAGACTTTTAGGATAACTAAGTACTCATGCAAGGTATCAAAAGGTATTGTGGGATTTCATGCGGAAAGCTAGCATTTGAGTCGTGGCTAGACAACTTGCATTTTTAAATAATTTTGACAACTTGATTTCTCGCACACGAGTCCACTAACACCACAACAATACACTATTGTGGAATCATTCCGTCTCCGTACGGAAATGACGTCCACGACACTCACGCTTATCTTGGCAATTTTATGAGTAGCCATTGAAGTTATCTATGAACAACACATGTCTCCAAGTAGTCCATATCCGCGGACGCGGCTATTCGAATAGATCATAACCCTGCAGGGGTGTACTTCGTCACACACGCTCTCGCCACTTATCGCCATGTGCACGTCATGCACCTCGGCAACCTTCAAGCGGAAGCCCAGCGAGGGAGTCGGCCACGACCGTTAACCACACTAGTGCCTAGTCCAGGTTTATCGCCTATCTGAGAGTAACCCGTACGAAAGTCCGGCCGGGGTTTCCGCCACGGCCTCAAACGATGTCCGCAGGGTTCCCAAGCCCACCATCCGGGTGCCACTTGGTACACCGTGCCACTACCTACAGCATCACAACCCACCTCTCAGGTCAGCACCATGCACGGCCTCCAGCATTACTATAAACACCACAAACTACTTGCAATTCCTGGACCGAGTACTACGCGGTTAATAGGCCGAGCGGGGTCATATTTCAGGGCCCAGCATGTGGTAGTATATAGTCTTGGATTACATACACGGAACTCAGTTCCTATGGACGGTTCCAATGAAACAACCCGCCATGTACTCCTACACAGCCTTTCACCGGTACCTTTAATAAATCAAGTTCAACACACAACCTTTGCTTACCGAACACAGTCCACAATTCTGTTCATCTCCGAGATGACAGACCATACACAACTCTAAGCATAGCATGCATAGCAGGATAAGGCACATCATAGCTCAAGCAACTACCAGGTATGCTAGGTTGCAAGGTTCGACTATCTACTGTGACAAGGTTAGGTCATGCAAAGGAAGTGGGTTCAACTATCGTGGCAAAAGTAGTTGAAGCATTTGATCTTAATGCAATAAATAGGTGCAGGAGCAAGAACATGGGATTTATCGGGATGATCAAAAGGATTGCTTGCCTTGTTGCTCAGAGGAGGAACGATATCCGTCAGACGGATATTCGGTGGAATCCGGGGGTGCGGAGCCTACCGAAATGAATGGCAACAATCAATAACAATCATATGCAAACAAGATGATGCATGAGCATGGAATGAGAATGCAAAGTGATAGGTTATTAAAATCAACATGTATTAGGTTTAGAGTTGATTTGAATCACAATCGAATATCAATTCAAACGGGGTATTCACGGGTACCGCTTTAATTGATTCGACCTGATGCTCAGATCAACTTGATGTTAGCATGCATGAGATGTCATGTTATGGTACTGATTTGTAACTAGGACAGTGTGTGATCATGGCATTCATAATGAAATTTGAATATTTTTCCAAATTCCATTTATGAAGTAATTATAAGAATGGAATTATTCATTATTCTTCATGTTAGGGTTCTGTAACTTTTTCAAACATGAATGAAAATAGCATATTCAGATTCCTTGAGTTTTTCTGATACTTTTTCATATATAAATTATTTTCATTGGAGTTACAGATTAATTTGTATGCATTTTTGAAGTTTTAAACATTTCTGGAATTATTTTTATACTGGAAATTCTCTTTATTGCATCAGCTTGACGTCAGCAGGTCAGCCGACCTGTTCAGGTCAAACATGACAGGGGGGACCCACTGGTCAGCCTCTCTCGGACTAATCCCGCGCTGACCAGCCCCTAAACTGAGTTATCTTGGCCTTGGGCCCACTGTCAGCAAGAGATTAAGCTCCTAATCTACTGGATTAGCTTTGACACGTCGGCCCCCACCGGAGCATGGCCGGCGGCGACCACGGGCGCGGCGAAGGGCTCGTCGGAACGAGCTAGACAGCGCATCGGCCGTCGGTTTTGGGCGCAGAAAGGAGCTACGGGTAGCTGGTGCAACGCTGCATCTAGCGGGGGCATCAGGGGAGGCTAGGGTTGCCGGGAGAGGCGCCGGCGACGAGCCAAAGCGGCGGCCGAAGCTCGGCCTTCTACGAGCGATGGCTCTAGGGCACGGGGAGGCAGCTGAAGGGCTCATCACACTCCTGGAGGGTCCAGGAGCTCGATCCCTAGCTCGAGCGCGTGGATCAGACACCACAGCGACGGCGACGACATGACCGGCGGCGAGGAGCTCTCGGCCTTGGTGGGGAACGGGGCTACGGTGCACGGAAGAGCGTGGGGCGAGAGGGGAAACGACGACGAGCTCACGGCGGTTCCGATGGTATTGTTGAGGGGCTCGGGGGTGCGCCGGAGGGAGCGAATCGACGGGAGAGGTCCGGCGGCCGGAGGTGGAAAACGATGGCATTGGGGCGATGCAGAGCTCGGGGAAGCTTCGGCTTCTGTAGAGAGGACCAGCTCGACAAGGCGAAGCTGCTGGACTACTCGGAGGAAGGTTCCCGTGGCTAGAAGCGCTGCGGCTCGAGCTCGAGCTCGTGGTAATGGCGGCAGCAGGAGGGAGGAAAAGATCCGAGAGGAGGGGGAAACCGGTGCTGGGGAATGGATAGAGGAGGCCCCGGGGAGCTTATCCCCGTTGTCGCGCTGTCCCGGGGGCTCTGGAGCTCGCCACGGCGAAGCAGGAGGTGGAGGGGGCCGCCGTGGTCGATCTCCCCTGTGCCAGAAGGCAGAGGAAGAAGACGACCCTGCCCCTGGTGGCCTGGGCCTCCTCAGGCGACAGGTATGTTTTTCTTCCTCTTATTTCTTTTCTGTTTTGTTCTGTTTTGCTAACTAATGTTTTGCTATTTATTTCAGCTCCAAAATGGTGGTAAAAACTATTTTAAACACACCTGAATATTTGTTATAATATTCCCAACCATTTCCAAAGTTTTCAACATTTTTGAAAATTTATAGTTTCTGATTTCAAATTTAAAACTTGAAACCAGTAGCTTTTTGCATTTATTTAAAATGCTTAAATTGTCAAGAAAATAGTTTTCTCCAATGCTCATGTACTTTCATGATTTATCAGAAAGTTTGAACATTTCTTGAGGCCATTTTGGGTTCATTGATTTTAACTACTTTGAGTTTTCCTTTATTTAAAGTACTGGCTAGGGTTTTGAGTTTTTCCATTGCCACTTTCTTGTTCTTGATGGAGAATTATTAGATGCAAATGCAAAGAAGACATGAGCACAAGACTAACTTGCTTAAGGTGTCAGGGATGTGACAACTCACCCCCACTCAAAAGAATCTCGTCCTGAGAATTAGAAGTCGTCGGGAATAACGCAGGATCCTCAAGTCGGAGACGATCCTCTCTTTCCCAAGTTGCCTCCTTTTCAGAATGATTTGACCATTGAACTTTAAGAAACTTGAGGTTTCAACGTCGAGTGGTACGCTCAGCTTGATCAAGAATACGCACGGGGTATTCTCGGTATGAAAGGTTATCTTGGAGATCAAGCGTTTCGTGGTCCACTTCACGGATAGGATCCGAAAAGCAACACCTGAGTTGCGAGACGTGGAAAACATTATGAACCTTGGAAAGATGCGGAGGAAGTTCCAACTGGTAGGCAACTTCTCCTCGTTTGGCAAGAATGCGAAAAGGACCAATGTAACGAGGAGCTAACTTGCCCTTGATACCGAATCGATGGGTACCCTTCAAAGGTGTAACCCGAAGGTAAGCCTTCTCGTCAACTTCAAAGGTCACAGCCTTATGATGACGATCATCTTGGCTCTTTTGACGAGACTAGGCTGTTTTCAACTTTTCACCAATAATGCGAACCTGCTCTTCTGCATCCTGGATCATATCCGGGCCAAAGAGTTGCCTCTCTCCGGTTTCTGACCAATTTAGAGGTGTTCGACAACTTCGTCCATAGAGAACTTCAAAAGGGGCTTTCCCAAGCTTGGTTGGTAACTATTGTTATAAGCGAATTCGGCGAATGGAAGACACTTCTCCCAATTCATCCCGAACGATATAACACAAGCTCGGAGCATATCTTCTAGAATTTGATTCACTCTTTCTACTTGACCACTTGATTGGGGATGGAAAGCAGTGCTAAAAGATAAGTGAGTCCCCATGGCATTCTGAAAACTTACCCAGAAGCGAGAAGTAAAGATACTTCCACGGTCCGAGTTAATCTCCAGGGGAACACCATGAATAGACACTATTCGAGAGATATATAACTCTCCTAGCTGGCTAGCTGTTATACTCTCACGAACGGGAAGAAAATGAGCCACTTTGGAAAGACGGTCAATGACCACAAAGATAGCATTATTTCCTTTCTTGGTCTTGGGAAATCCATAAATGAAATCCATGCTAACTTTATCCCATTTCCATTCAGGAATAGCTAGAGGTTGAAGGGTGCCAGCAGGCCTTTGATGTTCTGCCTTAACTCGACGACAAACGTTGCATTTAGCAACGAACTCAGCAATTTCTCTCTTCATCCTAGTCCACCAGAACCTCTGGCGTAGGTCCTGATACATCTTAGTACTACCAGGATGAATGGTGAGAGGAGAATCATGAGCCTCCTTAAGGATTAACTGCCTTAGATGTGGGTTCTTAGGAACCACTAAACGATTCTGGAAGAATACAACACCTTGATCGTTCATGGAAAATTCTTTAGCGTTTCCGCTAAAAATATTCTCCTTGATCCGTGATATACCCTTGTCACGCTTTTGGCCAGCTATAATTTGATCCTTAAGAGTAGGCTTCGCCACCAGGGTAGAAAGGAATCCTTGAGGAACAATACGAAGATTGAACTTCCGAAAGTCCTCATGGAGATGTGGTTGACCTTGTTGTAGCATCAAATTGTTACAATAAGATTTACGACTTAGTGCATCGGCCATAACATTGGCCTTCCCCGGGGTGTAAGTTATCCCTAAGTCGTAATCTGAGATCAACTCAACCCACCGTCTTTGCCTGAATTCAAATCCAGCTGGCTGAAAATATATTTCATACTTTGGTGATCACTGAATATTTCGCAACGATTACCCAGAAGGTAATGTCGCCAGGTTTTCAGTGCATGGACCACAACTGCAAGATCAAGGTCATGTGTAGGATAATTATCCTCATGTGGATGCAACTGTCGAGATGCGTATGCGATCACATGACGATCTTGCATGAGAATGCAACCCAATCCTTGTCGCGAGGCGTCGCAATAGATAACGAAGTCCTTAGAAAAATCTGGTGGTAGCAACACAGGTGCGGAAGTCAGGCGTCTTTTCAGTTCCTGAAAACTATGCTCGCACTGTGGTGTCCACTCGAACTTTTTATCTTTCTTGAGGAGTTCAGTTAGAGGCTTTGCAACCTTGGAGAAATTCTCGACAAAGCGGCGACAATAGCTCGCTAGACCAAGAAAACTCCTAACTTGCTTAACCGATTCAGGTTGAGTCCAATCAAGGACAGCTTGAACTCTCTCGGGATTGACAGCAATACCCTTACCAGAGATTACGTGTCCTAGATAGGTCACTTCTGGTAACCAGAATTCACATTTTGAAAATTTGGCATAAAGGCGATGCTCTCGAAGTTTCATCAATACCAGCCTTAGATGCTCGGCATGTTCTTGTTCATTCTTCGAGTAGATGAGAATATCATCGAGGTATACCACAACGAATTTATCCAAATACTCCATGAAGATTGAGTTCATCAGTCGAGAGAAGGTGGCTGGGGCATTGGTTAGCCCGAAGGACATGACGGTGTACTCATATTGGCCATAACGAGTAACAAAAGCCGTTTTTGGAATGTCCCCATTCTTAATCTTGATTTGATGGTATCCCAACCTCAAATCCATTTTGGAGAAGACTGAGGATCCAGCGAGCTGATCGTACAGGTCGTTGATCCTGGGGAGCGGATACTTGTTCTTTATGGTGACCAGATTAACTAGTCGGTAATCTACAACCATCCGATCCGTTCCGTCTTTCTTCTTGACGAAGAGGATGGGACAAGCCCAAGGAGAAGAGCTAGGACGAATGAAACCTTTGTTCAAGGCCTCATCTAATTACTTCTTAAGTTCGGCTAGCTCCAGGGGTGCCAGCTTATATGGTCTTCTAGCTATTGGGACAGTTCCCGGAACAAGATCTATCACGAACTCTACATCTCTGTCAGGTGGAATTCCTGGCAGTTCCTCTGGAAAGACATCCGAGAAGTCATGGACTACCGGAATGTCCTCAAGTTCCAGAAGAGGGCTGGCATTTAAGGAATAGAGCTGGCATTTTGCAACTCGAGTGGAGACATTTACTATCTCACCGAGGGATGGGTAAGCTGGACATTTCTAGAATGAGTATCAATCTTGGCATAGTGAGCTGACATCCAATCCATGCCCAAGACGATATTAATATCTGAAGATTTCAAGGCTATCAATGAGGCTAGAAAAACTAGCCTATCTACTAGAATTTCATTGTCATAGGTTATCCTAGAGGTTTGCCATTTACTACCAGGGGTTTGGACAACCAATGGGATTGGCATATCACAAAAAGACATGTTATGCAACTGTGCATAACTTTCTAAAATGAAGGAATGAGAAGACCCAGTGTCAAAGAGAACAGACGCTGGGTGATGATTAACAAGAAGCGTACCCAGCATGACGTCGGGATCCTCTGCGGCTTCTTCTGCTGACACATAGTTCACACGGCCACGTGCATGAGTTGGCTTCACATAGTAAGCTTTGCCCGACTTGGCTTGCCCGACGGACTTTCCGGGTTGCTTGGCACCCACATTCTGAGGACACTCACGGGAATAGTGCCCTGGTTCTCCACACTTGTAGCATATCACTTGGTTGGCACATGGTGCAGCATTGCTAGCTGGACCACCATAAGCTTTTGCTGGAGGGTTGGCCTGATTCGTCGGAGGCGCCACGTAGGATGGCCTCGGAGTGTATCTTGGCGGCAGAGAACTGTTTGGAACCGACAGCCTGCGTTTTGGAAACGCGGAACCAGAAGATGAGCCAAAGTCACGGGAGTGCTTCCTTGTGGCCTCGAAGTCAGTATGACCACTCTCCGCACTGATCGCCTTGTTGACCAGGGCCTGAAAGCTTGCACACTCATGGAGGCGCAGGTCACGACGGAGCTCAGGGCTCAGACCCTTACGGAATTTTGCTTGCTTCTTAGCGTCGGTAGACACCTCCTCTGTTGCATAGCGGGCGAGATTACCGAACTCGAGGCTATAGGCATCCACAGACAACTTACCCTGAGTGAAGGCACAAAACTCCTCTCTCTTTCTGTCCATCAGGCCCTCTGGAATATGGTGCAGACGAAAAGCGGCACTGAAGTCTGCCCATGTGGCTACTGGTTCAGCAGGACGCATAGCTTCAAAGTTCTCCCACCACAGATTGGCGGGTCCTTCCAGGAAATACGCCGCAAAGGTCACCTTGTCGGCCTCAGACACATTCGCAGAGCGAATCTTGCATGAGATGCTGCACAACCAGTCGTCAGCGTCGAGGGGATCGATGGAATGATGAAACTTTGGAGGATTCAACTTCACAAAGTCATTGAGGGACACTGCGGCATTCCTAGGCCGTCGAGCCGTATTCTGCTCAATACGCTCTAACAGTCGGTTGGTCTCTCTTTTATTTCTCTCTGCCTCAAGCATCACTTCCACCAGAGAAGGCGGGTGAGGCAGGTCTTCCTGCGATGCTTGAATACCCTCGCCTTGCTCATGAGCAGGGGCATGGTTCAACCTGGTGAACACCATCCTCACAAACAAACTCATAGCTTAGACCAATATCATATCAATACTAGCTATGGATTAAGAATGTACTGAACACATGGAATGCGGAAATGAATATCCGAACAACATGGTAACAAGCAACTGCTATATATACACCATGGTTCATACACACCCTTACATAGTTCAGTACAAACTTACTCGAAGAGCAAACTACTGAAATTATGAAACTACTCATCAGAGGCTTACAAGCTTCCTATACATTATTTATCTAGGCCTCCGGAATTCATTTCACATTACATGCATACTTCACCAGTCATGCAGGACTGTGAACGTACGGCTACTACCATACTATCCTTCCGCTCACAGCTCAGGCATCCGCATAGAACATCTCATAGAGATTACCTCCATGACCTGGTAGCTCAACTTGCGGATCAGGAAACACTCTAGCCTGAGATCCCTGGGATCCATAAGGACACGGATGTGGCCTTGGTCCCCTGACTGGTGGTAAGAGGGGTCCCCGAAGAGGTGTGACTCCTCCTATAGCTGGCCAGTCAACGTGAGCCGGAAGATGGGTCCTAACAGGGTTCAGCATCTCCATCGCTCCATACCCTGTCTAGACTACCGGTGCCAGCTGCGTCAAAGCTGTCCACAGACGGGCACGGGTAGCATAAAGCTCCATACGGAGGGCACGAGCATCCCTGTCTCTGTTCTCTAGCATCTCAACAGTGGACTGCAGTAGTGGATCCTCCATAGAAGAATCAAAATAGACTCCACTGAGGTATCCCTCTTCACCAGGCTGAGAGGCTGGAACATAGCAGAACTCTGAATTCTGCAGCAGTGCATGTCTCGCTCTCATAATGGTCAGCATTGAATAGGCAGCTTCCTGTACTGCCATGTCAACGGTGACCCCCAACCCATAGGACCAATGGATTGGCTTCTTAGCTCCAGGGTAGTCTGGAAATACCCTAACAGTGCAGATATACTGGCTCTGGTTGAAGTCTCGGTACTGTTCCTGCACTGTGTATTCGGGGTACCAGCGGTAACCGCACACCGACATCACCCTGACCAGCATGGCCGTATGACCCGGCACATCAATGCACCTGGTCAGACGTACCACCTGACGAGAAGGACGGCCAGGCATCTGTAAATAGAGAGTAATGCAAAAGCATTAGAGCTCTGAATGAAAAATTGGGCAGCATAACGGCTGTAAATGCTCAAAAACAAATTTTGAGACAACCCAAAAATGGAATAGCATAACCACTCAACTATCAAGTTCAACTCCCTGATTATCAAACCTACTTCCTTTTCCTAGGAATGATAGAAACCACATATCTCTTGACCCTAGTCCTATAATCAACCGATCAGAACACGAGCCTAGAAGAAGATGAGTAACCTAGTCCTTAATTCCCGCAGAAAAGACGAGGATGACCAGAATAGAATAACTTGAGAAGAGAACAAGAGTCTTACGTTCCCTTCCACAAACAATTCCCTTATATATAACTAAAGCAATTCTAGACTCAACTTCGACCAGTTTGGCTTAGTAATCCTACAGTCAGTCAGGCTCTGATACCAACGCTGTCGGGACCCCGATCCTAAGCCATAGGAATCCAGCCTGTAACACATCGCATCCCTTTGTGGTCTCACGCACGGTTAACTACACGGCTGCAGCCTTACCTTAGCCGGGACTGTTTGCGTCTTTTGACTCACGTATGCGATAGTGTTGTTAGCAATCCAATGTCAAAGAACCCGGATCGACATGTCTAGTCATAAACCAAAGTGGCAGTACCGCACAAGGACAAGCATACATGACCCAACAAAGCAGGTGTCGGTCATCAGCGAATGTAGACGAGTCGTAGCATGCTACAAGGACTCCATTACATTGTGTGGCATTTCCCCAAAGGGGACAGACACATTAGCTAAGAAGGACACATGCCGGTCAACCAATGTGTCCGGAGCAGTAGCGAACTACCAAGGCTCATTGGATCACAAAGGGGCATTTCCTTGTAAGGTGTGCTACTAAAGTTCACGACTAAGTAATCGAACCCCATACATATCAAGTATGACACACGTACGCATGGCATACCGATATGTATAGATACATCGATGCCATCACAACATAACCATAAACATACAAGCTTTTATTAAAAAGGCTCGGAAGAGCCACACACATAATATTACACATTAAGGGTCTCACGACCCATAATAGCAGTCATTCAGTTACAAGCCAGCGGAAGAGTTTAAACTGTCTGAGTACAGACAGGGCAACTAGAAGGCACATGGCCTGACTATACTACAGATCCAACGTAGGGCCAGATCGTAGCTGGGACACTAGCTACTCGTCGTCGTCGATGTCTACGAAGAACCCTCCATTGGGGTCATTAGCAACCTCTGCAACATTTATTAAGCAAACATGAGTACGAAGGTACTCAGCAAGACTTTTAGGATAACTAACTACTCATGCAAGGTATCAAAAGGTATTGTGGGGTTTCATGCGGAAAGCCAGCATTTGACTCGTGGCTAGACAACTTGCATTTTTAAATAATTTTGACAACTTGATTTCTCGCACACGAGTCCACTAACACCACAACAATACACTATCGTGGAATCATTCCGTCTCCGTACGGAAATGCCGTCCACGACACTCACGCTTATCTTGGCAATTTTATGAGTAGCCACTGAAGTTATCTATGAACAACATATGTCTCCATGTAGTCCATATCCGCGGACGCGGCTATTTGAATAGATCATAACCCTGCAGGGGTGTACTTCGTCACACACGCTCTCGCCACTTATCGCCATGTGCACGTCATGCACCTCGGCAACCTTCAAGCGAAAGCCCAGCGAGGGAGTCGGCCACGACCGTTAACCACACTAGTGCCTAGTCCAGGTTTATCGCCTATCTGAGAGTAACCCGTACGGAAGTCCGGCCGGGGTTTCCGCCACGGCCTCAAACGATGTGCGCAGGGTTCCCAAGCCCACCATCTGGGTGCCACTTGGTACACCGTGCCACTGCCTACCGCATCACAGCCCACCTCTCAGGTCAGCACCATGCACGGCCTCCAACATTACTATAAACACCAGAAACTACTTGCAATTCCTGGACCGAGTACTACGCGGTTAATAGGCCGAGCGGGGTCATTTTTCAGGGCCCAGCATGTGGTAGTATCTAGTCTTGGATTACATACACGGAACTCAGTTCCTATGGACGGTTCCAATGAAACAACCCGCCATGTACTCCTACACAGCCTTTCACGGGTACCTTTACCAAATCAAGTTCAACACACAACCTTTGCTTACCGAACACATTCCACAATTCTGTTCATCTCCCAGATGACAGACCATACACAACTCTAAGCATAGCATGCATAGCAGGATAAGGCACATCATAGCTCAAGCAACTACCAGGTATACTAGGTTGCAAGGTTCGGCTATTTACTGTGACAAGGTTAGGTCATGCAAAGGAAGTGGGTTCAACTATCGTCGCAGAAGCAGTTGAAGCATTTGATCTTAATGCAATAAATAGGTGCAGGAGCAAGAACATGGGATTTATCGCGATGATCAAAAGGGTTGCTTGCCTTGTTGCTCAGAGGAGGAACGATATCCGTCAGACGGATATTCGGTGGAATCCGGGGGTGCGGAGCCTACCGAAATGAATGGCAACAATCAATGACAATCATATGCAAACAAGATGATGCATGAGCATGGCATGAGAATGCAAAGTGATAGGTTATTACAATCAACATGTATTAGGTTTAGAGTTGATTTGAATCACATTCGAATATCAATTCAAACGGGGTATTCACGGGTACCGGTTTAATTGATTCGACCTTATGCTCAGATCAACTTGATGTTAGCATGCATGAGATGTCATGTTATGGTACTGATTTGTAACTAGGACAGTGTGTGATCATGGCATTCATAATGAAATTTGAATATTTTTCCAAATTCCATTTATGAAGTAATTATAAGAATGGAATTATTCATTATTATTCATGTTAGGGTTCTGTAACTTTTTCAAACATGAATGAAAATAGCATATTCAGATTCCTTGAATTTTTCTGATACTTTTTCATATATAAATTATTTTCATTGGAGTTACAGATTAATTTGTATGAATTTTTGAAGTTTTAAAAATTTCTGGAATTATTTTTATACTGGAAATTCTCTTTATTGCATCAGCCTGACGTCAGTAGGTCAGCCGACCTATTCAGGTCAAACCTGACAGGGGGGACCCACTGGTCAGCCTCTCTGGGACTAATCCCGCGCTGACCAGCCCCTAAAGTGAGTTGACTTGGCCTTGGGCCCACTGTCAGCGAGAGATTATGCTCCTAATCTACTGGATTAGCTTTGCCACGTCGGCCCGCACCGGAGCATGGCCGACGGCGACCACGGGCGTGGCGGAGGGCTCGCCGGAGAGAGCTACACAGCGCATCGGCCGTTGGTTTTGGGCGTAGAAAGGACCTACAGGTAGCTGGTGCAATGCCGCATCTAGCGGGGGCATCAGGGGAGGCTAGGGTCGCCGGGAGAGGCGCCGGCGACGAGCCGAAGCGGCGGCCGAAGCTCGGCCTTCTACGAGCGATGGATCTAGGTCACGGGGAGGCAGCTGAAGGGCTCATCACACTCCTGGAGGCTCCAGGAGCTCGATCCCTAGCTCGAGCGCGTGGATCAGACACCACAGCGACGGCGATGACATGACCGGCAGCGAGGAGCTCTCGGCCTTGGTGGGGAACGGGGCTACGGTGCCCGGAAGAGCGTGGGGCGAGAGGGGAAACGACGACGAGCTCACGGCGGTTCCGATGGTGTTGTTGAGGGGCTCGGGGGTGCGCCGGAGGGAGCGAATTGACGGGAGAGGTCCGACGGCCGGAGGTGGAAGACGATGGCGTTGGGGCGATGCAGAGCTCGGGGAAGCTTCGGCTTCTGTAGAGAGGACCAGCTCGACGAGGCGAAGCTGCTGGACTACTTGGAGGAAGGTTCCCGTGGCTAGAAGCGCTGCGGGTCGAGCTCGAGCTCGTGGTAATGGCCGCAGCAGTAGGGAGGAAAAGATCCGAGAGGAGGGGGAAACCGGTGCTGGGGAATGGATAGAGGAGGCCCCGGGGAGCTTATCCCCGTTGTCGTGCTGTCCCGGGGGCTCTGGAGCTCGCCACGGCGAAGCAGGAGGTGGAGGGGGCCGCCGTGGTCGATCTCCCCTCTGCTAGAAGGCACAGGAAGAAGACGACCCTGCCCCTCGTGGGCTGGGCCTCCTCAGGCGACAGGTAATGTTTTTCTTCCTCTTATTTATTTTCTGTTTTGTTCTGTTTTGCTAACTAATGTTTTGCTATTTATTTCAGCTCCAAAATGGTGGTAAAAACTATTTTAAACACAGCTGAATATTTGTTATAATATTCCCAACCATTTCCAAAGTTTTCAACATTTTTGAAAATTTATAGTTTCTGATTTCAAATTTAAAACTTGAAACCAGTAGCTTTTTGCATTTATTTAAAATGCTTAAAGTGTCAAGAAAATAGTTTTCTCCAATGCTCATTTACTTTCATGATTTATCAGAAAGTTTGAACATTTCTTGAGGCCATTTTGGGTTCATTGATTTTAACTACTTTGAGTTTTCCTTTATTTAAAGTAGTGGCTAGGGTTTTGAGTTTTTCCTTTGCCACTTTCTTGTTCTTGATGGAGAATTATTAGATGCAAATGCAAAGAAGACATGAGCACAAGACTAACTTGCTTAAGGTGTCAGGGATGTGACATGATAATTCTCTATTGTTCATGCTATAATTGTATAAACCAGAAACCATAATACATGTGTGAATATATAGATCACAATGTGTCCCTCGTGAGCCTCTAGTTGGCTAGCTCGTTGATCAATAGATGATCATGGTTTTTGATCATGGACATTGGATATCATTGATAGTGGGATCACATCATGGGGGAATGATGTGATGGACAATATCCAATCCTAAGCATAACACTAGATCCTGTTGTTCGTCTGCTAAAGCTTTTCTAATGTCAAGTATCATTTCCTTGGACCATGAGATTGTGCAACTCCCGGATACCGTAGGACTTCTTTGGGTGTATCAAATGTCACAACGTAACTGGGTGATTATAAAGGTGCACTACAGGTATCTCCGAAAGTATGTATTAGGTTGTACGGATTGAGACTAGGATTTGTCACTCCGTGTGACGGAGAGGTATCTCTGGGCCCACTCAGTGTGACTAAAGAGTTAGCCACGGGATGATGTGTTATGGAACGAGTAAAGAGACTTGTCGGTACCTAGATTGAACAAGGCATAGGGATACCGACGATCGAATCTCGGGCAAGTATCATACCGGTAGACAAAGGGAATTGCTGACGGGATAGATTGAATCCCCGACATCGTCGTTCATCCGATGAGACCATCGTGGAACATGTGGAAACCAACATGGATATCCATACCCCGCTGTTGGTCATTGACTGGAGATGTGTCTCGGTCATGTCTGCATGTGTCCCGAACCCGTAGGGTCTACACACTTAATGTTCTATGACGCTAGGATTATAGGGAAATAGTGTACATTTTTACCAAAGGATGTTCGGAGTCCCGGATGAGATTACGGACGTCACGAGGAGTTCCGAAATGGTCCGGAGGTATATATTGATATATAGGAAGTGAGGATTTGGTCACCGGAATTGTTTTGGGTGACACCGGTAATGTATCGGGACCACCGGAAGGGTTCCGGGTCTACCGGGAAGGGCCTACAGCCACGAAAGGGTATTTGGGCGTAAAGGTGGATGGGAACCAGCCCAAAGTGGGTTGGTGCGCCACCACCACCCAGCCCAAGGCGCAAGGGGGTAGGTGGGCCAAAACCCTAGGACGTGGGGGCTTGCCTTGGGTGGCAAGCCACCCCTAGGGCTGTCGCGTCTTTGCCCTAGCCTGCCGCCCTTACCTCCCATCTAAGGGGGCAGCCGCACCACCTAGGGGAAACCCTAGGGTGGCCGGCCCCTCTCCTATATATACCAAGTGTCTTGGTTTTGTCACGGCAGATGTCCTCGTGAAAGGACTTAGTGATGGAGCCATCACACCTTTGTGGCGACTCAAAGGGGTTGAGCAGAAGTGAGACTCAGGTTTACCCAGGTTCGACCACTCCAATGGAGGTAAAAACTTATGTCCTGCTTTGTGTGTATTGATGGTGGATTCGATTACAAGGAGGGCGTAACTCGCCTGACCTAGCTCTCGATGGATTGTAACTTAACCTATCTGCCCTAGGGACGCACCTTTATATACATGTCGAGGCACTAGGGTTTACAAAGTCCTGGCCACATTACAAATCGTGGCCTGCCATATCTCTAAACCGCCGTGTCTTCCAAGCTAGGAAATCTCCACGACGACTTATCTTATCCATAAATCTTGAACCTCCCTTTAGGCTCATGGGCCCTGGCCGGCTCTCCGTTGAAGTTCTCCTGACGCATCTCAAACCCTGGGCCAAGGCCTATCTTGATCATGAATGTTGAAACACCGTTCACCTGACCCGACCCAATAGGGCGGGTCATACCGCGGGTAATATCCCCAACATTAGGCCCTAGATTGACTTGAATTCATTCACGCCAATAAACCTTCATACTTGTCTATGGCGATTCACACGATCTCTGACCTTTCTTCTTCAACGAGTGACAAGCCGCCAATCTTCATGAGTCGCCTGAGTTGCCAGGTCTTTTATTGATGATATCATCTTCTCCACTATTCCAGGAATCTTGATGACATCACTTCCAATGGATCTTTTGTCTTATCATGTTGTCCCGAGAATATAGGCGCCATAATTTCTGATTTTCAATGCACCTCCTTGACTCCCGCGCCTGCCGTTTCGATTTCTTCCCCAGGTCTTTAAATAGCCGCGGGGGAAAGGGGCAGCCCCACATAGCTCTATTACATCGCCTCCACTACGTCTTCTTCCTCGAACTCGCATCGCGAACGCCATGCCGCAATCGGACCTATGCTTCGGACCGGCCGCTTCTCGGGATGATCTAGGGCGTGGTCTTTGGCATAAACCTCCATGGCCTGCTTTCGTCGTCACCTTCATTCAACAGGAAACTCCTTCTCCTCCAGTAGATCTAAATCTCGAACCTCCGTAGTTCTTAGGGTAGCACCGGAACTCTATGAGCATTTGCTCGTCGCACCATCGTCCCGTATAGGTACGGTTCTTAGATCCTAAATTTTAGCAAAGAACTGCGGTAGTCCCATCAAAAATCCTTGGTAAATCTGTTGTCCCCCCCATTGTTTCACAGGACCACCACACCGCTCCATAGTGTCTCTATGTTCTTAGCACTTTTATTTTGGCAGGTTATTTTCCTCAATAGAATCACTCGTAGATCCGTGAACTTTGTCTTGGCATTAGAAACGTGTTTATCCTCGATTAGAAATATTCTAAGTAAATTTTTAGAATCGCAACCATCCCTCAATGTTGTGGCTAGTCACAATCCCCCTTTAGACATGATCTCAGCTGCTCGCCGGCGAGTTACCATTTTGTAGGTCCTGACGACCCGCCAATCCCTCTTATGCAGATATTCGTCCCCCTCTTTTTAAGCTTGCTGTGATGGGTTGCATCTCCAAGTGCAAATGGTTACCGACAGAAGTTGATGACGCCTACCTCGCAAACTTTGTGAAAGTGGGCAATCTTGCACCCAAAGAAACGATCGTCTAGCGAACCGCCCAAGGAGAGCAACGTCCGCAACCCGCTGAAGGGGAAGTAGTCGTTTTTGCTGATCACCTCGAGCGAGGCTTCACATAGCCCGACTCAGAGTTCTTCAGGGACACCTTGCATTTCTTCAACCTCCATCCCCAAGACTTAGGTCCAATCTCCATCAGCAACCTTTGCCAGTTCCAAGTGTTCTGCGAGGCTTTCCTGCAGATAAAGCCTACTCTACTTTTGTTCAGGAAGTTCTTCTATTTTAACCGCCAAATAGAGTTTGCCAACGGCCCCTACCTAGATCTTGGGGGAGTCAACATCCAGTGACGACGAGAATGCGAGTTCCTGACTGCTGCATTGGCCAGTCATCCCAAGGGTTGGGCAAGAACTTGGTTTTACTGCCGTGACACCTCTCCACCCAATGAGAACCCTTTACTGGGTTTCAGGGAGGAACGTCTGCCCATGGATTTCAAGCTGCCTGAAAAGCTAACCGGAAAGGAAGAAGATTCATTTGTCTTTGTCTTTGCAAAGCTCATGTCCCTTACCGCCAATGGTCTTACTGGGATCGATCTGATCCGCTGCTGGGAGGAGTGGAGAATTATGCCTTTGAGCCGCCAGAATGGCTTAATGTGTGAATTCAATGGCGACTTAAACCACCTCAATGCTTCTACAACGTGAGGCTTGAAGAAGAAGATATTGCTGAAATTGTGAAGAAGCTAAGTGGCGAGCCTGTTGAGAACTCCTACAAAATCGGGCTAAAACCTTTCTGCGTTTCTAACCCGGCTCTAGAGGTAAATCGTACATTAGCCCCCAAGTGTCAGGGATGTTGTTTGCAATGTGCATGAAACATGCTTTCCCTGATGTTTTGCAGGAATCATTGACTCGGGCCGACTCAACTGTGGTCGGCTTGAAACAAAGTCTGGCTGAGAAGCAGGACGCTCGAGATAAATTTGAAGAGACGCTTGACCTTGCACTGGCTGACATGGAAAAAATGAAGGCAAATCACAAAGAGTTTGAGAACAAGGCCAACACTGAGCAAGCCACCTTACTGAAAAGGGCAGAACAGGCTGAAGAGAATGAAAGCAATGAAAGCAATGTTCAGAACAGGCTGAAGGGATTAAAACATCATATCTCAAAGATGGCCCACGCCGTGTTCAATAAGTATACACTATTTCCTTCTAAACGCGTGTTGTAAGATCCTCCGACGACTTTTGATCATGCATCTTTACTGCAGGTCCTCGAGCCGCCACTCTTCAAGACGATTGTATTTTAAAGTTGAAGGCAATCTATACTTTGACAGAGCAACTGTACACCGGTGGCGTGATGACTATGAAGGCCGTCATGGGCGACAAAGAGCCCGTAAAATGAATCAAATATATGCTGGGATGCTTGTCCATGCTGCCACCCCAAATAGAGGAGCTGAAGAGGTCAGCCGCCCGTAAAGGAGAACTCACCACCTTGAGCCGGTGCTTGGCCTATGCTCCAGAGCTTAAGCCGAAGGAAATAACTGGGGGATTTCCAGAGCTTAAAGACGACGGGTCAGAATTTACCGAAGAGGATTACCATCGCTGTGTGAAAGAATCTCGCTTCGCGGCGACTCAAATGGAAGACGGCCTGGATTTATCCAAATATCAGGCGACTTATGATGAGCATAGCAAACGGGTTACTTCTCCGTCATATGAAATTACCGTTCTGACTCTGGAGTGCTATAAGCATCCTTTTGACTCTGATGCCGATCTGTCCACCATCTTGACTGACGAAGATGGGTTCCATGCCTTGACCAATTGCAATGGTAAATTGGGCGACTTAGAGATCCAAGATGGCGAAAGCTCGAGGTAGGATAATTCGGAGGCAGCTTGATCTAGGAGTTACTTGAAGATCACCCACAGAATTTAGTTTAAACATCCAACGCCAGGTTATGTCACCTGATATGGCCTTCTGAGACATGTAATAGGCTAGAGATGGAAACAATATTCTGATACAAATGTACCTTTTTCTAACTTCGAAGTTTTACCCTTTCATTAATACGAATCGCCTTACCAGGTGTTTTTGCCATGTCTAATAGATAATCACTTCTCTTGTTTGTCAGAGAAGAAAAGATAAGTCGGCTCAATGAGTTGCGGCGATTTAGAATGGAGTTTTTATAAAACTCTTAGTTATTATGCTACAAAGATACTTTGTAGTCATAAAGGTTACTCGCTCAATGAGTCACGATAGGGTAGGACGAGTTTGCAAGACTCTAGTGCTACCCCAGGAAGGCTTTTGCAACAACATGAGTTGTTTAGACCGGATGATCAGGCGCGAGTCAAGCTTCAGTGATGCAGGTTCAGTGAACCCATGGTTTTTATATTTTCCATATGCCGGTTCCCACTAGCACCCTTCATGTTTTAACCTAGGGAAGTTCAGGGTCCAAAAAGTGGATTGATTCGCCAAGAGTTCATGGGACCATCACGCGAGTCGCCAAACTCACAGTCTAGTATAATCATTGTAACGCGTTAATTTTTCGCTAGCCAAGAGGGTATTCACGCTGAACTCAATGAGTAGAAGCCCCCAAGTGACCTATGATTAGGGAAAAGCAAGATATAGGATTACAGAAGCATTTACGCTCTTACTGCTAAAGCACTTGGGAGCTAGTAGCCCCCAAGTAAGCCGGCTTGATTCACAAAACCATATGGGGTGCCTATGTTTGAACCGTGCAACGTGGCAACTTTGGTCCTCTTAGGCGTACCAGCATCCAGTTTTGAAATATGCGCAGCATAGCGACTTATGCTCTTTGATATTGATAGCATCCATGCTTGGACGACTTATGAAACCATAAAGACTCATGCTCTCAAGAAGCTGAAACGACAGAGACCCCAAAGTTCGTCGGCGCCAGCTTTATTGCTATACATATATAGAAAGTGATTACAATGTTTAAGCTATGTGTACTAATAAGGAGCCAGTGGCTCTAAGTAAAATAAGGCCGCAAGTGGGCAATGTTCCAAGGCTGGGTTGTTTCAACCTCTGTAGTTGGCCTATCTGGGCGAAGATCTACCAGGTAGTAGGAACCATTGTGAAGACTCTTGCTGACGACAAACGGTCCATCCCACGGAGTGGATAGCTTATGCGTTCTAGTATGACCCTGAATCAAATGGAGCACTACGTCGCCCTCCTAAAAGACTCGGTTTTTGACTCGGCGGCTATGATAGTTTCGCAAGTCTTGCAGGTAAATCGCTGACCATGATGTTGACAAGTCGTGTTCCTCCTCCATGGCATCCAAATAATCTTGACACGCCACCTCATTGTCTTACTCAACATAAGTGGTGACTCGTGGCGAGTCATGCCTAATGTCACTTGGTAACACCGCCTAAGCTCCATAAACCAAGAAAAAGGGCGTGTAACCAGAAGATCGGTTAGGGGTAGTTCTGACGCTCCATAAAACCGAAGGCAGCTCTTCAACCCAACATCCTGGGGTACATTCCAGAGGAACCATAAGTCGGGGCTTGATCCCCCGCAAAATTTCTTGATTCGCCCTCTCTGCCTGTCTGTTAGATTGGGGGTGTGCAACTGCAGAGACATCAAGCCGGATGTGCTCTTTCTCAAAAAATTCTTGCATGGTGCCTTTGGATAGATTATTACCATTGTAATTAATAATACTATGAGGATACCCGAAGCAAAAAAATCAACTTCTTGAGGAAGTTGACGGCCGTGTCTGCATCGCAACTACTGACCAGCTTTGCTTCAACCCACTTGGTAAACTTGTAAACTGCCACTAGTAGGTGAGTCTTTTTGTTGGATGACATATTTAAGGGGCCAACCATGTCCAGTCCCCAGACCTCAAAAGGCCATGTAATTGGGATCATGCATAGTTCCTGAGCCGACACATGCACCTGACGCCCAAACTTTTGGCATCCGTCACATCTGCGCACTATGTCCTTAGCATCTGCATGGGCTGTTAACCAGTAGAATCCATGCCTAAAGGCTTTGGATACCAAAGAGCGCAACCCGGCGTGATGACCACAATCATCTGCGTGAATCTCGTTAAGAATCGCACCCCCTTCTTCAGACAAGACACACCTTTGAAAGACTCCAGAAGTGCTTCGCGTGAACAACTCGCCTTTATGCATAACCATGGATTTGCATCGCCAGATAATTTAGCGGGCCAGCAACTCATCAGCAGGTAACTCGCCTCGCGCCACATATGCCATGTAATAGACCGCCCAATCTGGAGTGGCGCAGAGAGCCGCCACAAGTTGATACTCGGGGTCATGAACTGCTATATCCTCCTTAGAAGGTAATTTCACCGATGGGTTATGCAAAATATCCAAAAGACGTTAGGGGCAACCGGTTTAGCTGCGACCCGAGTCGTGAAAGAGCATCAGCTGCCTCGTTGAGTCGATGATCAATATGATCGACCTGATAACCATGAAAGTGACCCACCACATCTGACACAGCACGCCTGTAAGCCGCCATCAAATGATCTCTGGAATCCCACGTTCCAGAGACTTGCTGCGCCACCAAATCAGAGTCGCCCAGGCATCTAACTCGACTGAGGTTCATGGAGCAAAGCTTCGTATTCCGCCACGTTGTTGGTACACAGAAACATGAGTCGGAGGACATAGAAAAATTTGTCACCCTGAGGTGAAGTTAATACCACACCAGCCCCCGAGCCTTCCAACTGTCTAGACCCGTCAAAATGGATAGTCCAATACGTGTGATGAGGTCTATCTTCTGGAATTTGCAGCTCCGTCCAATCATTGATGAAATCTACTAAGACATGATATTAATAGTTGTGAGGGGCGTATATCTCACATCATGAGGGCCAAGCTCGATTGCCCACTTAGCAATTCCCCCAATTGCTTCATGGTTTTGTATGATGTCGCCAAGCGGCGCTGAGCTGACTACTGTGATCGGGTGCTCCTCGAAATAATGTTTCAGTTTCCGACTCGCCATGAAGATCCCAAAAACCAACTTATGATAGTGTGGATAACGCTGTTTGGAAAGTGTTAAGACTTCGCTGATAAAGTATACCGACCTTTGAACCAGATATTCCTTTCCCTCTTCCTTGTGCTCGACAACTACTGCAACGCTTACTCCTTTAGAGTTGGCAGCAATGTACAGGAGCATAGGCACTTTGTCAACAGGAGCGGCTAAAATGGGTGGCTTAGCCAATTGTTTTTTCAAGGCTTCGAAAGCTTCATTGGCCTCATCCACCCAGACAAAACGGTCTGTTTTCTTGAAGATTGATAAAGAGGGACGATCTTCTCCCCAAGTCGACTTATAAAACTTCTTAGAGCCGCAATACGACCCGCCATGCGCTCAACTTGTCTGATATTGGTCGGCTTACCAAGTGAAGTAATTGCCTTGATTTGGTCCGGGTTAGCCTCAATGCTTTCTTCTAACACCAAGAAGCCCAATAATTTCCCTGCAGGAACACCGAAAACACACTTGGTCAGGTTAAGCCTCATGTGATACACACATAAATTGTCAAAAGTCCCCTTAAGGTCTTCCAAGAGTGACTCTTTCTTCTGGGATTTCAGCACTATGTCATCAATGTAGGCACGAACATTGCATGCAATTTGTCTGTGTAGGCAATTCCGGATGCAACATGATAAGTTGCCCCCGCGCATATGAGCCCAAACGGCATAGACACATAACAAAAGGCACCGAAGGGAGTTATGAACGACACCTTCTCCTGATCCTCCAAAGACATTTTAATCTGGTGGTAACCTGAGTATGCATCCAAAAAACACAGCCGCTCGCAACCCGCCGTAGAGTCAATGATTTGATCAATACGAGGGAGGGAGAAAGGATCTCTTGGGAAAGTTTTGTTGAGGTCGGTGTAGTCAATGCACATGCGGAAAGTACCATTCTTCTTGAGTACCAGAACTGGATTAGCCAAGCATTCTGGATGAAAAACCTCCACAATGAAACCATCGGCCAAAAGTCGGGCTACTTCCTCCCCAATCGCTTTACGCCTTTCTTCATTAAACTGGCAAAGATACTGCTAAATTGGCTTCAGATTAGGATCAATGTTAAGATGGTGCTCAACGAATTCTTTCGGTACACTCGACATGTCAGAAGGTTTCCATGCGAAGATGTCCCAATTCTCACAGATGAATTTGATGAGCGCGCTTTCCTATTTGGGATCCAGACCCGTCCCAATGGTGAATTGCTTGGAAGAGTCGCCGGGCGTGAAATCCACCAACTTAGTGTCATCTGTTGGCTTGAACTTGAGGGGCGTTTCTGAATCGATCGTGGATTTCTTGAGCGGAGTCATGTCCACCGGGTCAACATTGGCCTGATGAAATTTGAGTTCCTCAGCTGCGCAAGCTGACTCAGCATAAGCTGCGTCTCCCTCCTCGCATTCTTGAGCTATCTTCCGATCTCCACTGATCGTGATAGTTCCTTTAGGGCCTGGCATCTTGAGATTGAGGTAGACATAACATGGGCGGGCCATAAAATGGCCGTAAGCCGGCGGACCAAAAAGCACGTGGTTAGGACTCTTGATCTTGACTTCCTCAAACATGAGGGACTCGCTCCTGAAGTTGGACTCTGTGCCAAAGGCCACATTAAGATTCATCCGCCCAACAGGGTATGCCGACTTACCCGAGACAATGCCGTGGAAGACTGTCGAGGATGGCATCAAATCACCTTCCGAGAGATTCATTCATCAAAAAGTATCATAGTATAAGATGTTGATGCTGCTGCCTCCGTCCATGAGGACCTTGGAGAGGGTATAGCCCCCTACCTTTGGCGCCACGACCAAAGCTAAGTCGCCAGGGTTGTCAACCCAGGGCGGGTAATCCTCCCTACTCCCGACAATGGGCTACCTAGACCAATTGAGGTACCCGGGGAGCGTCGGATCAATGACGCTGAAGGTTCTGTGCCTGACCTTTTGGTCACTTTTGCTAGTGCTGGTGGTGAACACGTGATACTGCCCGCTGTTCAACTGCTTAGGGTTTTTCTGGAAGCTGCCGCTGTTATTCTGCTGCTGGGAGCCACCTTGTGGAAGTTGCTTCTGAAAACCGCCCTGCACATTATATTGTTGACTGTTCTGGACCTGATACTGCCCAACATTAGCATGTGACCCGCCCTGTGGGCCTGGGTTAGGAAAACCACCAAACAGGTTTCTGTGTTAGCCGTCCGGACTGAGCTGATCCGGGTGTCAGCCATGACTTCCTCCTTACCCGTTTTTGAGCGCTTCGGCATGAAACTCCTGCATCACATAACAGTCTTCCCAAGAATGGATGGATGCACCTTCTGCGGTGGTATGTTGTGGGACGGGGCCCTTGAGCATTTCGTGATAGTTGCGTGGCTTTTTTCCCGCTGAAGCCCCTCTTCTTCTGACGTTGGTTAACATTCCCAGTGTTAGTATTGGCGACGAACTTAGCGGCACCTTCCTGCTGCCTTTTCTTCCCTTGACCCGCGGGGTTGTAGTTGCCTCGCCCCTGGGACTAAGAGTAGCCTCTAAATGACTCCCCCCTCCTGGCGGTGCTGGTCTTATCATGATCCTCCCCAGGATCTTTGGTATCATCTGACTCGGCGTACCTTGTCAGAGTGTCCATGAATTCCCCCATATCCTACACTTTGCGCTTGAGTCTCCCAAGCTTCAACACCAAAGGCTAGTAGTGACACCTTTTCTCCAAGATCAGCATGGCCTAAGCCACCGAAATGCCATCCGATGAGTGGATCACCTTTGCAACCCGTTGCGTCCAATGATGGGTTGACTCATCTGGGTGCTGAATGCAGTGCCGTAAGTCGACAATAGTCATCGGGCGCTTGCAAGTCCCTCTGAAGTTTTTGACAAAACATTCGTTCAACTCGGCCGAGGTGTTGTTGGAGTTTGGAGGTAGGTTCTTCATCCAAGTGTGCACTGTCCCTTCAAGCATCATCGTAAAATACTTGGCACATACTGCCTGTTGGACCACCGCCGTTTTCAACATCTAAATGGCGTTCCTTGCCTCTACCTCAGCCAAAGAGTTTTTGTGGATGGGAAGAGATTCAAGGTTGCGGGTTGCCACTAGCACGTTGTCAACGGGGTTTGAAAAGTGACCCCGCGGCGTCTGAAAGCGTGGTCCTTGAGCCGGGCCGGCTGAGGTGCCTGTGAGTTGGGCGGCGGCTGAGTCGGGTAAATGCGCTAGGCAACTTGCCATGGCCGGTTAGGCTCCATCCCAGGCGTATGTGGGCTATGAAAGAGTCGAGTTTGGTTCAGATCGGCTGGCAGCTGATTGCAATGGCTCCTCTGGTGAATCACATCGGAAGATCGTTGTTGTCGTTCAAGTCGCCATCCCTCAACACTTAGCCGCTCTGTCTCCGCGGTGATCTAGGTCTGTTTGGTTGCCATCCCTACGGCTTCACCTTCAATGTCGCGCTGGATTCTGGCCATCTCCTCCCTTAGTTTTGCTAACTTGGCGTCGACTTGTTCATGATTCTCCGCCGTCACAGTAATCGCCATGAGTTTGGCCACCTCTGCTACCAAATTTGCCATGGCTTGAGTCGGGGTCTTCCCTGATCCGCTGGCTTAATTGTTGCCAGCCACGTTTGGTTGAGGGGCCGCTGCTCCCGCCATGTAAATGGCGACCTGACGATGGGGTCCTTCAACGTCCTCGGAAATTGTCGCCTCAGGAAATCCCCCAAGCTGTCCTTCGTGGAGAGGGTAGATTAAATCTATGTCGCCCATGGACGACTCATCATCCGAGTTGACATGGGTGTTCTCCTTGATCATTGGCTCGTCCGGTAGGTCGGTTCCTTGCGTAAAACCAACGAAAGTGTGGTGTTTCCTGACCTGATGCTCGGCAGGATGGGCGTACCGGGTCGACTCGACGGTGTCGGTGAAGGTGTCTGTCTCAGGTACGGGAGCCCCAAACTTGCCAATGAAGACATGAATCTTTCCGAAGGGGACCCTGTATCCAGATTCGATTGAATCTGCCTCAGGCCCCCATTGAGAGTTGTCTATGTAGTACTTCCCATGGCGGCTCTTAGTCATGATGCCAACCATGTAGCTTCCAAACCCTGGAAGGGCTCCCTTTGAGAAGTCAACTCCACCGTGCTCTTGCCCCACGGTGGATGCCAACTGTCGTGGTTTTTTCATGGCAGATGTTCTCGTGAAAGGAATTAGTGATGGAGCCATCGCACCTTGGTGGCGACTCAAAGGGGTTGAGCAAAAGCGAGACTCAGGTTTACCCAGGTTCGGCCCCTCCGATGGAGCTAAAATCCTACGTCCTCCTTTGTATGTATTGATGGTGGATTCGATTACAAGGAGGGTGTAACTCGCCTGACCTAGCTCTCGATGGATTGTAACTTAACCAATCCACCCTAGGGACTCGCCTTTATGTAGAGGTCAAGGCCCTAGGGTTTACAAAGTCCTGGCCACATTACAAATCGTGGCCTGCCATATCTCTAAACCGCCGTGTCTTCCAAGCTAGGAAACCTCCACGACGACTTATCTTCTCTGTAAATATTGAACCGCCATCTAGGCTCATGCACTACTGGAATCCAGTTCTTTGCTGTCAGCCAGGTCTTTGCCGTCTGCTGGCTGATGGCAAAGAACCTCTTTGCCTTCAGTTGACACAAGGCGGACGACAAAGGGCTGACTGATGGCAAAAATACTATTTGCCATGTGTCGGCCTTTGCCGTCTGCCAGCGGACGGCAAAGAGACCCAGGGCAGACGACAAAGAGGATGGGTGGGTCCCATGCCTGCCATGTCCGACAGAAGGCTAACTTTGCCATGTGTCGGCCTTTGCCGTTTGTCGTGGGGCCCTTTGCCGTCGGGGGGCGGACGACTAAGGGGCCGACCGTGTAACGGCCGTCTACTTCCCGTCGCGCTCACTATCTCTCTCTCCCCCACACCGTCTCTCTCTCCCCCTCTTGCTAACTGTCACTCGCCCCCGCTGTCGCCCCGCCTCGCTCCCATCGGCGACCCCCTCCCTGCGGCGACCCCCTCCCCGCGGCTACCCCCTCCCCGCGGCTACCCGGCCCCTCCCCGCGGCCACCCTGGCCCCTCCCCACAGCGACCCCCTCCCCGTGGACACCCTGGCCCCTCCCCACGGCGACCCCTCCCCGCGGCGACCCCCTCCCCGCGGCCCTCCTCCCCCACCACCACACCTCCTCCTTGGTGAGTTCATTTTCTTTCTTTTTTTTCATTTCATTGCATCTGTTAGTTTAGGTTACTATCAGTGTTTATTAGGATATTGTTAGTTTAGGTTAATTAGGTTACTACTAGTTTAATGTTAATTAGGTTATTGTTAGTTTAGGTTAATTAGGTTACTATTAGTTTAGTGTTAATTAGGTTACTGTTAGAAGAGGAGGAGGAGGAGGAGAAAGAAGAAGAAGAAGAAGAAGAAGAAAAAGAGGAGAGAGGAGAAGAACAAAGAAAAGGACCCCGACCCCCGACCCCCCGCCCACGACCCCAGACGCCCGACGCCACCAACCCCCGACGCCCGACGCCACCAACCCCCGACCACCGACCCCCGACGATACTGACACCCGACTCCCGACCCCCGACACCAGATGCCACCGTCCCGCGACCCCCGACACCCGACTCCTTACCCCCGACGCCCGACGCCACCAACCCCCGACGCCCGACGCCACCAACCCCCGACCCTCGACCCCCGACCCCCGACGGCACTGACACTCGACTCCCGACCCCCGACGCCCGACACCACTGACCCCCGACTTCCGACGCCCGACACCACTGACCCCCGACCCCTGACCCCCGACGCTCGACACCACTGACCCCCGACCCCCGACGCCCGACGCCACTGAACCTCGACCACCGACCCCCGACACCCTACCCCCGACCCCCGACGCCACTACCCCCAACCCCGGGCCCGACACCTCTTTGGCCTCTTGTGGATCAAAAAGACCCCAACTCCCGACGCTAGCGACCCTTGACCCCCGATGACACTGACCCCTGACCATCGACGCATTTAACCCGACTGCCGACCACCAACACCCGACACCACCGACCCTCGACGCCACTAAGCCCCGACCCCCGACACCTCTTCTACTTTCTGTTGAACGAGAAGGTGCTTTTCGGCCTTCTAGAGGCCCACGGGGTCATAGTTTTGTAAATTATGAGTTAGGTCACATATTTTCCGATTATGTTAATTATAAAAACATCATATTTGTGTTGATCGTGTGAATTTCAATGTGCAGTTGTTCGACGCCTCCACGTGCGTTGGACGAGCACCGCCCTTGCGTTTGTTGGTGAGCACAAATGACTTCTCCTCCTACCACCTTAATTTGCTCTGTCCCGGCCTTCGTGCCGATGAAACTTGTTATCTATATGTTTCTTCAATCATTAGTATGCGTGACCAGTATGCGTCTCCCGTTCGAAAGGGCGACATCTATAAATATGCATTTCTTTGCATATTTATAACCGCCATCCTTTCGAATTGTCCAACATTATCCATGGACAACCCGAGTACGTGTAGATTGGGTTCGTTTTCCCTTATGCTGTGCTCTGGATCCGATGCAGAATTTCGTCAGTGCCTTCCTGTGGTTCTCCGGGTACACATCCTCTCTGCTTATTGCTGAGACGTGTATCAGGAGAACAGCGGGGAGGTGCTGCCGAAATTCGGCGTCGCATCTGGAGCATAGCATGGGAAAACAAACCCAATCTACAAGTCCTCGGGTGGGATTAGGACCTATCTTTACCTATTAGCGTGTAGGTTACATGGACGTAATAACACTGACAAACTTGATTAGCGTATGAATATAGATGATGAATTATATATTTATTTCTTGTGCCCCCATAGGTAGCTAGGCAACATGAGTGATCGTGCTTGGATGTACACTGGTCACCCTAGTCAGAAAGACATGACCCATGAATGGTGAACAAAAACCAGGGTGTTTGTGAGAGCCGCATTTGCAAATGGCCAGCAACAAACATGGTGCTCCCGTCCCAACTGCGACAACTGGAAAAAGAAAACAGAGTTTGAAATGGGTAAACACCTGAAGAAGTGGGGTTTTACGCCTAATTATACGGTGTGGACTTTTCATGGTGAGTCTGACCAACGTGCCAGAGCTGAGGTGATTAGTCGTCACACCGACGAGCATGGTACCGGGATTTAAGACATGGTGCAAGACTTTGATGATGCTCGGGATTCGGACGATGAGATGGAGGAATCTGCACAGGCCTTCTATGAAATGTTGGAGTCTTCAAAACGTGCTCTCCGTGAGCAGACTGGGCTTTGTTAGCTGGATGCCATCGCGCAACTAATGTCTCTAAAGGCTCAATTCAACCTACGCAGAGAATGCTACGACGCGATGATGCCGATATTTGGACGCTTTCTACCCAAAGGCCATGTACTGCCTGCAAACCTGTACCAGTCAGAGAAAATCCTCCGTGTACTTAAGATGCCCTATGAGAAGATACATGCCTGTGAGAATGGATGTGGCTTATTTAGGCTTGAGTATGCGGCCTTGAACTATTGCCCCATTTGCAATTCTTCCAGGTATATTGTGGCAGACAACGGTATGGGTGAGAAGAATCAGACCAAAATCCCCATTAGTGTTCTTCGGTATCTACCAATCGTACCAAGACTTCAACGTCTTTTCATGGTTAAAGAGACGGCCAGACAGATGACATGGCACAAATTGGGCAAAAGAACCAAACTAGATGCGGATGGGAACAAGAGGCTAGTACACACTTCAGATGGTTTTGCGTGGAGGCACTTCGATGCATTACATAAGGATAAATCAGAAGATCCAAGGCAACCTAGAGTTGCCATCAGCACGGATGGGTTCAATGTGTATGGTATGACGGCAACACAATACAGTTGTTGGCCTGTATTTTTCATTCCACCAAATTTGCCACCGGAGAGATTATGAAAAGAAAAAACATTTTCCTGACTTTGATAATTCCAGGGCCCAACTATCCGGGGAAGAATATGAATGTGTACATGCAGCCGCTTAAGGATGAGTTGCAAGAAGCCTGGGATAATGGGATCAAGACCTACGATGCGGATACCAAAAGAAATTTCAAAATGCATGTGTGGTACATGTACTCGACGCATGATTATCCGGCGTTTGCACTATTCGCTGGCTGGTGTGTGCATGGAAGGTTCCCGTGCACCACATTCAAGGCAGCTCTTCAGTTCCATTGGCTGCAGGCTGGTCGCAAGTATTCTTGCTTCGACATGCATAGACAATTCCTGGATCCTGACCATAAGTTTAGAAAAGACAAGAAGAATTTCATCAAAAGGTAGAGTTTTCAAAAACACTTCACCAGCTGCGTTGACAGGCCAACAGACCCTTGATCAGTTAAACGCTCTCGAGCCTGATCCTTTGCATCCAGGATACTTCAAAGGGTATAATACGGAACACGCCTGGACTCACAAGTCATGCTTATGGGATCTGCCTTACTTCAAAGACCTGCTTTGCACACACAACATCGACGTGATGCACACTAAAAAGAATATTGCGGAGGCCATTTTTGGTACATTGTTCGGCATATAGCGGAAGTCAGAAGATAATCCTAACGCTAGAATCAACCTGGAGGCTCTATGTGATAGACCGTTGCAAAACTTGCGACAACGGAAAGGAAAGCAAAGCATAGCGAAGCCAAAGGCATGGTTCAATCTTGAAAGGCCAGCTATGAGGGAAATGCTATTGTGGGTGAAAATGCGGTTGATGTTCCCCGATGGGTATGCTGCGAATCTAAAGAGGGGAGCGAGTCTTGAGAAATTGAAAATATTTGATCTGAAGAGTCATTATTGGCACATATGGATTCAGCGGGTAATGCCGGTGATGTTGCGTGGCTTTAACCCTGAGAATGAATGGCTAGTACTGGCAGAGCTGAGCTATTTCTTCCGTTCTCTTTGTGCGAAATAACTATCGCCTGGCGTGCTAGATGAAATGGAAGAGTTGGCGCCAGAGTTGATCTGCAAATTAGAAAAGATCTTTTCACCAGGCTTCTTTAATCCAATGCAACATGTGATTTTGCATCTCCCGACCGAGGCAAGAATGGGGGGGCCCGTTAAAAACCGATGGTGCTACTCAACTGAGAGGATGCAGAAGACGTTTCGAGCTAAGTGTAAAAATAAACGTAGAATTGAAGCATCGATGGACGAGGCATTCATTACTGAGGAGGCGGCAAACTTCGTGACAACACACTAGAAGCCAAAAACCATCATTTGCATAACCCGAAGCCTCGGTACAATGATGGCGATCCAAAAAAAGTTCGATCCAACCTCAGCCTATTCAAAGGTAAGCTCGCACCATCTGGTGCTTCAAAAGGGAAATCGTTGGATGTCGAAGAATTGCGGACCATTTCATTGTATATCTTCACCAACCTAACAGAAGTACGGCCGTACATCGAGTAAGTTCTCGGTAAATTATTGTTCCGCAACTTGTAATTGCTTTGAACTACTCTTATTCCCGGATATTTGATATAGTCGATACGTCGCCGAATTCCCGGATGGAGCGGTCATCGAAAAGGATTCCGTCGAAGAGTATGAGCTTCTCGCAAAGCATGGAGGCGACTATCCCGGTTTCATCTCTTGGTTCAAACAAAGGGTAATTAATTACCATTAAGGGCTCATTTGATTTCTTGGTCTAATTTGCGGTTAATGCATCCGTTCTTTCGTATTAAACTTGTAGGATGATGCAGAGTCTATGGACGCCGAGTTCAGACAAGTCGCTAATGGTTTTGACTATAAGGTCCGTTCATTTGACAAATACAACATCAACGGGTATCACTTTCGTACCTTTGGCAAAGAGCTATCTATGCCCGACCTAAAGACTACAAATTGTTCTGTCTCTGCTATCGGGGAAGGAGGCACCGAGTATTATGGAAGAGTTGAAGCAATTTATGAACTTCCATTCTATGGTGAAAAACCACCGACCGTCGTAGTCTACAAATGTTATTGGTTTGAGACGACGGAGACTAGAAAGAGGAAAAATGAAAGGTAGGAAGAAGAAGAAGAAGAGAAGAAGAAGAAGAGAAGCAGAAGGATAATAAGAAGGAGAAGAAGGAGGAGAAGAAGGAGAAGGAGCTCCTCCTTCTCCTTCTTCTTCCTCCTTCCTCCTTCTCCTTCTCCTTCTTATTTTCTTCTTCTTCTCCTCTTCTTCTCCTTCTCCTCCTCCTCCTCCTCCTCCTCCTTCTTCTTCTTTTACTTCTTATTTTCTTCTTGCTTCTTCTCTTTCTCTTCTTCTACGTAGCTTAGACTCATGCAAGAAAGACTAAATTGGCTAATTATCCTACAAAATGACATAATTAGCTTAGTTAGCTCCTAAATGACCTATTTAATAAAAAATGACCTATAGTTAGCTAAGTTCTCTCCTAAATGACATACACAACAGGAATCGGGCATTTTGCCGTCAGGACGCTAACGACGGCAAAGAGAGAATTACACACGGCAAAAAATGTCGTCAGACCATGTGCCCGCAAAGGGTAATTTTGCCGTCAGCATTTTTTTCACGCAGATGGCAAAAAATTTGCCGTTAGTGAAAATGGTTTGCCGTCATCTATTATGAGGCACACGGAAAAAAACCTAACAGAACCACCCGGATGGCGTTAACTCTTTGCCGTCATCCGACCGGAATACAAGACGGCAAAGATTACGGGTTTGCCGTCAGTTGTTATCAATACTACACAGCAAATAAATTTTCTTTAAAAAAATATAAACAACAATCAGGTGCAGATCTGGTCAAAGGCATAGATAGAATCTTTTACGAGCGGATTTTATAAAACATACATAGTCCATCGTCACTGAATGAACCAAAATGGCACAAAAGGGCATAACTACATCAGCCAACAAGTGGATATAAATTTACACAAAGAACCCTGACATTAACACAACTCCTAAAGCAGTCCTCGCGTATTACATAAAGAACCCTGGAACTAAGGATAAAAAGCAATCAGGTCCCTTGGCTTCTTCTCCACTGCATTGGACGCGGCACATCTCGAACAAGGCCAGCAGGCGGCGGGTGCGGGGCCACCAGGTGGCGTGTGCAGGGCCAGCAGGCGACGAATAGCTCCTCGGGCACCCCATCTGACTCCCGCAGCCGCGCCGGACGTATCTCACCGGATCCAGGGCCGGCCACCCGAAGGCCGACCTGGTGGAGGCGCTGGAAGGAGGCGGGGTCGCGTGAGAGGCGAGCTGCGGTGGCGTCGGGGAGCTGCTGAGGTCGCCAGATCCGGGGCCGAATCGATGGATTTGTGTCTCAGGTCGCTGGATCTGACGTGGTGGCCGCGGGGGTGGGGGCGTCGCCGCCGGCGACCTAATCCAGAGGGTGGGTGGTGGTGGGCGCGGGGGGTGGGGGCGTCGCCGCCGGCGACCTGATCCAGAGGGTGGGTGCTGGGGCGCGGGATGTAGGGGTGGGCGGTGAGACGCCGGAGAGAGGGGGTGGTTGGGCGTCGGAGGAAGGGGTGGGTGGTGCTGAGCGCGAGGGGGTAGGGGCTCCGCCGCCGGCGACCTGATCGGGAGGGTGGACGGTGGTGCATTGGAGGAGGGTGTGGTGGTCGGGCACCCGAGGGAGGGGGTGGTGGACGTCGGTGTACATGTGGGTGGTGGTGGGCGCGGGGGGTGGGGGCAAGAGGGTGGCAGATCGTGGCTGCTGATGGGGGAGAGAAGAGATGGAGACATGGGGTGGTGGGATGTGCGTCGGTGGGGTGGGGCTGAGGGTGTGGTGGATGGAAGAAGATGTGTGGTGCGGATACTGCCACATCATCGATCCACGTGATCGATCCGTGGGTGTTGTGATTCTTATTTTGCCGTCATCTAGTTACTTTTACAGACGGCAAAATTATTTTGCCGTCATCCAGTTATTTTTAAAGACGGCAAAATACGTCTTTGCCGTCATCCAGTTATTTCTACAAACGACAAAATATTTTTCCACCCACGACCATGTGTGGTGGGATGGGGTAGGTTGGTGTGTCTCAGATCTTGCCAGGTCATCGTTCCGCGTGATCGATCCGTGTGTTGTGCTTCTTCTTTGGCGTCATCACTTTCTATTACAGGCGGCAAATTATGTCTTTGCCGTCATCCGCTTATTTTTACAGACTGCAAAATAATTTTGCCGTCTGCAATTTTTATTATAGACGGCAAAATATGTTTACGCCGGCAGTCATTCTTTGCCGTCAGCAGCTGACGGCAACTAACGGTAAAAGTGCTTTTTACCGTCATCCACGAAGAAAAGTTGACGGCAAAGATCTTAACGACGGCAAATTACCTGATTCCCGTAGTGATAATAAGGCTTACGTAGGTGCAAGATGACCTATTCCCCCTAACTTAGGTATTAAATGGCCTATAATTAGCCTAGCTAGATCCAAAATGGCTTAATAAGCATAGTTTGCTTTGGAATGACCTATTTTACGCAAGTTAGCTCCAAAACAACCTATAGTTAGCTAGGCCTCCACCTAAATGACATAATTAGCTTAGTTAGCTCCAAAATGGTCTATTTATTAAAACATGACCTATACTTAGCTAATTATCCTCGAAATGACATAATTAGCTCCAAAAAGGCATTCTTAGGTAATTTAGCACAAAGAAGGGGACAAGAGGAGAAGAAAGAGGAAAAATGAAAGGCAGGAAGAAGAAGAAGAAGAGAAGAAGAAGAAGAAGGAGGAGGAAGAAGAAGGAGAAGGAGAAGGAGAAGAAGGAGGAGAGGAAGGAGGAGAAGAAGGAGAAGGAGTCCTTCTCCTTCTTCTTCCTCGTTCTTCCTCCTTCTCCTTCTCCTTCTTATTTTCTTCTTCTTCTCCTCTTCCTTCTCCTTCTCCTCCTCCTCCTCCTTCTTTTACTTCTTCTTCTCTTCTTGCTTCTTCTCTTTCTCTTTCTTCTACGTAGCTTAGACTCATCCAAGAAAGACTAAATTGGCTAATTGTCCTACAAAATGACAAAATTATCTTAGTTAGCTCCTAAATGATCTATTTAATAAAAAATGACCTATAGTTAGCTAAGTTCTCATCTAAATGACATAATAAGGCTTACGTAGCTGCAAGATGACCTATTCCCCCTAACTTAGGTATTAAATGGCCTATAATTAGCCTAGCTAGATCCAAAATGGCTTAATAAGCATAGTTTGCTCCGGAATGACCTATTTTACCCAAGTTAGCTCCGAAAGGACCTATAGTTAGCTAGGCTTCCACCTAATTGACATAATTAGCTTAGTTAGCTCCCAAATGGTCTATTTAATAAAACATGACCTATACTTAGCTAATTCTCCTTGAAATGACATAATTAGCTCGAAAAAGGCATTCTTAGCTAATTTAGCCCGAAGAAGGGGACAAGAGGAGAAGAAAGAGGCCAAATGAAAGGAAGGAAGGAAGAAGAAGAAGAGCAGAAGAAGGAGAAGGAGGAAGTAGAAGGAGAAGGAGAAGGAGAAGGAGGAGAGAAGCTCCTTCTCCTTCTTCTCCTCCTTCTTCTCCTTCTTCTTGTCCTTCTTCTTTTCTTCTTCTTCTCCTCCTACTCCTCCTTCTCCTCCTCCTTCTCCTCCTCCTCCTCCTTCTTCTTCTTTTACTTCTCCTTCTTCTTCTCTTCTTCCTTCTTCTCTTTCTTCTTCTACGTAGGTTATTTTCCCCAACAAAGACATACTTAGCTAATTATCCTCCAAAATGACATAATTAAAAACATCATAAGAACCTTGGTTAGCTCATTAAGATGACTAATTTAGCTCCAAAATGACATAATAAGGTCAAAATGGATTAATAATCATAGTTGGCTACAAAATGACATATTTTATCCAAGTTAGCTCTAGAATGACCTATACTTAGCTAAGTTCTCTCCTAAATGACATAATAAGGCTATGTAGCTCCAGGATGACCTATTCCACCTAACTTAGCTATTAAATGGCCTATACTTAGCTAATTTCTCTCCGAAATAACCTATATACTTCTTCATCTAGTATTATTCTTCTAACTTTCTTATTTGTCATTTTGCATATTACATTCACTTCACGGGAAGCACGGATTATATTGATGGAATGCTTGAAGATGATTTCTTGTACCATGCCTTCACGGAAGCTTGTATTGAAACTATTGTACTATATGGATATATACGAAACTTTGTATGCATGTGGATGAAACTGGTGTAATATATGGTTTGGTACGGATGGAACTTGCATAATATGTATGTACTATGGATGAAACTTATTTTAATATGGGTATGAGTATGGAAAGAAATTTATTTATGTCAAATATATATATATATTCTGATTATTGTGAAAAATTCTGGATATAATAAGAAATAAAATAAAAACGGGCTGGTTCCCCCCTTTTCCGTCTGCCCCCACATGGCAAAGGGGGGATGGCAGACGACAAAGAGGGGAGAGAGAGGGGGTTGGTTCCCCCCTTTGCCGTCTGCCCCCACATGGAAAAGGGGAGATGGCACACGCCAAAGAGGGGGGAGAGAGGGGGCTGGTTCCCCCCTTCGCCGTCTACCCCCACATGGAAAAGGGAGAACCAACCCCCTCTCTCTCCCCTCTTTGTCGTCCGCCCCAACATGGCAAAGGAGGGATGGAAGACGGCAAAGAGGGGAGAGAGAGGGGGCTGGTTCCCCCCTTTGCCGTCTGCCCCCACATGGCAAAGGGGGGATGGCAGACGACAAAGAGAGGAGGCCTGCTGTTAACACTTAACAGGGCCATTGGTGTATGTATCGTCCCATTTAATTTGCCGTCTGCCCCCTCATGGCAAAGATTCTTTGCCGTCCCCTTTAAAAAAGCAGACGGCAAAGAACCTCTTCACCGGATTTTTTTGCCGTCTACTTTGCTGTCTGCTGACCGACAGCTAAGCCTTTGCCGTCAGTGGTTCTGTCACGCCCAAGATGCGACCCTATCCTCAATTTGGCACAAAGGCCTCTTCAGGGATATATATAAAGAATTGGCTTACACTCGCCACAAGCTACATCAGAGTCACATCAGTACATTATATAATCATCAAGAGTAAGAGTAGGGTCCGACTACGGACGAAAACAAACGAGAAAAGAAGAACGACGTCCATCCTTGCTATCCCAGGCTGCCGGCCTGGAACCCATCCTAAATCGATGATGAAGAAGAACAAGAAGCCACTCCAAATGAACAATCACCGCGCTCGCGTCAAGTAACCTTTACCTGTACCTGCAACTTGTGTTGTAGTAATCTGTGAGCCACAGGGGACTCAGCAATCTCATTTTCAAAGGTATCAAGACTAGCAAAGCTTAATGGGTGAGGTATGGTTAAGTGGTGAGGTTGCAGCAGCGGCTAAGCATATATTTCATGGCTAAACTTACTAGTACAAGAAATATATAGAACCAGTGTTAAACAAAGTTTCCACGTTGCCACATAACCGCGGGCACGGCTTTCCGAAAGATTTAACCCTGCAGGGGTGCTCCAACTAGTCCATCACAAATTACCACAAGCCGCATATAAATCCTCAATCACGAAGGTCGCGATCTCGTCGGATTCCCTAGTGCAAAACCTCAACTCTGAGATTACCCAAAGCATCACCGGAACCCCGATGCACAAGATATCTCGTCAAAGGTAAAACTAGTCCAGCAAGGCCGCCCGACGTGTGTACGATCCCGATAGGAGCCGCGTATCTCGTTCTCAGGACATGACGGATAAGCGAAGCGTACGAGTGGCAAACCTCGAGTTTCCTCGCGGTGGCCCCGCACGGTGCTCTGTTTTGGACCAACACCTTTAGCACTGGCCCTCCCTGTATTATGTAGAATTACTCCTCGGGTAGCGCTAACTCCCTATGCATTTCAAATTAACAGAATTATTATGTTGGGAAAATGTAGTACCAATGTTGGGCGTTGCCAGACCAGCTTTAATCTAAAACAAATTATCAAGGGGGTCCCCATAACAACCCCGATCGTGTTAGGAGCGCTCAGTTATGGAACATAACACCAGTAGCCGAAACTAAGGGGGCAAAGGTGGAACAAAACACCAGGCTAGAAAGGCCGAGCCTTCCACCTTTTAACAAGTATATAGGTGCATTAAATTAAAGAGCATTAATATGGTGGTAATACAAGGGACCCATGTTAACACATGGAAGAAACTGCACCTGCAACTAGCAACGCTAACACATGATTAAGCAAGCAGTAACATAGCCAATGAGTGGTTTTCTAGGTTGAACAGGTTGAAGGTTTCATGGCATTGTAGAGAGGCTGATATTTAACATGTGGTAGGCAATGAGACATAATCGATAGAAGCGATAAAACTAGCATGGCAATGATAGTAATGGTATGTGGGAAATGGTCATCTTGCCTGAGATCCCGCTTGGAAGAACAATAACTCCGTGAAGCAGACGAACCGATGTAGTCGAACGGGTCCTCACAATCCGGCACACTGCGGAACTCTATCGAGCCGAAGAAAACCGGAAACACAAATCAACACACGGAATTCACCACATCATGCACAACACATATGATGCATGAGCATCTGAATACAAGCAAGACACGACATGACAATTCACCCAATCAAACACTACACATTAAGTGAAGTTCAATATGCAACGAGTTACATATTGATGAAACTCCACATATGAATTATTTAGTTCACTCCCGGTTATTTACATGGAAATATTAATGTTGTCAAACATGCAAGAGGTGAAGCGGAAATTAAACTACCTATCTAGACATTTTAAATGAGGTCAGAAATGACATATAGCACCTCCGAGATGACCTCACATGTTAATTTACAATTCTGTCCAGATCTGAACTAACACATTTAATTAGTGGTTAAACAGAAAAAAGTTGGTTCACGTTATTCTACGCGTCGAGACAAGCAATTTACACATAGAGAACATCTCCAACGGAGCTACGGTTCAAAAGATACAAGCACAGCAAGATATGATAGCATGAATGCAATATGTGTGCAAGGATGGCTACGAGCACTTCAAAACATACAACCAGCACGAGAAAATGAAACTACACGAGATTCTATGCAAGTTTCATGTAGGACATGATCAAAACGGAGCTACGGTTCACCAACTACGAGCAAATCAAGAAATCACTACAATCTGCCAAAATCCGCCACATAACATCTTCTACACCCCACTACTACGAGCTACACAACTCCGATAAACTCAAGCAAGGCATGACACGAAAGAGGGCAGAAGCACTACTACAAATAACTAACAACAACTAGCATGGCATCAAGGAACACTAGGAGAAGAAGTCACAAAATGGCATCTCACACACTATTTTAGACATAGTGAAAATTACACCTCATGAAAGTGCAGTTTTCGATCTGAAGCTATATTGACAACAGCAAAACCTATAGCTACAGGGCTCCAAATGGCATGAAAATGCATAGCATCCTAGAGAAACACAAGGGCTATAACTAACTCCGTTGGACCAACCTCAAAAGAGCTATAGATCAAAAGATAGAAGCAAGACAAGACAACAACAAAATATAACAGATTCCAGACTTAGTAATATTTCAGCACCTCCAAATCAGCACTATTTCTAGCAACTTGAGAGCAAGCAAACCACACCTAAACTTGCATATCTAATGCAACCAAAAATACCAGGGGCTAGTCTAAACACCCAAGGACAACTCCCTAGTTGACAACTTAGTCAAACGACGCACGAAATAAATCCTACGAAATAAACAAAAGGGCATCGCGGCAAAATATCGCGCGAACTAACTTGCTCAAAAGCTAAAACTAATTGCACAAAAAGATCCCATGGATTTTTCTACCCTGAAAACATATAAAATATGTGGGGTTGCATCACACAAAATATTGCCACACGTTAATGCGAGAAAAATAACCTATACACGGGAAAATAAACTACCAGCCAACCCTACACGCAAAAATACAATGACCGCTCTAAAATACATGGAATAATGGTTCCTAAAACATGGACATTTCTATTACGGCATACGAGCAGTTCGGGCACGCACGAAAATTAAACACGGACAATATTCTAATGGGACAACACGTAAATCTAAGCATTTGGCACGACAAACAATGTCAAATAATTATGCAAGTTTTATAAACGGGTTCTACGCATAAAACTACATGAAAACCATATCTAATACGTTCCGATCCGACTAACGGAATAAAAGTTATGGTCGAAAGAATATACACTAATTTTCTGGAATTTAATATAATTCCGAAAAATCAACCTAATATCTAATGGGCCGGTCAGGGGGCGCAAAATAGCTAAGCAGCGCAGGGGCGAGGGTAAATGAGCTGCTCACCCTGGGCTGGATCTGGCCTGGGCGCTGGAGAGGAGGAACCGGCCTGGGGCTTGGCGCTGGCGCTGGGCCTAGGGCGCTCGGCCCAGGCGCGCTGGGGACGGCCCATGCGGCGGTGCGCGCTGGTCAACGCTGGGGCGAGCAGATCGGGGCTCTCGATTCGGTCGGCATGGGGAGGCGACGGGTCGAAGCAGGGATGGCGATGCGGTACCTGGAGACGTGGCCGGACTTCGGCGACCGTCGGCGAGCTGGGTAGGCAGCGGCCGGCGGCTGGGGCGCAGGACCCGTGGAGCTCGGGCTCGTCCCGCTCAGGAACGGGGAAGCGCACGCGGACGGCGTCCTGCAGCTCCGGGGACAGCAGGTGGCGGCAACAGCAGGTCTCCGACCTCTAGCACGACGGCTCTCCGGTGAGGTCTGGCGTGTGCACGGATTGCAGGAGGAGCTGTGCAAGGGCACGGCTCGGGGTGAGGCTGCTCGGGGAGAAGGAGGGCGGCGCGGGAGCGCGGCGAGGAGCGGGGCGGCGGCGGATGGGCTCGGCGGGCCCTAGCGGCGGCTGGGGGGCCGATGGGAGTAGAGAGAGGGTGCGGGAGGCTAGGGTTGGCACGGATTTTGAGGCAGGGGAGAGGGGCAGCTAAAAAAAATACATCCGGGTATATTTATAGGCAATGGGGGGGGGCTAGGTTAGCCGGAATTTCGTTCCGGATCCAACCGTGCGGTTGGATTCGGATGATTCTGCATGTGGGAACACGTACGTGGCCGTGTAGAGGGGATATACAGAGATGAGAGGGGAAACGGGCAGCGTGGCAACAATTTTTAAAACACCGACACACGTCCGATGGTAGACCGAAGACGGTGCCGCTACGGTCGACCGTTCGGGTACCAGACGAACTCCGATCGCGCAAAATTCGATAGGCGGCATGGCTATAACTAATTGGGACCGCATGCCAAGTTTCACCCCAATTAGAGAAAGTTTCAAATGCACTTTTAAAACAGGGTCTGACGATGCCGCGGGCGCGTGCGTGTGCGGTCGGGTTCAGAACGGACAACGACGAGAACCGGCAACTAACAACGGATACAAGTTGTGAAAACTGGCGGCAATGGAGATGCCGATGCAATGCAGATGATGCGCATGATGCGACAAATAAAATAAGACACATGACGAAAACGGAATAGAAGGGGAATCTTCTGGAACGTCGGCATCAGGCTGTCACAACTCTCCTACACTACAAGAGGATCTCGCCCCGAGATCCATGAATGAAAGGGGGAGAGGATGAGAAAGAATAAGAGGTAAAAACTTAGTGGCTTCTTTGACAAACGAGCGAAACCAACGATCCTTGAAGGTTGCAAAGAGATGAGAAATGATATGAGAAACAAGCAAGAATTCACGGAAAATTTCGGCAGCATTTCGGTAGGAAAATGGGACAAAAATTCGGTAAGTGGGAAGAAATAGACAATATTCACAACCAACAACTAAATAGAGCAAGGAAACACCATGATCTTGATAGAACAACATGATTGACCCAAAAGAGCAACATCACAAGGCCTCCAGAACAATAGAATAGGAACTAGCTCAAACTGAAGAAGAGGATGACGAAAAGAATGACAACAATTATCTCAAATGAACTTGGCAAGCATCCTTGTAAGAAAAATTGAACGGAGTTGTTGGAAAACACCAACGAAAAGAACAAGACAGTAGTGGGCTTATGGAAACCTTTTCAAACTAATGAAGTGACAACCAACCACTAACGGAACAAGGATTGTTTGGGAGAAACAAGATATGGACAATTTCTTACACCAAGAGGATACATTGAGAACTTGGATTAATGACAAGCACCATGATAGCACAATCCATAGGAAAAGCTTTAGGTGAAATCCAACCAAGATAGCTCAATGAAGAAGTCATCGTTTGCAAATACCTCATGATCATAGAATTGGTGGTTTTAATTATCTCATTCTTGAAAGGAAAAACTCTTCGATGCTCCTACACTAACAAGAATGCTATAATACCACCTCAAAGGATAAAGGAAGAACAAATGCACTTGGGAATGCAAGAGAACGGATACTTGAGGTTCTCCAACAAGAATCTTGAAGAACAATTGAGAACGAATTGAAACCTTGATGAACCACCATGAAGGACCACCATATACAAATGAATGATGCAACAATATGAAGGTAGAAAGAATAAGATTATGACCTTGCCAAGATTTAGATGAAGCAACACGAAGAGATACTTAAGAAAACATGGAACTCCGGAAAAGAAATATAAGAACACTAGAGAAAAGGAATTGATATCAAGTGCCACTCCGGAAGAAGAATTGAAACCATTTGATGAAACAAGAATAAGAATTATGTTATGCTTATCCTTCATCAAATTAAATTGATGACAAGCAACGTATTTAGCATATCACTTATTCCACTATAAATGAATCTTGAAGAGGCAGAGAGATAAGCACCACTTGAGGCATGATTGCAGGAAGCACTGGTAAGAATTCACAACTGAATGGGAATTCCAAGAATGCATGGAAACACATGAGAATGAAGAGGTCATGATCCACCTGAAAGAAAACTTGAACAAAGCACCGGATAATCGAGAGACGAACGAAGAGACAACAATTGAGAAGAATCGTGGATGAAAGCTGAGAACGATGAATCTTGTGAAATGATGGCCTTCGGAGGATCGAGAAATAAAACCAACTCAAAAAAACACCAAATAGCAAGAAATACATTACTCATGACTGACAACAATTAAGATGATGGCACAAAGCTGAAATGATGAATCTCCAAAAGAATGACAAGGATTTGAGAGAAACACTCCTTCGAATTTGTAGCTGAGAATGATGACGAGGAACAACACCAAGAATAATGAGACACTCCGGAATAATGAAGAATGAAAGGTTGAGCCAAATATGAGAATTAATTCCAATTGATCTTGGAGAAGGGATATGACTGATGAAATTCATACTTACGTCATAGTTGAAAATAATTAATGATCTCCGGGAAAAGATTAAAAGAGCCAGATAAGATCCTGGGAAAACCTGTGGGTTATGGGCCCACACAAAGAATCCACCGTTGAAAAGATGTCTCCAAAAGAAGGATACTGCACCGATGCAATGAAAACTATATGAAGTTGGGAACCTCGAAACAATTAAAGAATTGAGAACAAGAATTCTGAGATAACTTCAACGCTCCGGATGGAATAGAGATAACTGAATAAAGACGATAGGCTGAAACGAATCTCCAACATAGGAAAGAATTACAAGAACGAAAAGGATATGATGAACACGGACAATTGAATTAAATTCATCGGTAAGGATGACAAGAATGAACAAGTATGACACGAATCTCCTGAGAATCTTCACAATGAATCACTGGAAACAAAATGAAAGACAAGAGAGTGGAGGCATTGGTGAAAGGAAAAGCACTTGGATGAAATCCAAACACTCAAGAAAAGGGCGGGAGGGCGGGGAAAACAAAGACAACTTGAGCTAGATGAGATGAACTCCGGAATAAGATGAGAGAATAATATTGCAAAAAATTGGAGAGGATTGAATCCACATGGAGAGAAACACACCGGTTGGAAAAGAATTAACATGACGACTCCGGTTGAAAAAATTGACGAGACAATTGATTGAGCAAAAGGATTAGCACTCTGACATAAAAATATGAGAACACCTCTTAGGAAAGATCTGAAATCACCATTTGACATCAAAGCAACACGAATTACCATATTCAGCAAAACAAAGGGATGAGGCTTATGAAACAAGCCAAAACAAACTCATGAGAGAGATTTCGTCCGATATTTTCGTGGACAGGAATCCACTAGATGTCGAACCCCAACCTAACATCATGCATTTGTTCGAAGATTATCCTATAAGTAACTACTTGAATTCCCACCTATGAATTCCCAAAATATCTGGTCATGCAATCTGGTAGACGGATACAAGGAGTAATAATCACACAACTCCTATACTAACCCGTCACCTGTATCACATCCGTCAACACACGACCAGAATCTCGGACATTCATCTACTACAGACCCTCGTGGTCACAACGATACAAAGTATGGCAGTACTCCCGAACAATCTGCACCAGTACTAGGGACATCGGGGTTATCTCGCCACTACTAGTATTGAAGCAATTACGAACATCCTTCGTTTTGAGATACTAAGAAATCTGAATGATAACGATGTGCTCAAGAATCCCCTGGAGCTCAACTCCCCTGAAACTCAAAGCAGATAAGAGGCACCAAGACAGAACTCCGTCACATCGGCATCATATAGATTCCAAAAATATCCGCGTGATCCTAAAAAAATTTTTGAGCGAGAAGAGGAGTAGAATAAATTATTACATCAAGATTCCTCACCACAGCATAGAAGAGGAAAAAAAGAATCCTACTCTCGGATATATAACTAGACTCAAAGCAGTTTTTCACTAGACTCGACTCGGCCAAGTTCGATCAATCAAGGGGGCTCCTAGGTCGGTACTGCTCTGATACCAACTTGTCACGCCCAAGATGCGACCCTATCCACAATTTGACACGAAGGCCTCATCAGGGATAGAAGTGCATCTCGTCTGTCGCAAGAATGGATATCGTTATAAGTACATCTACTGAAAAGAAGAGATATATATAAAGAATTGGCATACACTCGCCACAAGCTACATCAGAGTCACATCAGTACATTACATAATCATCAAGAGTAAGAGCAGGGACCGACTACGGATGAAAACAAACGAGAAAAGAAGAACGATGTCCATCGTTGCTATCCCAGGCTGCCGGCCTGGAACCCATCCTAGATCGATGAAGAAGAAGAAGAAGAAGCAACTCCAAATAAACAATCAACGCGCTCGCGTCAAGTAACCTTTACCTGTACCTGCAACTGGTGTTGTAGTAATCTGTGAGCCACAGGGGACTCAGCAATCTCATTTCCAAAGGTATCAAGACTAGCAATGCTTAATAGGTGAGGTATGGTTAAGTGGTGAGGTTGCAGCAGCGGCTAAGCATATATTTGGTGGCTATACTTACGAGTACAAGAAATAAGAGGGGGAAGATCTACGCATAATGGACGTGTCTACTGATGATCAAATGAATGTTCCTGAACAATCACCTATCTACGTCAGACATAACCCCACATTGTCCTCGATCGGAGAAGGAACTCACGAAAGAAACAGTCACGGTTACGCACACAGTTGGCATATTTTAATTAAGTTAACTTCAAGTTATCTAGAACCAGTGTTAAACAAAGTTTCCACGTTGCCACATGACCGCGGGCATGGCTTTCCGAAAAATTTAACCCTACAGGGGTGCTCCTACTAGTCCATCACAAATTACCACAAGCCGCGTAGAAATCCTCAATCACGAAGCTCGCGATCTCGTTGGATTCCCTAGTGGAAAACCTCAACTCTGAGATTACCCCAAGCATCACCGGAATCCCGATGCACAAGATATCTCGTCAAAGGTAAAACTAATCCAGCAAGGCCGACCGGCGTGTCGACAATCCCGATAGGAGCCGCGTATCTCGTTCTCACGACACGACGGATAAGCGAAGCGGACGAGTGCCAAACCTCGAGTTTCCTCGCGGTGGCCCCGCACAGTGCTCTGTTTTGGACAAGCACCTTCAGCACTGGCCCTCCCTGTATTATGTAGGATTACTCCTCGGATAGCGCTAACTCCCTATGCATTTCAAATTAATAGAATTATTACGTTGGGCAAATGTAGTACCAATGTTGGGCCTTGCCAGACCAGCTTTAATCTAAAACGAATTATCAAGGGGGTCCCCATAACAACCCCGATCGTGTTAGGAGCGCTTAGTTATGGAACATAGCACCGCTAGCCGAAACTAAGGGGGCAAAGGTGGAACAAAACACCAGGCTAGAAAGGCTGAGCCTTCCACCTTTTACCAAGTATATAGGTGCATTAAATTAAAGAGCATTCATATGGTGATAAGACAAGGGACCCATGTTAACACATGGAAGCAATTGCACCTGCAACTAGCAACGCTAACACAGCGTTAAGCAAGCAGTAACATAGCCAATCAGTGGTTTGCTAGGTTGAACAGGTTGAAGGTTTCATGGCATTGTAGAGAGGCTGGTATTTAACATGTGGTAGGCAACGAGACATAATCGATAGAAGCGATAAAACTAGCATGGCAATGATAGTAACGGTATCTGGGGAAATGCTCATCTTGCCTGAGATCCCGCTTGGAAGAAGAATGACTCCGTGAAGCAGACGAACCGATGTAGTCGAACGGGCCCTCACAATCCGGCACGCTGCGGAACTCTATCGAGATGAAGCAAACCGGAAACACAAATCAACACATGGAATTCACCACATGATGCATAACACATATGATGCATGAGCAGCTGAATACAAGCAAGACACGACATGACAATTCACACAATCAAACACTACACATTAAGTGAAGTTCAATATGCAACGAGTTACATATTGATGAAACTCCACGTATGAATTATTTAGTTCACTCCCGGTTATTTACACGGCAATATTAATGTTGTCAAACATGCAAGAGGTGAAGCGGAAATTAAACTACCTATCTAGACATTTTAAATGATGCCGGAAATGACATATAGCACCTCCGAGACGACCTCACATGTTAATTTACAATTCTATCCAGATCTGAACTAACACATTTAATTAGTGGTTAAACGACAAAACAATTAGGTTCACGTGATTCTACACGTCGAGACAAGAAATTTACACATAGAGAACATCTCCAACGGAGCTACGGTTCACACCCCACAATCTGCCAAAATCCGCCACATAGCAGCTTCTACACCCCATAACTACGAGCTACACAACTCCGATAAACTCAAGCAAGAGATGACACGAAAGAGGGCAAGAAGCACTACTACAAACAACTAACAACAACTAGCATGGCATCAAGGAACATTAGGAGAAGAAGTCACAAAATGGCATCTCACACACTATTTCACACTTAGTGAAAAGTACACCTCATGAAAGTAAAGTTTTCGATCTGAAGCCATATTGACAGCAGCAAAACCTATAGCTACAGGGCTCCAAATGGCATGAAAATTCACAGGATGCTAGAGAAACGCAAGGGCTACAACTAACTCCATTGGACCAACCTCAAAAGACCTACAGATCAAAAGATAGAAGCAAGACAAGACAACAACAAAATATAACAGATTCTAGACTTAGAAATATTTCAGCACCTCCAAATCAGCACTATTTCTAGCAACTTGAGAGCAAGCAAATCACACCTAAACATGCATATCTAATACAACCAAAAATACCAGGGGCTAGTCTAAACACCCAAGGACAACTCCCTAGTTAACAACTTAGTCAAACGACGCACGGAATAAATCCTATGAAATAAACAAAAGGGCATCACAGCAAAATATCGCGCGAACTAACTTGCTCAAAAGCTAAAACTAATTGCACAGAAAAATCCCAAGGATTTTTCTACCCCGAAAACATATAAAATATGTGGGGTTGCATCAAACAAAATATTGCCACACGTAAATGCGAGAAAAAATAACCTATACACGGGAAAATAAACTATCGGCAAACCATACACGCAAAAATACCAATGACCGCTCTAAAATACAAGGAATAATGGACATTTCTATTACGGCATACGAGCAGTTCGGGTACGCACGAAAATTAAACACGGGCAATATTCTAATGGGACAGTACGTAAATCTAAGCATTTGGCACGGCAAACAATGTCAAATAATTATGCAAGTTTTATAAACGGGTTCTACGCGTAAAACTACATGAAAACAATATGTAAGACGTTTCGATCGGACTAACGGAATAAAAGTTATGGTCGAAAGGATATACGCTAATTTTCTGGAATTTAATAAAAGTTACGAACAGCAGGTGGCGGCAACAGCATGTCTCTGACCACCAGCATGACGGCTCTCCGGCGAGGTCCGGCCTGTGCACGGATTGCAGGAGGAGCTGGGCAAGGGCAGGGCTCGGTGTGAGGCTGCTCGGGGAGAAGGAGGGCGGGGTGGGAGCGCGGCGAGGAGCGGGGCGGCGCGGGAGCACGCGAGGCGACGGCGAATGGGCTCGGCCGGGCCCGATCTGGGCTCGACGGGCCCTGGCGGCCGCTGGGGGTCCGATGGGAGGAGAGAGAGGGTGCGGGAGGCTTGGGTTGGCATGGATTTCAAGGCAGGGGAGAGGGGCAGCTAAAAAAATACATCCGGGTCTATTTATAGGCAAAGGGGGGGCTAGGTTAGCCGGAATTTCGTTCCGGATCCAACCGTGCGGTCGGATTCGGACGATTCCGCACGCGGGAACGATTACGTGGCCGTGTAGAGGGGATATCCGAAGATGAGAGGGGAAACGGGCGGCGCGGCAACAATTTTTAAAACACCGACAAACGTCCGACGGTAGACCGAAGACGGTGCCGCTACGGTCGACCGTTTGGGTACGAGACGAACTCCGATCGCCACGAAATTCGACACGCGGCCTGGCTATAACTAATTACGACCGCATGCCAAGTTTCGCCCCGATCACAGAAAGTTTTAAACACACTTTTAAAACAGGGTTTGACGAAGCTACGGGCGCGTGCGTGTGCGGTCGAGTTCAGGACGGACAACGATGAGAACCGACAACTAACAACGGATGCATGTTTTGAAAACTGGTGGCAATGGAGATGCCGATTCAATGCAGATGATGCGCATGATGCGATGATGATGCGACAAATAAAATAAGACACACGACGAAAACGGAATAGAAGGGGAATCTTCTGGAACGTCGACATCGGGCTGTCACAGGTTCCCCCCTTTGCCGTCTGCCATTGCATACGGTAAATTTCTGAATTTCAGTAGTGATGGTCCCTGGCCGACTCTCCGCTGAAGTTCTCCTCACGCATCTGAAACCCTCGGCCAAGGCCTATCTTGATCATGAATGTTGACTCACCGTTCACCTGACCCGGCCCAATAGGGCGGGTCATACCGCGGGTAATATCCCCAACACCAAGGGTTTTGGGAGGGCTACACACAACTACATCTCCCTAGACGACGCAGCCCTACCCTTCCTCCTCCTCGCCCTCCGCATAGCTTAGCGAAGACGTGTCGAAGTTGCCACGTAGCTCTACGGTCATAACGTCGTCGTACTACCGGAGCTCTCCCTCAACCTCTCCTCCCTCCTTGCTGGATCAAGGCGTTTGAGACCTCACCGGGTTGCACGTGTGTTGAACGTGGAGGCACCGTTGTTCGATTCATAGATCGGAACCCACAACGATCTGAATCGCTGCGAGTACGACTCCATCAACTGCGTTCCAGCAACGCTTCCGCTTAGCAATCTTCAAAGGTATGAGGATGCTCTACAATCTCTCTCATTGCTGGTTTCTCCATAGATTGATCCTTGTATGGCGTAGGAATTTTTTTGAAATTACTACGATCCCCAACAGTGGCATCCGAGCCAAGGTTCTATGCGTAGATTCTATGAACGAGTAGAACACAAAAGTTGTGCGAGATGATTTGTCAATATGCTTACTGTTACTAGTCTTATCTTGATTCGGCAACATCATGGGATGAAGCGGCCCGGACTAACCTTAAACGTAAGCTTATGTGGGACTGGTTCCACCGGCTGACATGCACTTGTTGCATAAGGTGGCTAGCGAGTGTTTGTCTCTCCCACTTTAATCGGATCGGATTCGATGAAGAGGGTCCTTATGAAGGGTAAATAGCATTGGCATATCAATGTTGTGGCTGTCACGTAGGTAAGAAACGTTCTTGCTAAAAACCCTAACCAGCCACGTAAAACTTGCAACAACAATTAGAGGACGTCTAACTAGTTTTTGCAGGGTATGCCATGTGATGTGATATGGCCAAAAGGATGTGATGTTACATATGTGATGTATGATATTGATCATATTCTTGTAATAGGATTCACGACTTGCACGTCGATGAGTATGACAACCGGCAGGAGCCATAGGAGTTGTCTTAAATTATTGTATGAGATGCAACGCCATGTTGATTACTTTACTTTATTGCTAACGGTTAGCTTTAGTAGTAGAAGTAATAGTTGGCGTGACGACTTCATGGAGACACAATGATGGATATCATGATGATGGAGATCATGGTGTCATGTCGGTGACAATGATGATCATGGTGCCCCGAAGATGGAGATCAAAGGAGCAAGATGATATTGGCCATATCATGTCACTATATGATTGCATGTGATGTTTATCATGTTTTTCATCTTATTGCTTAGAACGACGGTAGCAAAGATAAGATGACCCCTCATTAAAATTTTGAGATATGTATTCCCCTAAGTATGCACTGTTGCGAAGGATCATTGTCTTGAAGCACCACGTGATGATTGGGTGTGATAGATTCTAAAGTTAGCATACAACGGGCGTAAGCGAGTTTACACACACAAAACACTTAGGTTGACTCGACGAGCCTAGCATGTACAAACATGGCCTCGAATACGGGAGAATGAAAGGTCGAACATGAGTCGTATGGTTGATACGATCAGCATGGAGATGCTCACCATCGGCGACTAGTCCGTCTCACGTGATGATCGGACACGGGCGAGTCAACGTGGATCATGTAGAACTTGGATGACTAGAGGGATGTCGATCTAAGTGGGAGTTAATTAGTAATTTGATTAGATGAAATTAATTATCATGTACTTAGTCTAAAATTATCTTTACAAATTTTGTAGATCCAATGGAGAACGCAAATGTCCCACTCAACTTCAATGTGTTCCTAGACAAAACCAAGCTGAAAGACGATGGTAGCAATTATGCAAATTGGGCTCGTAACTTGAAGCTCATCCTCATGGATTCCAATAAAGCATATGTCCTTGATGCGCCGCTAGGCAACCCTCCCATGCATGTGTCATCCCAGGACGTTAGGAACGCCTGGCAGGCACGGAGTGATGACCACTCTATGGTTCAGTGCGGCATGCATTACAGTTTCGAACCGGGGCACCAAAGGTGTTTTGAGCAACATGGAGCATATGAGATGTTCGAGGAGCTGAAAATAGTTTTTGAAACTCATGCCCGGGTCGAGAGATATGAAGTCTCCGACAAGTTCTTCAGTTGTAAGATGGAGGAGAACAGTTCTGTCAGTGAGCACATACTGAGAATGTTTGGGTTGCACAACCGCTTGACTCAGCTGGGAGTTGAACTTGCGGATGATGCGGTCATTGACAGAATCATCCAGTCGCTTCCACCAAGCTATGAGGGCTTCGTGATGAACTACAACATGCAAGGGATGGATAAAACCATTCCGGAGTTGTATTCAATGCTGAAATCAGCGGAGGTGGAAATCAAGAAACAACATCAAGTGTTGATGGTGAATAAGTGTAACACCCTGGATTTTGCCCATTTCTTTTTCCTTTGATTTTGGTCTGGTTTTGCTTTTCTGAGGCTTGATAGTCTAGGAACCTAAAGGGATCACCCTTAATTCTTCTTCCCTAGTGGATTTCCAACCTCCAAACCATCCCAAGACCTTGTCATCTTGAGCCAATCAAAATAATCTTTTTCCTGGAAATATTCCTTTTTCCTATTAAAGGAATAACCGTGTTGCTCTCGGTTGTGAAGCAACCCAAATCTCCATCATTCCAAAAATTCCCAAGTAATTCTCATAAACCTCTTGGGTTATATGTTCCTTAGATATGACAAAGTACTTCATTTCCATGTTCCAAATATTTCTCAAATATTCCTTTTCTGATTCTACCCTATCTGTCAGGTTGTGAAGCAAGTACCCTTTTTATTTGCTTGCTTGCTCTCAAAATTTGTGGGCACTCTTTCCTATCCATATCACTGCCTCATGACAAAATTCAACTCAATTTGGATAGTAAATAATTCTTGGCAAATTCCAAAGTTTCTGATCCAGAGGAAGCTTTGTGAAGTAAGTGCTAGCTAAGAGTATGCAAATGAGTTTAAACATTTCCATCATCTCAATATTCTCAAATCATGCCTCTCCACCAAATTTGAGCATCGCCTCATCAACCATGTGACCGCATCATCAAAGCTTTGTCTATGGTCATTATTTTGGATTTGGAAGGAATTATGCTGTATGTTGCTCAATAATTTGTGAAATTTTACCAGGACATTCACCTATCTATAAAGCATCTCTCAACCAAATTTGAACTCATTTTAACTAGCCATTTTTCCCTAGTAATTTTCCTAAGATTCTGTCCAGTGGGATACTATGTGAAGGAAGTACCACTTTGGTTTATCCAGATGGTATGAAATTTATACAGTGTCTTCATAATCCTAAATAATTCATCTCCTCCAAGTTTCACCTTCATCCAAGCCAGTATGTGAGTGCCACATCAAAATCTTTGTTTTGGACCAGATTAGTGAGTTACAAAGCAACCCAATTAAATCTTGGTCCCATGCTCCTCAAACTTCACAGGATTGTAGTCCTTCCTACCCTGAACCTCCCAGACATGATGTTTTTCCCTTATCTCTTCTCTGCTTGTCACAGTAGTAGGGCCAAGTTTGCTACAACAAACTTACAGTGACCCTTGCCATCTAACCGGTTACCCATTTGCTCATATTTCACTTCCAGGCTGCCTTGGGGAGCAAGGACTTCACCCCAGACAAGGTGTGCCAGCCTCTCTTGTCCTCTCAGAGCCAGTGCACACGGTGACCACGCCTTTGGCATGCCAAACGCACGCTCTATGCATTGGGGCCTTCGGGGTCATCGGTTTCCTCCTCTCCCTCGACCCATAGGCATGTCCAGCAGCTTCCTCGCGTCGTCTACTTCCTCCTGGAGCCCACTCCCCCTCCAGATTCTTCCTCGCTGCACCGTGACAAGCCCCGCCCTATTCTGCTTGAGATATCCATTATCGTCTTCTTCCTCGAGCTCTCCCGAAGCCTCCCCGAGCTCCCTCGTCTCCCCTAGACCTTTACCGTTGCCGCAAGAGGCCAACCACGTTGCCCTGAAGCACCAATGTGTGGCTAAGGACGCCATGGCCACCATGCTGATCTTCTGGCCTCGGTCGGCTATAAATAGCCATGGCTGAGCCCTCCCCGAGAACCCACAGCACCTCCATCCTCCTCTCCTCCACCCTTGCATCCTCCCCGACAAGTTAAATGAGCTCCAGGAGCTCCCCTCTCCTCTAATTGCCGACATGGCCGCCGTCCTCCTCCGCCTAAATTCCAGCAAGCCGGAGCTCCTATCGCCGTCCTTTCTTCACCAGAAGAGGCATTGAAGCCCGACAAAGCTCCCCATATCCTCGGTTCATCCTTAGTACGTTGGTATGCTCGAGGCCAGACCTAGGCGATGGGCTCCGCCACGGGTGCCAGTGCCGTCGCCGCCTCGGCCCTCCCTGGCGTCCGCGCTCGGCCGAAACGGACACGGCGCTCCTCCCCGAGCCCGTTGGTACCTGCAGCTCTGCCGGAGGTGGCCCAAGTCGCCGGAACGACCGTCGGCGCCGGCGGCCCTCCTCTACTTAGTGTGCAGCATCGGGAGGAAGAAGAAGGAGGAGCGGAGGGGAGACTAGAGGGACCCGACAGGTGGGCCCCGACCCCACCTGTCGGTGAGAAGAGGCTCCCAGCGTGGATAAGTGTAGGCGCCAGCCGAGCGATACGTTTCCCCCTTTGGGAAGCATATTTCTCAGAAGGTGCCACCGGTTGTGCTCTGTGGGACCCGGTTGCAAATATTTTAATTGCAGATTGGTCCCTAAACTTCGTCTAGCCATATCTTAGCATCCGTGACTCCGATTCCGATGATTCCAAAGCCCACATCTTCGTCTTGTCGAGCGCTTCATGTTGGTATCATTTTCACTATGTGATCACATAGAGTAAATGACCATGTTGCCCTTGCCCGTAAACAGCTCCTCCGAGAGAGATTTGTTTCCGGCAATAAATTCCGCGGACTCTCCGCACCTCTCCCCGATGGTTCCGTCATCCCCAGGCAAGCCACACAACTCATTTGCATAATTGCATTGCAATATTATAGTTTAATTAACTATTTCAATCACAAGTATATATGTTTATAGTCTGCAATTTGAGTATGCAATGTTTGAATAGATGACTACTATGCTGACTACGGGATAGTTAATGCCTAGTGTCTTACACACTAGTCGATGCCATGATGTTGAGATTACTGTCTATGATTACTTTGGGTTTCATCTGGCAGTTTGTGGATATGAATCGACAGTAGTGGCTTGAGCTTATGGGTTATTGGATTATAATGACATCGGAGTGTCAACTATGACAGAAATATGATTCGGGGATATGATACTTAGTTGGTTGATCGGGAGTCACCTAGACGGGCTTATCAGTGCAGTTACATTTGCCGGTATGAGACGGCCTTGACTTGGTCTGATTGCGTGCTCTTTCACCGGTACCTCCAAAAGAGGGAGGGTTATGCACGCGCGCTACCCTGATCAGGTAGGCGGTGATTACCCCATGAGCCAATTGATTATTTGACCTGGAAATCCCCGTTTGGGAAAGTTTAGTTTGGCCACGATGGTGGCTGGTGTCATAAAGACATAGGGGCCACCAAGGGCAGGACTCCAGGGGAGGATGAATGCCGGAGGTACGATGGGAGAGTCACAGGCCAGACAAGTTTCGTTGGAGCAACACTGGTCCACCCGAATGGGATCACGAGGTCAGTGCTCCATGATGTGGGTAAAGTGTGCAACCTCTGTAGAGTGTCAAACCTATTCCTATAGCCGTGTCCATGGTATTGGACAGCCCGTACAAACCTCAGTAGGTGGTCAACCGTATCAGTGATACTAATGATGGAAGAACTCGTCTGAGTATGATAATAGTTGGGCATCATGCCGTTGACAAGTTTTGCTATCCGTCTTGAGAATATTGTTTGAAGGTTCTGAGTAAGATCACAAGAGTTGGTATCACCAGAGTACGGTGAGAGTAGCCTGTTATTGTTATTTTTGAACTAACCCCTTTAGTGATAACAAATATTTACCTAATCTTAATTGCTATGAGGTTGTCTTGCCTTAATGCTGATGTTTGTTGTGAGCTTGCGAGTACATTAAAAGTACTCACCTGGCGTGTCAGGCCAGTTTGCGGGTCATGCCATGATTGCTTGTCGAGGATTCTAAGTTGCGAGCTAGGATACGCATTCCAGCAAGAGTCCCTGTGGAGTGGAGTTCATCATAACCATCGTTGTTCCGCTCCTAGTGTAGAAATTACCGTAGGCAGGTGTAGTATCGCCGTGATGATGTAATCCAAGTACCCTTGTAATCTTTTCCATAGTAATAAAGAGATAATTTTTCATATGCTAACGGTGCCATATACCAGAAGACTTGTCCCTGTGCTGGAATACGGGGCACTCTGGTTTCCTCTGAGCCGGGGTGACACAAGAGTTGCTATCACAGCAGGTCTGGCTGTAGGACGCCCTAGACTGCGCGAGCGTTAGTAACCGGTAGTGTAGGGTTTAGTTGAATTGTTGCACTTGTTTGTTGCATTTGATTGTGCATAACATGCATATAGACTAGATATTTTATTACTAACAATGGATCCGGTGAGTGTAGGTGGCATCGGTTTCGAGTCACCACATGCGATCTCCAGCTTGCATTCTTGTTCCTTGGTGTGGTGTCATCTTCGCCCCAACGGAGTGATGCCAAGGTGCCTGGTTTTGTCGATCCCTTATCGGATTAATGCACCGGTACCACACCAACTCATTCTCTTCAGCCGCCCTATTGTTTCGGTGATAGAGATGCTTCTATCCCGGATTTTTCCCATCCCTCTAGCCGCGTTGGCAACCCTTACTGATCTTGCTTATCACAAATGGGCTATGCCCGCAAGCCCTTCTTTCCATCGCCATCCTTCCCTGACATACATCCTCTGACGAGTACGGTTTTCTTCGTACGCTTGATGATGATGCAGTCGTGACTCCTGTGTTCCGACCCACGATCACCAAGTTCGTCCTTGCCACCATGTCCGTCTAGACGGAACTAGTGTAAGCCCCTGTTTGGTGTAGCTTTGTTTACACCAACTTCCCTCCACGCATTGATTCACTTTCGTACACACCTCCACAACATGTTAGACCATAGTACCGGAGTTCTTCCGAGATTTTTGTGCTTAAGTAGGAATGTATATTATTGTTTTGAATAGCTGTAGAATATGACATTGCCTGTGTGTGATCTAGCTGATTTGTGTGTTTGTCGTTTGCTTCTTTCTTTGGGCCCTTGGTGTTACCTCATTTTCCCCTTATGGAAGTTGCTCACCGACATTGTACTCAAAGAATCAGTGAAGAGACAGTCATTTGGAAGCTCAGTTCAGCAATATAGAATTTTCAGCAAACTGCATTATATCGGTAATATCAAGCCTGAATATAAATGATATCCTAGCTAGATGGGTTATCAGCGTCAAGTATACATCAGTGGAACTTTAACAGCAACAATCATAAATCAGCAAGAAGGCAAGGATATGTACATTTCGAGTCAAAGGTATGATTCATATACAAGGTTGAGTCTATTATGACTACAATTTGAAACCTGCTATACTACGGAAGGAAGCCAGAATGAGCTATGAACTTAGTGTTCAGTAAGAAGGACAACTGAGTACCCTGTTACATACATCAAGTAACCAATAGCAGGAACATTAAAGATATATATATATATATATATATATGCAATTAGCTTGCATATGGAAAAAGAAAGCTTCAGGTATAAGCAACCCAATCTTTCCTCGCAAGCTACCAGAAAAGCTTACGATGCAAGGTTTCTGTGACTTCCTCAATATGACACATCGATCTTTGTTCAAGACACCAATGCCCCTCCGGTAATTTATCACAGTAAGTTTCCGGCATAAGGTACCGAGTCTTACCCACCAAGTCTTTAAAGGGGAAGGCATTTGAGATATGGTACCCCATGCTTCTTCAAGAAGCTACCCCGATTAAAGCATCGAGCACAAGCTATCCAGTTTTCCTTGACACTATACTCTTGATGACTCGCAACACGAGCTAAGTAAACCTTTGTTGGGTAGTGATACGTCTCCAACGTATCTATAATTTTTTATGGTTCCATGCTATTATCTTGTCAACTTTGGATGTTTTGTATGCATTTTATATCTTTTTTGGGACTAACTTATTAACTCAGTGGCAAGTGCCAGTTCCTGTTTTTTTTCGTGTTTTTGACCTTTTCCAGAGGAGAATATCAAACGGAGTCCAAATGGAATAAAACCTCTGAAAATATTTTTTCCGGAACAGAAGGGTCCCGGGGAGGCCACAAGCCCCCTAGCCGCGGCCTGGGGGGCGCCTAGCAGGCTTGTGGGCCCCCCGTGGCTCCTTTTCCCTACTTCTTCCGCCTATAAATCCCCGAAAACTCTGAAACCACGGGAGCGAGCCACGAAAATACTTTTATGCCACCACAAGCTTCTCACTCCACAAGATCCCATCTGTTGCATGTTCTGGTGCCCTGCCGGAGGGGGGATTCGGCCACGGAGGGCTTCTTCATCAACACAATTGCCTCACTGATGATGCGTGAGTAGTTCACCACAGACTTTCGGGTCCATATCTAGTAGCTAGATGGCTTCTTCTCTCTCTTGGATCTTCAATACAAAGTTCTCCATGATCATCATGGAGATCTATCCGATGTAATCTTCTTTTGCGGTGTGTTTGTCGAGATCCGATGAATTGTGGATTTATGATCAGATTATCTATGGATCTTATTTGAGTTTCCTCTGATCTCTTATATGCATGATTTCATATCCTTGTAATTCTCTTCGAGTTGTGGGTTTCGTTTGGCCAACTTGATCCATAATTCTTGCAATGGGAGAAGTGCTTGGTTTTGGGTTCATACCGTGCGGTGTCCTCACCCAGTGACAAAAGGGGTAGCGAGGTACGCATCGTGTTGTTGCCATCAAGGGTAAAAAGATGGGGTTTATATATATTGCATCAATTTATCCCTCTACATCATGTCATCTTGCTTAAGGCGTTACTCCGTTTGTCTTGAAATTAATACACTAGATGCATGTTGGATAGCGGTCGATGTGTGGAGTAATAGTAGTAGATGCAGATAGTATCGGTCTACTTGTCTCAGACATGATGCCTATATGTATGATGATTGCCTTAGATATCTTCATGACTATGCGCGGTTCTATCAATTGCTCGACAGTAATTTGATCACCCACCGTAATACTTGCTATCATGAAAGAAGCCTCTAGTGAACACTATGGCCCCCGGGTCTACTTCACTTCATATTTTCAGCCCTACACTTTTAATTTGTTGCATTTTCCGTCTTCAGATCTGACCTTGCAATCAACCGTGAAGGGATTGACAACCCCTTTGTAGCGTTGGGTGCAAGTTTGCTGAATTTGCACACGTACTTTGGAGACTTGCCTTGATACTCCAAGTGGATTGATACCTGGTTCTCAAACTGAGGGAAATACCTACTGCTATTGTGCTGCATCACCCTTTCCTCTTCAAGGGAAAAACCAACACAAGCTCAAGAGGTAGCAGGAAGGTATCGCATTCTCATCGGTACAGGTTATTCCACCGACAGTTGGTAGCATATGATCATACAATCCAAGGATCAGATCCGCAACAGTTGGTTAGAAGGAAAAAAGTCAGTAAGAACACAAGCCTGCTTCAGGAATCAAGCACTCAGCCGCATATATTCAACATATATGGTGGAAATGCTACCAAGGCCATATGAGTTAATCATACAATGATACCAGCCCGGTGAGGATCCGACTGTTGCACGAGCTATAAGAAGAACGCCAATTATACACTTCAGTGAGATGACCAACAACCTATGGATAAGCTGTATGGGACACGGGTGAACCCTTACCTGTCTTTCTTTGGTGACAGCACCACGCTTGTGTTTTGAGATGTTTTCGGCCATCCGGGGTGGATGCCGACTTTTATTTCTCTTGTCAGCAACTGGCCGTGTTCTGAGATGTTTTTCGGCCATCTCGAGCAGTTGTTGAATTTCTTCCCATAGAAGTGACCCTATGCTCTGAGCTGTTTCTCGGCGGTCTTAGGGAACTGCTACTTTCTTCTTATTGACACCGTCTCATGCTCTGAGCTGCTTTTCAGCCGTCTTGAGTCGGGGTTGAGTTACCCTAGTAATGTCCCAGATCTGAGTTGTAAAGACCGTTCTGGTGGCTACTGGTTTAATTGCCGGATTATCCAAGGTTTCAGACGGTCGTTACCCTACAGCTACAACTTGTTAAATAATATGCGTGCCAAAATATTGCACATGGCAACACCCATGGTCATCCGAAGGATAAAGAACACATCAGGCCAAGCTTTTTCAGCTAAGGATCCAGTCAAGAGAACCATAATGAAGGGGCAAGGTTGCAGGATCAACATGGTGCATATACTCAACACAGTTTGCATCGATACCAATCACCGTGGGTATGCACCCAACGGGTCTATCCCAGTTGCAAGGACCCTATATCGATTCAACCTGGCCAGCCCAACCATATATGCTCAGAATCGTCAGAAGGGGATATTCGAATATGTGAGGATGAGTCAATAGTTCGATTACAGCAAAAGTGTCAAAACATTACACGGCCTACTATTCATTTAAGGATGTCGTCAGACGGAACGACCAGAATGATGGACAACAACCTCGGAGCATGTATGGGAATCAGTCAAAGGATAGCCTGCGGTAAACAAGATCTTTCTGCCAGAACCTCCATCAAGTCAAGTCAGCATACATAAACGGATGGAAGTTAGAGTAACATATGAGGATCGAGTGAAACAAACCACCTCGAAGCCAGACAGTTAGTGAGTTGATATTTACTGGGAGCATCATACCAAGGAAAAAAGGAAACCCGAGTTGGAAATGGTTTCCTCAAGTGGGGATATTTATGTTTAACTCCCGAGCAACCAAATCTCGAGGACAAGATTTCTTTAAGGGGGTAGGTTTGTAACACCCTGGATTTTGCCCATTTCTTTCTCCTTTGATTTTGGTCTGGTTTTTCTTTTCTGTGGCTTGATAGTCTTGAAACCTAAAGGGATCACCCTTAATTCTTCTTCTCTAGTGGATTGGCAACCTCCAAACCATCCCAACACCTTGTCATCTTGAGCCAATCCCAATAATCTTTTTCCTGGAGATATTCCTTTTCCCTATTAAAGGAATAACCCTGTTGCTCTCGGTTGTGAAGCTACCCACATCTCCATCATTCCAAAAATTCCCAAATAATTCTCATAAATCTCTTGGGTTATATATTCCTATGATATGACAAAATTCTTACTTGCCATTTTCAAAAATATTTCTCAAATATGCCTTTTGTGATTCTGTCTTTTTATTTGCTTGCTTGCTCTCAAAATTTGTGGGCACTCTTTCCTATCCATATCATTGCCTCATGACAAAATTCAACTCAATTTGGATAGTAAATAATTCTTGGAAAGTTTCCAAAGTTTCTGATCCAGAGGAAGCTTTGTGAAGTAAGTGCTAGCTAAGATTATGCAAATGAGTTGAAACTTTGCGATCATCTCAATATTCCCAAATCATGCCTCTCCACCAAATTGAGCATCACCTCATCAACCATGTGACCGCAACATCAAATATTTGTCTCTCGTCATTATTTTGGATTGTGAAGCAACTAGACTTTATGTTGCTCCGTAATTTCCGAAATTATACGAGGAAATTCTCCTATCTATAAAACATCTCTCAACCAAATTTTAGCTCATTTCATCTAGCCATTTTCCCCGAGTAATTTTCCTAAGATTCTTTCCAATGGGATACTATGTGAAGGAAGTACCACTTTGGTTCATCCAGATGGTATGAAATTTATACAGTGTCTTCATAATCCTAAATAATTCATCTCCTCCAAGTGTTAGCTCAATTCAAGCCAGTATGTGAGTGCCACATCAAAATCTTTGTTCTAGACCAGATTAGTCAGTTATAAAGCAACCCAATTAAATATTGGTCCCATGCTCCTCAAACTTCACAGGATTGTAGTCCTTCCTACCCTGAACCTCCCAGACATGATGTTTTGCCCTTATCTCTTCTCTGTTAATCACAGTAATAGGGCCAAGTTTGCTACAACAAACTTATAGTGACCCTTGCCATCTCACCAGTTATCCATTTGCTCAAATTTCACTTCGAGTCTGCCTTGGGGAGCAAGGACTTCACCCCAGACAAGGTGTGCCAGCCTCTCTTGTCCTCTCACACCCACTTCACGTGGTGACCATGCCTTTGGCATGCTAATCGCTCGCTCTGTGCATTGGGCCCTCGGGGTCGTCGGTTTTCTCCTCTCGCTCGGCCCCTAGGCATGTCCAGTAGCTTCCCAGCGTCGTCTCCTTCCTCCTGGTCCCCTCTCCGCCTCCAGACTCTTCCTCGCCGTGCCGCGACGAGCCCCGCCCTGTTCTGCTTGGGACCTCCATTGTCATCTTCTTCCTCGAGCTCTCCAGAAGCCTCCCCGAGCTCCCTCATCCGCCCTAGACCTTTCCCGTCGCCGCAAGAGGCCAGCCATGTCGCCATGAAACACCTGTGTGTAGCTAAGGACGCCACGGAGGTCATGCTGATCTTCTCGCCTCGGCCGGCTATAAATAGCCATGGCCGACCCTCCCCGAGCATCAGCAACACCTCCATCCTCGACCCCTGCATCCTCCCTGAAAAGTTAAATGAGCTCCTGGAGCTCCCCTGTCCTCTAATTGCTGCCATGGCTGCCGTGGGCCTCCGCCTAAATTCTAGCAAGCCAGAGCTCCTATCGCCCTCCTTTCTTCACCAAAAGAAGCATCGAAGCCTGGCAAAGCTCCCCATCTCCTTGGTTCATCCTTAGTACGTTGGTATGCTCGGGGGCAGACTTGGCCGATGGCCTCCGCCACGGGTGCAAGTATTATCGCCGCCTCGGCCCTCCCCGGCGTCCACGCTCGGCCGAAACGGACGCGGCGCTCCTCCCCGAGCCCGTTGGTACCTTCAGCTCTGCCAGAGGTGGCCCGAGTCGCCGGAACGACCATCGGCATCGGCGGCCCTCGGGAGGAAGAAGGAGGAGGAGCGGAGGAGAGAGACGAGGAACCCGACAGGTGGGCCCCGACCCCACCTGTCGGTGAGAAGAGGCTGCCAGCATGGATTAGTGGAGGCGCCAGCCGAGCGGTACGTTTCCCCTCTGGGAAGCGTATTTCTCAAAAGGCGTAAGCGCCTGTGCTCTCAAGGACGCGGTTGCAAATATTTTAATTGCAGATTGGTCCCTAAACTTTATCTAGGCATATCTTTGCATCCGTGACTCCGATTCCGGTGATTCCAAAGCCCACGTCTTTGTCTCGTCGAGCCCGTCATGTTTGTATCATTTTCACTATGTGATCACATAGTTGAAATGAACATGTTTCCCTTGCCCGTAAACAGCTCCTCCGAGAGAGAACTGTTTCCGGCAATCATTTCCGCGAACTCTCCGCACCTCTCCCCGATGGTTCCTTCATCCCCAGGCAAGCCACAACTCTCATTTGCTTAATTGCATTGCAATATCCTAGTTTAATTAACTACTTGAATCACAAGTATATCTGTTTATAGTCTGGAATTTGAGTATGCATTGTTTGAATAGATGACTACTATGTTGAGTACGGGATTGTTAGTGACTAGTGTCTTACACACTAGTCGATGCCATGATGTTGAGCTTACTGTCTGTGATTACTTTGGGTTTCATACGGTAGTTTGTGGATATGAATCGATAGTATTGGATTGAGCTTATGGGTTAGTGGATTACTATGACATCGGAGTGTCAACTATGACAGAAATATGATTCAGGGATAAGATACTTAGTTGGTTGATCGATAGTCACCTGTCCGTGATTATCAGTGAAACCTCATTTGTCGGTATGGGACGGCCTTGAGTTGGTATGATTGCATGCTCTTTCACCGATACCTCCAAAGAGGGAGGGTTATGCACGCGCGCTACCCAGATCAGGTAGGCAGTGATAACCCTGTGAGCCAGTTGATTGTTTGACCCGGGAGTCCCTGTTTGGGAGAGTTTAGTTTGGCCAAGATGGTGGCAGGTGTCATAAGGACACATGGGCCACCTAGGGAAGGACTCCGGGGGAGGATGAATGCCGGAGGTACGATGGGAGAGTCACAGGCCAGACAAGTTTCATTGGAGCAACACTGGTCCACCCGAATGGGATCACGAGCTCGGTGCTGCATGATGTTGGTAAAGTGTGCAACCTCTGCAGAGTGTCAAACCTATTCGAATAGCCGTGTCCACGGTATTAGACATCTCGTCCAGACCTTAATAGGTGGTCAACCATATCCGTGATACTAATGATGGAAGAACTCATCTGAGTATGATAGTAGTTGGGCATCATGTTGGTGACAAGTTTTGGTATCCGTCTTGAGAATATTCGTTCAAGGTTCTGAGTAAGATCACAAGAGTTGGTATCACCAGAGTACGGTGAGAATAGCTTGGTATAGTTATTTTTGAACTAACCCCTTTAGTGATAACAAATCTTTACCTAATCTTGATTGCTATGAAGTTGTCTTGCCTTAATGTTGATGTTTGTTGTGAGCTTGCGAGTACATTCAAAGTACTCACCTGGCGTGTCATGCCAGTTTGTAGGTCATGCTATGATTGCTTGTCGAGGATTCCAAGTTTCTAGCTAGGATACGCGTTCCAGCGAGAGTCCTTGTGGAGTGGAGTTCATCACAACCGTCATTGTTCCGCTGCTACCGTACAAATTACCGTAGGCAGGTGTAGTATCGCCATGGCGATGTAATCCAAGTACCCTTGTAATCTTTTCCATATTAATAAAGAGCTGATTTGTTCTATGCCAACGGTCCCATATTCCAGAATACTTGTCCCTGGGTTGGAATACGGGGCGTTCCGGTTTCCTCTGAGCTGGGGTGCCACAATAAGACCACCAGTTTCAAGAAAGGCAAGGGGAAGAAGAACTTCAAGAAATTCGCAAAGGAGTTGTCGCTCCCGGTAAACCAGTTGGCGGGAAGAAGCCAAAGAAAGGACCCAAGCCTGAGACTGAGTGCTATTATTGCAAGGCAACGGGTCACTGGAAGCGGAACTGCCCCAAGTACTTAGCGGATAAGAAGGACGGCAACATCCAAGATATATATGACATACATGTTATTGATGTGTACCTTATGAGCGCTCGTAGTAGCTCCTGGGTATTAGATGTCGGTGTTGTTGCGCACATTTGCAACTCAAAACAGGAACTGCGGAACAAGCGTAGGCTTGCAAAGGACGAGGTGACGATGCGCGTAGGGAATGGTTCCAAGGTCGATGTGATCCCGTAGGCATGCCCTCTACATCTACCTTCGGGATTAGTTTTAAACCTTAATAATTGTTATTTAGTACCAGCTTTGAGCATGAACATTGTATCAGGGTCTCGCTTGATGCAAGATAGCTACTCATTTAAGTCTGAGAATAATGGTTGTTCTATTTATATGAGTGGTGTTTTATATGGTCGTACCCCGCTGGTCAATGTTTTATTCCTGATGAATCTCGATCGTGATGTTACACATATTCATAGTGTGAGGACCAAACGATATAAGGTTGATAATGATAGTCCCACATACTTGTGGCACTGCCGCCTTGGTCATATCGGCGTAAAGCGCATGAATAAACTCCATACAGATGGACTTTTGGAGTGACTTGATTTTGAATCATTTGACACATGCGAACCATGCCTCATTGAGAAGATGACCAAGACTCCATTCTCCGGAACGATGGAGCGAGTAACCAACTTATTGGAAATAATACATACCGATGTATGCGGTCCAATGAGTGTTGAGGCTCGCGGTGTCTATCGTTATGTTCTCACCCTCACTAATGATTTGAATAGATATGGGTATGTTTACTTAATTAAGCACAAGTCTGAAACCTTTGAAAAGTTCAAGGAATTTCATAATGAGGTGGAGAATCAACGTGACAAGAAAATAAAGTTTCTACGATCTGGTCCTGGAGGAGAATATTAGAGTCACGAGTTTGGCACGCACCTAATGAAATGTGGAATTGTTTCACAACTCATGCCGCCTGGCACACCGCAGCGTAACGTTGTGTCTGAACGTCGTAATCGCATTTTATTGGATATGGTGTGACCTATGATGTCTCTTACCGATTTACCGCTATCATTTTGGGTATAGGCATTGGAAATTGCCGCATTCACTTTAAATAGGGCACTATCTAGATCCGTTGAGACGAAACCGTATGAATTATGGTTTGGCAAGAAACCTAAGCTGTGGTTTCTTAAAGTTTGGGCGTGCGTTGCTTATGTGAAGAAACTTGAACCACAAAAGCTCGAAGCCAAAGCCGAAAAATGCGTCTTCATATGATACCCTAACAAAACTATTGGGTACACCTTCTATCTTAGACCCGAAGGAAAGAACTTTGTTGCCAAGAACGGATCCTTTCTAGAGAAAGATTTTCTCTCGAAAGAAGTAAGTGGAAGGAAAATAGAACTTGATTAGGTAATTGTACCTCCTCTCGAACCGGAGAGTAGAAAAGCGGCTAGAGAAGAAGTTAATGATGATGATCATGAAACTTTGGATCAAGTTGTTATTGAACCTCGAAGGTGGACAAGGGTACGTTCCGCACGAGAGTGGTACGAAAACCCTATCATGGAAATCATGTTGTTGGGCAACAGCGAACCTTCGAACAATGAAGAAGAGATGGCGGGCCCGGATTCCAACAAATGGCTGGAGGCCACGAAATCTGAGATAGGATCCATGTATGAGAACAAAGTATGGACTTTGGTGGACTTGCCCTGTGATCGGCGAGCCATAGAAAATAAATGGATCTTTAAGAAGAACACTGACGTGGATGCTAATGTGACCATCTATAACGCTCAACTTGTCGCTAAGGGTTATCGACAAGTTCAAGGGATTGACTACGATGAGACCTTCTCACCCGTAGTGATGCTGAAGTTGGTCCAAATCATGTTAGCAGTTGCCGCATTTTATGATTATGAAATCTGGCAACTGGACATCAAAAGGGCATTCCTGAATGTCTTTCTTAAGGAAGAATTGTATATGATACAGCCAGAAGGTTTTGTAAATCCTAATAATGTTGACAAGGTATGCAAGCTCCAACGCTCCATCTATGGGTTAGTGCAAGCATCTCGAAGTTGGAACATTCACTTTGATGAGGTGATCAAAGTGTTTGGGTTTGTACAGAGTTATGGAGAAGCATGTATTTACAAGAAAGTGAGTGGGAGCTCTGTAGCATTTCTCATATTATATGTGGATGACATATTGTTAACGGGAAATGATATATAACTTTTGGAATGCATAAAGTCCTGTTTGAATAAGAGTTTTTCAGTGAAGGACCTTGGAGAAGCTGCTTACATATTAGGCATCAAGATCTATAGAGAGAGATCAAGACACCTCACAGGTCTTTCACAAAGCACATACCTTGACAAGATATTGAAGAAGTTCAATATGGATAAGGCCAATAAAGGGTTCTTGCCTATATTACAAGGTGTGAGGTTGAGTACGACTCAACGCCCGACCACGGGAGAAGATAGAGAAAAGATGAGTACCATCCCCTATGCTTCAACCATAGGCTCTATTATGTATGCCATGTTGTGTACCAGACCTGATGTGAACCTTGCCTTATGTTTGGTAGGGAGGTACCAGAGTGATCCAGGAGTGGATCATTGGACAATGGTCAAGAATATCCTAAAGTATCTGAAAAGGACTAAAGATATGTTTCTCGTCTATGGAGGTGCCGAAGAGCTCGTCATAAAGGGTTACGTCGATGCTAGCTTCGACACAGATCCGGATGGCTCTAAGTCACAAACCGAATACATGTATATTTTGAATAATGGGGAAGTTAGCTGGTGCGGTTGCAAGCAAAGCGTCGTGGCGGCATCTACATGTGAAGCGGAGTACACAACTGCTTCGGAAGCAGCACGAGGAGTCTGGATGAAGGAGTCCATCACCGACCTTGGATTGATTCCTAGTGCGTCGGGCCCGATGACTCTGTTCTGTGACAACACTGGAGCTATTTCCATTGCAAAGGAGCCCAGGTTTCACAAGAAGACCAAGCACATCAAGCGCCGCTTCAACTCCATTTGTGGATACATCCAGGATGGAGATATAGATATTTGTAAAGTACATACGGATCTGAATGTCGCAGACCCATTAACTAAACCTCTTCCACGGGCAAAGCATGATCACCACCAGAACTCTATGGGTGTTCGATTCATCACTATGTAACTAGATTATTGACTCTAGTGCAAGTGGGATACTGTTGGAAATATGCCATAGAGGCAATAATAAAGTTGTTATTATTATATTTCCAGTTCGTGATATTTTTCTATTGTTCGTGCTATAATTGTATTAACCAGAAACCGTAATACATGTGTGAATATATAGATCACAATGTGTCCCTAGTGAGCCTCTAGTTGGCTAGCTCGTTGATCAATAGATGATCATGGTTTCTTGATCATGGACATTGGATGTCATTGATAATGCTATCACTTCATTGGGGAATGGTGTGGTGGACAAGACCCAATCCTAAGCATAGCACTAGATCGTGTTGTTCGTCTCTTAAAGCTTTTGAAATGTCAAGTATCGTTTGCTTGGACCATGAGATTGTGCAACTCCCGGATACTGTAGAAGTGCTTTGGGTGTATCAAATGTCACAACGGAACTGGGTGATTATAAAGGTGCACTACAGGTATCTCCGAAAGTATTTGTTGGGGTGTACGAATCGAGACTGGGATTTGCCACTCCGTGTGAAGAAGAGATATCTCTGGGCCCACTCGGTAATCCATCATCATATTGAGCTTAGTGTGACAAAGGAGTTAGCCACGGGATAATGTGTTACGTAACAAGTAAAGAGACTTGCCGGTAACGAGATTGAACAAGGTATAGGGATACCAACGACCGAATCTCGGGCAAGTATCACACCGGTAGACAAAGAGAATTGCATACGAGATTGATTAAATCCCCGACATCGTGGTTCATCGATGAGATCATCGTGGAACATGCAGGAACCAACATGGATATCCAGACCCTGTTGTTGTTTATTGACTCGAGAGGTGTCTCGGTCATGTTTGCATGTGTCCCGAACCCGTAGGGTCTACACATTTAAGGTTCGATGACGCTAGGTTATAGGTAAATAGTGTACGTAGTTACCAAAGGTTGTTCGGAGTCCCGGATGAGATCCCGGACGTCACGCGGAGTTCCGGAATGGTCCGGAGGTAATGATTGATATATAGAAAGTGAGGATTTGGTCACCGAAATTGTTTTGGGCGACACCGCTAATGTAGTGGGACCACCGGAAGGGTTCCGGGGTCCACCGCGAAGGGCCTACACCCACGAAAAGGGTATTTGGGCCTAAAGGTGGAAGGGAACCAGCCCAAAGTGGGCTGGTGCACCACCACCACCCATCCCAAGGCGCAGGGGGGAAAGGTGGGCTAAAACCCTAGGTCATGGGGGCTTGCCTTGGGTGGCAAGCCACCCCTAGGGCTACCACACCCTTGCCCTGGCCGCCGCCCCTTGCCTCCCATCTATGTGGGCAGCCGCACCACCTAGTGGAAACCCTAGGGTGGCCGGCCCCTCTCTCTCCCTCATATATATACCAAGGGTTTTGGGAGGGTTGCACACAACTTCTTCTCCCTAGGGGGGCAGCCCTACCCTTCCTCCTCCTCGCCCTCCGCATAGCTTAGCGAAGCCCTGTAGGAGTTGCCACGTAGCTCAATCGTCACCACGCCGTCGTGCTGCTGGAGCTCTCCTCAACCTCTCCTCCCTCCTTGCTGGATCAAGGCGTTGGAGACGTCACCGAGCTGCACGTGTGTTGAACGCGGAGGAACCATCGTTCGATGCATAGATCGGAATCCACCGCGATCTGAATCGCTGCGAGTACGACTCCATCAACCGCGTTCTAGCAATGCTTCCGCTTAGCGCTCTTCAAAGGTATGAAGATGCTCTACAACCTCTCTCATTGCTGGTTTCTCCATAGATGGATCCTTGTATGGCATAGGAAATCTTGGAAATTACTACGATCCCCAACAGAATCTCCGAAACAAAAGGATGATCAAACATAAATGAAGGTTGAAAAAATAAGATTGAGGCCTTCCAAGATTTAGATGGGACTTCGAGAGGAGATAGAAAAGCTTGGAACTCCAGAATAGAAAACATAAACAACTTAGAATTGAGAATAAGATATCATGAACTCCAGAAGAAGGATTGAAATCAATTTGATGAAACAAGAATAATAATTATGTTATGCTTATCCTTCATCAAGTTAAATTGATGACAAGCAATGGAATTAGCATGCCAGTTATTATTCTTGAAAAAGATTGAAGGGAGATATAGAGCACAAACTTGAAGAAGTCAAGGAAGATCCACCAGTAAGAATTGACAAATGAATGAGGATACCAACAATGAATGGAGATACATGAGAACGAAGATACTATGATCCACCTAATACAAAATATAAATGAGGCATCGGAATAACTGAGATATGAACAAAGAGACAACAGTTGACTTGAAATTGATAATGAAAGCTAAAAGCTGAGAACGAAGAAATCTTCTGAAATGATGGCCTTTGGAGGATTGAGAAATAAAAACAACCGTAAAATGCACCAGATACATATGGAAGGAATTTCTCATGATTGGAAACAATTTGAGAGAGAGCACAAAGCTGAGATGACAATCTTCAAAGAGTGGACAAAGATTTAAGGGAACTACTTCTTCGTCCTTCCAAGCTGAGAATGATGATGAGAAACAACAGCGTGAATTACTGAGACACTCCGGAACAATGAATGAGAAAAGGTTGAGCGAAGAAATAAAATTGAATCAAAGTGATCTTGCAGAAGGAATAGGACTGATGGAATCAATACTTATGTCCCACTTGAAGGAATTAGAGATCTCTCGAAAAAATTAGAAGAGCCAGATATGATCCTGGAGAAGAAACAATGAGTTATGGGCCCACTAAAAGAGAACACCGTTGATACAATTGCTTAGAAATATAGATTGCACAAGTACAATGAAAACTTGATGAGGTGAGACCCTCGAAATAGTTGACAGGACTATAAACAAGAAACTTCTTAGATATCTTCAACACTCCGAATATAACACACAGAGGAAAAACCAAGAGAGGCTTGAATGAGAATTTTGAACATGGAAAAATTAGGGAATGAAAAGGATATCACGAACATCTACAGGTTGAATTGAATCCATCGTAGAAGAAAATAAGAATGAAGAATGATGAACTTAGCACTGAACATCTTCACAACGAATCACCGGATACAGCATAGAAGAGAGGATAGCACAAGCAATATGAAAGAAAGGCACATGTATGTCAATTCAAACATTGATCTTGCAAATATTGGAGAGGAAAGACAACCTGGGAAAAATGAGACGAACTCCAGAATGAAACGAGAGATTGATCTTGCAAATATTGGAGAGGATAGAATTAACTTGAAGAGAAGCATGCCGAATGGAAAGAATTTGACATGACAATTGGATAGAGCAAAAGGGTTAGCATTCCGATAGAAATATGAGAACAATACTTAGGAAAGATATGAAATCACATCATACCCCAACAAAACAAAGGATGAGGCTTCCAATTAAGCCGGAAAGAAATTCTTGATAGAGATTCCGTAAGATATTTTTGTGGTAATGTTTGCACGGGCTCGATCGTACATTGGATTATCCTATTGAAATCAAAGTCGAATATGTTCCCTAGGCGTAGTGAACTACCAGGCTTGACGGAGCATATGTGATGAACCATATCGAGACTGTCCTCTATAAGAAATACCATGAACAAATGAATCCACTAGATGTCAAACCCCGACCTCGCATGATGCATCTCTTGGAAGATAATCCTAGGTAACTACTTGAATTCCCACCAGAGAATTTCCGAAATCTTCCTTGGTTATGCTATCAGCTTGCGGGTCCCGGAACCTACCCAGTGTAATCAGCTACAAACCTTTACCACAACTATCAACACATATCCGAGAAGTTTTGCAATCTACCTCAGATCTTCGAAAAACAATCTCCATTAGTACCGGGGAAAAGTCACGACACTATTTGCCACCAAGCAAAGTATTGAAGCATTTCGATGTCCATCGTGAGATACTAAGGAAGTTGTATGACAATGATTCGTCGAAAAACTCGTGGAGCTCTACTCCTCGATAACACGAGGCACCAAGTTAGAATTCCGTCAACCCGACATCATAAAGATTCCAAAATACCCGTGTGATACTATATTTTATTTAGCAAGAAGAGGTGTCGAATTAAAATTCCTAAGTCGTACTTCCTCACAAGAGCATGGAAGAGGAGTAAAAAGAATCCTACTCTCCGATATAATTAGACTCAAAATATTTTTTTAATAGACTCGACTGGGCCAAGTTTGATCAATCAAGGGGGCTCCTAGGTCGGTACTACTCTCATACCAAGTTGTAACGCCCAAGACTCCATCCTATCCTTATTTTGGCTTGAGGGAATCGATAGGGATAGAAGCGCATCTCGCCGTTTTGCAAGAATGGATATCATTACAAGTACATGCATGAAGAGATGAGTATATGGAATTGGCTTACACTCGCCACAAGCTACAACATGAACATCTCAATACCACGATACATTCAAATATCATGTAGAAGAGTAGTGTCCGACTCTGGAAGAAATCAAACAATAAAATAACGATGTCCATCCTTGCTATCCCATGCTGGCGGCATGGAACCTATCCTAGATCGATGAAGAAAAACAAGAAGAAACTCCAAATAGAACAATCACGATGACCACATCAAAGTTTCACTTTACCTGTACCTACAACTGTTATTGTAGTAATCTGTGAGCCATAGGGACCCATGAATCTCATTTCCAAAGGTATGAAGACTAGCAAAGATTAATGGGTGAGGTAAGGTTAAGTGATGAGGTTGCAGCAAGCGACTAAGCATATATTTGAGTGGCTAACTTCCGAGTACAAGAATATGAGGGGGTGATCTACACATAATGGGTGTGAGATCATCATTATCACGAAGTGATCCTGAACACCTACTTCCATCATACATAACCCCATCGTGTCCTCCCTCGAATACAGAGCTCACAAGAATAGATAGTCGCGGTTACGCACATAGTTGCCACATATTAAGTTCACTTGAAGTTTGCTATGACCGGGTGTTAAACAAAGTTTCCAAGTTGCCACATTACCACGGGCATGGCTTTTCAAAAGTTTGAACCCTGCATGGGTGCTCTAACTAGTCCATCACAAACTTCCACAAGCTGCATCGGAAACCTCGACCATGCAAAACCCATGATCTCTTTGGATTCCAGATGGAAAACCTCAACCTTGAGAAAGCCCAATAAAGTATCCTTGAAATCCCTCGTAAAAGATGTTCGAGAATGGTAAAACAACTCCAGCAAGACCGCCCGACTTGGTGATCACCCCGATACGAGCCGCGTATCTATTTCTTACGACACATCGGATGAGCTATGCGTACAGAGCCTCGAAAAAATTACCCAAGTTCCCCTGGGTTGGCCTCGCACAGTGCTCTCGGTTGGACCAACAATCTTGAGGAGCACTGGTTCGGGGGGGTTGATTAATTGCCAACGGGGGGATCAGTGCCCTATGTAAATTTTAATAGTTGTTTTTAACGAACTAGTACCAATGTTGGGCCTTGCCGAGATAGTTTTATCCCAAAACGAAAATCAGGGTCCCCATAACAACCCCAAACATGTTAGGAGCGCTAAATATGGAACATAACACTGGTACACAAGTAACTAGGACGGCAAAGGTGGAACAAAAGACCGAGCTAGAAGGCGAAGCCTTCCACCTCTTACTAAGTATATAGGTGCATTAAAATAAATAGAAATAATATGGTGATATATCAAGAAATCCATGTTACCACATGGAAAGCAACTGCACCTACGACTAGCAACACAATAAGAAGGCTAAGAAAGATGTAACATTGCCAAACAAGGGTTTGCTGGGATGTCGAGGGGTTAGAGCCTTTTCATGGCAATGTTGGGAGGCTTGACATAACAGGTGGTAGGCAACTAGACATAGCGATAGAAACGAGACAACTAGGATAGCAAAGATAGTAGTAGTATCTAGGGAAATGATCATCTTGCCTGTGATCCTGCTTCGAAGAAGAGCGAATCCACGAAGTAGACGAACCAACATAGTTGAACGATCCTCACACTCCTAAGCGGTTTGGAACTCTATCGAGAAGAAACAATCCGGAAACAAACAACAAACATATGATCAACACCACAACATATGCATGACATGATGCAAATTCAAATATGATGCATGTTCAGTTTAAATATGCAAGGCATGACAATCAAAACAATTGAATAATACACATTAAGTGAAGTTCAATATGCAACGAGTTGCAAATTGACGAAACTCCATATTTGAATTACTTAGTTCAATCCCGTTTAGATAGACGACAATGTTAAATGTTCATAAACATTGCAAGAGGTGAAGCATAATTAAACTACATTATCTAGGCATTTTAAATGAGGTCAGAAACAACGTATAGCATTTTTGAAGTCACCCCATATGTTAATTGCGAAATTGGTCTAGATTTGAACTAGTCATATTTTATGTTTATTAAATAGAAAAATAAAGAACACCATGTGATTCTACATGTCATTCTAGTAGATTTACATATATAGATCATTTAAAATGGAGCTACATCTAAAAGATATGAGCAACACAAGATCATATGGTGTGAATGCAAAATGTATGCAAATGACAGCCACAAGCATGTTAAAACATGGATGCACAAGATATTATGAAGCTACATGAAATTCTAAGCAAGTTTAAATGAGGCCGGAACAACGAATAACAATTCCAGACAGTTCACATATGCAAATTGAGATTTCAGTATTGTTGTGCCTATAAAACAATTTTAGATTTGTTAAACAGCAAAATACATGCCACCATGTTATACTACACATTTTCTGGTCAAGTTACATATGTGGATCATTTTAATCAGAGCTATAATTAATTAATTATGATATAAATCATTCTAACATGGCATTTATGCAAATTAAATGAAAAAACAACTTACCCATTTTTAACATGGTTGAAAGTTGGATATTTTGAAACTTCACAAAATTCTAAGCATTTCACATGTTTAAAGTTGTTACATGCGATGCAAGGATAAATAGTTAATAGCATTTTTAAATCATGTAATATTCTGTCATTTTTAAATCTCTCGATATTAGAAAAAATCGCCATAATAGAAAAAAACACAATAGCGGAATCTGACCGGCCCTATCATATACAGTGGGCACAACATAGCAAAATCACGTAGAAGGCGAGGGTTAGCACGGGCTAGGCACTGATTGCTGACCTCGGACCCAATGGGCAAGCAGGTGCAAAGGAGGCTGACGGTTGAGGCAAGCTGGGCCTTAAGGAGGGGTGCAACCCTTGTGGCTGGGTAAGCTGGCTAGGTTGCGCTTAGGCTCGATGCTCATCTGGGCTGCGCTGGCTGGGAGGCTGAGGCAAATCTAGGCTAGAGGCGCTGTTGTCCGGCTCGTTGGAGGCGCTCGGTCAACAGGGGCTCGCCCTCCCTACCCGAACACGAAGGTGTTTGAGATATGCCCTAGAGGCAATCATGTATGATTATTTTTCCTATGTGTTTATGAATAAAGATAATCCTTGGACATTATCCATGATGTGTATTAACAAGTACGTGACTTGTTTGTTAGACTATACATTGTATGATGACTGTCCTAAATGCTCCCTAGTCGAAAAAGTTGTGTGCACGCGCAGCCATCTAGACTAGCATATGATACGGTGGATGGTCTAGTCTCATTGACCATGTAGCATTGGATGCTAGCCGGATAATATGGACTCAGAAAGATCTGGTCGAATTCGACGTAGTCGGATCCGAGTCGAGATAAGGTCTGACTTGGACATACCCAACTATGAGACGCAGCGATAGGTCATCTAAGTCCTAGGACCTGAGTTGGTGCATGTACTCGGGATGGTGACAGACTTGCTTTGGGCTGACCAAATGCTACTCCGTGACTAGGTAGTTACAAAGCTAGGTTTCGGGCTTGTCCAGACCCATGCTGCAAGACATGGTCGAGCAAGATGGGATTTGACCCTCCGACGAGGAGAGATATACTGTAGTCCCCTCGGCTGATCTGACCTGGATAAGCATGGCCATGCGATGAGGATTATGAGATAATCTGAATGTTGCACAGATTCACCAGAAAGAGAAAGAGGCCTTGCGGAAAAAAGATGACAATGTCGCCTTGAGCACGACAACGTATATCCTGCGGCAAAGGGAACAGAAGTATGAAGGACAGGTTCGCCTAACTAGGTTCATCAGACACTTGGAGTCGACACGCCTTGCGAGAGGCCTCTACCGACTACCCGAGTTGGACATGGTCTGACTCGTGACCAAGTGAACAAGAACCTAAAGGGTCGCGCACTGAAGGGAAGGAACACGTGGGCTTTAGGGTCCATGTGAGGTCCAAGAGTTGAGGCTCCACCGGACGCCTATATATAGTGGAGGTGCGGCACGCTAATTCCGTTGATCGTTTCGACGCCATCATTAGGGTTGTGCATGTGTTGCACCTAGCCACCACCACTCGCCGCCACTGACGTGCGATCCAGACCTAGCAGTATGCCGCACGATGTTCCTCTTGCACGCACGAATACCATTAGAGGCGGTGCACCTGCGCTGCTCTGGCGAACCTGTACGTGAGATCCAGTGACTGGGTGTTCGAGCGACACGATCCAGCGACCGGCTGTTCGAGGGAGATGATCCGGCGACCAACTTTTCTTGGGAGATCGGATGAGGAGGAGACGGACGACGCGGACATGCTGCCTCAACTCTACTTCTGCTGCATGGCACTGCTTGTCTAGTGGTAACGATCTATGATCCATCTCCATAGCATGTTCTTGGATGTTCTACGCGTATGATTTTTTTAATTCCCATGTGATGCACCTACGGTAGAACCCAACAGTGGTATCAAAGCATCTGCTAGTGGTTTTGGCTTCACATCGGATGCATATTTGATATGCGGAGGCGGCTGATGAGATCCGTCGTCGTTCTTGAGATCGGCTATATGCACGGTTGATGAGATCAACTGCACATCGGGATCGTTGAGGCTATGTTTTCTTTCAATCAAAATCGATGAGGTCGTGACACAACCTACCCCTATCGGTCGGTTTCTGGCATCGGGTTTAACAGTGAACCATAAATCTGAATCGGGTTTGCGATGATCGATAAGATTGGTCAGATGAGAAAATTCGGTGTGATCAAAGTACAGATACGATTTGTAATTTGCAAAAACGGCTAGTGGGACCGCCGTGTGCGTAGCACCGTGTATTTTGTACACTATCACACAAACTAGTAGAATGTGATTCTATGCATATGTTTATTTTGTAGGTTTGATGTGAATAGTATGTCTCATATGTATGTGGTGCATGTGTCTAATTTAACATGACCTGCGTGCATCATTGCCAGTCGACAGGAACCAAAGTGCTATCATTTTATTGTATAACAGCGTGCTTTTCGTCTTGTGATTCTATATAAATTCATTATTAGTTGTAGTAGTTGGAAGACAGAGATCAAGTTCGATGTTTCGACGTCCCGGCATGACGAACAAGATGGATTCCCTCCCCTGGGCATCCGAGTTGGAGCCGGCTTGGAAGGACGTCCATGAAGGAGCCATACCATTTCACATATTTATGTTTACATGTGATTGATATTGCTTCTTATTTTCTATGCATGTTATAGCTTAGAAATATCCCTCATTATTCCGGATGTTGCAGCTTCGCACGTCAAGTATGTCTAGTGGTGGTTTCATAAAATTGAGGTGCTACTAGGTGTCCTTGAACTGGAGGGTTCGTGTCGGACACGAACATGCACTCCATCAGGTTAACTTGACAAGGCTATCAAAACAGTTTTGGGCCTTGTGGCAAAAAAGGTTGGGAGTCGAGCTATAAGATGCCTACCCAACTGACAGGAGTCGTATAGAGATACGATTAGGAAGGTGTTGCTTATCGAATAGGCAAGTTGGCTAGCGGTGATGCTAAAGCTCACTAGTCGCTCGCACTAGACGGATCCTGAATCACTGAGAATTTGCGAAGGGATCCCGACATCACTCGGAGTAGTTCTATTTAAGGCATGAATTACTCTACATAAACACATTGCTTAGTGATTGCATATTTTCTGTTGTAGATCAATGACACCACCTACTCAAATCTTTGCATTGTAATCAATTCTACCAAAGGGTAAACTGAATGGAACAAACTTTACCACCTGGTATAGAAATCTGAGAATTGTTCTCAAGCACGATAAAAAGGAACATGTTCTAGAGGATCCACTTCCAGAGGTACCTGTTAATAATGGTAATGCCACAACAAGAAGGCGTACCGTAAACTCGTTGATGAATCGAACGAGATCATCTGCCTCATGTTGGATTGTATGGAGCCCGATTTGAAACAACATTTCGAAGACATTGCGGCTTTCGATATGATCGAAAGTCTCAAGAGCATGTTTCAAGTGCAGGCTAGGACCGAAAGGTTCAACATTTGGCGATCCTTGATGGATTGTAAGCTGAAGGAAGGTGATCCACTGAGCCCGCTTGTGATCAAGATGATCGGATACGTGCAAGCTTTGGATCATTTGGGCTTCCCGCCCTCGGATGAGCTGGCTATTGATGTCGTTCTGGGTTCTCTTCCAGCTAGCTATGGGAAGTTCATGTGAAACTATTATACGCATGGCATGGATAAGAAGCTCACTGAATTGCATGGGATGCTCAAGGTGGCAGAGAAGGATATCGAGAAAGGCGGACATCAATTGTTGATGGGGGAGAACTTGACAAAGTCCAAGAAGAGTTGGTCCAAGAAAAAGGGTAAGGCAAAGTACATGGAGAAGGTTCTCTCCACTTCTGAAACAAAGTTTGGACCGAACTTAAAGACCATTTGCTTTCATTGCAAGGAAGCTGGTCACCGAAAGAGGAACTGTAGCTAGTGGCTTGTTGAGCACGACAAGAAGGCCGGAGATGCTTCTTCAGGAAAAGGTACACTTGTTACATATGTTGTAGACATTTACCTAGCTTACATACCTAGTAGCTCTTAGGTATTTGATACCGGATCGGTTGTGCATTTTTGTAACTCGATGCAAGGGCTGGTAAGAACTATGCATGTGGCACAAGGAAAGATTGACATCAGGGTCGGCAACAAAGCAAGAGTTACTTCTTTGGAGGTCAATAGGATGCAGCTCCAACTTCCTTCTAGATTTATTTTGAATTTGAATAATTGTTATTACATTCCCACACTTAGTCGGAACATTATTTCTGCCTCATGTTTGATGGATCAGGGTTATAAATTTAATTTAAAGGGTAATGGTTGTTCATTTTAATTGAATGGAATGTTCCCCGGCTATGCACCCATTATAGATGGGCTATTTATTTTGAATCTAGAAACGGAACCAGTCTATAACGTGAATGCCAAGAGGCATAAGCCTAATAAGATAAATCTGACATACTTCTGGCATTGCCGGCTTGGACACAGTAGTCTTAAATGCATGAAGAAGCTCCATGATGATGGACTCCTAACTCCGTCCGACTTCGGGTCATTCGAGACATGCGAATCATGCCTGCTAGGCAAGATGACTAAGTCTCCTTTTGCAAAGAGATGCGAGAGGGTGTTCGAGCTGTTGGAGCTTATACACAGTGATGTGTGTGGTCGAATGACCACAACAACAAGAGGTGGCTATCAGTACTTCGTGACTTTTACCGACGACTTGATTAGATATGGATATACCTATTTGATGAGGCACAAGTTAGAGACTTTCAAAAAGTTCAAAGAGTTTCAGGATGACGTTGAAAATCAGCTCGGCAAGACGATAAAACTTATACGATCAGATCATGGATTGAGTACATGAGCCATGAGTTTGATGATCATCTGAAAAGACGAGGTATAGTACCTTAGGTCACACCGTCGGGTACACCGTAGAGAAATGGCGTGTCAGAACAGAGAAATTGAACCTTGTTGGACATGGTCCGGTCGATGATGACGAAATTGGATTTACCCTTGTCATTCTGGGGATACGCTTTAGAAACTAAAACTTTCACACTTAGCAGGGTACAATGAAAATCCGTAGACAAGACACCACAGGAGATGTGGACTGGGAAGAGTCCTAGTTTGTCTTTTCTAAAGATTTGGGGTTGTGAAGCATTTCTCAAGCGACTCATGTCGGACAAGCTTACACCCAAGTCGGATAAATGCATATTCGTGGATATTCGAGGGAAACCTTGGGATGCAGCTTCTACAATCGAGAAGAGAACAATGTGTTTGTTGCTCAGAATAGGGTTTTTCTAGAGAATGAGTTTCTCAAACGAGAGTCCAATGGGAGAACGATGCGACTCGAAGAAATTCGAGAGCCACTAAGGGACAACTCGGCTGGTCATGGGATCATACTAGAGTCGGCCAGGGAACCCGTAGTGGAGTCTGTACCGGAGCCACGGAGGTCACATAGATTGTGCAAATTGCGGTATGTGTTGTTGCTAGAAAGCGATGAGCCAACCACATATGCAAAAGCAATGGTAACCCCAGATTCTGAGGCATGGCTCGAGGCCATGAGATCCAAGTTAAAGTCCATGGATGAAATCAAGTCTAGGACTTGGTTGATCCGCCGCCTGGTGTAGTAGCCATTTGTTGCAAATGTGTCTTTAAGAAGAAAACCGATATGGATGGAAATGTTCAGATCCACAAAGCTTGACTTGTCGCTAAAGGTTATGGAAAAGTTCAAGGAATTGACTACGATGATACCTACTCGCCGGTAGCGATGCTGAAGTTAGTGAGGATCATACTAGCTATAGCTACATATTTCGATTATGAGAGATGGAAGACGGATGTCAAAAAAGCCTTCCTTCATGGAAATTGAAAAGAGGATCTATACATGACAGAACACGAAAGATTTGCCGATCCAACTAACGCTGGTAAAATATGCAAGCTCAAGAGATCCATTTATGGATTGAAGCAAGTAGCTCAGAGTTGGAATATTCATTTTTATGAAGTCATCGTTGACCTTTGTTTCATCAAGAACAAAGAGAAATATTGTTTATACGAGAAGTCTAGTGGGAGCTCGATGGTATTTTTGATCTTGTATGTGGATGACATACTGCTGGTCGGAAATGATGTTCCAATGCTGAACTCACAGAAGGAATCATTGAATGGCAAGTTTTCAATGAAGGACCTTGGAGATGCAGTGTACATTTTAGGCATCAAGATCTATAGAGATAGATCGAGGAGGCTGCTCGGCTTAAGCCAGAGCACGTAGATAGTCAAAGTGTTGAAGAGGTTCAACATGAGTGAGGCCAAGAAAGGGTTCTTACCCGTCTCACATGGTATAAGGCTAAGCAAGACTCGGTGTCCTACAACTTCTGATGAGTGAAACCAGATGAGTAGGATTCCGTATGCTTCGGCAATTCGATCCATCATGTATGCCATGCGATGTACAAAATATGATGTTGCCTATGCAATAAGCTTAATAAGCAGATACCAGGCCGACCCAGGTTAGAGTCATTGGGAAGTAGTGAAATCTATCTTGAAGTACCTAAAAAGGACTAAAGGGAGTATCCTAATTTATGGAGGTGAGGAGGAGCTCAGAATAAAGGGTTACGTCGATGCTAGTTTCCAAACCGATAGGGATGATTGTCGATCAGAAACTGGATTCGTGTATGTCAGGAATAGAGGAGCAGTGAGCTATATGAGTTCCATGTAAGATACCGTGGCCGACTCCACAAAATAGGCCAAATACAATGCAACTTGTGAAGTTGCAAAGGAAGGTGTTTGTATTTGTAAGTTCCTGGAGGATCTTGGTATGTTCCCGGGCTGGTCAAAACCGTTGGACCTTTATTACGATATTTCAGGTGCCATCCCACTGGCCAAGGAGCCGAGACAACACCATAAGACCAGGCACATAGAACAAAAGTATCACCTGATACGAAAGCTCGTACAGAATGGTGATACTAATTTATGCAAGATTCACACGGATGCAAATGTCACACATCCGTTGACTAAGCCGCTTCCACAACCCAAGCATAAGGGGCACATTAGAGCAATGGGAATTTGATGCCTGTTTGATTGACTCTAGTGCAAGTGGGAGACTGTTAGAGATATGCCCTAGAGGCAATCATGTATGATGATATTTCCTATGTGTTTATGAATAAAGATAGTCCTTGTACATTATCAATTATGTGTATTAACAAGTACGTGACTTGTTTGTGAGACTATACATTGTATGATGACTGTACTAAATGGTGCCTAGTTGAAAGAGTTGTGTGGACGCCCTACCACCTAGACTAGCATAAGATATGGTGGATGGTCATGTCTCACTGATCATGTAGCACTAGATGCTAGCCAGATAATATGGACTCAGAAAGATCTGGAATCCAAGTTGAGGTAATGTTTAAGTTGGACATACCCAATTATGAGACACAACGATATGTCATTTGTGATTCTCTAGTACAACATACGTTCTATGTCCTAAGACGTGAGTTGGCACATGTAATCAGGATGGTGATAGACTTGCTTTGGGCCGATCAAATACTACTCCATGACTAGGTAGTTACAAAGGTAGGTTCCAGGCTTGTCCAGGCCCATGCTGCGAGACGTGGTCGAGCAATATGGGATTTGTTGCTCTGACCGGGAGAGATATACTTTGTGTCCCTCGGGTCATCTGACTTGGATAAGCATGGCCATGCGATGAGGATTATGATATAATCTGAATGTTGGTCAGATTCACCGAAATGAGAAAAAGGTCGTGCGACAACAAGGATGACCATGTCGCCTTGAGCACGATAACATATATCATGTGTCAAAGGGAGCAGAAGTATGAAGTAAAGGTTCGTCTAACCAACTTCGTCGGACACTTTGAGTTGGCACGTCTTGTTAGAGGTTGCTACCGACTACCTGAGTCGGACATGGTCTGTCTAGTGACCAAGTGGATGAGAACAAAAAGGGTCACGCACTGAAGGGAACGAACACGTGGGCTTTAGGGTCCGTGCGAGGCCCAAGAATTGGGCCCGCGCCGAATGCCTATATATAGTGGAGGTGTGGCACATTTATTTCGTTGACCGCTTTGCCTCCGTCATTAGGGTTGTGCATGTGTTGCACCTAGCCACCTCCACTTTCCACCGCCAACTGTGTGATATGGACCTAGCAGTCCACCGCACAGTGTTGCTCTTGCACGCGTGGATACCGTTAGAGGCGGTGCACCTGCGCCGCTCTCGCAAACCTATACGTGGGATCCGACGACCGGTTGTTCGAGGGAGATCGAACGAGGAGGAGACACACCATGCGGACGTGCTGCCTGAACTCTACTTCCGCTTCACGACACTATGCGTCTAGTGCTAATGACCTGTGATCTATCTCCCTAGCATGTTCTTGGATGCTCTTCACCTAGGAAAATTTGAATTTGCATGTGATTCCCCTACGATAGAACCCAATAGCAGGAGGCTGGGGTGACCCCGGCTGCGTGGCTCAGACCATGGGCATGGCGGCGAGGCACCAATGACGCAGGCTGGCGATGACGGGAACAGGGTGGAGGTCGGCCGGACGTCGCTGAATCCGGGTCGGACGACGGCGACGCGACAATGAATGGTGGTGGGGCGAGCAGATAACGGCAGCGACGGATTGGGGCAGCCCTTGATGGGAACTCCCGGGATAGCGACAGGGCAACCAGCAATGGCGGCTAGGCGACACGGCAACTCCGGGGATGGAGCCCCATTGAGGCTCTAGGGTTGCTGGCGTCAAGGCTATGAGCGGCAGACGCGGTGCACCATGACGCTTCGGTCGCCTGGACGCGTCTAAGCTCGCATAGAGATGGGGCACAGGGCGCTCGGACTAGGGAGGTTGCGGGCTCTAGTATGGAGGGAAGATCTAGTGTGGTTGCGCGTTGGTTGGCTCGGGTTGGACCCCGAGGTGGGAGAAATAGATGGGTGGCGGCAACGTGATTATTCGGTAGATGGGACAGGGGTCCTAGTTTTTAGGGATTAGATCTAGCTCTAGGTGTATTATATATAGGAAGTTTGGCTAGGTTTGGACCCTCCGATCTCGATCGGGCGGTCGATAAAATAGACTACGGAGTCCAATTGGAAAATCGATGATGGTTTGGGGTATTACGGGTTTGATCCGGACCCAACAGTTATGACCGTACAATCGGGATCCAAGAGATTTTTGGACTAGGCTGCGCGTAGGTCGGTGCTCTGTGTAGAGATTCTAGGCAGAGATGAGAGGGAAAACAGGCATTCCAGTGACAGGTTTTTCAAACACCGAAAATGTCCGCTAATAAACCGGCTAGATCTGCTATATATTTAAGGGGTCGGGTATCAAACGAACTCTGAATGCGAGGAAATTTGGCATGCGGTCTACTTACATTTAAAGAAGACAGCAAGCTAACTTTAAATCCAATCTGAGAAAGTTATATACACACTTTTAAAAACGATATTGAAATGATTCCGCGGGAAGATGCGTGTGTGTTTGGTCCTGAAACGGCAATGACAAAAACGGAAAGCACCAGCAACTAATAACGAATGTAAGTTTTGAAAACTGACGCATCATAGTGCCGATGCTATGTAGATGATAAGAAGGATGCGATGATGAATGCGGCAACCAAATAAATCCCCTGGGACAGTTGATATGTTGGAGGGAAACCGTGAATTCGGCTAGCCATGGTTGTGTATAGATGGCGGATAGGAGTAAAACTTTACAATTCTGTTTGGGAACCACTGATAATGAGTTTTCCATGGAAGATACAGAAAACCATTGTCGTAATGTTGATAGTAAAGAACACCACTCAAAATTATATTTTCAATCCTCCTTTAAAACCTCTAACACCTCTGCAAATCAATGCTTCCCTTTGCGAAGGGCCTATTTATTTACTTCTATGTTCAGTCATCACCCCCTTACTTACAACACTAGCCTGGAGAACGCCATTTTCCTTTTTTATGCATTGGGTCTACTCAATGTTGGATATGAGTATGACTCGGATCTTTTCTATTCTGAATTATAATATTTAGTCACTCCTTGAATCTTAGAGGTGCTCTGCATTTATGTTTATGGTTTAAAAAGGGGCTAGCGAGATACCATGTCACCATATTATATCGTGATTGGTTTGACAAATTGTTGGCATGTGAGATATATTATTATTGCATGCTAGTTAGTTATGTATTGCCATGATTGAATATGATGCTTAATTATTATCATGGATGTGGTTACTTATGATTTATGCTGAAACCTTGAATATAACGTAAGCATATGTATAATGACAAGAACACAAGTGTTTGTAGAAGTTTTATTTATCACTTTCAGTTTATCAACTGAATTGCTTGAGGACAAGTAACGAGTTAAGCATGGGGGAGTTAATACATCTCCAACGTATCTAATTTTCCAAACACTTCTGCTCTGGTTTTGACCTCTAATTTGCACGATTTGAATGAAACTAACCAGAACTGAAGTTGGTTTCACCAGAACTACCTTGGTGTTATTTTTGTGCAGAAATAAAAGTCCTCGGAATTGAAAAAAATGTTTTGTGAATTTTTTCTAGGATTCCTAAGGTATTATCGAGCGAAGACCTGTCGGAGGAGGTGTGCTAGGGGGCACAATCCAACGGGTTGCCCCAGAGGTTGTGCCCTGATGACTTTTGGGGCCCACACAGCTCCTCTGGCCCAAATTCCAGTCCTATAAAATCAGATCTTTGGAGAAAATAATAATTGTAGATAATTTTTTATCGTCTTTCAAGAGATGGAGCCGCCGCCACCTCCTGTTCTTTCTCCGGAAGGCTGATCTGGAGTCCGTCTGGTGCTCCGGAGATGGGGATTCATCGTTGTCGTCATCACCAACCCTTCTACGTCAACACCGCGATGATGGTCTCCATCGCGAGTGAGTAATTCTTTTGTAGGCTTCCTGGACGGTGGTGGGAATGGATGAGATAGATCATGTAATCGAGTTAAGTTTACTAGGGATTGATCCCTAGTATCCACTATGAGGTTGATGTTATTATGACTTTGCTATTCTTAATGCTTGTCACTAGGGCCCGAGTGCCATGATTTCGGATCAAAATCAATTATGTTCTTGTGAATAAGAGAGTTATTTGGACCCTATATTGCAAGTTGGAGTACCTATTATGTGTCTTGATCCGCATACCCCAAGGTGACAATAATTGGGATTCTTTTCGATGATTGCCATAGTTTGAGGAGTTCATGTAGTCACAATGTGTTAGTGCTTTGTTCCGGTTCTCCATGAGAAGGAGGCCTTAATATCTCTTAGTTTCCAGTACGACCCCTCTGCATAGGAGGGTAGGACAAAATATGTCATGCAAGTTCTTATTTCAAGCACATATGACTATATACGAAATAGATGTCTACATTATATTGATGAACTGGACCTAGTTCTGTGTTGCCCAAGTGTGTAACTGTTACATGATCACTGTCATCTAAATCATTATCCATCACCAAGCCATGTGCCCACGCTTTACATATAATTAATCTTGCGAAGTTACTACTGTTGTTGTTGTTGTCACACCTGCTACTCAATTGTTACTATTATTACTATTACAAAATTGTTGCAATCACTGTTATTGTTACCACTATCATTTGGTGTGCTACTAATTCCTTGCTACACGGAGATATCCCAGGTGCGGTTGAATTAACAACCCAACAGTTACAACCAATAAATATCGTTTGGCTCCCCATGTATCGAATCAATAAATTAGGGTGAAATACTACCCATGAAGATTATCGTGATCCCCTATAGTTGTGGGTTATAAGGGGACGAGGCCGAGTTGTCTCTATCGGAGAACGCCCGACCGAGGGCCGCTCAAAGGCACAGCAAGACCCGAGTGTGCGTGCCAGGGGATCAGGCGTACCCTGTTCAACCACTCCAGCTTCTCCCACACGTACCTCCAAGAACACGTGAGGCGAGGCTGTCGAGCAGCCCGAGAGGGTAACAAAGCAATCCACGCTCGTGGCAATCAAGGCCCGGAAGGTCGTCCTGCTGCGAATGAAGGTGGAGGTGCCCATGGCTCGAAATAAGTCCCCAGGAAGTTTGTTCTATTTCATATTTTGTAATGCTTTCCCACGAGTGATTGTTGAACGGCTAACTTGATCGTTTGCAGGCTTGGAGCTCTGAAACTTCAACTGCTTCGCTTGACCCCAAGGCTTCGAAGAAGGGTTAGGCACACGTAGACACAGTGTCTTCAAAAGGTAATTTCTGAATTTACTTGGCATTTGCCCATTTGTCGTGTCTCCCTGTGCTTCTAACACCCGAGTGATCTTGATGAACTACACGGCCACACGAGGTGATCAAACTCGACGAGAATGACAAGGTCGACCCGCTGAACCCTTCTGCCGGTTATGCTAGGTGGACACCTATGGGTATCAACGTGATACCCTTGTGATCGTAGGGCAGGGAAAATAACGTCAAGAGAAGATATAACGGTCTTCACCCGGCAAGCCTTTTGACCCAAGTTCGGGTGGCTTACGCGTAAAACCCTACGTCCTGCTCGTCTGATCGTATTAAGTGTTCTTTTGTTGTTTGTTACAGTGATGATAACCGTATTCTTGGCTGATCTTTAAAAAGTCTAACCCCTTGTGAATGAGCTAAGGGCCTCATTTTATAGGCAAAGGGATCACCTTCAGTGCTCGATGGTAAGTTCATGAGATTTTATAGTGAACCTAGAGCGGTGCTTATCAATCTACCACTGTCAGGTGCATTAAATGCACGTCTTGTCCTTGTTAGCGAAGTGCTGGTGAAGACATGTGTCCAGGTGTTTTGACACCTGGATGCCCCGCTGCCGCATGCGGAATGCGCTGGAACTCGGGGGGCGGTGGCACTGTGGCATGGGCGGTCGCCCTCTAGTGCCTTGCCCCATCATCCACGAAGGGTGCTTGGCGGGGGCTTTGGTTGTCTTCATGGCGAGGGAGGTTCACTGGGGTCTTGTGCTTGGTGCGTTCATCACGTCCATTAAATGGGTGTGGCCTTGGATGTCTTCCCGGCAAGTCAGGCTTGTTGGGGCCTTGGATACCTTGGGGGTGCGCCTTCTCTGGGCACTGCCATGCCCTGCCGTCAGGGGCTCTTCGCGCCCGTGCACATGTCTGGGTCACTAGGGACCCTAGTATTTAGTGCACCGACAGGAGCCCCCGTGCTTGGGCCACACACGCGCGTGGAGCATTGTTGGTCCATGCCCAAAGAGGTCCACGGGCCTTTGTGGTTGGATCTGCTAGTGGTTGCCTTTCCCCATGCTGCGCATTGATCGTGCGGAGTAGGGAGTTGTGCACGCAGTGATCGAGGCGGCAGTGAGCGTGGGGAACCGTTGGTGGAGCAGGCAAAGGGTCAGCCTGCGTCCCCGTAAGAAGGGGAAATACGAGCTCCCCTAGCCCACTGTTCCCGGTCCTTTTCCAATCTCAAACGCCGCCGCCGTCGCCACCTTCTGCTAGAGCTTCCTCACGCTTCCTCTTCCTCCCTGTTGTTCCGCTTCGGGCGACAGCGTCCATTTTCCGCCGTCTCCATGGCACCGAAGACCTCGGGGGGAAAGGGTGCTACTTCGGAGAAGGAGTTGGCGAGGCTGCGGAAGAAGCACACCTTCTTCCCCAGTGGCCTGGATATGGCCACCTTGAAGTGCCGCTACCAGATCATGGGGCTGCCTAGACGAAGGCGCATCCGGCCACCGAGGTGTTCCCTGGGACGAGAAGCGGGGGGTCGGACCAGTTCCCCTTCTTTGCCGATTATTTCTTCTGCGGGCTTTGCCCGCCATTCTTGGAGTTCTTCCTCGACCTCGTGCACACTTATGGCTTTCGCCTCCTTGACTTTACGCCGAATGCAGTGACGTGCATGTCCATCTTTGCGCACCTCTACGAGAACTTCGTTGGGATCACACCCAGCATAGCTCTCTTTCACCAATACTTCGCTCCACGCATCCAGGGCGGGGAGGCCCTTTCGGGCTCCATCTCCTGGGTCCTACGGGCTGGGACCATAGAGGCGTACCTGGGAGGTACCCTTCGCGAGAAGTGGGACGAGTGGTGGGGGAAGTATTGCTGGATTCGTCAGGAGGGATACCCGCCCTGTTGTTAGCCCAGGACCTCCACAATTGGGTCCTGGGGAGAGGGCTTGAGCGATCAGTACCCTAACGACGACAGGCTGACCATCGCCACCACCAGGATCCCGCATCTCAGAGCCGCGGGGGTTCACGTTGGAGATGGTGGCTGCAGACTTCATCCGCAAGCGCATCGCCCCCCTCCAGCACAGGGGAGGGAGGCCGGTTTTGGCCTTCGTGAATGCGGAGGATGTAATGCGGTTGCGACCGGGGGTGGACAACAATCTGATGGCCTTAGAGCTCGGGTACTTCTGTCAGAAGTTGTTCAGTTCTGAGTTGAAGATCCGACTGCCGCGGGGGTCCTCCCGTTGTGCAACATCTCGGCCCTGAGCATCCTCACGGCGATGATGCCGGATTATGAGGCCCACGGCATGGTCGCGACCTGGCTGGAGCCCGTAGCCGAGGTGGTCTCGTCCTTCTTTGACGGATTTTCGGAGGCCCCCATCCAGGAGGAAAAAGGCCTCGTCCGCGATACCACTACCGCGGAGGAGGCGCACATTGCCCACTGGATGGAGGAGAATACCCTCACCCTTGGGGCTGGGCACGCGGTCTCCCATGGCAAGGAAGCGACTCGCGGAGAGGCGCCACCACAAGCGAAGCTTGCCGGGGGTTCTAGTAGTTCGGCTGCCGGGGCCCGTCTAGAAGGACGGACACCTGCCGCCAGATCGCAGGAGAGGGAGGAGGAGACATGGGAGTGCTTGGGCCGCCAAAAGTCCAAGCGAGTGCTCCGTAGCGTTAGCTCCAATATCCCGGTCCTGCAAAGTCCGCCTGTCACGCCCGCCAACACAACTTAGGGTGGTGCACCCTTCGATGGATGCCGGGGCGGAGCTCGGTTACGACCTCTAGATCTCGAGCTCGGAGGAGGAGGACGACGAGTAAGAGTCCGATCCTCCGACACCCCCCCCCCCTCACTCTTTCTTGCTTGGGGTTTTTTTCGTTGACTTGGTGTTGTTGCCCGTTTGTAGGGACACTTAGACGCTGGCCCAAAGGTCGGCGAAGAGGGCTAGGGCATCAGCCGTTGACGAGCCGTCGGCGAGGGCAGACGCACCGGCGGGCGGGGTGCCTTTGGAAAACCCCAAGCGTGTGACCGAGGGGGATCCCTCGGTGGATGTCGACGTGTCGGCCGGTGAGGAGCCCCCGGCGGGCGCCACGGACCCAAGTAGCGACAATCCCTTGGCGGACGCTCCGGAAGCTCCGTCGGCGCCTTCGGCCACTCTTGTACCCAGCACCCGGCAAAGCCCCCAGCGTGCATCGCCTGAGCCTGTGGTGCTTGAGGATGAGCCCGTGGCAACAGACGTCGCCGGGAAGGGTGCAGCTTCCATCCACCAGCAGGAGGATGGTGAGCGCCTGTCCGGAAGCATCCGCAAGTTGAGTCTTGATTTTTCTTCTTGATTATCTTGTCTGATTTCGACCATTCCTCTGGATTTCCTGCCCCTCATCTCCTTCTCCCGTGGAGGAGATGGACGTCGATGTCGTGGTTATGGAGGTCACCCGCGAAGCTGCGGCTGAGGCCTCGGACGCCAAGGCGCACGAGGCCGCCCACAAGGAGCAGGAGCAGGAGCAGGGTATCTAGGATACTGCAGAGGGGCCTGCTGAGGGCCAGAGATGCGTACCGACCATTCTCCGCCTGCTAGGGGCGGGGAGACCGCCAAGGGTTAAGAATCCCACTCCACCGGTAGGGAGGTAGGCGGCGATCAGCCCCCCAGTCCTGAGGATATCCAGGGCAGCGCGTACCTTCACGTCGGCGAGGAGATGTTCGTCGTCCCGTCAGGGGCGGAACGATCGAGGGCCTTAGTGGAGGGGGAGAAAGTCGATGCGGAGGACTCTGCCGGCATTAGCCCCGACTCCCCGGTGGGCCTGGAGACAGGCGGCGGAAAACTCAGCGAGGAGCAACTCTTCCTCTCCATGAGAGACCACGTCGGCCAGCTCCAAGCCTTGTACCGCGTCAGGAGGGAGAAGTTGGACCCTCGGGAGGCGGTTATCAAGGCGGTGGAGGAAGCGTTTGAGAATCGTTTTGAAGAAACACATGCTCATTTTGACTAGGCCTACAAGGCACTGCAGGCCGAGCGCGAGAAACTGAAGGCCGAGGATCAAGCACTCAGCCTTCGGTTGGACGATGTCCGGAAGAAGGAAGAAGAGTCTCGGTGCCGAACCGCAGCCGAGGAGGCCCGCCTGACCAACATCCGGACTGGTCTGGAAGAACACGAGAAGGAGCTCGCTGCCCGTGAGCAGACGCTCAGGGAGGGGCTCCGTGCCAAGGGCGAGGAGGTAAAGAAACTGGTGGCGCGGTGTACTCAGGAGCTGACGGATCAGTTCAACAGCGACCTTGATGCCCAGGCATCAGAGTACGCCTGCAAGCTCAAGGAGATCACCGATCGAGCGTTTGCTGCCAAAGTCGCCAAGGATGGGCTCACCGGGATGGTGAAAGAGCTCGAGGAAGAGCTCGATGGCCTCCGCGACAAGGTATCGGTGCTTTCTTCTGGGAGGGACAAGGCCGTCGCCAACCTGGAGGAGGTTGAGGCTGCAGCGGCTGACAAGGCCACCCAGCTCCGGAGTGCCAATGCCTCCCTGGACGCCCTGCGGGCCAAGTTGACGTCCATGGAGGAGGCATTCAAGGAGGGAGTGGCCCGGGAGGAGGATCTGGCTCGGAAGCTCCAGGTCTCGGCAGAACAGCTTGACGCTGCCTCCATTGACCATGACAAGTACGTGAAGGTTGTCAAGTTGTGGACGAGGCGCCTTGTTAACACCGCCTCTGCCATTGCTTATTAACTAGCCACCGTGGACCTTCAAGGCCCCGGCCATGCTCCTTCTCTGGGGGCTCCTCTGAGCGTCAACTTGGCCTTGTTCTTCGAGAGTCTGACCGACGCCCTGAAACGTCTTTAGGCCAAAGAGACGACGCGGTTGGTGGGTGAGGCCCAGCGGTTGTGCCGTAACGTCCTCCTCAAAGTGCTTACCAAGCTGGCATACATGAATCCCGATTTGGATCTTTCCATTGTACGCCTGCCGAAGGAAGTGGACCCCAAGCCCTTTGAAGAGAAGGTCATGCCTATTGTCGACCGGATAGACAAGGTTAAAATGGTGCAAGGTCCATGTCGGGACTAGCCTCCATGCCCTTTGTTATTGTAATCTATGCTTTGAACATAATCTTTGCTATTTGGAGTATACTCAGTACTCCGTTTGGGAGAGTAGTGTTGCCTTTCCTCTATCGCCTCTTTCCGTCTTTCCTGCGATACTTTGCCGGGGGCCGTCACTACCTGCAGGATATTGAACTCCCTTTCAGGCCTCGTCATGGGCCGCCGAGCACGCTTTTTACAAAAAAGGTGTGTTGGACAAGCCACCTTGATTGTTGAGCACGCTTCGAGGTGACCTTTGGGAGGCTAGTGATAGCGATCCCCGGAGCACAGATTTTTCTGTTTGAGAGAAAGTGAGGGCGTTTTAGAGAGGAGAGGAGCGTACTCATCCAATGGCTTACCCATCAGCTTACTCAAAGTGTCCGCAACTTTCTTGCCGGCTGCGTTTACTTCTTTCAGCTTTGAGTGCGTTATCTTGGATCTTGTTGCTACTGTGGGCGTCCCCGCTATCTTTTGTGGGCGTCCACACTATCTCCCCCCCGCAAACTTGTGCGCAGGTGTTACACCTGTCTTTCAATGCAAAGAATAGAGGGAAAATATATGTCGGGGCGATGGTCCACTTGTTAGCTCATGCGTTTCACAAAATCATAGATGCATGCAAGTTTTCTATCATGAGGATCTATATGATGATGTGGAATGCTATGCCTTATTTGACTGCGCCGAGGGTCTTCGCCTGGCTTTGTACAAAGGATTACATGCAGCTTCGGCAAGACTTGTACAAAAGGCGGTCGTTGGATGGCCCGGCAACCTCTCCCTACGGGTAGAACTTTCGAAGATGCTCTATGTTCCAGGAGTTGCTCACTGGTAAGTCATCTTCGGTCTCCAGGCGGATAGCGTCGGGCCTGGTGACTCGCACTACCCGATATGGGCCTTCCCACTTTGGCGTCAACATGTTGGTATTCTTGGTCGAGTGAACGTGCCTAAGTACAAGGTCGCCTTCCTCGAAACTTCTGGCTCGTACCTTGCGGCTATGATAGCGGCGCAAGGCTTGCTGGCAGGGAGAGGCTCGCACAACTGCCTGAATTCAGTCTCCTCGAGGAGCACAGCGTCATCTGAACGCAACTGCTCTTGCTCCAGCTCATCATAAGCGAGAACCCGAGGAGACCCATAAATGAGTTCCGTGGGAAGAACTGCTTCTGCCCGGTAGACCAGGGAGAAGGGTGTCTGGGTGGTGGCTTGATATGGCGTCGTTCTGATTAACCAAAGAACTGCCTGCAGTTCATCAATCCAGTGCCTTCCATGTTCGTGTAGCTTGTCGAAAGTTCTAGTCTTGAGCTTGCGCAGTACCTCGACATTTGCTCTTTCGGCCTGACCATTACTCCTTGGGTGAGCGACGGAAGTGAAGAATATTTTTTTACCGAGGTCCTGGGTGTATGGCATAAAGATGCGGCTCGTGAACTAGACGCCGAAGCGACAGACTATCTCCTTGAAGAACTTGACAGCTGACTACGCTGTTACGCTACTCGCTGGCTCCACTTCAAGCCACTTTGTGAACTTTCTATTGCGACATACAAGTACTCAAAGCCCAGACGGCGCGGGGGAAGGGCCCGAGGATATCGAGCCCCCAGACCGAGAATGGGCACGCGAGAGGCATTGTTTGGAGAGCTTGCGCTGGCTGATGAAGCTTTCTTGAATGGAACTGGCACAATTCACACTTGGTTACTAGTGCAGTTGCATCCTGGAGTGTTGTGGGCCAGAAGAAACCTTGCAGGAACGCCTTGCCGGAAAGGGCCCTCGACCCTATGTGTGATCCACATATTCCTCCATGAATTTCAGCCAACAGCTCTAGTCCTTCCTCCTAGGGGATGCACTTTAGCTTTACGCCGTTCAGTCGTCTCTTGTAGAGGGCATCATCCACGAATTGGTACATGCTTGACTGGCGAGCTACCATGTTTGCTTCTTTCGGTTCCTCGGGCAATTCCCCAGTTTGGAGGTATAGGACGATGTGCTGCGCCCACGCCGGAGCGCGTGGCGCGATAGCGACGAGCAATGACATGTCTTCTGCTGGGGTGGGATCCCCCCGGCAGGCTCTGCTTCTGGTCCGAAACTTCTTCCACGACAAGGTCCTTACCGGGGCTCCTTGGTAGGTTTGCCGGGAGGTACTTGGCGGAGTTGAGATTTCTTCCTTTTCTCCGGCTTGTTCGATGACGCCATGGAGGGTTGAGTCAGCAGTAGCATGAAAGTCCCTGGTTCCACAGGAAGTTTAAGTGTTGCCCTCTTTGACAGGTCATCTAGGATGGTGTTTTTGGCACGGGGTACGTGCTCCATCTGTAGACCGTCAAAGAGTTCTTCCAGCTTTCTCACTTCCTCCATGTAGGCTTCCATCAACGGGATTGGATAATCCTTGTTGACTTGCCGAATGAGTAGCTGGGAGTCACCTCTAATGATGAGTTTTTGAATCCCATGGTCTGTCATGATCCTAAGGCCGACAAGCAGCCTTCATATTCTGCGGTGTTGTTGGTTGACTTTTCTCGGGGGGGAATACATTTGGATCACGTACTTGAGATGCTGCCCGGTAGGCGTGACCAGCAGCAAGCCAGCCCCGGCGCCGTGGAGGGAGAATGCTCCATCAAAGTACATGACCCACTCTTTAGTTAATTCCTTCCTCGGGAGGGTTGATTCTGGTGTTTCTTCGTCTAGCATCGGGTCCATTCTGCAATGAACTCCGCCAAGGCCCTACTCTGTATGGTCGAAGTCCTCTCAAACCTGAGGCCGAAGCTGGACAATTCCAACGTCCACTCTACTATCCTTCCGGTTTCGTCAGGGTTTCGCAGAACCCTCTGCAGCGGGAAGCGAGTGACTATGGTACTCTCATGTGCTTGGAAGTAGTGGCCCAGCTTCCTCGAGGCCATGAGATGGCCAAAAAGCAATTCTGCAGCCAGGAATATCTCGTTCTGGCCCCTTGTAGGAGGGAGCTGACGAAACAGACCGGGCTTTGCACGAACTTCTTGTGTTGCAAAGGTCCACCGGTTGGCGATGACTTCTCTTTGTCGTCCTCTGCCACAGTGGGGAGCTCTCGCTTGCCATGATGTGCATCATCATCGTGTTGCGTTGCCTTTGCTGGGGCTTCATCATCTTCCTCCCTCTGCGCCACCAAGGCACCACTGACCACCTGGTTTGTTGTCGATAGATACAAGAGCAATGGCTCTTGGGGTCTAGGGGCCACTAATACGGGTGCTGAGGAGAGGTATTTCTTCAAGTCTTGTACTGCCACTTCTGCCTCAGGAGTCCACTTCATTGGTCCTACCTTCTTCATGATTTTGAAGAAAGGCAGGGCGCGTTCAGCGGACTTGGAGATGAATCAGCTCAGGGCAGCTACACATCCGCCTAGGCGTCACACATCCTTGACGCACTTCAGCGCCTCAATCTATTCGATGGCCTCGATCTTGTCGGGATTGGCTTCGATCCAACGTTGGGACACGAAGAACCTGAGAAGCTTGCCACACGGGACACCGAAGACGCATTTCTCGGGGTTGAGCTTGAGGTTGATTTTGCGCAGATTGTCAAATGTTTCTTCCAGGTCTGGCACAAGGGTGGATCTTTCTTTGGTTTTGACCACTATGTCGTCCATATAGGCTTCCAGATTTCTATGGAATTGGGGTTCAAAACCGATTTGGATCACCCTTCTGAAAGTCGAGCCGGCGTTCTTCAACACAAAGGGCATCCGTACAAAGCAGTACGTGCCACATGGGGTGATGAACGCGGTCTTCTCCTCATCTTCTTTGGCCATGTAGATCTGGTGGTAACCGGAGGAGGCGTCGAGGAAGGGCAGCAGGTCACAGCTGGCAGTGGAGTCAACAATTTGTTCGATGCGCGACAAGGGAAAAGGGTCTTTGGGACTGGCTTTATTGATGTCGGTGAAGTCAATACAAAGTCGCGATTTCCCACTTGCCTTGCGCACAACGACTTGATTGGCCAACCATGTGGGATGGTTGACCCCCTGCCTACGCCGGCTGCTTCCAGCTTCTTGATTTCTTCGGTAATGAACACTTGCCGCTCCAGGTCCTGTTTCCTCACCTTCTGCTTGATCGGTCGTGCGTGTGGCCAGACGTCAAGGTGGTGCTCAATCATCTCCCTGGGAACGCCGGGAATATCTGATGGTTGCCAGGCAAACACATCAAGATTTTCCCACAGGAAGGCGATGAGCGTGATTTCGTATTTGTTGTCGAGGGTGGAACTGATGGCGAAAGTTCTGCCCGAGCCGTCTTCCTTAGCTGGCACCTTCTTGGTGTTAGGTGGAGCGGCCCTAGATCTTTTGCTTCGCGTGATGGAGCTTTCAGATATGTCCCTGCCAGTAGAACAACACTCTAACGCGGTGCGCTTGCGGGGGTCGATGCGGAAAGCTCCCTCGTCGACCTTCTTCTCTCCTGGGGTCCTCTCCGGGAGCCACTCGGAAGGGACCTTGGCGATGGGAGCCACCACGACCTCCCGGTAGAGGCGGTCTGGGCATCGGAGCACGTCCTTCTTGTTGGCGCGGACGACGATGACGCCGACCGGGCCGGGCATCTTCAGGGTAACGTAGGTGTAGTGCGAGGCCGCCATGAATTTGGCAATTGCTCGACGCCCTAGGATCCCATTGTACGTGAATGGGTTGTCGGCAACGTCGAAGACGACCTTCTCTGTCCGGTAGTTATGGTCGCTGCCGAAAGATAACGGCAATGTGATCTTTCCCTTGGGGTGGATCTTCCCGGGGTTGATTCCTTGAACACGCCTGTGTCCTCAAGGTCTTCATTGGGGATCTGCAGCATTTGGATTACATCGGGGGAAATGAGATTCAGGCCAGCCCCTCCATCTACCAACATTTTTGTTACCCTGAGGTTGCAGATTGTTGGTGACACCAACAACGGCAAGCACCCGACCGCGGTAACGCGGTCTAGGTGGTCCTCAGAGTCGAAAATGATCGTTGTCTACGACCATCTTAGGGGCTTGCGGGCGCCGATGGAGGGCTCTGCCGCAATCACTTCACGCGCCCACTTCTTGAGCTGGCGGTGGGAAGAGTGCAGCGAGGCGCCTACTTCAAGGTACATCATGTCCATTGCCCTCTGGAATTCGTGGTCGCTGGAGTCGTCGTCGGGGCAGTCTTTTCTCGTGGTTGCGCGTGCCTTGCTTTCTTACCCTTGAACTTGCCGGGGCATCCCCCTTGCGCGACCTTGTTCCCGCCTGACCCTTCACCACCTTGCTGGGTCTTCTCTTTGTCGCGCCTTTGGTATTCGGCTCGCTGCCTCTCGGCAATCTGTTTGACTTGTCGGCAGTGCTAGAGGTCGTGGCCTTTGGTGGGGTGGATCTTGTAGTACTGGGCGTCGGAGCCATCCGGTTTATCGGCGGCCGCCAAGGCCTTTGCAAGGGCCGCACCCTGCGGTATCCTTGCTTGAGGCCTCGGCTTTCGACTTCTTGGCAGAGTCGGCATCGCCGGTCGCCTCGACGGCAAACAAGGTTTTGCCGTTCCGCTTCTTGTTACGCCGCTTCCCCCGCTTCGCGGGGGCATCGGCGTCTTCAGAGTCAGAGTCGGCTTCAACATCGGCACTCTCGCCGGGGAGCCTGATGACCCACAAGTATAGGGGATCAATCATAGTCCTTTCGATAAGGAAGAGTTTCGAACCCAACGAGGAGCAGAAGGATCTGACAAGTGGATTTCAGCAAGGTAAAATCTGCAGGCACTGAAATTGTCGGTAACAAGTGAATGTGTAGTGTGATGATGCGTAGCAAGCAACAAGTAACGAAAGTAGCAACGGTGCAGCAAATTGGCCCAATCCCTTTTGTAGCAAGGGACAAGCCTGGACAAAGTCTTATAGGAGGAAAAACGCTCCCGAGAACACACAGGAATTTCTGTCATGCTAGTTTCATCATGTTCATATGATTCGCGTTCGTTACTTTGATAGTTTGATATGTGGGTCGACCGGCGGTTGGGTACTGCCCTTACTTGGAAAAGCATCCCACTTATGATTAACCCCTCTCGCAAGCATGCGCAACTATGAAATAAGAATTAAGACAAAGTCTAACCATATCATTAAACTAGTGGATCCAAATCAGCCCCTTACGAAGCAACGCATAAACTAGGGTTTAAGCTTCTGTCACTCTAGCAACCCATCATCTACTTACTACTTCCCAATGCCTTCCTCTAGGCCCAAATAATGGTGAAGTGTTATGTAGTCGACGTTCAGATAACACCACTAGAGGGAAAACAACATACAACATATCAAATTACCGAACGAATACCAAATTCACATGACTACTATTAGCATGACTTATCCCATGTCCTTAGGAACAAAAGTAACTACTCACAAAGCATAATCATATTCATGACCTGAGAGGTAATGAGTAGCATCAAGGATCTGAAAATAAACTCTTCCACCAAATAATCCAACTAGCATCAACTACAAAGAGTAATCAACACTACTAGCAACCTTACAAGTACCAATCGGAGTCGCGAGACGGAGATTGGTTACAAGTGATGAACTAGGGTTTGGATATGAGATGGTGCTGATGAAAATGTTGATATTGACGAGTCCCCTCCTATGAGAGGAGTGTTGGTGATGACGATGGCGACGATTTCCCCCTCCGGGGGGGATCCTGCCGGAGCTCTAGATTGGTTCTGCTCAAGTTCTGCCTCGTGGCGGCGGCGAAACCACGAAAAAGCTCCTCCCTCATTTTTTCCTGGACGAAACCCTTCATATAGAAAAAGAGGGGGGCCAGTGGGCTTCCCACAAGCCCTCATGGCACGGCCTGGGGGTGGCCGCGCCGTGCACGCTTGTGGGCACCCCCTGGTTCCCCTTTGGCACTTCTTCGGCCCAGTATTTTTGATAAATCAGGAAAAAAATCCTCGTTGATTTTTACGGCATTTGGAGTTGCTCAGAATAGGTATCTCAACTTTGCTCCACTTTCAGTCCAGAATTCCAGTTGCTGGCATTTTCCCTCTTTATGTAAACCTTGCAAAATAAGAGAGAAATGGCGTAAGAATTGTACCGTGAAGTGAAATAACAGCCAAAGAAGAGATAAATATCAACATGAAAACATGATGCAAAATGGACGTATCAACTACCCCAAACTTAGATCTCGCTTGCCCTCAAGCGAAAGCCGAGCTCAATAAATATGTCCACATGTTTAGGGAGAGAGGTGTCGACAAAACAAGATACGAACATGCATGCATCATGATCAAGATCAGAATAGCAATACCAACATATAATCTCTCGTGCTTAAGTGGTAATTCCTTCACAAAGTGAAGCATGGATCAAGAACATTATCGAGAAGTAACAACCGATAGCCTTTAGTGATTGAAGCAATTGCAATTTATCAAAACATCAGAAAGAGTCAAATAAGAGATTGTATAGCAAATCCACATACTTAATCATTCTTTCGTTCTCTACAATTGCTACAACTCACGTGGTAATCATGAGATCAAAGTTTCAGCTGGACATAGAGAAAGATAGGGGCTTACAGTTTTGCATCCCAACTGCTTACCTCAAGGGTAATGTGAACAATAATAATTCATGAATACTTACCTCCAAGTTGACATATGAATATAGATCTTTCCCAAGCAAGTGATGGTAGCCAAGACAAAGGCGAAACAGGGAATTGGTGAAGATCACCATGACTCTTTCAAGGGCAAAAAGTAAAAGCTACAAGATAGGCCCTTCGCAGAGGGAAGCAGAGGTTGTCATGCGCTTTTGAGGTTTGGATGTGTGTCCTCTTAGTGCGTAGGACGTCACTTTATATTGCCCCCTGAGATAAAGAACTTTATTATGCAGTCTGTCGCTTTTATGTCTTCCTCATCACAGGTTCGTATAAAACTTATTTTCCACACACTAATAGATCATACATATTAGACAACAATTTCTATTGCTTGCACCGATGACAACTTACTTGAGGGATCTTATTCAATCCATTGGAAGGTATGGTGGACACTCATGGCAAAACTGGGTTGATGGTTTATGGATGCACAAGTAGTATCTCTACTTAGTGCGGGAGGTTTGGCTAACGTGAGGTGGAAGCAATCGTCACATGCGAAGGGATCTCTAATCATATGATGTATTCCTTGTCCAACATCTACTTCTAGGCATGCAATAGTTTAGTGAGTGTTCACAATCATAGATGGTGTCAGAGATGATATATTTATATGTGAACCTCTCCTTCTTTATCACTTCCTATTAATTGCAACCATGACCAAGGTCTACGTTTGCCTACCCTCAACAAGTTTCAATCCTCATTATTTTTATATGTGAAGCCATCACTTCCCATAATATCACTACATGATCTTTCATGATTTTGTTCTATTCTCACTCTTTTGATCATGGCAAGAGGCAAAGCCCTTCAACTAAGACACTCTTTATTATATGGCTCACGAGCTTGAATACATCGGGGGTGACTCAAAGCAAAACTCAAGACTAAAACACTAAGACTTTTAATCTACTAGAGAAAGAGAAAATTGAAAAGGAAAACTAAAACAAAGGTAAAGGCAAAAGATGTGATGGCGATACGATACCGGGGCAACTCCCCCAAGCTTGGCACAAGCCAAGGGGATTGCCCATACCCATGTTTAGTTGTCTTCCTTTGGTGGTGATGGTGGAGGAGTTGTTGCAATATTTGACTCCAAGAGGGCCATTAATGTTTGATTTATGCCTTGCAGATCGGCAACAGAAACAGGCTCGAAACGAAAAACAGAGGAAATCTGCGTGATGCAGGGGTCAGACCAAACGAGAGTATAAAAAAGGTTTTTTTGCAGACCAGAAGGAGTACCCCACATGAAAACGGAGTCCGGGAGGTGCATGAGGTGGCCACAAGCCCGCACGGCGCGGCCAGGGGGTGGGCGCGTGCCATGCAGGCTTGTCGCCTCCTCGCGCACTTTCCGGACTGCTTCCAATTTTTGTATTTTTCAAATATTCCCAAACGGAGAAAATTTCCTACTGGAAAAGTTTTGGACTCTGTTTTCTTACCGAATCACATTCCTCTTCGTTTTCGGAGTCTGAAACAAGCAGATAAATATCCGTTAGGTATTCTTCCAGAGTTATGATATTGATAATATTGCTTTCAACATTTATGGGAGTACCTTAGATATAATGCTTGATTCTCTGCCCATTTACCACTCTCGGAAAATTACCTTCCGTGTTGTTGATCTTGATAGCACTGGAACGATATACTTCCTCAACAACGTAGGGACCTTCCCATTTAGAGAGAACCTTGCCTGCAAAGAATCTTAAACGAGAGTTATATCGCAATACATAATCACCTACATTGAACTCACTCTTTTGTATCCTCTTATCATGCTACCTCTTAACCTTCTCTTTGAATAGCTTGGCATTCTCATATGCCTGAGTTCTCCACTCATCAAGCGAGCTAATATCAAATAACCTCTTCTCACCTGCAAGTTTGAGATCAAAGTTGAGCTCTTTGATTGCCCAATAAGATTTATGCTCTAGCTCTAGAGGTAAATGACACGCTTTACGGTACACCATTTTGTATGGAGACATGCCCATGGGATTCTTATATGCAGTTCTATAAGCCCACAGTGCATCATCGAGCTTCTTAGACCAATTCTTTCTAGACCTGTTTACAGTCTTTTTCAGAATCAGTTTAATGTCTCTATTACTTAGCTCTACTTGACCACTAGACTGAGGGTGATAGGGAGACGCAATTCTATGGTTGACATCGTACTTAGCAAGCGTTTTACGGAAAGCACCATGAATGAAGTGTGAACCACCATGATCAGTAGGAGGCACGGCAATAGAGGCTAAGGCAATAGTTTTATCCCTACTAGGCAACTCCTTTTCATGAGGTTCTCTACCAAACTTAGAGAAATTGAACTCATGTGACACACCTGCAAAGCCAACAGTGACAGTTTGCTTCTCACAATCAATATGAGCATTGACGGTATTGAGAAAAGGTCTACCAAATATGATGGGACAAAAGCTATCTTGTGCAGTAGCAAGAATGAGGAAATCAGCAGGATACTTCATTTGACCACACCAGACTTCAACATCCCTAACAATTCCCACTGGGCAGATAGTATCTCTATTGGCAAGCTGAATAGTGACATCAATGGGCTCTATCTGAACCGGTGCAATCTCACCTTTGATTTCATCATATAAGGATTGAGGAATTGCACTAACACTAGCACCCACGTCACATAAGCCATGATAACAATGATCTCCTATCTTAAGAGAAACAACAGGCATGCCAACAACACGCCTATGTTTGTCTCTTGCGTGAGGTTTAGCAATTCTAGCAGCATCTTGAAAGAAGTGAATATTATGTCCAACAAGTTCTTCAGACAGAAGATCTTTGATAATAGCAATGCTAGGTTCAACTCTAATTTGCTCAGGGGGTGTAGGTGTTCTAATGTAGCCTCCACGTATCATAGTTGAAGCTTTAGAATGATCCTTTATCCTAACAGGGAAAGGTGGTTTCTCAATGTAAGCACTGGGAACAACAGGATCATTACAGGCAATGACTTTCTCTTCAACTGGAGTGGGTTTAACTACATTGACTTCTAAAGGAGGATGATATTTAAACCACTTCTCTTTGGGGAGATCAATATGAGCAGCAAAGGATTCACACAATGAAGCTACTATCTCAGAGTCAAGTCCATACTTAGCGCTAAAGTCACTAAAGGTATTTGTCTCAACAAAGGATTTAACGGAATCAAACGTGAAATTCATACCTGACTCCTTACCTTCTTCAAGCTCCCAATCTTCATAGTTGCATTTAATTCTCTCCAATAAATTCCATTTGAAGTCAATATCTCTCTTAATAAAAGAACCAGTACAAGAAGTATCAAGCATTGTGCGATCATCATGAGAAATCCGAGCATAGAAGTTCGGAATGATAATTTCTCTCGAGAGTTCATGATTGGGGCATGAATATAGCATTGATTTAAGCCTCCCCCAAGCTTGAGCGATGCTTTCTGTGTCGCGAGGCAAAAAATTGTAAATATAGTTCTGATCACGATGTACTAAATGCATAGGATAAAACTTTTGATGAAATTCCAATTTCAACCGATTGTAGTCCCATGATCCAGTATCATCACATAGCCTATACCATGTCAACTCTTTATCCTTCAAATATAACGGAAAGACCTTCTTCTTGACCTCATTTTCGGGTACACCTGCAAGCTTAAATAAACCACAAACTTCATCGACATAGATTAGATGCAAGTCTGGATGTGATGTTCCATCTCCTATAAAAGGATTAGCCAACAGTTTCTCAAGCATACCCGAAGGAAATTCAAAGCAAATATTTTCAGTAGGTGCAGCAGGTTGAGGAGAAACTCTTTGTGCTTCCGTTCGAGGTGAAGATACCCTGAACAAGCCCCTCAAAGGATTAGTATCCATAGTGACAAGTGACAACAAATTTCAGCGCACTATATGAATGTTTCCTTACCAAGTTCTACTTACCAAAGGCGCTTCACTCCCTGTCAACGGCGCCAGAAAAGAGTCTTGATGACCCACAAGTATAGGGGATGAATCGTAGTCCTTTCGATAAGTAAGAGGGTCGAACCCAATGAGGAGCTAGAGGATCTGACAAGTGGTTTTCATCAAGGTAAAATCTGCACGCACTGAAATTGTCAGTAACAAGTGAATGTGTAGTGAGATGATTCGTAGCAAGCAACAAGTAACAAAATTAGCAACGGTGCAGCAAAGTGGCCCAATCCCTTTTGTAGCTAGGGACAAGCCTGGTCAAAGTCTTATAGGAGGAAAAACGCTCCCGAGGACACACGGGAATTTCTGTCATGCTAGTTTCATCATGTTCATATGATTCGAGTTCATTACTTTGATAGTTTGATATGTGGGTGGACCGGCGCTTGGGTACTGCCCTTACTTGGACAAGCATCCCACTTATGATTAACCTCTCTCACAAGCATCCACAACTACGAAATAATAATTAAGACAAAGTCTAAGCATAGCATTAAACTAGTGGATCCAAATCAGCCCCTTACGAAGCAACGCATAAACTAGGGTTTAAGCTTTTGTCACTCTAGCAATCCATCATCTACTTACTACTTCCCAATGCCTTCCTCTAGGCCCAAATAATGCTGGAGTGTTATGTAGTCGACGTTCACATAACACCACTAGAGGAAAAACAACATACAACATATCAAATTACCGAACGAATACCAAATTCACATGACTACTATTAGCATGACTTATCCCATGTCCTCAGGAACAAAAGTAACTACTCACAAAGCATAATCTTATTCATGACCAAAGAGGTAATGAGTAGCATCAAGGATCTGACCATAAACTCTTCCACCAAATAATCCAACTAGCATCAACTACAAAGAGTAATAAACACTACTAGCAACCTTACAAGTACCAATCGGAGTCGCGAGACGGAGATTGGTTACAAGTGATGAACTAGGGTTTGGAGATGAGATGGTGCTGATGAAGATGTTGATGGTGATGAGTTCCCTTCAATGAGAGGAGTGTTGGTGATGACTATGGCGACGATTTCCCCCTCCGGGACGGATGTTTCCCGGGCAGGATAGTCCTGCCAGAGCTCTAGATTGGTTTTGCTCAAGTTCCGCCTTGTGGCGGCGACGAAACCACGAAAAAGCTCCTCCCTCATTTTTTCCTGGACAAAACCCTCCATATATCAAAAGAGGTGGCCAGTGGGCCAGTGGGCTGCCCACAAGCCCTCATGGCGTGGCCTGGGGGGTGGCCGCGCCGTGCAGGCTTGTGGGCACCCCCTGGTGCCCCTCTGGCACTTCTTCGGCCCAGTATTTTTGATAAATCGGGAAAAAAATACTCGTTGATTTTTATGGCGTTTGGAGTTGCGCAGAATAGGTATATAAAGTTTGCTCCACTTTCAGGCAGAATTCCAGTTGCCGGCATTCTCCCTCTTCATGTAAACCTTGCAAAATAAGAGAGAAGAGGCATAAGAATTGTACCGTGAAGTGAAATAACTACCAAAGAAGCGATAAATATCAACATGAAAACATGATGCAAAATGGACGTATGAGAGCCTCCTTCTTTCTTCTGCACGTGCGCACCTATCCGCCCGAGCGTAGAGCTCAGCGACATAGCGGCCTTTGTTCATCGCCAGCTCTTCGCGCATCTTCCGGTTGCGCACATTCTGGTGGAACGCGCTGATGATGGCCGCTGGGTGGAAGTCCGGGATGTTGTGTTGGATGCGGCTGAACCTCTGGATGTACTTGCGTAGGGTTCACCCTCCTTCTGGGTGATGATGTGCAAGTCACTTTCCTGACCAGGAGCAAGGTGGCCGCTAGTAAAGGCGCTAACGAAGTCCTGGCACAATTCCTTCCACGAGGAAATGAAGTTCTTGGGTTTGAGCACCAATGGGAAGTAGTTGGCCAGTATCTTCTCATCTCGTCCCCCGACAGCCTGCACCGGGATGGTGTAGATGCTGAGGAACTCTGACGGATGGGTCCTACCATCGTACTTTTCCGGGATCTCCAGTTTGAAATTACGGGAGCTAGGCCACTCGACACGCAGTAATTCGCGGGTAAACGCTGGACAGCCCACCTCGTAAGGTAGGTCGCCAGGGTACGCCGAAACCGGTGCGCCAGCGGCGGTCCCAGCGCGCATATCTGATTGGCGCTGCGTCTCGCGCCGCCGCTCGATGAGGGTGCGGGTTTTTGAAGATCCGGTCGAGTCGTTAGAAACAATGACCCGTTCCCGCCGCCGTGGAGGAGAGTGCACGGTGGCGGTGGGAACCCCTGTCTTCTCGGCATGATCTGGAGCTTGTTCGCTGAAGGGTCCTTTCGATGTCCCTGCCTGCCGCGGCTGGTCTCCATCGGCGACTGCGAGGAGGCTCTCGATGGAGGCCCTCCACACCCTTTGCTTGTCCGTCGGTGGAGGGAAATCGAGGAGCAGCTCAGCCCGCTTCAGCGCTTCCGCCGGTGCCGGTGGCTGCGAGATGTGCGAAGACCTCACGGGGCTCTCACTTCTAACCGTGTTAGAAGGAGCTCCCTGTTGGTCACGCGGTGGCTCACCAGCCCGTGCCGTAGCAGGGCGGGTAGGCCTGCTCGGCGTACCTCGAGAACGTGGTCCAGGGATCACCTTAGGTGGGGGGATCGCCACCCTCCTGGGGCGATCCATCCTGCATGGCCTGAGAAGGCCGCAATGTGCGGGCTCGCGTGGGCGCCTTGAAAGTCGCCGGCGCGTCTTTGGACGTGGCCGCGCCGTTGGCTTGTCGCGCGACCCTGTCCTTCGACGTACCAGGGAGAGGATAATCACCGTGGCCGCGAGCGACTCCACTCGCCTGGGTTTGATCTCTAGAATGCTGCAGAAGCTCGGGGCCTCCGCCTTCTTGTCGGGGCCGGAGGACTGGGTACGGGATCGTTGGTCGCCAGAGGGCCCCTCGTCTTGGGGGCCATGACGAGGAAGAAGAGGTGGTGCGTTGAAGGCTAGGTCAGGTTAACGCAATCTTCCCCCCTACCTGGCACGCCAAAGATGTTGGCGATGCTAGGTCGACACCTATCGGGATAAACTTGATACCCTTGTGACCGTAGGGAGGGGAAAAACAACGTCAAGAGCAGATCTAACGATCAACACCCGGTAAGCCTTTTTACCCAGGTTCGGCCCGCTTACATGTAAAACCCTACGTTATGCTTGTCTAATCGTATTAAGCATTCTTTTGTTGTTTCTTACAGTGATGATAACTATCTTCTTGGTCGATCTTCAAAAAGTCTAACCCCTTGTGAATGAGCTAAGGGCCTCCTTTCATAGGCAAAGCGGTCACCTACAATGCTCGACGGTAGGCTCACAAGATGTTACAGTGAACCTAGAGCGGTGCTTATCCATCTACCGCTGTCAGGTGCATTAAATGCACGTCTTGTCCTTGTCAGCTAAGTGCTGGTAAATACATGTGTCCAGGTGTTTCTACACCTGGATGCCCCGCTGGCGCATGTAGAATGTGCTGGAACTCGGGGGGGGGGGGTATCACTGTGGCAAGGGCCGTCGCCCTCTAGTGCATTGCCACTTCATCCCGGCAAGGGTGCTTGACGGGGCCTTGGCGCTTCGCCCGGCAAGGAAGCTTGCCGGGGGCTTCGGTTGTCTTCCCGACAAGGGAGGCTCGCTTGGCTCTTGTGCTTGGTGCTTTCATCACGTCCATTAAACGGACTTGGCCTTGGATGTCTTCCCAGCAAGTCATGCTTGCCGGGGCCTTGGATACCTTGGGGGTGCGCCTTGCCTGGGCTCTGCCACGCCCTGCCGTTAGGGGCTCTTCGCGCCCGTGCACAAGTCTGGGGCACTAGGGACCCTAGTCTTTAATGCACCGACACCTTCAGTCAACATGGACGTCGTGATGTCAGATGCCTCGCCACCCTGAGTGGACATGACTTCTCCGGCCAAGGCCCCGACTCCTGTTTAGGGCAATACTTCGAGAACCAGAGCCGCACTTAGGGCCGGCTCATTAGCCACTCTAACGATCGCCCTGGTAACCAACATCTTTATGTTGCACCATTTCCCGGAAGATCAGGTGGGCGCGGGCAAGGAGGTCCTTATCCAGGTGGAGCTGATGAACAGTCGGGTGAAGGAAGCGTATGACATCAGTGAATCCTTGAAGAAGAATGTCCGAGTAAGTACTATCGTAAGTACCATTCGGGAATTTTGATCTGCATCAAGTTTTTTGTTTTAATTCTGGTCCCGAGTAGGTTCGCACGTGGCACACCGAGATGGTGTTCTCTAGTTTTGTTGTGAGCGCGCTGAGCTCACCCACGGGTGTCGTCCCCGAGACTACCATTGAGTGTGGCAGTCGGCGGGAGTCTTAGAGGCTATATGGTGTAGAATATGTTGATGAGCTTCTCCAAGTAGCCGGAGTAGTAATTGTTGAAGTGGATGGAGTGGTGGTCCATGGACGAAAGTCTCTTTGCGTTTTCCACCTGGTTAGAGAACGTGTTGCTTAGCTTGTGGAAGTACCTCATGCCAACTGTGTACAACTTGTGCTTAGAGTTACTTTTTCTTCTGTTTTTGCTTCACTCGAATGACCAAATGACTCGTTTCAGCTTATATGACTAACTTCGTTTGTATGTCTTTATTTCCTGTTGGCAGAGTGTTTGCAAGCATGAGGCTCGACACATCGACATGGAGAAGGAGGTGCAGGACCTATGAATTATTCTAGATGTTGAGAAGGCTAAAAGTGTGCACCTAGAACAAGAGAAGCGCTCACTCGGAGGTAAGAATGTCTCGTTCGGCTGAATAATTACTCTAATTTCTCCTTCCTGTCCGACTAAGACTGCTTTATCAAATGTTCGTAGCAAAAAAACAACTTACTAAGAGGCTCAAGTCTTCTATTTCTTTAGGAACCATGAAGGATGCCCTTGACAAGAAGGACACACGATTGGCATCCGCATGGAAGGAGGCTAATTTGAAGACCAAGGAAGTCGATGACAAGCTAAACTCAGTCATGAAGTTGGAGGAGGAGAAGAAGACCTTGGATTATGATATATCCATTATGCATCATGAATTCCTATTGATACTTATGTTATTATTGTCCATTATTCCTCATTACGATACAATTATTATGCCTGTTCTCTTTGCATGTGCAAGGTACACCATGAAGAGGGAAACTGTAGGAAATTGGAATTCTGAAACTGAAAACCAAGAAAAGGGGTGAAACATCACTCGAATTTGAATGACCTGATATTTCACAAAGATTTTTCATGGAATACTATAGAATTATTGGGCCAAAAATATACCGGAGGGGGCCACCTACTGGCCACGAGCCAACAGGGTGCGACCTCCCACTGGTCGTGCCCTTTTGCCTCGTGGGGGCCCAATAGGTCTCCCGACTCCCCTCTTCTCCTATACGGTGTGTGTTGACCTAGAAACAAATCATAAGCATACTTTCGGAAAAAAGTGATGCCATCTCAAGGCGGGAACCTGCGTAGAGGCCCTTTTGCTCCCTGGTAGAGAGATTTTGTCGGGGGAATTCCTCTCCGGGAGGGGAGATCGAAGCCGTCATCATCACTAACACTTCCACCTTTGTGGGAGGACCAATCTTTGTCAACATGTTCACCAACACCATCTCATCTCCAACCCTAGTTCATCTCTTATATTCAATCTTTGTGTGAAAACCTTAGATTGGTACCTCTGGGTTAGTAGTAGTGTTCATTACATCTTTTAGTTGATGCTTGTTGGAGTACTTGGTGGAAGATATTATGTTTAGATCCTTGATCACCATCAGTATACATATGATCTTGAACATGTTGATAAGGTGTGATTAGTTAATATTGTTCCTCGGGAAATGGGAGAAGTCTTGTTATAAGTAATCATGAGAAGTTGGTATTTGTTCGATATTCTGATGATGTGTATGTTATTGCTTCTGTTAGTGATGTTCTGTGGACGTCGACTACATGACAGTTCCCCATGTTAAGGGCCTAAGGAAAGGCATTGTGGGGTAACAAGTACATGATGGGTTGCGAGAGTGACATAAGCTTAAACCCCAGTTTATGCATTCCTTAATAAGGTGCTGATTTGGATCCACATGTTTCATGCTATGGTTAGATTTATCTTAATTCGTCTTACATAGTTGCAGATGCTTGCGGGAGGGGTAATCATAAGTGGGTTTGTTGTTCAAGTAAGAATAACACCTTAGCAATGGTCCACTCATATATCAAATTACGAAAGTAACGAACGCGAATTAACTTAACATGATGAAGATGACTAGATACTAATTCCCATGTATCATCGGGAGCATTTTCTTTATATAAGAGTACTTTCGGGCCTGTCCTTTGCAATAAAAAGATCAGGCTAACTTTTTGCACACTTTCTACTATTGTTACTAGTCACTTGCTACGAATTATCTTGCTACAAGATACTTAGTTAATGATGGTGGTCCATATTTTATTCATGGCGCTTTCCGTAAATTGCTAGATAAATATGATGTTAACAATAGGATAGCATCACCTTATCATCTTCGGTCTAGTGGCCAACTTGGACTTGGAAGTCGGCAAATAAAATTAATTTTGCAAAAGATTTTTAATAGATCTAGAGAGAACTGGTTTAGGAAAGTGGTTCATGCGTTATTGGCTTATAGAACTTATAAAACTCCCATGGGAATGCCCCCCTATAAAATGGTCTATGGAAAAGCTTGTCATTAACCTCTTGAGTTAGAACATAAAGCTTAATTGCAAATTAAGAAATGAACTATGATTTTAAACTTGCTGGTGAAAAGAGGCTATTTGATATTAGTTCATTAGACGAATGGAGGACACAAGCTTATGAAAATGCTAAGTTGTTTAAGGAAAAAGTTGAAAGATGAATGACAAGAGAATCCAAAAATGGAATTCAATGTAGGAGACCAAGTTCTTTCGTACAATTCTCGTTTTGGATTTTTTGTAGGTAAGCTTCTCTCCAAATGGGAAGGCCCTTATGTCGTGGAGGTGGTCTATCACTCCAGTGCTATAAAGATTAATAACATCAAAGGAAAAAACCCGAGAGTGGTAAATGTGCAAAGAATTAAACACTATCTCTTAGGTAAGCCCCTTAATGTTGAAACTAATATTATTCAAGTTCTGTCTCCTAAACAACACATAAGAGAGACCTTCCGGAACACCCCAGAACACGTAAAATGTGTAGGTATGTGATACGATAAGTAAAGCGGATCCAAAAATTCCAAAAAATATATTTTCTGTTGGGTTTGGTATTTTAGAAAAAATCCAAAAATAAAAGGAGTCGGGGGGACCCACGATGGGACCACGAGGCAACAGGACGCAACCACACCCGTGGGCCCGCCTTGTTCCTTCGTCGAGCGCTCGTGTTCCTCACGGAGTCCGTTTTCTTTCTAGACTCATTTTCTAACGTAGAAAAAACATTATATATACTCCCGTATATTTTAACCACCGCATCTCAAGGTTCTTCTCTATTCTTGTTTCAAACTTTTATCATGGCACATTTGAAGCAATATGTCATCAGAAGATTTGGAAGGACAAAACTACGTTTCATATCGCATTGCCAACCCTCAAGTCTATGGGGATGTGGATCCTTATGGGTGGTCCACCGACGAAAAATTTGAGGCCTATCTAAAAAGGATTGAGCCCTCAAGTGATCTAAAAAGTTGAGTCCAAACAAGGTTACACATTCCAATACTCGATTTATCCGGTTATCGACGTATGCAGGTAGACACGATCACTGCCTTAGCCATCAGAACACACCCTTTGATGGAAGGAGCACTTATTGTCACCAACAAACTCTGCAAGGATAATTCGGATGTTAAGCGAGTGGTTAATAAGCTCAATGAGGATATATGTACCCTAAGGGGCGTGATCGCTAAAAGGATCACATTAATACCACCATCACCCAAGAAGGACACATGAGTACATGGGTAGGGGCATCACCCTTAGCTTATCACAAGCTTGGGGGAGGTGCCACGGTATCGTATCACCATCACTCTTATCATTATCATATATCTTAGTTCGATCCTTAGTTATGTAGTGATTTAGAGAGATAAAATTTCATATTTCCTTTGCTTAGAATTTTTGCTTTAATATATACCTATCCTTGTAATCCTAGGCGAGAGTTATATAATAAAGATTAGTTGAGTTTGTGTGCATTACTCTCATGCATCGATTATCATAGCATTGATATAAAAGATATAGAAAAGGTCATATGCTAGTACCATGGGGAGTAATGACTTCACATAGAAAGAGTATAAGTGATAAAAGTGGTTGCGAATAAACAAACATAACATTATTCATTGATACAATCTATGCAAGATTATGATAGAGGAGAGGAGATTTACATACAGATACACTATCTTGGACATTTTTTATGACATCAAATATTATAAAATGATCAAGTGTTTGTGTTGGACATGGAAGACAAGCTAATATTACATTCAGTGGAAGTTATATGGTCTTGGATCCCTTAACATGTGGTGCTTTCTTTAGATATTTTGCTAGCGAAAGTTTTCCCACTAAGTAGAGATACTACTTGGGCATCCATAACCCTTTAAACCCAACTTCTTTCCATGAGAGTTCACCATACCTAGCTCTGGATTGAGTAAGATCCTTCAAGTAAATTGCGATCGGTGCATCAAGCAATAAAAACTTCTTTTAAATATGTATGATCTTTTATTGCAAGGGAAAATAAGCTTTGTACAATCTTTTGATGGCAAAGAAATAAAAACGGCAGAGCGCATAATAAAGTTTTCTATCATAAGAGGCAATATAAAAAGACGTTCCTTCACATTAAGCGTTTGCACATCCAAAAACATGATGGTGCATGACAACCTCTACTTCCCTCTACAAAGAACCTATCTTTTATCTTCATGAATTGACTTCTATGCAATAGTCAATAAATATTATCCTATTTCCAACCTATTAACTCTCTAGTTTGCAAGCATCATGTGTCGAGGATAGATTTGTATAAATATATCCAGTTGAATGTAGGTGATCATGATACATAATTCTTGACATTATCCTCGAGGTAAATAAGTTGGGCGTCAAAAACTATCAAGCCCCCATCTTAAAATGTGTCCAACAGAAACACTAGCTCCAAAAATATGCAATGAGTGTTAGCAATCGGAGAAGACTAAATGATAGTTGAGTATGTGAACTTGCTACAACGAAAAGCGCTCACATAGAATCTTCTCTCGAATATGACAAGTTATGATTTTCTCAATAACTAAGAACTCAGTTTGTTGATTGTCAATAATGATTATGACTTATACTTCAAATATTATGCCTTGCTTGCTTATGAGAAGCTATATGATGAAAAACTTGATGCTATGTCAATATTCATGATACCCGCATTTCCGTATTCTATTTTTATCAACACTTCTCTCTCAAATCATGTGGTCGTTATTATCGGGTTCAATTTTTGCTTGAGGACAGGTAAGGTCTAAGATTGGAGTAGTTGATACGTCCATTATGAATAATGAATTCTTATTTATATTGATGTTATTTTTGTCCATTATTCCTCATTATGATTCAATTCTTATGCCTTTTCTCTCTGATCATGCAAGGTACACCATGAAGAGGCAAACTGCCAGAAACTGGAATTCAGAATCAGAAAACCAAGAAAAAGGGTAAAAACCACTAGAATCCAAATGACCTGAAATTTCATGGAAAATTATTATGGAATATATATAAGAATTGTAGGGCCAAAAATATAACAAAGGGGGCCACCTGCTATCCATGAGCCAACAAGGCGCGACCACCCCCCTAGCCGCACCTTGTTGCCTCTTGGGCTCCCAGAAGGTCTCCTCACCACCTCTTCTCCTATATGTTGTGTTTTGACCTAGAAAAAATCATAAACATACTTTCAAAATGAAGGTCCACCTTCTGTAGGTAGAAACCCAGGCAGAGGCCCTTTTGCTCTCCGACACAGAGATTCTGCCGAGGGAATTCCTCTACGGGAGTGGGAGACCAATCTTGATCCTTTGTGGGAGGACCAATCTTCATTAACATATTCACCAACACCATCTCATATCCATCCCTAGTTTATCTCTTGTATTCAATCTTTGTCTCAAAACCTCAAATTGGTACCTGTGGGTTACTAGTAGCGTTGATTACATCTCGTAATTGATGCTTGTTGGATTACTTGGTGGAAGATATTATGTTCAGATCCTTGATCATAATTATTATACCTCTGATCTTGAACATGTTCATGAGGTGTGAGTAGTTAATATTATTCCCGGGGACATGGGAGAAGTCTTGTTATAGGTAATCATGTGAAGTTGGTATTCATTTGATATTTTGATCATGTGTATGTTGTTGCTTCTCTTAGTGGCACCGTGTGAACGTCGACTACACGACACTTCATCATGTTATGGGCCTAAGGGAAGGCATTGTGGAGTAACAAGTAGATGATGGGTTGCGAGAGTGATAGAAGCTTAAACCCCAGTTTATGCGTTTCTTCATAAGGGACTCATTTGGATCCACATGTTTCATGGTATGGTTAGATTTATTTTAATTCTTCTTTCCTAGTTGTGGATGCTTGTGACAGGGGGTAATCATATGTGTGTTTCTTTTTCAAGTAAGGACAACAGCTTAGCACCAGTCCACCCACATATCTAATTAGCAAAGTAACAAACGTGAATCAACTTAACATGATGAACATCAGTAGAAGGTAATTCCCATGTGTCCTTGGGAGCATTTTCTTTTATGAGAGTATGTAAGGCATGTCCTTTTCTACAAAAAGGATTGGGATACCTTGCCACACACTTGCTTCTATTGTCACTTGTCACTTGTTACGAATTATCATGCTACAAAACTATTTATCACTTTTACTTACAACCATGCAGAGAATACCTTGCTGAAAACTGCTTATCATTTCCTTCTGATCCTCATTGGGTTCGACACTCTTATTTATCAAAAGGACTATGATTGATCCCCTATACTTGTGGGTCATCAAGATCACAACAAAGGAGTCCGTGGAGGAGCTTGTGGAACTGATGAAGCATTAGGCCGAGTGGGAGTCCAAGTTGAAGTTATTGTGTTCCAAGAAACTCGAGTTGGAGCATTACGCTGAGGAGCTTGGTTATGAGACAAGAAAGAATATCAAAGGTAATCAATCTATCAGAATGATTTCCGCACTGCTTCGGAGTCATGACCTGATTTCCTTTGTTTTCTCATGTCTAGAATTCTACATCAATATCGAGGCTAAGACCGAGAAGATCGAGAAGGAACTGGATCCGTCGAGGGAAATCCTGAGGGACAGCTCGGCTCTAGCCATCCATCCAAATGGAGGAGTGGGTCGAGCAAGGGTATGGCTATATGAATCGTCTATGCTCAGCCATCCTGAAAATCGACTGAGAAGTTTCCCCTCGTGAGGAGTTCTCGAATGACTTGGAATCTATCATTGACCGAGTGAATTACGTGCCATGCCGAGTGCAATCATGGAAGCAGTTTGCAGCTTAATGTGGAGCCGACATGGCCCTCTCACTCCTCCGTGTCCATTGCAAGGGCGTGAACAAGGAGAAACTGAAATAGGGGCTAATTTGAAGCCCAAGGCAACCGATGACAAATTGAAGTTAGTCGAGAAGTTGGAGGAGGAGAAGAAGAACTTGGAGGTCATAACAAAGAAGTCCGCGGAGGAGCTTGCTGAGATGAAGAAGCATTATGACGAGTGGGAGTCCAAGTTCAAGCTTCTCTCTACCAAGAAACTCGTGTTGGAGGAATACATCAAGGAGCTTGGTAATGAGATGATCAAGAAGTGCAAAGGTAACCAATCCTTCTGAATTATTTCTGCATTGCTCCGAAGTAACGACAATTGGTGATATTCGTTATTTTCTCATGTTTAGAATTTTCCATTCACGTCGAGGCTGAGGCTGAGACCGAGAAGATCAAGAAGGAACTGGATCCATCGAGGAAAATCCTAAGGGACATCTCGACTCTGGCCGTCCTCCAAATGGAGGAATGCTGCGAGCAAACGCTTGGTGATTCGTCTCCAACATATCTATAATTTTTTATTGTTCCATGCTATTATATAATCATTCTAGGATAACTTTTGAGTAATAATTTGCCAATTTATATTATTTTTGATCATTAACCTATTGACTTAGTTCCTAGTGCCACTTCAATGTGTTTCCTATTTTTTACATTTCAGCTTTATAGTATCAACTGAAATCTAATTGCCCCGAAACTTTTTTATGAAATTTTCTGGACCAAATTAAAACCTGGAAGACTCACCAGAAGACCGGAGGCCACGCAAGGGAGGCACAAGCCAACAGGGCATGGCCAGGGGGTCGACGCGCCCTAATGGCTTGTCCCTCCCTGGTGGCCCTCCTACCCATGTTCTGTATCCTATAAATTCACGTATATTCCAAAATCCGTAAAGGGCATCCAGAAACACTTTTTCCACCACCGCAAGTCCCTGTTCCACCACGGTCTCATCTCGAGCTCCGATCCGGCACCCTGCCGGAGGGGAATCAACGACGGAGGGCCTCTTCATCAACCTTGCTGCCCTCATGATGATGCGTGAGTAGTTCATCATAGACCAACGGGTCCGTAGTTAGTACCTAGATGTCTATCTCTCTCTCTCTCTCTCTCTCTCTTGTTCTTCAATACAATGATCATCGCATCTTCTCTTTGATCCATCCGATGTAATACTTCTATATGGTGCGTTTGTTGGGACCCATGAATTGTGGATTTATGTTTAGATTATTCATGAAAAGTATTTGAGTCACCCCTAATATTAATATGGTTCTTAATTGCATGAACATCATAGCTTTTTAAATTTCTCTGATCTATTGAATTGCTTTGGCCAAGTAGAGTGATAGTTCATCAGTGAGAGGGATTCGTTGTAGTGGGTTCAACCTAACGGGTTTCTATATTCCAGTAATAGAAGGGGACCAATACTTATTTGTGTTGTTTTTACTAAGGAGAAAACGATGGGGTTTATTCATATTGGCTGAGTTTACTTTGTCTACATCATGTCATCATTCTCCAAGCATTAATCTGGTTGTCATGAACTTATTACATAGAGAGGCAAGCATGGAAGCGCTCTTGAAGTGAAGTAATAGTAGTAGGTGCAGGTAGGAGTTGACCTATTTGCTTATGGATGTCATGCATATATACACATGATCATTGCCATGAATATCACATAACTATCCGCTTTTCTGTCAATTGCCCAACAGTAATTTCTTTACCCACCGTATGTTGCTTTTACGAGATGCCACTAGGGAACTCGATGGCCCCCGAGCCTATACACTTATATATTTACAAAACTTATATTTTCCTTGCTGCCATTATTTGTCTTTTATTTTATTTTGCAATTTATAATTATCTACACATCACATTTCGTTGCAAATTACGAGATCAAGGGGGTTGACAACCCTGTTGCCCGCGTTGGGTGCAAGTTGTTTGCTCTTTTGTGCGCAGCCATTGAAGACGGTTGAGGATTGATATTCCCATTGGTTAGATAAACTTTGGTTTCTTAATTGAGGGAAATACTTAAATGTATTGTGCTACAATTACCCATTCCTCTTCACGGAAAACCCAACACAGATCACAAGTATCACGAATGATTTTTGGCGCCTTTGTTAGGGTATATCATCACCAACTATCATGCAACTTTAGAAAAATTATCATTCACTTGTTCTTCTTTTTATTTGCTAGTATATTTAGTTTACTTCACAAAAATCAAAATACAAAAATATTTACCTTTGTTTGTTATAAGTTTACTCCTTTACTTGCTAGTTTACTTTTCCTCCTTGTTAGTTTGCTTGCTCGATCACCATGTCTCAAGATACTACTAAGTTATGTGACTTCCCAAATACTAAAAACAATGATTTTATTTGTGTTCTTATACCACCCACCACTAGTGCGGAGGCTTTTGATATTAATGTTGCATTGCTGAATCTTTTCTTGAAAGGACAATTTTCAGGAAGTTCTAACTAGGATGCCCCTGCTCATCTTTATACATTGTTAAAAAATTCTTCCAATTCAGAGATTTATCGTCCGATTATCACTATTCAGAGGGTGACCGATAAGATTATGCATTATATTCACCGTTTATTTTTTGGCTTGATTTATCGCTTCGACAAGCAATATATCAGGAATCTAACGATAAATCTTTCCTATTACAAGCACCATGTTTGGAAAAACTATGTGTATTTGTGTTTTGTGGATCTTGTTATGCAATATTTATTACTGTCCTACTTTGTTTATCATTATACGATGACTCAAAGGCTAGGAATCAAGGTAACACTATTGCTTAATATTTTAGCGTTGGGACCCTCGGATTCGCAAAAAATGGCTGATTAATAGTCGGCCGATAAAATTGATTAATTGTGTGATTTGTGATTAATCTCTAATCCTCAGCTAACTGAGACAGTAACGATAAGAGATATACTCAACATTGTTAATAGCTTCGTTAAACATTGTGATATTTAAAATAAAAAGTACATGGATAATGATATTGTGAATTTAGAATTATTTCCTTTTTCACTAAGATATAAAGCTAAGGCTTGGTTTTAAACTTTACCACGTAATAGTATTGGAACAGTGGATAAGTGTAAAGTTGCTTTTGTCGCCAAGTATTTCCATCCTCGTAAGATCATCTCCCTTAGGAATCAAATTATGAATTTTAAACAACGTGATCAAGAACATGTTTCCCAATGTTGGGGTAGAATGAATTTGACGATTATAAATTGTCCTACTCATGGGTTTAACTTGTGGATGATTATCCAAAATTTCTATGTTGGGCTGAACTTTGTGTCTAGAAATCTTCCAGTTTTGCTGCAGGTGGTACCTTTATGGATGTGACCTTAGGAGAGGCCAGAAAACTTCTGCACAACATCATGTAAAATTATTCTCAATGGCACACCAAAAGAGCTCCAACTCGTAAGAAGCTAAATTTGTCAAGCAAATTGCTACTTTTATTGAAAAAGTGGATGCTCTTATGAATAGGGTTGCTAGAAAAAATACTCATGTTGATCCAAATGATACGCCTTTGTCTACTTTGATTGAGAAAAACAGTGATGATATTGATGTTAATTTTATCTCGCGAAACAATTTCAACAACAATGCTTATAGAAGAAATTTCAATGCTAGGACGTATTCCGGTAACTCCTCTAACAACTATGGAAATTCTTATGGTAATTATTACGGAAATTCTTCTACAAACTATAATATTATACCCTCTAATATTGAGAATACAATTAAATAATTTGTCGGTTCTCAAAAATATTTAATGCTATGGTAGAAGAAAAGTTGCATACGGTCGATACTTTGGCTAAAAACATGGATATAATTGCTCTTGATGTAGAAAATATTAAAAGCAAAGCTTTGCCACCCAAGCATGATTTGAATGAGACTACTAAATCTATCCAAATATCTATTAATGAAAGGAAGGAGAGGACCACTAATATGAAGGCTAAGCGGGAATTCCTAGAAAAATTTCTCCCACTCGATTTTTACCGAAATAATGATGAAGATCTTAAAATGATTGGACTTCTCCTATTGAGTACCCATTTAATTCTGTGAATATAAATGATAAAGGAATTGTTGATGAGTCAACTCTAGGTAGAGATCTCCCCGTTTGCTTGGAGGATGATGATTATGATGCTAAAACTGAAAAGGTGGGTTTGAAGAGGTTGAAATGTAACTAGTGATGTGCCCACTATCTTAGATACAAGGACTTTAATTATGAAAGTTTCTCTTTAGTAGAATGTATTTCCTTTTTACAAACCATTATTATCTCACCCAATGCTTATGAAAAAACAAGGCTTTCACTAATCCTATAGTGGATGCAATGATAAAAGCTAATGATGAGAAACTCGAACTTGAAGTTTCTATTCCTAAAAAACTGCATGATGAGTGGGAATATACTATCAAAATAAATATAAATAAATATAACTGCAATGCTTTCTGTGACCTTGGTGATAGTGTTTCAACAATACGTAATCCCTTTGTGATGTGCTTGGTCTCACTAATATTCAAGAGTGTTCACTAAACTTGCATCTTGTGGTTTCTACCATTAAGATCCCTTAGGTAGAATTAATGATGTTCTCAATATTGCCAATAAGAAATATGTGCATGTAGATTTCATTGTGCTTGATATTGATTGCAATCCTACTTGTCAAATAATACTTGGAAGACCTTTTTGTGCAATTGCTGATATGAAATAGGGAAACATAAGGTTCAAATTTGCATTAAAGAAAGGGATGGAACACTTCCCTACATAGAGAATCAAATCACCTTATGAATCCATCAAGAAGTCTATGGGGGAGTGCTGGATTGAGGGGACCTCAGATGTCCGGCCCATCTCTTAGAGTCCGACCATATGGGTCGTCTTATTGAAGACCAGACTACATAACATTTTCATATTCACGAAGGAAAACTCCGAAGACAATAGTGTCTTCCAAGTTGAGTAGGCTAGATCGACGCATCTATCTCTAGTTGGAGGTTGGTTGTATGTAACCTTATGGACCCCTGGTATCTATATAGACCAGAGGGTTTCATCTGCAGAGGAAAGTTGATTGATCTAGGGTTTAGCTCACACGATCTCGAGGTAGATCAACTCTATAATCCTCATACACCCATGAAATAATCAAGCATGACGTAGGTTTTTACCTCCTGAAGAGGGGCCGAATCTAGGTAAATACTGTCTCCTTCGTCTCCTGGAACCCATCAATCCAAGGTCCACAATTCAGGACCCCCTACCCGAGATCCACCAGTTTTGACACCTACATTTGTGCTTTCATTGAGAGTTTCGATGTGGGATCGCTGGAAGGATCGATGGCCGCTTAATTGTATGCGACCGAATCAACAACGGCGACATCTTCATCCCCACGCAGGTTCTCACATTTGGCAGCTTCATGTTGCGCGTCGACCCGACCGGCCGCCTTCGCCACATCGGATGTCTCATCCCTGACCAGGAAATAAGGTTCTGGAATCTTGAGTTCTATGCTGACTCACCTAGTAATATTCTCCCTGCTAAGATCACGGTTTTGCCCAATGAGCTCCCAAATCCAAAGGCCTTGACTTTGAGTCTCTTTTCTGGCCATGACCTCGGTTCCCTCTTCGAAGAGTTGACTTAGAGCCCGGATCCGACCTCTACGCCGGGACAACTGTAGATGGACATTGCGAATTCGCATCCCTTGCAGAAGCTATGGAGGTCAGCTCTAAAAACCATTAAGAGACCGATCTGGACAACCTCTCGATGTTAAAAAAGGTGCTCGACTAGATCCAGTCATTGAAAATCGCGGATAGACTAGACTTCAGCTATACTCGGATCGGTCTAGAGGAGGATTACGAGGACTTTTATGGCCCACCCACCATCTACTTGGTAGGCATCATCGAAGACTTAACCGACGTATTGGATTATGCCTTCGAGGAGGCCGAAGACATGGATTATGGGGCCGATGACCCCGCCCATGTAAACACCGGGCGATGGACTCCCACCTCCACCTACGATGTCTACATGGTGGACACACCTAATGGCAATGGAGATCATAACCCGTACCAGAAAACAACGATAAGTCTGGGGACAAGCCATCGAAGGGTCGAAAGAAACGTGAATCATCCAAGGTAGACAATGGAAGGGGGACCATACATGGCACCGGGGAGAACGCAACCCAACAGGACACCGGTAACCTCAGAGCTCCCGAGCAACCACCGGAGGATCCGAACAAGCCCGAAGGCCAGTCCGGTCCCTACGACCCCGATGATTCAGACGATGACAACTACCTTCCTTCTAACGATGTGGAGGATAGCTTGGAGGCCAAAGATTTTGTAGTTACCGAGGACCCAAATGGTGAGGAACAATTCAGGCAGCAGCTGAATGCTACCGCGTGCAGCCTCCAAGCGAAGCAATATCGTCTTCAAGACGAAGAAGAAACCATCAACAATAGATGGACACAAGTTTTAGCAGCCGAAGAACGACATGGCACTGAGTGGATGGGTCAAAACAAAAGCTACCCATGCTGGCGCCTGCAGCCTCAGTTCGATGACGAGGCCTTAGAACCCGTGTCCCCTAAGCGCACACAGTACGACGAGCCCGATCGACTACCTCGAGGGCACGACAGAGCAGCCGAAGAAGAAGAGTATAGACTCAAGCCTCCCCGTGGCAAAGGAAAGGAACACGTGCAGCCCAGGGGGAAACACGACCTACGTCACGACTTAGAGAAATAGAACATGTCACAACAGATCTATCTATGGATCCAGAAGGTACTCTCCCACTCGATGGGATGGATACCAACCTCGGCGTACCCATAGCAATAGAGATCGAGAATCATATCGGGCACAACCAACAACCGATCTCCGACACAATGTAGCCCGATTAAGAGGCGCCACTCACCTATTATTCTTCACGCAAAAGGTCATCCATCACCAATTCACTACTGAAATTCAGAAATTTGCCGTCCGCCATGGCGAACAGCAAAGGCGGGAACCACTGACGGCTAAGGCTTTGCCCTCGGTCAGCAGACGACAAAAAAAATCTGATGAAGAGGTTCTTTGCTGTCTGCTTTTCTAAAGTGGACCACAAAGAATCATTACCATGAGGGGGCAGACGGCAAATTAAATGGGACGACACATACACCAACGGCCCCGTTAAGTCTTAACGACAGGCCTCCTCTCTTTGCCGCCTGCCATCCCCCCTTTGCCATGTGGGGGCAGATGGCAAAGGGGGGAACCAGCCCCCCCTCTCTCCCCTCTTTGCCATCTGCCATCCCACCGTTGCCATGTGGGGGCAGACGGCAAAGAGGTGGAAACAGCTCCTCTCTCTCCCCTCTTTGTCATCCGCCATCCCCCCTTTTCCATGTGGGGGCAGATGGCAAAGGGAGGAACCAGCCCCTTTTTAATTTATTTCTTATTATATCCAACATTTTTCATAGTAATCAGGATATATATATATATTTGACATAAATAAAGTTCTTTCCGTACTCATAACCATATTAAAATAACTTACATCCATAGTACATACATATTATGCAAGTTGCATCTGTACCAAAGCATATATTACACCAGTTTCATCCACATGCATACAAAGTTTCATATATATTAATGTACTACAATAGTTTCAATACAAGCTTCCGTGGGTTGGGGGTCAGTGGCGTCGGGGGTTGGGGTCTTTTCGGTCAACAAGAGGCCGAAGAGGTGTCGGGGCTCGGGAGTTGGGGGTTAGTGGCGTCGGGGGTCGGGGTAGGGGGTCGAGGGTCGAGGGTGAGTGTCGTCGGGGGTGGTTGAGAATATTATGGTTGACAGGGATGTTTCAAAATTTCATTGTTTTGTCCGCTGGAAGCACACACACCACAACATAGTGCACTGGTTAATTTGACATCCCACTAATTAACTAACCTATAGAATCTACCACTAACTAAAAAAGATTCTAGCTACCACTAATTAACAAAACATAATCTACCACTACTAAATCTACTAATTAATAGAATCTACCACTAACAACTAACCTAACTAACCTAACTAGCAGTAGGTAATTAACAACTAACCTAACTAACCTAATTAACAAATTATACGAAAAAAGAAAAAAATAGGGACTCACGGGAGGGGGCTGGCCGGGCGATGAGGATGGCGCAGGGAGGACAACCGTAGAGGATGAGGCGGCGCGGGGAGGAGGCGGTGTGGGGCAGCAGCGCAGGGAGGAGGCGGCGCGGGGCAGGCGGCGCGGGGAAGAGGCGGTGCGGGGCAGCGGCGCAGGGCAGGCGGCGCGGGGAGGAGGCGGTGCGCGGCAGCAGTGCTTGCCAGGCGGTGCGGGACGACGACACGTGGCGGCGCGCGCGGTGGGGGATTCGAGCAGGGGTGAGTGGGAAGCATCGGTTGGAGGGGGGCGGGCATGAGTGTATTTGATGGGACTTTGCCGTCCGCCGCGCTCCTAGGCAGACGGCAAAGGCCCCCCACGCAGACGGCAAAGGTCCCAGGGGGCATTGGGTGGGGGTTGGGTTGGTGTGCTGCCGTCCCCTTTGCCGTCCGCCACGCTCCCAGGCGGACGACAAAGGCCCCCATGCAGACGGCAAAGGGGAGGGGTGGGTGGGCTGGGGTTCAACCGTTTGGGGCGGGCTTTGTAGTCCGCCCTCCCTTTGCCGACCGCCAGCGGATGGCAAAGAGGTGGCCGACGGCATAATAAAGTTTTGCCATCAGCCACCTCTTTGTCGTCAGCACTGTGTCAGCTAACGGCAAAGAGTACCTTTGCCATGTGTCAGCAGACGGCAAAGGCCAAGCAAACGGCAAAATTCTGAATTCCATTAGTGATTCTCGGAAGGGTTTAAACCAGTAAACTTAGATCAATACGATGGGACTACGGACCCCACCGTGTGGATTGAAGAATTCCTTCTCCATAACCATATGGTCTGGGGAGATGACCTCCATGCCATCAAGTACCTACCCCTAAAGCTAAAAGGGCAAGCATGGCACTGTCTAAACAGCTTACCCGAAGATTTTATCGGAAGGTCGAACGATCTCGAGGAAGCCTTCCTATCTATTTTTCAGGGAACATACGTCCGGCCCCCGCACTCCTCCGACCTCAGCAACGTTGTCGAAAAGGCGGGCGAGTCGGCCAGAGAATTTTGGAATAGGTTCCTAACCAAGAATAACCAGATACTGGACTGTCCATATGTTGAGGCAATAACGTCCTTTAGGCACAACATCCGAGACGAATGGCTCGCTCGCCAGGTCGGCCAGGATAGTCCGAGAATAATGTCTGACCTCACATCCCTCATGACCCGCTTTTTCTCATGCGAGGATAATTGGCTAGCTCGACGCAACCACAATGCGGACGCCCCTGGTGTCGTTGTCAAAACCGGCAGATCTCGGGTAGGGGTTCCCAAACCGTGGAACTTGGATCGATGGGTTGCAGGAGACGAAGGAGACAATATTTACCCAGGTTCGGACCCTCTTGAGGAGGTAAAACCCTATGTCCTGCTGGATTATATTGATGGTGTATGAGGTTTACATAGTTGATCTACCTCGAGAGCGTATGAGCTAAACCCTAGATCAATCAACTTGCCTATGCAGATGAAATCCTCAAGTTTATATACACACCACGGGTCCTTAGTGTTACATACACCAACCTCTAGCCGGGGATAGATGCGCCGATCTAGCCTACTCAACTTGGATGACACACCAGTCTTTGGAGTTTTCGTTCCCAAATACGAACTTGTTATGCACTTTGGTCTTCAATAATACAACCAATATGGTTGGCCTCTAAGAGATGGGCCGGCCATCTGAGGACCACTTAATCCAGGACTCCCAGAGTAGCCCCTGAACTTGAGTCCAATGACGATATACATACACTAGCCTACAACCATCAAGGTGTGGAAGAAGGAGTGGTTTGAAATCACCGAGCCTCGGGAACCAAGCTGGCTGGCTCCTACCGAGTTTAGATCTGGACCCCAGAGAAGGCCACGTTTATTGCATCACAGGCCCAGCCACGCTGTTTATTACGCCGCAGACCCAGCCACTTCCCGAAACGGACATGCCCGTGAATGCACGTGGGATTTTCTGGACCATTACCCATATCCCCTTAAACGCGGGGCACGATCTCCACGATTGACAAGACGTTCCTGTGGGAAAGCGGCCTCGAACCGCGAATCAAGTTTTTGTCATAACAGACTATTGCGACCTTTCGTCAGAAAGGCAGTCAGATGAGGAACTATTCACACTCGGGCCTTTTGGCCTTCTGATTAACCAGTGAGTGTTTTAAAGGCATAAATATCACCAAATGACCAAGTCGGAACCAGCCGATTATGGGGGAAACTCACCTCGCAACCCGATTAGTTTGAATGCAAGAAGCTGCCGAAGACCGTGTACACCGACATTGGACGCATGTTCGGGGGCTACTGAGGGAGTCGTGGATTAAGGGTCCCTCGGATGGTTGGACCATCTCTTAGAAGCCAACTATATGGGCCATATTATTGAAGACTGGACTATATATCGACTTCGTATTCACGAAGGAAAACTCCAAAGACTCGCGTGTCGTCCAAGTTGAGTAGGCTAGATCGGCGCATGTATCACCGGCTGGAGGTCGGATGTATGTAAGCCTAGGGACCCCTCTTGTCTATATAAACTAGAGGGTTTCATACACATAGGCAAGTTGATTGATCTAGGGTATAGCTCATACGACCTCGAGGTGGATCAAGTCTCTAATACTCATACACCATCAATATAATCGAGCAGGACATAGTGTTTTATCTCCTCAAGAGGACCCAAACCTGGGTAAATACTATCTCCTTCATCTCCTGCAACCCATCGATCCACGGTTCGGGACCCCCTACACAAGATCCACCAGTTTTGACACCGACAGTCTACTTATGGGTTGAGTGTCAAAGAGTACAACACTTGATCACATGCATTATGCCTAGCTAAGGGCATAAAATAATAGCGCTTGTTGGGAGCAACCCAATAGTTATCTTAATTTTTGCTTTTTACCTTTTGTTTCGCTGCGATGATATTATTATTGCCTATTTAATGATTGTGTTTTTATGTTTAAATTAGTGTTTGTGCCAAGCAAAGCCTTTGGGATTACTTGTATGATAAATAGAATTGATACGGTGCAAAAACAGAAACTTTGACGTTCAATGCAGAACTTCTGTGAATTTACTCGAACATCATTTTAACCTAAATTTTTTACACAGAATTCGTGTAACAATTCCTCAAGTATTAGTAGCTTTTAGGACTTTTTGGATTTACAGAAGTGCATGTTTTTTACAGATCATTACAGAGTGCTCTATTTTAGACAGATTCTCTTTTTGCGTGCATAGTTTGCTTGTTTTGATTGTATTGGGGGGGGGTATAAGCCGTGGGTAAGTTGGAATACAGCAGCTATTATGCAATAATGAAATATGAATCAATTTCTAACATTACCTAAAGTATTTTATATGTTGCTTATACTAACAGATCTCACGAAGTATTGTTGAGTTTTGTGTGATTGGAGTTTTCAAGTTTTTTGTGTTATCACGATGGAAAAAGGAATAAGGAGCGCCAAGAGATTAAGCTTCGGAATTCCCAAGGCACCCCAAGGTAATATTCAAGAAAGACTCAAGTGTCTAAGCTTGGGGATTTCCCGGAAGGCATCCCCTATTTCGTCTCAATTCATCTGTCTGTCACTTGAAGTTACATTTGTATTCGTCACATGATATGAGTTTTGCCTGGAGCGTCGTTTGATTTTTTTTCTTTATTTTTAGTTTTCCACAATCATCATTTCTTAGACAGACATATTTGAGAGAGACACACCTTCATCATGATTTGCTAGAATACATTATGTGCTTCACTTATATCTTATGAGCTTAGGAGTTGCTCAAGTACTGCACTTATATCTTTATGAGCATGGTACTTCACTTATATTTGTTGGAGAGATAATGAATAGTGACAGTAATTTTCCTCGGCCATAAGGCTAGTTCAAAAATAGTAAGTATTCAATGAGTGATAATCAAAACCAAGTAGCACCCAAAGAGAAATTGTGGATTAACACTACTCGAATCAGGGAATTTGTCGTCTGCTATTTGCCGTCCGTTTTCTAAAAACGACGGCAAAGAGCAGGTTGATGGCAACGATATAGTTTGTCGCCTGCAAGTTCTTTGTTGTCGGCCAGCACACAGCAAAGGGCGCACAGGCACACGGCAAAGAGACCACCTGGGCCCCACTGGACCTTGAAGATGGCTAGGTCAAATAGACGGTCTAGATGGCGTCAACCAAATATTTGTCGTTTGCCTCTGGGCCCTTTGTCATATGCTAGCAAACGGCAATGAAGTTCCCTAACTAATGCCCGTATCCCCCGGACCCACCCCTCTTTGCCGTTTTCTAGAAGACGACAAAGAGGTTTGCCTAACTAACGGTCGTGCACCCCCCAGCCCCAACCCCCTCTCACTATCCCCCCATGACCTCGCCCGTTGCCGCTCCCACGATGAGCTCACCTGCCGCCCCTCCCCCTACGACCTCACCCACTGCCCCCTCAACCTCGACGACCTCACCCGCTGCCCCCTCTCCCTCGACGACCCTATCTGCCACCCTACCCCGACGAGCTCACTAGCCACCCCTCCCTGGACGACCTCACCCACCACCCTGCTCCCCGGCCCCTACGCTGGCCCCTCCCCCGAAGACCTCGAAGCTGTGACACATCCCTGTGATGCTCCACCACCAGAGAAGGTCGCGGTGCCGCCCGCCTCTCCGCGGTCTTCCTTCCCCTGCGCTGGTCGTCCTCCACCACCGTCATGGCCCTCCTCCACCGGCCCTCAAGGTGAGTTTTTTACTTTTTAGGTTTAGTCTAATTAGTATTTGGTTTAGGTTAGTGCTAGGTTTAGGTTTAGATCTAGATAATTAGAAGAATAAGAAATATGAAAAAATAAGAAGAATAGAAGAATAAGTAGAATAAGAGGAAAAAGGAAAAAAACAAAATAAGAAGAAGAAAAAGAGAAGAGGAGAAGAAGAAGAGGAGGAGGAGGAGGCGGAGAATAAATAATGATAATAATAATAATAATAATAATAATAATAATAATAATAATAATAAGAAGAAGAAGAAGAAGAAGAGGAAGAAGAAGAATAAGAACAAAACGAGGAGAGGAAGAGAAGAAGAAGAAGAAGAAGAGGGAAGAAGAAGAAGAAGAAGAAGAAGAAGAGGAAGAACAAGACCAAGAACAAGAAGAAAAGGAAGAAGAGGAATAACAGAAAATAGAAGAATAGGAGGAAGAAAAAAACAACACCCTACACCCTTACACGACACCCCCACAGCCTTACACTACACCCCGACAACCCGACACGACACCCCGACGCCCCGACACGACACCCCGGCAACGCCTGTGTTGTGAGGCCCCCCTAGACACCCCGACACAACACCACACACGACTCCAGCTGTGACACCCCTCCAGCGACCCCCCCTGCACGACACCCCGACACGACACCCCAACATGACACCCCGACGAGACCACGACAGGACACTCCGGTACGACACCAAGCACCTGCACCTGCATGTGGCGACGGGAAGATGGCACTGGTATATCACCATTGCAATCCCTTGCGCAGCTGTTATTACGCCGCCCCCAACGCACTCACCACGACCCCCGACACCTCTTAGGCCTCATGTTGGCCGAAAAGGTGCTCTTCAGCCTTCTAGAGGCCGATGGAGTCATAGTTTTGTAAATTACGAGTTAGATCATATATTTTACTATTTTGTTATAAAAAATATTTGTGTTGATCGAGTAGATTTAAATGTGCAGCTGTTTCGTTCCTCAGAGGTAAGATGAGTGATTTTGTGTGGATGTACGCCGGTCACACTAGTAAAAAATAGATTACCAAATAATGGTAAACAAAAACCAAGGAGTTTCTGAAAGCCACATTTGCAAATGGCCATAGAACAACCTGGTGCCCTGTCCTGGGTCCGATAACTTTAAAAAGAGGACACAAGATCAAATGGGTAAACACCTGCACAAAAGGGGTTTTACGTCTGATTATACGGTGTGGACATTTCATGGTGAGTCTGCCAACGTACCAGAGCTGAAGTGGTTCGTCGTCGCACCGACGAGCATGGTATTGGGATGGAAGACATCTTGCAAGACTTTGATGATGCTCGGGATTCAGACAATGAGATGGAGGAGTCTGCAAAGGCCTTCTTATGAAATGTTGGAGTCTTCAAAATGTCCTCTCCACGAACACACTGAGCTTTTTGACCTGATACCATTGCACAAGTAATGGCTCTAAAGAATCAATTCAACTTAGGAAGAGAATGCTGCGACGGGATGATGACACTATTTGGACGCTTTCCACCCAAAGGCCATGTCAGGCCTTCAAAACAGTACCAGTTGGACAAAATACTCCGTGTACTTAAAATGCCCTATGAGAAGATAGATGCATGTGAGAAAGCATGTGCCTTATTTAGGCTTGAGTATGCGGACCTGAACTATTGTCCCATTTGCATGTCTTCCAAGTATGTTGTGGTAGACAACGGTATGGGTGAGAATAGGCAGACCAAAATCACAGTTAATGTTCTTCAGTATATGCCAATCATACCAAGACTACAACGTCTTTTCACGATCGATGAGATGTCCAGACAAATGACATGGCACAAATTAGGCAAAAGAACCGAACTAGATGCATATGGGAATAATATGTTGGTACACACATCGTATGCGGAAGCGTGGAAGCACTTCGATGCATTACATCAGGATAAAGCGGCAAATCCATGGCATCCTCGAGTCTGCGTCGGCACAGATGGGTTCAATCCCTTTGGAATGACGGTAACCCAATACAGTAGTTCGCCTATATTTGTCATTCCACTCAATCTCCCCCTCATACAGATTATGCAAAGAAAGAACATATTCGGGACGTTGATAATTCCAGGGCCCAATTATCCGGGGAAGAATATGAATGTGTACATGCAGCCGCTTAAGGATGAATTGCAATAAGCTTGGGATAATGGGTTAAAGACATGTGACGCCGCTAGAAAAGAAAACTTCAAAATGCATGTGTGATACATGTATTCGATGCATGACTTGTCGGTGTATGCGCTATTCGTTGCGTGGTGTGTGCATGGAAGGTTCCCTTTCCCCACATGCAAGGTAGCTCTTCAGTTTTATTGGATGCAAGCGGGTCGGAAGTATTCTTTCTTTGACTTGCATAGACGGTTCCTGGATCCTCGCCATTAGTTCAGAAAAGAAAAGCTGAACTTTCTCAAAGGTAAAGTTGTCAAAAACTCGGCACCACCTGTGTTGACAGCTAACAGATCCTGGATTAGTTAAACGCTCTCGAGCCTCATCGAGAGTGTCCAGGGAATTCCAAGGGGTATAATTCAGAACACGCCTGGACTCACAAGTGATGCTTGTGGGATCTGCCTTACTTCAAAGACCTCTTTCTTCCACACAACATCGACATGATGCACACTGAAAATAATATCGGGGAGGCCATTTTTGGTACATTTTTCGGCATAGAGGGGAAGTTAAAGGATAATCCTAAGGCTAGAGTCGATCAGCAGACTCTATGTGATAGACCGTTACAAAACCTGTGATAATAGAAAGGAAAGCAGAACTGGTCGAAGCCAAAGGCGTAGTTCAATCTAAGAAGGGGAGCTATAAGGAAAATTATCTAGTGGATCAAAATTTTGTTGATGTTCCCCGATGGGCATGCAACCAATTTAAAGAGGAGAGAGGGTCTTGAAAAATATTTGGTCAAATGTCCTGATTGGCACATATGGGTTCAGCGGGTAATTCTGGTGATGTTGTGTGGCTTTATTCCCGAGGTTGAATGGCTAGTACTGACAGGGCTGAGCTATCTCTTTCGTGTTATTTGTGCGAAAGAACTATCTCCTGGCGTGGTAGATGGCATGGAGGAGTTGGCGCCGGAGTTTCTCTGCAATTTAGAGAAGATCTTTCCATCGGGCTTCTATAATCCAATGCAGCATTCGATTTTACATCTCCGGACCGAGGAAAGATTGGGTGCGCCCGTGCAATATTGTTGGTGCTTTGCAACTGAAAGGATGCAGAAGATGCTTTGAGCAAAATGTAAAAATAAACGTAGAATTGAAGCATCCATGGCTGAGGCAATCATTACTAAGGAGGTGGGAAACTTTGTGATAGCACACTATGAAGCTAGAAATTGTCATTTGCATTATCCGAAGCCTCGGGACAATGATGGCGACCCTAAAAAAGGTAGATCCAACCTGAGCCTATTCAAAGGGAAGATCGCACTAGCCGGTGCTTGGAAACCAATAACATTGGATGTCGAAGAATGGCGGACCATTTCATTGTATATATTCAACATGTAAGTGCATCTAGTGCCCCTTAGAGAATTTGGTGGATTAAAGACTTATAGGTTAAGAGACTAATATGTTTATAAGTGTACACAAGGTCTATAAGTCGCTGAGGTGTTTGAGTTACTCGGTGAATGTTGACCCCTAAAAATGTATGTCTTCGGGTGAAGACTTTGGTCCTTCCTTGATAACTTTGATCGTGAAGAAATTGATATTCCTCATGAAGATATTGAAGATGATGAATTCGGCGTGTCCTAAAGAAAACACTTTGAAGACTTTCAAGAGTGAAGATTTAATCTTTCTGCTTCATTTTATTTACACTTGAGTCATAGGAACGCCGTACTATTAAAGGGAGTTGAGGTAAAACTATGGAATGATTTTCCTCATGATGCTCAACCCAAGCCTAAATCTACCAAAGCCCCAAAGTGAGGAATATGAGAGACATGAGGATTTTCACAGTTTAATGTTTCGACCGTTGCCGCGACACGCCCCACCTCGCTGATCTTATCCACCCAACAGTCACATTATTTAAGGGCATTTATGTCAAATCATGTCAGGATGCTCCCAGACTATAAATAGCTGCCCCCACAACCACTTGCTGGTTGGCTGCTCCGAGAGAAACTGACACTTGTCATTGAGGGCAACCCAAATTCCTTAGAATCTTCGAGAGAAAATCTTCAAATGAGGAAATACCCCAAACACCAAACCCCAAACCAAAAACCAAGTGATTGAGCATCACTTAAGAATTTTTTCCTATGTGGAACTGAAGCCTTTTACCTTTTAGGACTGTGCATCCTCCAGAAGGTTAGGCATCATGGTCAAGAGAATCCATCACTCAATTGTGGATTGTCAGGTGACCGAGTTTGTGAGGGTTTGGAAGTCTGCCCTGAAGACTTACCACGAGTGTTGGGCGAGGACTGTGTCTCCTTAGCTTAAGGAGAATACGGTAGGGACTGTGTGTCCTTTTTGTTTCAATACCAAGCCGCTCCGAACCATACGTACAACTGTCATAGCAGTTGGAACTAGGTCATCAACAAGTGTCTTCATTGACCTACAGGTTCTATTTCTTCATCTCTTTCATTTCATTTCTTGGTACTTATCAATAATGGACCATTTAATTTCTTTGTGTAATTTGTGGCTAATGCAAAAATCATTCTGTATAAAACTTGTAGTCTAATTCAGAGTATATGGATGCCGAATTGAGGCAAGCCGCTAATGGTTTTGACTATATGGTCCGTTCATTGGAGAAACACAACATCAATGAGTATCGCTTTTGTACCTTTGGCAAAGAGCTATCTATTCCCGACCGGAAATCTACAAATTGTGGTGTCTCTTCTAGGTGAAGGAGGTACCGAGTATTATGGAAGATTGAAGCAATTTATGAGCTTCAATTCTATGGTGAAAACCCACCGAACATCGTAGTCTTCAAATGTTATTGGTTCCATCCGAAGGAGACTAGAAGGACTCATGAACATATAGGGCTAGTAGAAATCAAACAAAGCACCCACTTTGATGTTCTTGATGTCTATATTATAGCTCAATAGGCGAACCAAGTTTATCTACCGTGGGCCTGCCAAACTGATGAGATTTTGAATGGTTGACATGTTGTTTATGATGTGCCGCCACATGCTGGACCACCTCCCCCCGAGGCTTACGAACCACACATTAACCCAGACACATATGATGGAGAATTCTTTCGAGACACATGTCTTTCCAAGAAACGTTTCAAGAACCGCTCCGCTTCACACCAGAACATGGAAGTAGGCAGCGACAGTGAATCCGACTTCATCCCTGAGCCGGTTTCAGACAGTGAATCTTCAAAATCCTCATATAAAAAGTACTCGTCGCACAAGAAGACCAGTTTTAGAAAGGCTCGAGCACTCATTGGCAAGGAAATGGATTCTGAAGAAGCATCTAAGGAATGTGATGAAGAGGAAGGTTCTGAATAGGATTCAGAGTATGGTGTGTCAAGTCTTGCACTCGCTACCACATTTGTCAACAAGTCAATTTTCAACCCTGATGAAAATGACTACGCTATCTACACTCATGAAAATGCTGATGACTTTGCTCCAACCTATTGCTTCACTGCAAAAGGTTCAAAGGTACCAAATCATACTTCCTCCTCTGATTCTAGTGACTGTGAACCTGATGATTATCAAAAACCTAGTTACTATAAACTGGGCAACATTGCCACTGAGCAACAAAGTGCCATTGAAAAGCTTCAAAAACTACTAGATAGAAGCCATGATTTGTTGAATGATGAAATGAATAGTACTCAAGTCCTTACTGAAGATGTGAAAATTCTTCAGTCTAGATTTCATAGTCTTCAAGATCGTTATGGCACACTCTTGGCTGATCATGAGAAACTTTCCTATGATTTTATTCAAAGGAAGCTTGATCTTAAGAAGTTAAGATTGTCTTATGATCATGTTCGAATAGAACATGATTCATTGCTTTCTCAACGGATCAGTACCGCTCAGGTTGAATTCCACCATGTTTGAAATGCATCGAGCGTGAAAATGCTAATTCTTCACCAGAATCATCAAATGCTTCTATTACTACAAAAAAATTCAACTCTCCCTATGGTATCAAATTCTTCACTTGAAGAAACCACAAAGTCTAGTGACGAAAATGCAGGGTTGTATGTGACATGCATATACAAAAGTCTCAAAGGGCATCAAACCCTTTGCGATGTGCTCAAAAAGCAGATTCTGAATAGGAACCCAAGGAAAGAAGGAATTGCATTTGAGAGGAAATTAAATGCTGGTGGATCATACTAGAAACCTGAGTAGTACCCCAAAACCTCATGGGTTGCTGCTAAAGGTCCTCCCGTCGATCCATCCACTCTAACAGGCTATGAATGTGAATTATCCTATTCCTCGGATGAGTCATTTGACTCCAACTATAAATGTTCAAAATCAATCCGGTGAAGTATTTGATCGATATGTTGGAACTACCTGCAGGAATGGACCACCCGTGAGGAAAATCTGGGTCCCCAAAAGTTGCTTGGAAAATCTTCAGGTGAATGTCCTCATGACACCACCTGTGAAGAACCATAAACCCAGATCAATTTCCTTAGGTGGACCAAAGTCATCACGAGGATCAAATTCTTCAAATGGTCAATACTATGCTCATACTCATGCTAATGCTTTTGATATGCAAGGAAATTACAAGGAGCATGAATATGAGCGCTATTCCTCAAATCATTATTTTCATAAGTCCTCAAAGAATTTCTTTGCCTATTAATTTGAGTACTCTACCCCCCTTACTTTGAAAAGAAGTGCATTATCTTCAATGCCCCCTTTCTCATATGATGCAAGCAGGACGATGAACTCTTTGCCACCCCTTCAGATATGAGTAGTGAAGAAATTGAACTAATCACTTCTACTGTTCAGGTCTCCAGATGAAAGTCATCATCTGAAGAATTTGATGGAGACCTGAGGAAATTGCTTGTTTGGACGCAAGCTAAAATTGATGAAATGATAACATTTCACACGTCCTCAAATTTAATGTTTATGATGAAATTCTGTTCTGATGAAATTGATATCATATTCTTCAAGTCCGAAGCATATGAGATGGTATGTTTTACTAATTCATCTGTAGGATGACAAACCCAAGAATACAGAGTTCTCAAATGACTTGGAATCTATCATTGACTCAATGAAGGACGTGCCAAGCCGAGTGCAATCCTAGAATAGGTCTGCAGCTCGATGCGGAGGCGACAAGACCCTCTCCCTCATCCGTTTCCCTTGGAAGGGCATGGACGAGGAGAAACTAAAGTCACTCAAGGTCATCAACAAGAAGAACGCCATGTTCGAGGACTTTATGGAGACATTCTTGGAGACCCCTACTCGGATCACAAACGACATTGACCTTGACACCTTCATTGTTGTAGCAGTCCTTTCATCATCCGCGTGCTCGTCGGGAGAAAAACTTTAAATTCGATTTTCCTTGGAATGCCGAGTGGGTTATGTAACAGTGAACTTCGAGCAACCCTGGGGCTTACGCCATTTGCACTTTGGCTTTAGAAAATCATGCCGTTTATTTGGGTCATCTTTACTCGATTTTTGAATATCATTCATTCGACCATTGAGCATGTCATGTTGAGTCCTCAAGTGTAGGTGGGGTCTCACCGGGAGTACCAAATTACTTAGGTGACTCTCGGGGCGCTGCTAAGTCCCGAGAGTGGGAGGTGTCCTCACTCAATGCTGTTTTTAACTTAGGGGATTACTAGATCACGGCTAAATTCCTAAGTGTGGTTGATGTCCTCACTCGGAGTAGTTTTTAGCTTAGGCGATTACTGGATCGCAGCTAAGCCCCCAAGTGTGGATGATGTTCTCATTCGGAGTGGTTTTCAACTTAGGCGATTACTGGATCGTAGCTAAACCCCCAAGTGTGGATGATGTCCTTAGTCACAATTATTTTTAACTTAGGCAATTACTGGATTGTGGTTAACCACCTGAGTGTGGATGATTTCCTCACACATATTAGTTTTCAACTTAGGTGATTACTGGATCGTGGCTAAGCCCCTAAGTACAGGTGATGTTCTCACTCGGAGTAGTTTTCAACTTAAGCGATTATTGGATTACTGGATCGCAGCTAAGCGCCGAAGTGTGGATGATCAGTCGGAGTAGTTTTTAGCTTAGGTGATTATTGAATCACGGCTAAGCCCCTGAGTGTGGATGATGTGCTCACTCGCGGTAGTTTTTGAACTTAGGCGATTATTGGATCATAGCGAAGCCCTAGAGTGTGGATCATTTCCTCACTCCAAGTAGTTTTTAACTTAGGCGATTACTGGATTCCGGACATTCCCCCAAGTGTGGATGATATCCTCACTTAGAGTAATTTTTAACTTAGACGAAGTCAGGTTCGCAGATAAGGTTCTCGAGTGAAGAAATCTTCTCACACTCCAAATGTGCAAAGCTCAGGCGAAATCAGGTTCGCTACAGAGCCCCCGAGTGAGAGATCTTCCTAATTCAGAACATTATAGCTTAGACATTAGCGATGTCGCAACTAAGCACCTAAGGGTGGAAATCTTCCACATTCAAGCGTTTTCAACTTAGACAAAGTCAGGTTCGCACCAATGGTTCTCAAGTGAAGGAAACTTCTTACACTCGAAACATTCAAAACCCAAGCGAAATCAGGTTTGCACTAGAGCCCCGAATAAGGAGGTTTGCCTCATTTGAAACGTTATATCTTAGACAACAGCTAAGTCCGAGCTAAGCCCCTGAGTGTGGAAATCTTCTTACACTCGAAATGTTCAACTTAGACAAACTCAGGTTCGCAGCTAAGTTTCTCAAGTGATGAAATCTTCTTACACTCGAAATGTTCGAATCTCAGGCGAAATCAGGTTTGCAGCGGAGCCCCCCAAGTGAGGAGGTCTTCCTCATTCAGAACATTATAGCTTAGACGACAGTGAAGTCGCAACAAAGCACCCAAGTGTGGAAATCTTCTAGACTCATGATTTTTAACTTAGACGAAGTCAGGTACGCAACTAAGTTTCTCGAGTGAACAAATTTTCTTACACTCAAAATGTTCAAAGCTCATGCAAAATCAGGTTCGCAACAGAGCCCGCAAGTGAGGAGGTCTCCCTCATTCGAAACATAATAGCTTATACGACAACTAGGTCGCAGCTAAGCATTTGAGTGTGGAAGTCTTCCATACTCAGGATTTATGAACTTAGGTGAAGTCGGCTTTGCGGCTAAGTCATTTTCACCCACTAGGGGGCAATGGGAAGAGAATAATTTGGATCACCAGGGTGAAAAGCAAATATGTTTTTTTTGAATAAGTACATCAAAGGTGGACTTTTATTCACCAAAACACTCGGAAATTCATTTTAGGAATGAAAAGGTTTTTGTTTGTTCTAAGTGAAGAACATGTAGAGCAGGTCCATGTTCTAACCTCAGGGCTCTTCTATTCCCTTTTCAAAGTTATACAGTCGATAGGCTCCGTTGTTTTAAATTTTGGAAATTTTGAAGGGCCCTTGCCATGGAGGTGCAAGCTTGTGAGGTTTCGTTGATCCAGTCGGAGGACAAGATAACCTTCCTGAAAGGCGCATCTTCTAACCTGTATGGTGTGGTAGTGCCTCAAATTTTGTTGATAGAGAGTTGATCTCATGAGGGCTAGCTCTCTTTCTTCATCTAGGAGGTCTAGGCCATCCCGTTGTGCCTCCTCGCGCTGAGCTTCATAGTAAATTTCAACTCGAAGGGAGTTGTGAAGTAGGTCACTCGGCAAGAGGGCTTTGAGCCAGTTCACCATGAAGAAGGGAGTATGCTTGGTGGATTGATTCAGAGTCGTCACAAGCCCCACAACACTGATGGTAGTTCTTCGACCCAAGCTTTAGCAGCATACTTCAAGTCCCTCATGAGGCGCGGATTCAGTCCTTGCAAAATCATCCCATTTGCACATTCTGCTTGCCCATTCGTGTGAAGGTGGCCCATGGAGGCATAATTGGTCCAAGTGCCTTTGGTATAGCAGAACTCACGAAACTCATCCGATTCAAAGTTAGACCATTTTTCAGTGATGTTGTCATGGGGAACTTCGAATCTGAAGATGACCTCGCTGATGAAGCTTATGTCAGTCGTTGAATCCAATCTATTGATGGGCTTCGCTTCTAACCACTTGGTAAACTTGAGCACCACCACTAGAAGGTGGGTGAATTCGCTTTTCCCGGTCCGCAGGGTCCTCACCATCTCGAGGCCCCATATGGCAAACTGTCATCCAACAGATAACTCCACGATGTCCCTTGATACTTCATTGTCACATGGCTAGTAAAAACCCTCTTGGAAGGCCTTGGCTACCAATGTACGAGAGGATGCGTGATCTCCACAGGTTCCCAAGTGAATTTCGAGCAAGATCTGTGATAACCCACAAGTATAGGGGCAGTCTTAACGGGTAGTATTTCACCCTAATTTATTGATTCAACACAAGGGGAGCCAAAGAATATTTATTGGTCGTAATAGTTGAGTTGTCAATTCAATTGGTCGAAATAGTTGAGTTGTCAATTCAATTGGTCGTAATAGTTGAGTTGTGAATTCAATTGCAACTGGGATATCTCTCTACACCAAGGATTTAGAAGCACAACAAATGATAATAGTAACAGTAATAGTGATAGCAGCAATCTTCTAATAAGAGCAACAGTAGCAACTGAGTAGCAAGTGTGACAACAAGAGCAACAGTAGTAACTTAGCAAGATTCAGTATATGTAAAGCGTAGGCATGTGGTTCGGTGATGGATAATGATGTAGATGACATTGATCATGTAACAGTTACACACCAGGGTGACACAGAACTAGGTCCAGTTCATCAATATAATGTAGGCATGTATTCCGTATATAGTCATACGTGCTTGAGATAAGAACTTGCATGACATCTTTTGTCCTACCCTCCCGTGGCAACGAGGTCCTACTCAAAACTAAGGGATATTAAGCCCTCCTTTTAAAAGAGCACCAAAACAAAGCATTAACACATGGTGAATACATGAACTCCTCAAACTACAGCAATCACCGGAAAGAATCCCAATTATTGTCACCTTGGGGTATGCGGTTCTGGACACATAATAGGTAACTACAACTTGCAACATAGGATCGAAATAACTAACATATTCATAAAAACATAATAGGTTTAGATCTAAAATCATCGCACTTGGGCCCTAATGACAAGCATTAAGCATAGCAAGGTCATAGTAACATCAATCTCAAAACATAGTGGATACTAGGGATCAATCCCTATCAAACTTAACTCGATTACATGATCTATCTCATCCAATCCCACCATCGTCTAGAAAGCCTACAAAATAATTACTCACTTCCGGTGCTGAGAATGATGACGGTGTTGATGGAGAAGGGTTGGTGATGGTGACGGCGACGAACCCCCTGTACGGAGCACCAAACGGACTCCAGATCAGCCCTCCGGAGGAAGAACAGTTGGTGGTGACGGCTGTGTCTCGTGAAATGTGATGAAAAATTCTCTCTATTTTTTTTATCCGAAGATGTCATTTTATAGGACTGGAATCAGGGTCGAAGGAGACATGTGGGCCCCACAAGCCATTAGTGGCGCGACCTGGGAGCGCCCTGTCGGCGTGTGCCCCCCTGGCACACCTCCTCCCACAGGTCTTCACTCCATAATTCCTTATAAAACTCAGAAATAATTCACAAAAAGTTTCGTCCAATTTCGTGAACTTTTATTTCTGCATAAAAATAACACGAGATTAGATTCATTGAAATCATGCAAATTAGAGGTCAAAACAAAACCAAAAGTGTTTGGAAAAGTAGATACGTTGGAGACGTATCAACTCCCCCAAGCTTAACTCATTTCTTGTCCTCTAGTAATTCAGTTGATAAAGTGAAAGTCATAAAGCAAACTTCTACAAACTATTGTGTTCTTGTCGTTATACATATATGCTTAGCTAATGTTCAAGTTTTCAGCATAAATCATAAGTACCCACATCCATGATAATAATTAAGCATCATATTCAATCATGGCAATGCATAACCAACTAGGAAGAAATAATAAGATATGTCACATGCCAATAATTTGTCAAAAAAATCACGATATAATATGGTGACATGGCATCTCTCTAGCCCTTTCTGAGACCGCAAAACATAAATGCAGAGCACTTGTGAGATTCAGGAAGTGACTAAATATTATAATTCAGAATGGAAAAGATCCTAGTCATACTCATATCCAAGATTGATTAGACACAATGCATAAAAATGACAATAGCGCTCTCAAGTGTGGTGCTGAAATATAACATCCCGAGACCGACGATCCAAAAGATTCCCCTTTTATTCCGTTGCCGCAGTGTGATTAGATTGTTTGTCGCACTCATCATCGCATCATGCGCATCATCCGCATTGCATCGGCACTCTATTGCCGTCAGTTTTCAAAACATGCATCCGTTATTAGTTGCTGGTTCTATCCATTTCGTCTTTAAGCGTTTTGAGACCAACCACACACGCACGTGCCGGCGGCATCACTTTAATACTATTTTTAAAACTGTGTATCAAATATTCTCGGATTGGGTCTAAACTTAGCATGCTGTCTTATTTTAATGTAGATAGGCTACCTGCCAAATTTCTTCGCAATTGGAGTGCGTTTGACACCCGAACGGTCGACCGTAGTGGAACGGTCATCGGTTTATCGTTGGACGTTTTTTGGTGTTTAAAAATCTTGTGTCACGGGCGGCTAACATTCCCTCTCTTCCCCACCTAGCCTATCTAACACAGCCCACCAAAAACGACCTCTCTGATCGGAACGTCTGATCGCGATCGGAGGGTCAAAAATGCCCCAAACCCCCCCTAACCTAAACCTAAACCTTCTCTCTCTATTTCCCTTGATATCCTCTCCCTCCTACCTACATCACCGCGTCCCTACCCAAATTTCCACGCGCTCATCTACTTCCCTCGAATCCTTCCTTCCCTGCTTGCGCGCCAGAGAGGAGCGGAGCCCAACTTCCCCCTCGGCCTCCCGCTCATCGCCTGCTCCACCTCCGTCGGCCGGAGCTCGCCCCGCCGCCTAGCTGGAAGGAGCTTCCACCTACAGCTCCGAGCCAAGCTCGCTGCCGCACTCGACCCCTCCACTTCTGCATCGCCTGGCCCTACCATCCTCGACCTCCCGCGCGCGCCGCATCGATCCCGATCCATGCGCCGCGCCCCAACCTTCCTCATCGTTGTATCGGACCGTTGCACGCGCCACCGCTCCTCCCAGAAGTCCCGCTGGCCGACGACCCAGCCGCACCTCCCTAGAGCCTCGCGCCGCTGCCCCTGTTCCATGTTGGCGAGTCGTGCACTCCTGCTCGCCCGACTGGACGAGCACGACCTTCCCCGCGCGTGTTGACCACGTCGCCACGAGCTGGCCTCCTCGCCTCGCCATGAACCTGCCTAGCACTACAAGTCCACCACCACTTCATGTTGCACCGGATCAGAGACCTCTATTGTTGTTGACCTTTGCTGCTACAAGACCTAAGCCAAGACCACCATGTATAGTTGGATGCAAATGCCGCAAAGTCCAGTGATCACCCCACGGGAATTTCGCCTTGAGACGATGATGTGTCAAGTTCCACTACTTCGACTACCGTCGCCGTGCAACCGACAAGATCGCCGAGTACCACTACTTCCATGACATCCACGACGACCCATGTACAACTACACCGCTACAACTTGACCCGCTCTGAGAGGCATGCTTCAAAGGCATACCACAGAGACGATAACCCGTAGATGCATGCATTGTTGTATCAGAGGTGATGTTGTCTGTTTCGTAGATGCATGCTAGTTGCACATTGTCCCTCTTTTGTCGGACCCCGACTAATGGGAACCCAGTAACTGGGATCACCCCATAATTTTTTGGCATGACACGCACACACTCCCAATTCATTTGTCGTGGCTGTCATTTAAATTCATGTTGCATTCATGGCATAATATTGTGTGTTGCACGTATCTTTTAACCGTAGCTCCGTTCAATGATCTTAGGTCTTAACCGACTAGTATGACATGTAGAATCTCATGCTTACCTCTTTCCATGTTTGAACAAAATTTAATATTGACCTAAACGGGATTGAACTAAATAATTCATATGCGGAGTTTGGTCAATACGCAACTCGTTGCATATTGAGCTTCACTTAATGTGTAGTGTTTGATTGTTGTGAATTGCCATGTCATGCCTTGCATAACTGAAATGGACATGCATCATATTAGGTTGTGCATCATATCATGCATGTGTCGTGGTAAATATCGTGTGTTGAATCTTGTTTCCGGTTTGCTTCTTCTCGATACAATTCCGATCTTCTTCGGAATGTGAGGATCCGTTAGACTACATCAGTTCGTCTGCTTCACGGATTCGTTTTTCTTCCAAGCGGGATCTCAGGCAAGATGATCATTTCCCTATATACCATTACTATCAACGCCATGGTAGTTGTCTCGTTTCTTTTGCTATGTCTCGCTGCCTACCACCTATTTAATAAGCCTCCCAACATTGTCATGAAAACCACTATCCTTTCCACAACCTAACAAATAACTGTTTGGCTATGTTACTGCTTGCTCAGCCTTTGATAGCGTTGCTAGTTGTAGGTGCACTTGCTTCCATGAGAAAACATCAGTTCCTTGTTATATCACCATATAATTGCTACTAATTTAGTTCCATGGTGAAAGGTTCCTTGTAGGTGCACTTGCTTCCATGAGAAAACATCAGTTCCTTGGTAAAAGGTGGAAGGCTTGGCCTTCAAGCCTGGTATTTTGTTCCACCTTTGCTGCCTTAGTTTCGGATACCGGTGTTATATTCCATAATTGAGCACTCCTAACATGCTCGAGGTTGTTATGGGGACCCCCTTGATAATTCATTTTAGTTTAAAACTGGTTTGGCAAGGACCAACTTTGGTACTACATTTTCCTAATAACTAATGAACCGCATAGGGACTAATTAACCCGAGGATACTTAATCAACCCACGGGCCAGTGCTCCTCCTGAGTGTTGGTCCAACCCAGAGAAGCTTATTAACGCCCCCCCCCCCCGGGCAACCCGGTGTTTCGGCGTGGTAACCATCACTCATCCGTCTTGTACTGAGAACGAGATATGAGGCTCCTATCTAGTTCGTCGACACGTCGGGTGGCCTTGGTGGACTTGTTTCATCTTTTACGAAATATTTTGTGCAGATTCTGGAGATGCTTTGGGCTATCTCAGAGTTGACATTTTCAACTAAGGAATCCAAGGAGATCACGGGTTACGTGATCGAGGTTTCTATGCAGCTTGTGGTAATTTGTGATGAACTAGTTGGAGCACCCCTCCAGGGTTAAATCTTTCAAAAAGCTATGCCCGCGGTTATGTGGCGAACTTGGAAACTTTGTTTAACATTCGGTTCTAGATAACTTGAAGTAAGCTTAATTAAAATATGACAACTGTGTGTAACCATGACTGTCTCTTTCTTGAGCTCCTTCTCCGACTGAGGACGCAGTGGGTTATGTCTGACGTAAGTAGGTGTTCAGGATCATTCATTTGATCATCATTAGTTCACGACAACTATATGTAGTTCCTCCCCCTCTCTTATTCTTGTACTCGTAAGTTAACCACTCAAATAAATGCTTAGTCGCTTGCTGCAGCCAAACCACTTCACCATACCTCAACCATTAAGCTTTGCTAGTCTTGATACATTTGGAAATGAGATTGTTGAGTCCCCGTGTCTCACAGATTACTACAACAACAGTTGCAGGGACAGGTAAAGCAGTATTATGATGTGAGGGCGATGATTGTTTTATTTGGAGTTTCTTCTTCTTCTGCATCGATCTATGGTGGGTTCCAGGCTGGCAGCCTGGGATAGCAAGGATGGACGTCATTCTTTTATCGTTTGTTTTCGACCGTAGTCGGATCCCGCTCTTCTTCACGAGGATTGATTATGTTGTTGTACTCATGTGAACTTGATGTAGCTTGTGGCGCCATACTCATCTCTTTAGTACATGTACTTGTAATGATATTCATTCTTGCAAAACAACGAGATGCGCTTCTATCCCTGTCGAGGACCTCGTACCAAAATAAGGATAGGATCGCATCTTGGGCATCACATGTAAGTAACCGTACTGGAATCAGGGAATTTTTCACCAGCCAGTTCTTTGTCGTTTGTTGGTTGATGGCAATGAGCCTCTTTGCAATCAGCTTCCAGAAAACAAATGACAAAGATATGGCTGATGGCAAATGGCCTTTTTGCCATCAGCCAAAGCTTTGCCGTTTGCCAGCAGATGTCAAAGAAGGGCAAGCCACAAGGCAAAGGGCCATACCCCACCCCCCACTTTGTCGTCCGCCAGCAGACGACAAAGAGGGGGCAGGCAGACGACAAAGGCCATGGCCCAACGGTTGACGCCTCCCCCACCCCCACCCCCATCTTTGCCGTCCGCCACGGATGGCAAAGATCCACCTAAGCTAACGGTCGTTAGGGCATTGGCCTAGACCCCGCTCTATCTCCCCTCTCTCCCCATAACGGCCGGCATGGCCTCCACGCACCGCACCCCACCCTCTTTCTCTGTATCTCTCTCCCTCACCCTTGCCCCCAGCCCTCAACAGCCGCCCACCACCGGAGATCCCCCGCACCGGCCACGCCTCTCCCCATCCTTTCCCTATGCCAGCACCGCGCCGACCACCCCCGGTCCTCCCCGCGCCGGCCACCCCCTCCCTGCAGCTCTCACTGTGCCGGACCCATGTGGACCACCCCTCCGTGCGCTGGCCACCCCCTCCCCACACCTCTCCCTACGAAGGCCCCGCAGCGACCACCCCTCCCCGCGCCGGCCACCCCCACTCCTCCCCATGCCGGCAACCATCCCCGCAGCCAGCACCCCTTCCCCGCCCGACGCCCCTGCCCTGCCCGGCGCCCCTGCCGGCCCCAATGCCCCATCGACCCAGCCCCCCACCGCCAAGGGCCCCATTGACCCGGCCTCCGCACACTGCCTCCGGCGCCGACCGCTGATGAACCACAAGTGTAGGGGATCACAATAGTCTTCGGGGGTAAGTTAACCCAATTATTGATTCGACACAAGGGGAGCCAAAGAATATTTATAAGCTTTAACAGTTGAGTTTCCAATTCAACCGCACATGAAAGATACGTGCTTGGCAACAAAATATTAGTAGCAACAGTGATATGGAAGTGATGGTGGCAACGGAAATAATAGTGGAAAAGCAACGCAAGTAAAATGTTGAAAGTAAAGCAAATTGTAACTAACGGTATTAAAACACTTCAGGCTAGGGAGATGGATGGTTGGTCATGGATAAGAGATATCATGTATTTCACTTGGGGCAAGGCACACAGAAAAGTAATGATCATCTAGGAATATATCAAACATTAGGCATGTATCCCAAGGTAGTCGTGTGTTCTTGCAATAAGAACTTGGACAACATCTTTTGTCCTACCATCCCGCTATCAACGGTGCCACAAGGAACTTATGGAGATTAAGGTGCTCCTGTCAAAGAACATCTGAACAAAGCATTAACAATCAATTCATACATGGAATCCTCAAACTATAGTCTATCCCCTTTGGTGTCCCAAGTTGTCACCATTGGGATCACCGGTTCCAGACTATAATAGGTGCATACTACTCATAGATAGGATCTAGAACACAAATTTATTCATGAAAACATAATGAATTCAGATCTGAAATCATGGCACTTGGACCCAAAGTGACAAGCATTAAGAGTAACAAGTAGTAGCAAAGATGATAAACACCAAAGTAGATGATAGGCAACATGCCCCCAACAATCCGACGAACTATTACATGATCTAACTCATACAATCTCTACCATCCCCTTTGCCTCTAGCAAGCAATTACTCAGACATGATTGGGGAAGCCATGGAAAGATGATGGAGTGGTGATGGTGATGACGATAGCGATGATTTCCCCTCTCCGGAGGCCAAAGCAACCTCCAAATTAGCTCTCCCGGAGAAAAACCGAGAACTTGCAAAACGACTTCTCTTCTGGGATTTCTTGTCATGGGTAAAAATAGGAGCCAAGGTAGGGCACCAGAGGAGGTGGACCCCACCCAGGCGGACTGCCAACGCGGCCAGGGGGCAGGCCGTGCCCACAGGTCGGTTGGAGGCCCTGTGGCCCCCCTCTAGCCCATCTTCTGGCCCAAAGTTCCTCCCGGTGCGTGGATTTTCTCTATTTGTATGGGAATTTTCCGGGACGTCTAAATATCAATTTTCCTGCGCACAAGAAAACCATACACACACCTCTGCTGAAAACAACAATGCAAAATACATTTCAACACTAGACGTCTAAACACTAGAAGTCCGGGTTAGTTTCATTCAAATAATGCAAGAATGAGACCAAAACAATAGCAAAAGTGTTTGGAAAAGTTAATATGTTTGAGACATATCAACTCCCCCAAGCTTAGCATCTTGCTTCTCCTCAAGCAATTCAGTTCAACGAACTGAATGCGACAAAGAAAACTTTGACAAATTTTTTTTCTTCATCAGATGTATATAAGCATGCACTACGAACAAGTCCAACAAGTATTGAAGCAATGCTACTAAGACAATGCACGAAGCAATCCTTCGATCATGTGAACAATTTCAAACAACTAAGAATGAATAATCTGTAACTGAAAATCATAACGAGATCAGAATGCACATGACTTGGACATACTAGAGTGGTATCTCGCTAGCCCCCATGAATGAAGCAAAACATAAATACAGACGCTCCTTCTTAGTCTTAAAGGAGACTAGAAATCAATATTTCAGAATAAGTAATATCACAATCATACAGAAAACAATGTGGTACTTTGGGACAATGCACATCACTCTCAGAATGACAATTATGCTCTCTATAGTTGGTGCCTTTTTTATGAGAAGAGGATGACTCAACAGTAAAGTAAAATAGATAGGCCCTTCACATAGGGAAGCATTGATTTGCAGAGGTGCCAGAACTTGAGGTTTTAAAACACAGGTAAATCAAAATTTTGGGTGGTATGCTTTCATTGTCAACGTACCAACTAAGAGATCTCAATATCTTCCATGCTAAATACATTATAGGCGGTTCCCAAATAGAATAGTAAAGTTTTTACTCCCCCTCCACCAATCAATCACACTCCATGCCGGGCCGAATCCACGGGTACCGTCCATACAAACAATAGTCTTGGGGGAGTTTTGTTTCATTAATATTGATTTGTCTTTTGGACATGGAACTGGGCATCCCTGTTACCAGCCACTTTCTCGTGAGTGATAGTGAATCAACACATATCTTGAGAATAACCCACTTTGCATGGAAGATACTGATAGCCCCTAGTCGCTACATGAGCAATTCGGGCATACAAAACAAAATATTTATTTGAAAATTAAGAATACGGCACATGCAAATTTAGTTAGGACGACACATAAGTACCGCATAAAGGTAGGTATGGTGGACTCATATGGCTCAACTGGTTTCAAGGATTTTGGATGCACAAGCAGTCAATCCGCTTAGTACAGGTGAAGGCTAGCAAAAGACGGGGAAGCGAACAAATAGAGAGCAATAACGGTCATAATGATGCAGAACGACAAAGCAACATTGAATCGAGCATGAAAGTGATATAACTATTCTAAAATAAAAAGATCATCAAGGCTTTATAGACTTCTAGTCATAAACATGTGTAAGCATGTGCCAACTCAATCCTAAAACTCTCCAAAGGGAAATACCACTCTAATATGCCAAACATGAACAATGCAATGCATGCAAATCATTTCTATAACACATTATGCACTCCAGCTATTTGAGATAAGTCACAAAGAAAGCATGAACTACTGGGAAAACATAGTAAACATAGCACTATGTCGCTACCAGCTGGTCTCCAGATCATAAGTACAGGCATATGTACAGAAAGTAGGAACAAATAGAGTTCATACCGTCTTTCCTTGTTGTATCCCTTCCGTCGATCTTCGTCATTATTGCATCGTCACTTGCACGATCGAACGCAGAAAGATATAATCGAGTCCAATTGCAACCATGGACATGAGCTGAATTCTAAAAACAAAGCAAACTAAAAACAAAAAAGGGAAATCTTTTTGGGTTTTCCAAGGGTTAAACGAAAGCAAAATAAAAGAGAAATATTTTTGTTGTTTTTGCAAAGAAAGAACAAAGAAGAACACACAAAAACTCTGAAAATATGAAAAGGAAACCACGGATGATACAATGAAAGGGGAGAAGGATACGTACTCCCCCAGGCTTAGGCTTTTGGCCTAAGTTGAGCTCGGCTACTGCGGGCTCCAGAAGCTCCCTCCGGCTCCGGAGTGGTACAGGTAGCTCCAAGAATCATACGAGGCCTTGGGCTGTCCTCCCAAGAAGAAGGCTCTTCTTCCTTGGGATCAACACCCTCCATAGGGTTGTCGAACTGCTGCTGGATCACGAACTCGTCCAACTCAATCGAGGTGAAGGACCATCCGTTCCTGCTAGTGTAATCAAACAAAAGTGGTGCAGGTAGACGGATCTCGCGAATAGTAAGCTTGCCAAATCTCATAATATAAACAAGGTTACCAAACTCATAAGTCCTAGTAACAAACTCATGCCTCTTCATAGCGGTAAGATCAAAGCTTATGAATGAAAAAGGCGTATCATCCGTGCGTACACTGCGCCCGGGTTGCTCGAGAATAAGCATGGCATAAATGCCACCAAAGTGAAGCCCTTTGCCGCTGTTAGCAATGAGGCGACGAGCAATCAAAGCACCAATATTATATGTGTTATCTCCTAAGAGGGCAGCTGCCAAGATACCGAGATCCGGACCCGAAATGTTGCTCGTGTTGTCACGAGCTAACACCCCTCGAGCAGTATAGTATGCGAAATACCTGATGTGGGGAAACAAGATGCTGGAGATCTTCCCCCGGTGAATGTCTCGCGGATCCTTGCTGTAAAGGGAAGCGAATAGGGATTTCAGCTCGTAGGGCTGAACTTTCACTTTGGTTGTCTTCCCGACATTCCACACACCTATAACGTCACAAAATTCTGCCAAAGACATGGTAAAGACATCCTCATATAATCTGAATTCAATTATGGAAGTTTTATCATTATATCTAAACCAGTTGACAAAATAATAGGTGAGTTTTGGATATTGCTGCACACGTCGTGTTACGAGATGTGTCAAACCTGCAGCTGCACAGAGGTTATCAAACTCATCCTTAATATCTGCCGCCATAAGGAAATCTCAACACGGGTATGCCATGGCACGTGTCGTGTCCGTCTCGTGGAGCAACTGCGGTGGCACGATATCATCATTATAACTTGTACTCACATTACAGGATGAAGTTGCAGCTCTAGTTAGTCTATCGGTAGGCTCGGGTCTCTCCTTCCCAAGCCATCCTTATGCTTTTCCAAACAAACTCATTTCTGAAATTTTTGGTTCATCACAAAAATGAAGGTTTAAGCAAAATGAGTTGGAGCAAACTATTCTACTCACTACCTTGATGCATAAGTTGATGCATAAGCTTGCGTCAAAACTTCATAAATAAATTCCTAAACATGCATGCAAGCTCATATGAACAGCACAAAGAACTCCTAAATACTCACAAATAAGACCAACAATCAAAATTATAATTGGAGGAGTGGACGAGTCACATACCAAGGAGAAAATGCTTAAAATTATCAATGCAAATGATGGGCTATAGAGAGAGATCGAACTTTTCCACCAAGAACAGCAAGAACTCGAGCTCCAGGAGAAAAATCGGGATTTTTGGAGTGAGAGAGATAGAAGGGAGGAAGAAATACCTCGAAATGTAACCAAGGTGGGCCCAGGCGACCTGTGGGCGCGACCAGGGGCCAGGCCGCGCCAGCTGGCCGCCTAGACCTAGGGTGTCCCCCTGGTTGGCTCCATGTGCCCATGCGTCTCCTATTTGATGAATTTTTTTATTCTAATTTTTCTGACAACTACACTTTTGAAAAAAAATCGGAATACCGAAAGCTGCAAAACATCCGAAAAGCTCGAAACAATGGTTAAACATATGAAGCTTCAAAAGCATAAAACTTTGGTACAACAAGGAGGATGGAAGATAAAGTAAATAAAAACATAACAAGCTTCTCTTTTTACTCATATAAAACATATTTGTTAGCAAGGTTGATCAAGTCTTACTACCAAATAGGTATTATATCGAGCAAAAAGTTTCACTTCTTATAAAGCAAGGTTGATCAAGTCTTACTACCAAATGGATATTGTCCCCACCATAATGGTTTTGTATTTGTGGTGCACATGTAGAGGACAATCCCACTCCCCAACCTTCACGGTCTCAATATTCTCAATAGAATTAAGGCCATGCCTTTTATCAATCTTCTTCGGAAAATATACCGTGTCCTCCTTGTCATTAACATAGAATGTCACCTTTCCTTTATTGCAATCAATAATAGCACATGCGGTGTTAAGAAAAGGTATACAAAGAATAATAGACATGCTCCCATCCTCGGGCATGTCAAGCACAACAAAGTCAGTAAGGATTAAACGATTAGCAACTTCAACAGGAACATCCTCACAAATACCAACAAGAACGGCCATTGACTCATCAGCCATTTGAAGAGAGATATCTGTAGGGATTAGTTTATCTAGACAAAGCCTTTTGTAAAGAGAAAAAGTCATAACACTCACTCCCGCACCAAGATCACATAAAGAAGTTCTGACATAATTAATTTTTATGGGGCAAGGAATGGTGGGTATACCTGGATCACCAGGCTTCTCAGGAATCTTACCACTAAAGGAGTAATTAGCAAGCATAGTAGATAGTGCCTCATTAGGAACTTTTCTTTTATTAGTAACAATATATTTCATATACCTCGAGTACGGAGGCAACTTAATAGCATTAGTCAAAGGAATTTGAATAAAAAGAGGTTTCGTCCATTCACAAAATTTATTGTAATGCTCTTCTTCTTTGGTTTTGAAAGACTTACCTGGGAAGGGCATTGATTTCTGTACCCGTGGTTCTCTTTCCTTCCCATGTCTTCTTGCAACAAAGTCTTCTCTAATGTACCTCTTGCACTTGTCGGGTGCTTCTTATTCTTGTACCTTAGGAGGATAATTATTCTCATTATCTTTATCAGGTTCAGCACCCTCTTCAGTTTCAACATAAGAAATAGATATACTATTAGGATCAACAATAGGTTCATCATCAATTATGGGATCATTGGAGATGTCAGCTTCCTTGTGTTTCTTCTTTTTCTTCAGGGAGCTGACAACGTCTTCTTCCTGCAATTGAGAATCTTGGTCGATCCTCTTTGGATGCCCCTCCGGATAGAAAGGGTCCCGGGTGTGTGTACCACCTCGGGTCTTTATACCATATGCCTGTGTATCAACTTGTTTGGCATTCTTAGCAAGCAAATATTTTTGCACATTACAAATTTGTTCAAGCTAAGTTTGAACCATATGAAAATGCTTAACAAGACCTTTAACATCATTAACAGTTCTACTTAAAACATCAAGCAAAATTTTTATAGCAAGGGAATTATCATGCAATTGGCTTTGAATCCTCTCATTAAAATGATTTTTCTTGACAATGAAGTTATCAAGCTCATCTAAGCATCGATGAGGGGGCTTACCATGAGGGATGTCACTTGCATTGAATTCTAAAAGGAAGTGTACCTCTACCATAGGTGGGTGAGTGGTAGGATCACATAATTTCTCAATAGGAGGTAGATTCCTCACATCTTCAGCTTTAAAACCTCTCTCTTTCATAGACTTCATGGCTTCTTGCATAACTTCGGGGCTCAAGAAAAACATACCCCTCGTCTTGGGTGGTGGAGGTGCTTCAGGACCGGACCAATCATCATGATTTTTAGCTATCTTGCCCATTAGTTCTTCACCATCGTCCGGTATTCTCTCCCTGAAAACACAACCAACTAAACTATCTAGATAGGTTGTAGATTCATCGGTTAGACCAACATAAAATATATCAAGCAATTCATTCTTAGGGATTCCATGTACCGGTCTAGCCTTAAGTAAAGTGCAATACATCCCCCAAGCGTTAGGGAGGTGCTTATCCCGCAACAATTTAAAGTTATATATTCTTTGTAAAGCAGCATGTTGCTTATGAGGAGGAAAATATTTAGCAACAAAAGATTGAGCTGAATCTTGAGGACTCTTAATGGACCAACAATGTAGTGCATCATACCATGCTTTAGCATCTTCCTTCAAAGAGAAAGGAAGTACCTTAGTAACATAATAGTTTCTCTTCCTGTCCTGTGTAGTGAATAGGCCGCCCAACTCAGTGAGTTTGGTAAGGTGTGCAATAGCATCGTCATCTTCTCTGCCATAAAAGGGGCCAGCTTCAACTGTGGATATATGTGAAAGATTTACAGAGAAATCAAAATCAACATCCTCAATGCAAATAGGAGATGAAGCAAATTTAGGATTAGAAGTAAATTTGTTCTTCATAGAATGCTTTTCAAGCAGCTGCCTAACACAAGCAGGGTCAGAGTGAGCACACCCTGTAAGTTCCCTGCATAAATCATCATCAAGTTCAATATAATCATCATCAAGAATTCTTTCCTTGAGACCTCTCAAGTCTGGGTAACCAAAAGATCTACCAATGGGGTAGCGTGTAACAGGAAGTTCAATTTGAGGCTGCTTAGCAGCCTTAGCAATCTGAGACTCAATAAAATAACCAAGTAAACCAATCTCATCATTAGTAGTAGAAGCATCATCAAAACTATCAGGCATAGTGATAGACTCGGTAGAAGCAGCATGTGGTGGTGGTGAAGCAAACTTACTCATAATGAAAGGTGAATCAAGCGTAGTGCTAGTGCTAAGAACAGTACCTTTTCGTGTAGTGGATGGTAAAATTGGAACCTTGGGATCTCCTTTCTTACCCATAGTGAATAAATTGCAGCAAGCAAGATAACTCCAAGTAGACTTGTGAATAAAGCTATGCTCCCCAACAACGGCGCCAGAAAATAGTCTTGATAACCCACAAGTGTAGGGGATCATAAAAGTCTTCGCGGGTAAGTTTACCCAATATATTGATTTGACACAAGGGGAGCCAAAGAATACTTATTAGCTTTAACATTTCATTTGTAAATTCAACCGCACGTGAAAGATACTTGCTTGGCAATGAAATATTAGTAGCAACGGTGATATGGATGTGTTGGTGGCAACGGAAATAATAGTGGCAAAGCAACGAAAGTAAAACGGTGAAAGTAAAGCAACTTGTAACTAGCAGTATTAAAACACTGTAGGCTAGGGAGATGGATGGTTGGTCATGGATGAGAGATATCATGTATTTCATTTGGGCAAGGCACACAGAGAAGTAATGATCATCTAGGCATATATCAAACATTAGGCATGTGTCCCAAGGTAGTCGTGCGTGCTTGCAATAAGAACTTGGACAACATCTTTTGTCCTACCATCCCGCTATCAACGGGGCTTGCAATAAGGAGCTTATGGCGATTAAGGTGCTCCTGTAAAAGAGCACCGGAAAAAACATTAACAATTAATGGATACATGGAATTGTCAAACTATAGTCTATCCCCTTTGGTGTCCCAAGCTGTCACCATTGGGATCGCCGGTTCCGAACTATAATAGGTGCATACTACTTATAGATAGGATCTAGAGTACAAATATATTCATGAAAACATAATGAATTCAGATCAGAAATCAAGGCACTCGGGCCCAAAGTGACAAGCATTTAGAGAAACAAGTAGTAGCAAAGATGATAAACACCATATATGGTAGATGATAGGCAACATCCCCCAACAATCTGACGAACTATTACATGATCTAACTCATCCAATATCTACCATCCCCTTTGCCTACAACAGGGAATTACTCACACATGATGGGGGAAGAAATGGGAGGATGATGGAGTGGTGATGGTGATGACGATGGCGACGATTTCCCCTCTCCAGAGGCCAAAGCAGCCTCGAGATTAGCTCTCCCAAAGAAGAACCGAGGGTGGCGGCGGCTCCGCGTCGAGAACTTGCACAACCTCTTCTGTTCTAGGATTTCTTCTTCATGGGTAAAAATACGAGCCAAGGTAGGGCACCAGAGGAGGTGGACCCCACCCAGGCAGCCTCTCGGCGCGGCCAGGGGGAGGCCGCGCCCAGAGGTCGCGTGGAGGCCCTGTGGTCCCCCTGTGGCCCATCTTTCGGCCCAAGGTTCCTCCCGGTACGGGGATTTTCATTATTTTTATGGGAATTTTCTCGGACGTCTAAATATCCATTTTCCTGCGCACAAGAAAACCATACAGATAGCTCTGGTGAAAACAACGTCAGTCTGGGTTAGTTTTATTCAAATCATGCAAGAATGAGGACAAAACAATAGCAAAAATGTTTGGAGAACTCGATACGTTTGAGATGTATCAACCGCACCAAGGTGAGTTTTCTTCCTTTTTTGTTGTTTAATGTTATGGTAGTTTAGTTTAGTCCTATGTTAGATTAGTGATGGGTTTATTTTAGTGCTATGTTAGTGATAGGTTTTAGTTTAGTGATATATTTTAGTTTAGTGATATATATGTTAATGACATTTTTTTCTTCTATTTTTGTTCTTTTTCGTTGTTGTTTAATTGTTAGGATATATATTAGATATTGTGGTAGGTTATGTTAGATTAGATTTTTTCTGTTTTAGTTCTAGGTTTAGTTAATTAGTCATAACTAAAAGAAGTAGAAAAATATGAAGAAGAATAAATAGAAGGAGGAAGAAGAAGAAGAAGAAGAAGAAGAGGAGGAGGAGGAGAAGAAGAAGAGGAGGAGGAGAAGAGGAGAAGAAAGAAGAGGGAAAAGGAAAAGAAGGAAGAAGAAGAAGAAGAAGAAGAAAGAAGAAAAGGAGAAGGAAAGAAGAAGAAGTAGAAGAAGAGAAGAAGAAGAAGAATAAGAAGTGGATAAGGAAAGAAGAAGAAGATGATTAACTCTCAATGCTTTATCTGATGTGATGTCTTTAGTATTTTGGTTTTCATAGTTTGAACTGTCAATGCTTTATGTGATGTGATGTCCGGAAAAAAAATTCACTCGATAAAATTTACAAGCTTTAAGCTATTTCATCTCCTTAGAGTAATCGTCGTCGAAGGTTTTGTTCCGTGATCGCGCTGTTGTTTGACTAGTTCCTCTACAGCCGAGGGTGAGCTACGAATCCACCTTAACCTCCAACGTTCTTTTAATCATGTAAGTAGATTTCGTTTCCATGCTAAGTCGCGTAACCTAGGTGTCTCCCGTCCGAAATGGTTGAATCGACAAATATGCATTCAGTTGCATATTATCACCGTAACTCATTCGACTTGTCCAGCGATTTCCATGGAAAGCATGCGTATGTGTAGAGTGAGTACGTTCTTCACGCTCTACCCCATTCCAAGACAAAATTTTGGCAGCGCCCCCCCCCCCCCTTGTTCTCCGAATGGACATTCTCTCGGCTTTGTGTCGAGACGTGTATTTGGAGAACATCCGGGAGGTGATGCCAAAATTTTGTCTCGGAATTGGGTAGAGCATGGAGAACGCACTCACTCTACACATACTCGGGTGGGATGAGGACCTATCTTTACCTATTAGCGTGTAGGTTGCATGGACGTAACAAAACTGACAAAGTAGATTAACTATTGAATATACATGCTGAATAGACAATAGCAAAGATATAAAGTTTTGCTCGAGCGACTGCATCACTGCTGCAAGTTATGTGTTGGGATCTGGTCTGTTAGGGCATATTTATGCCTAAGTAATTTTGGTGATTGATGATAGTACCTTAGTGGACTAATCGTGTGCATTTAGCATTTCAGATAATACATGACAAAGGCACAAGACGATTCGGCACCCTCCATGGAACAGAAGCACGTTGTCTTCTACGATTCTCTTTGGTGGTTTTGAGTAGGAACGCCGTACTATTAAGAGGGGATCCGTATTGGGAAGGTTTGGGTGGAATCAATCTTGCACGCACACACTTTTTCTCCATCTCCTTTCCCTTGCAACTATGGAGATTTTCCCCTCTCTGGTCTTTCTCTTCTTGCAAAAATGTCCCCTAGAGGTAATACCGCTGGAGCTCGCGGTAGTACCGCTGGCCCAGCGGTAGTATCACCCCTGGCCAACAGTAGTACCGCTCCAGGACTTTGTACTGTCATCCTTGCGACTGTACTACGTCGGACTTTTTGCAAAGACTTTCTTGGCGGTGGTTGGCCCGGTAGTATCTTTGCGCTACCATGGGCTCAGCGGTAGTACCGCTGCAGCCAGCGGTAGTGCCGTTGGAGGGTCAGCGGTAGTACCGCTGCTGCCAGCGGTAGTACCGCTGGGCTCGTGCTGTGAGTGAGGAAAACGATTGGATTCTTTCCCCCACTATATAAAGGGTTCTTCTTGCTCAAGAACCCTACCTTTTGACCCTCCCAAGATCCACTGTTGCTCCCTAAGCTCAAGAGTGCCCGATCTCTCTCCCTAGCCAATCAAACTTGTTGATTTCCTAGGGATTGGTTGAGAAGGCCAAGATTTACACTTCCACCAAGAGAAAATTGATTCCCCCCACACTACAAGAATCACCTTCTTTGCCGTCTTCCATCACAAACGGCAAAGACAGTATCCCTGACGGCAAAGACAATACCACAGATGGCAAAGATTGTCACGGCCGGCAAAATTTATGCGTCAGCCTACGACGGCATAGGACCTTCTTTTCCGTCTGCCCCCCCCAAAGCGGATGACAAAGTTCTTTGCCGTCAGCTTTCATTAGGAGTAGTCGGCAAAGCTTTTGAGACGGCAGCCGACAGGCGTTGCCTCCTTTAGGGGTTAACGGAGCCTTTGCCGTCTGCCTGCCCGTCAATCTTTGCCGTCTGCCTCCCCGTCAATCTTTGTCGTCTGCCTTCTACTCCCCTCCCCTCCCCTCCATCTTTCCCGTCTGCCTCCAGGACAATCTTTGCCGTCTGCCGGGTCCTCCCCTCCCCCTCTCTCCACTCTTTGCCGTCTGCCTCCTCTGTGCCCTCTTCTTTGCCGTCTGCCCCCCAGCAAGCGGACGGCAAAGAGACTATATGACCAGGTGCTACTGCCCAGGTTGCACAGCTGGGCGCCACGTGGCACCTTTGCCGTCGGCTGGCTGACGGCAAAGGCCTTTGCCATGAGCTGGCAGACGGCAAAGAGCCTATATTCTCACATTTTCATTTATTTTTTCTATTTCACAGCACATATACATATAATTCATAGCACATATATCATAAATAGATCACAACACATATATGATATACATATAAAGCTCGTCAATGCCATTTGTTCATCAACGTACATCCCATATGTCAAAAGAACCAACACATACAAAGTTTCATCCATATATACATACATATAGTTGCACATATATTGTTCATCAACACATTGTTCATCAACACATACAAAGAACCAACACATTGTTCATCAACTCAAATAAAAACGAAAACTAAAGCACTCCAACGCCAGCTTCCATGCATGTAGTACATCCAATCTACAAAATGGGGATAAGAAAGTCAGAAGAAGAAGAACAACAACATATATATTACAAATAAGCTAAATTGAAGAAGAAAGAGAAGAAGCAAGAAGAGAACAAGGAGAAGAAAAACAAGAAGGAGGAGGAGGAGGAGGGGAAGGGGAAGGAGAAGGAGAAGGAGAAGAAGGAGGAGAATAAGAAAAAAGAAGAGAAGAAGAAGGAGAAGAAGGAGTTGAAGAAGGAGAGAAGAAGAAGGAGAAGAAGGAGGGCTCCTTCTCCTTCTTCTTCTCCTCCTTCTCCTTCTTCTTCTCTTCTTCTCCTCCTCCTCCTTCTTCTTATTCTCCTTCTCCTTTTCTTCTTCTTCTCTTCTTCTTCTTCTTCTTCCTTCTCCTTCTTTTTGAGCTAAATATTCCAATTATGTCATTTTAGAGGAAAACAAGCTAACTATATAATATTCATGAGCTAACCAAGGTTCTTATGCCATTTTGAGCTTATTATGGTATTTTGGAGCTAAATGGGCTAATTATGTCATTGTTGGGTTAATTAAAGCAAGGATAATATGAAAGAGGATAAGAAAGAAAATGGCATAAGAAGAAGAAATCAAGAAGGAGGAGGAGGAGTAGGATAAGGATAGAAGGTCCTTGGCCTTCTCCTCCTCCTCCTCCTTCTTCTTCTTCATCTCTTCTTCTTCTTCTATCTTTTCATTTTGCCTATTTCTTCTCCTCTTCTCGTCTTGTTGGAGCTAAATTACCTAATTATTTCTTTTTGAGCTAAATATTCCAATTATGTCATTTTAGAGGAAAACAAGCTAAGTATATAATATTCATGAGCTAACCAAGGTTGTTGTGCCATTTTGAGCTTATTATGGTATTTTGGAGCTAAATGGGCCAATTATGTCATTGTTGGGTTAATTAAAGAAAGGATAATATGAAAGCGAAGAAGAAAGAGGAGGAGGAGGAGGAGAAGAAGAAGAAATCAAGAAGAAGGAGGAGGAGGAGGGGAAGGAGGAGGAGGAGAAGGATAGAAGGTCCCTGGCCTTCTCCTCCTCCTCCTCCTCCTCCTCCTCCTTCTTCTCTTCTTCTTCTTCTTCTTCTTTCTTTTCTTTTTGCCTATTTCTTCTCCTCTTGTCCTCTTGTTGGAGCTAAATTACCTAATTATGTCTTTTTTGAGCTAAATGGGCTAATTATCCCATTTTAGAGGAAAACAAGCTAAGTATATAATATTCATGAGCTAACCAAGGTTCTTATGCCATTTTGAGCTTATTTTGGTATTTTGGAGCTAAATGGACTAATTATGTCATTTTTGGGGAAATTAAAGCAATTGCAAGGATAATATGAAAGAGGAGAAGAAAGAGGACGAGGAGGAGAAGAAGAAGAAGAAAGGAGGAGGAGGAGAAGGACTATAAGGTCCTTGGCCTTCTCCTCCTCCTCCTCCTCCTCCTCCTCCTTCTCCTTCTTCTCTTCTTCTTCTTCTCTTCTTCTTCTTCTTCTATCTTTTCATTTTTCCTATTTCTTCTCCGCTTCTCCTCTTGTTGAAGCTAAATTATCTAATTATGTCTTCTTCGAGCTAAATGTTCCAATTATGTCATTTTAGAGGAAAACAAGCTAAGTATATAATATTAATGAGCTAACCAAGGTTCTTGTGCCATTTTGAGCTTATTATGGTATTTTGGAGCTAAATGGGATAATTATGTCATTGTTGGGTTAATTAAAGCAAGGATAATATGAAAGAGGAGAAGAAAGAGGAGGAGGAGGAGAAGAAGAAGAAATCAAGAAGAAGGAGGAGGAGGAGGAGAAGGAGGAGGAGGAGAAGGCCAAGGACCTTCTGGCCTTCTCCTCCTCGTCCTCGTCCTCCTCCTCCTCCTCCTCCTCCTCCTTCTTCTTCTTCTTCTTTCTTTTCATTTTTCCAATTTTTCTCCTCTTGTTGGAGCTAAATTACCTAATTATGTCTTCTTTGAGATAAATGGGCTAATTATCTCATTTTAGAGGAAAACAAGCTAAGCTTGGAGGAGAAACTTACCGTAGTGGTCATCAAGGAGGAGAAGCACCACGGTTGCTCGCGCCGGCTTCGTTTGGAGACGGTTGCCCTGGATAAGGGTCGTGCGATGCCGCTCGGGAGTTATTCTGCATAAAAGATATTTTGCAATGTCTCAGTTAGCATGATGACACTCAATTATTAATACTAGTTTATAATAATTCTCACCGTGCCAATCGAAGAGAAGACGGGCATCGGCGGAGGGACTTGACCGCTCTTCTCGCACAAACCCTGAAGAATGGGTCGTATTAGTTAGTATTGAAACAAGCATTACACACATGATTTGGCTAATGTGAAAAAAACATACCACAAAAAGCTCGTAGAGGGCCGGTTGACCCGCCTCATTCCGGGCCCTCTATCCTCAAGCAATCGTGCCATGGTCTGGTCCCTCTCATCAAGAGCAGCCTGAAGAGCAGCCTGGCTTGCCAATCTCTCTTTCTCAAGAGCAGCCTGGTTTGCCGCTCTCTCTTTCTGAAGAGCAGCCTGAAAAACCATTCCTCGTTACCACAGTAATGATCTATGGTGACACACATAATGAAATGGATGAAAGTGTTCTTAGTCCGTACAACTAACCTCAATGGCAAATTCGACTCGTCGTGGACGAGGCGTTATCTCAGGACATCTGCTCAACTGGCGTGCCTTGATCTCCAGAAGAGTGAGTGGACAACGTATTATCCCAACTCCAATGGCTATCGAGCCATGGGGCCTCCCGCCACCAGATATCATCACCAGCTCTAGATCCAAAGGTTCCTGGCTAGGGTTAAAGTCATCCCCTTTCGTAGCCTTCCCCGCGTCCCTGTATGCCACAATCTTCTGGTGGGATGATATGTTGGTGAAGTTACTGGGATCATCCAGGTCAGACTCAGAGTATGCCATCGCCTTCTTGTACGAGGCAGTATGGGCCATGCCATAAAGGTCGTACAAGTGTGGCATCTGAGTCTTATTGTGATGCGCCTAAAAGAGAGGAACAAAATATTAGCATCAAGAATGAATTGCATGAATCATGAAGCAAGTCACATACCCAGTTTCGTCCAAACTGAAGTAAGTTGGCGCTGCCTTGATGGTGTGGCACACCAACCATTTGGCTACGCCGATCCTTCGCATTCTCCTGGACGGCTCGCCAGCTGCCTGTGCACCACTCATCAACCAACGCCTCCCAACAATCCATCTTATCCGCACACCATCTCGGGGGCACCTGTAAGAAGAAGAAGAAGAAGAGAAGAAGGAGAAGGAGGAGGAGGAGGAGAAGAAGAAGAAATCAAGAAGAAGGAGGAGGAGGAGGAGAAGGATAGAAGGTCCTTGGCCTTCTCCTCCTCCTCCTCCTCCTCCTCCTTCTCCTTCTTCTCTTCTTCTTCTTCTTCTTCTTCTTCTTTCTTTTCATTTTGCCTATTTCTTCTCCTCTTCTCCTCTTGTTGGAGCTAAATTACCTAATTATGTCTTTTTTGAGCTAAATGGGCTAATTATCCCATTTTATAGGAAAACAAGCTAAGTATATAATATTCATGAGCTAACCAAGGTTCTTATGACATTTTGAGCTTATTATGGTATTTTGGAGCTAAATGGACTAATTATGTCATTGTTGGGGAAATTAAAGCAATTGCAAGGATAATATGAAACAGGATAAGAAAGAGGAGGAGGAGGAGGAGAAGAAGAAATCGAGGAGGAGGAGGAGGAGAAGGAGGAGGAGGAGAAGAAGGAGGAGGAGAAGGACTAGAAGGTCCTTGGCCTTCTCCTCCTCCTCCTCCTCCTCCTCCTCCTCCTCCTTCTCCTTCTTCTCTTCTTCTTCTTCTCTTCTTCCTATTCTTCTAGCTTTTCATTTTGCCTATTTCTTCTCCTCTTCTCCTCTTGTTGGAGCTAAATTATCTAATTATGTCTTCTTCAAGCTAAATGTTCCAATTATGTCATTTTAGAGGAAAACAAGCTAAGTATATAATATTAATGAGCTAACCAAGGTTCTTGTGCCATTTTGAGCTTATTATGGTATTTTGGAGCTAAATGCACTAATTAATTCCAAAAAACTAAATACCAAACATGTGATCTTCTTTTTGTCTTCTCCTCCTATTCTTCTTCTTCTTCTTCCTATTCTTCTTCTTCTTCTCCTCCTCCTCCTCCTCCTCCTCTTCTCCTCTTCTCCTCCCCCTCCTCTTCTTATTGTTCCTATTCTTCTTCTCCTCTTCTCCTCCTCCTTCTCCTCCTCCTATTCTTCTTCTTCTTCTTCTCCTGCTCCTCCTTCTCTTCACCTCTTCTCCTCCTCCTCCTCTTCTTCTTCTTCCAATTCTTTCTAGTAAGCTAACTAACTAACTAACCTAACTAACCAAGCTAACTAAACCTATCGCTAAACCTAGATAGCACTAAACAACAAAAAAAAAACAGAATCTACCACTAAGTAACTAAAAAATAATCTAGGTACCACTAAATAACAAAACAAAATCTACCACCAAACTACCAACTAAATCTACTAATTAACTAACTAAATCTACCAACTAACTAAACTACCACTAAAACTACTAATTAACTAACCTACCAACTAAACTATATATGCCACAACAACTACAATAACAACAACAAGTACAATAACAAGAACAACTACTACAACAACAATAAAAAATCATGCCGGTAGTTATAATCTAATTCCAAAGAACTAAATACCAAAAAATAAAAAATCAAGAGGGCGGGTGTGGATGGGCTTACCGGCACTGGGGCTACGGGGGCGGCGCCGAGGCCTGCGGTGCAGTGGCTGGGCCGGCGGCGCCGACCGTGGGGCTGCAGCGGCGGCAGCAGCGGCGCCGGGAGTGGGGCAGCGGGGGCGCACTAGGGGCACCACGGGGCGCCGGCGGTGGGGCTTGAGGGGCGGCACCAGGGGGCGTAGGGGGGTTGTGGGGCTTCAGGGCGGCACCAGGGGCGTCGGGAGGGTTGTGGGGCTTCGGGGCGGCGGCGCCAGCGCTGGGGCTGCGGCGGCGGCACCAGGAGCGCCGGGGGGGTTGTGGGGCTGCAGCGGCGGCAGCAGGGGCGCCGGGGGTGGGGCAGCGGGGGCGCACCAGGGGCACCACGGGGCGCCGGCGGTGGGGCTTGAGGGGCGGCGCTGGGGGTGGCCGGGCAATAGTGCTGGCGGCATTGGTCGTCGGGGAAGGAGAGAGAGAGGGAGGGGTCGTTTGAGAGAGAGAGAGGGCCGCGGTGGGGGCGGGACAGCCGTTACTAGATTCAAGAACTTTGCCGTCTGCTGGCACACGGCAAAGGGGTCTATACTCTTTGTCGTCTGCTGGCGGACGGCAAAGAAGGCGCCAGCAGACGGCAAAGAAGGGAGTAGGTCGACCTAATGTTTCCCCGGCCATATGAGCTTCTTTGTCGTCTGCTGGCGCCTTCTTTGCCGTCTGCCACGGACGGCAAAGAGCTGACTGCTGGCAAAGACCTTCTTTGCCATCAGCTAGTTCTTTGCCGTCAATTTTGCTGAAGCAGATGGCAAAGAGTGTCTTTGCCGTCCGCTAGATGACGGCAAAGAATCGGCAGACGGCAAAATCTCTGATCACCCTAGTGCCACTAATCCCTTGCGGATCTTGTTACTCTTGGGTGATTGAGCACCCTAGACGGTTGAGGTCACCTCGGAGCCACATTCCATTGTGGTGAAGCTCTGTGGTCTTGTTGGGAGCCTCCATGCTTTGTGTGGAGTTAGCCCAAACCTTGTTTGTAAAGGTTCGGTAGCCACCTTCAAGAGCACCCATAGTGGAATCACGGCACCTTGCATTGTGTGAGGGCGTGAGGAGAATACGGTGGCCCTAGTGGCTTATTGGGAGCATTGTGCCTCCACACCGCTCCAACGGAGACATACTTCCTGTCAAAGGGAAGGAACTTCGGTAACACATCCTCGTCTTCATTGGTTCCACTTGTGGTTATCTCTAATCTTACATTGTGTATGTTAATGTTGTAGACTATTTCTTACTTTCCTTAGCTATTATAGTTGATAGCATCATATAGGTTGATCACCTAGTTATCATTTTAGAGAACCTTTATGTTGCTAACCCTAACTTTTTAAGAATAGTTAAAAAGTGGTAGTTGCCTATTCACCCCCCTCTAGTAAACCATATCGATCCTTTCAATTGGTATCAGAGTCACGTCTCTTTATTAAGGGTTTCACCACCGGGAGAGTATGGAGGATGATGAGGGAGGAGCCTATGGGCAATCCGAGGCCATGGCCTTGACTTCGGTCACAAGGGACGACTTGAATGCGGCTATGGCCAACCTCAGGACGTCCTTGACGAACGAAGTCAAGACCATGCTTAAAGAGTTAATTGAGGGAATTAAAAGTTCTCCTAAACCGGCATTAGTGGTTAAACCCGCAAACACGGATTCGGAGGCCAATTCCTATAGGGAAGCGGCTAAAGGTATGCGACCTTCTTCCCCTCTAGAAAATAATGGGACTCGAACCTATGCCTTAGGTCCACCTCCCATGGTCTATGGAGGACCGGTTCCTACACCGCGTATTAATCCTGTTGGTCCTCCTCCTAAGCTTGTTAAGGGTGATTTTGCTAACTGGGTGTTTTCTATTAAGTCTCATTTGAATCACAGGTCAACAAATTTATGGAGAATCATCAAGCAAGGCTTCTATCCTCATGACCCAAGCAACCTCACTCCAAGATAAGAAGCGAACAATCAATATAATCATTCTGCATTATTTATTCTCCAGTCCGCAGTGCCTCCTGAAGATCTTCCTCACTTGCGCCCTTTCACTCTGGCTAAGGACTGTTGGGAGCACATTATGGTGTTGTACAAGGGAAGCTCAAGCATTCAACGGTCCAACTATGAAGTGGTGCTTGATGACGCCGATGAGTTTGTGATGAAGGAAGATGAGGACCCTCATGATCTCTATCGAAGGGTGACTGCTATTGCTGTTGCTCTCAAGGATCATCGGAGCAAGGATGTGGATGACACATGGATCAAGCGCAAGTTTCTCAAGGCCATCATGCCATTTAACAAAGCCATGTCATCCGCCATTCGCCAATGACCAGATTTCCACTCCTTGTCTTCCAGTGAGGTGTTGGATGAATTCATTGCAATGTTAATCATGAACAACACCGCTGATAATGCACTTGATCGCATTCGGTCAAAGACAGCTTCACCCAACCTTGCTTTAAAGACAAAGGCTGCTTATGAAGAAGAAGAAGAGGATGAGGAAGAGGAGAGCTGACATAAAGACACTAAGTATGCTTACCGCGAGCACATGCCTCTTGCGTCAAGGCAATTCTGGGGCAACAAGAGGAACTCAAGGCCCAACTTCTCCAAGAATAACTCAAGTGGGTTCAAGTCCAAGTAACATGTGAGGACATGCTATAACTGCGGCAATGTGAGTCACATCGTGGCAGAATGTCCCGATGAGAAGAGGGAAGACAACGGGGCAAGCTCATTCGCAAAGACAAAACCAAGTCATTCCCAAACAAGAACAACTTTGTCAAGAAACCCCACCCAAAGGGTATGGTGGCACTTGAAGAGTACCCCTCCGATGATGTTGACGATGATGATATGGTCGCAACTGCGACTGTCTCCATTGCCACCCCTTCTCCAAAGAATATGTTTCTCTTCAATGCCCCCAACGATAACCACATCGCCAAGTGCCTCATGGCCAAAGGTATCGATCAGGTAACACCCAACATTAAGACCACCATCACTACTGCTCCTTCATTGTTGAATTGTGTTGATGATAGTAATGTTGTGGAACTTGATGAGCATGATCTTGACAAATTTCTGTGTACGATCAAAGGAGAACCCAAGAAGCACTTTGTTGTTCTTTTGGAAGAACTGGGTGAGGCTAATTACCTCATCGAGTCTCATGAGGAGACTATCTCCGAGCTGCAAGGACATACTCGTGACTATGGCGATGAGATTGCTAAATTATCTATTGCACTAGAAAAGGAGCGCACTCTTCGTTTGGCTCTTGAGGAGTCATACAACGATGACTGCGCTAAATTGCAAAAGGAACTCGATCATGCTATTGTTCTTACTCGTGTGCTTATGTCTGAAAAGGCTACACTTGGGTTGGCCATGACAGACTCAAAGTGGAGTTTGACACTCTTGACAAGGCTCACAAGGTCTTGAAAGGTGCTAATTTCTCGCTGAAGGAGTCTCATCATCAACTCCAAGCGAAGCTTACCAAGGAGATCTCTACTTGTCGTCCTTTCATTACAATTGATAATGCTTGTACAACTAACCCTTGTTGTGAGCATGTACATCTTCTGGAGGAAAATGCCAAGTTGATGGATCATCTTGAGAAGGGGCTTGTGTGATGCATCCAAGGCGAGAAGAACCTAAACGACCTCTTGAGCAATCAAAAGGGTGTTGTAGGAAAGGAGGGACTTGAACTTACATCCAAGTCGAAAAGAAAAAGGAAGAACAGGAACAAACGATCCCCTACCCTCATGGATATCTTTGTCAAAGAGGGTGAAGGGACTCAGAAGGATAACATGAGAAAGGTGGAGAATGGTAGCATCAAGAAGGGCAAAACCATTCCTACCAACACAGCCGGCAAACTCAATCCATCCTATGTTTTATGTCATGCTGGTTATGGGCATGTTTATGCCAGATTTGTTGGTTCTTACTATTAGTCCATTGAATGGGCTATTTGGGTTCCTAAGACCCTTGTCTCTAACATTAAAGGACCCATCCAAAAATGGGTACCTAAAACCAATCCTTGATCTATTGAAGGAGTTTCTTTTCGCTGGGGTGTCATGGTTCCTCGATAGTGGAGCAACAACGGAAGCAAGGACTTAGTGGTGGATGTGCATCCTTCCCCATCTATGCCCACCCATGTCCAATTCGCCAATGCGTCATCGTCAAAGGTATTGGGTTTTGGTAAGGTGGTCATCTCTCAAGAGTTATCTATTGAGAAGGTCATGCTTGTTGATTCCCTTGCTTACAATTTACTTTCGGTTCGTCAACTTGCAATTATGGGCTTTTCCACATTCTTTAATCTTGATACCGTGGTCCTTTTGTGGAGCAAGACTCTTAAAGTAGCCTATGTTGGATATGTCGAAAATGGTCTCTATGTGGTGAACTTTTCAAAGCGACCCACTAAGATTGCGACTTGTCTAATGGCTAAAGTTGATGTGGGCTGGCTTTGGCATCGCCGACTAGCTCATGTCAACATGAGATCTTTGCAAAGTCTCCTCAAAGGGGACCAGGTTCGTGGACTAACAAATTTGAGTTTTGCCAAAGATCGTGCTTGCAGTGCCTGCATTGAAGGGAAGATTCATGAAACTGCTCATCGTCCAATGACTCTCATTTACACTAAGAGGCCGTTGGAGCTCCTTCATATGGATCTCTTCGGTGCTCCATCATTTGATAGTCTTGGGGGCAGAAAGTACAGCTTCGTGATTGTTGATGACTACTCAAGATACACCTAGGTATATTTCTTCAAGAGGAAGAGTGAGACTCAACAAATTTTCATCAACTTTGCTAATGAAGCTCAACGTCAACATGAAGCAAAGATTTTGATAATTAGAAGTGACAACGCCACCGAGTTCAAGAACTACACCTTGGATGAGTTTCTAGGTGATGAAGGAATCAAACATGAATATTCAGCACCATACACCCCTCAACAAAATGTTGTGGCGTAAAGGAAGAATCGGACGTTGATGGACGCAGCAAGAACAATGATGGAGGAATTCAAATCTCTGTGATGTAGGTCATGAAATGCTCTACTCAAGTGGAGCCATCATCCTGAAAAGCCCCACACGCTTCCGATGAACAAAGAGAAAACCCTCAACCAGTTGAATAAGTTCAAGGACAAGATCAATTGCTCAAAGATGGTGATGTGCCCCATGATGTCCAAGTGCTTACACAAGGTTCTAAATCTTCTCAAGATCAAGATCTAGTGCAACTACAAGATCCATACCAAATAGACGCACAAGATCAAGATCAAGAGCAACCCCAAGATGACTAAGGACAAACCAGTGAGCCTGGTCAAGTCGACAATCAAGTTGATCAGGATGTTGTCTCTCAATTTCCTTTTGCAACACCTAAGAGGGCTATTGGTGCCAAGGGAGGATCAAAACGCAAGGCCATGCAAAGTAATCAAGTCGATGCTCCCCATTTATCAAATGCAGAACTCTTGGAGCATCGCACAGCCAATATTCCAAACAAGCTGAGAGTCAAGTCACATCTTATGAAGAATGTGCTTGGTAGTTTGAAAAGGGGAGTATACACTGGTCAATTTGGAATTATTGTGAGCATCACGTGTTTGTTTCGTATTGTGAACCTCAGCAGGTACATGAAGCACTCAATGATGAGGATTGGCTTACGGCCATGCATGAAGAACTCAACAACTTCGAGCGTAATCAAGTCTAGAAATTAGTGCCAAGACCAAAGGAGGAACATAATGTCATCGGGACCAAATGGATCTTCAAAAACAAGCAAGATGCCAATGGGATTGTTGTTCGAAACAAGGCAAGATTGGTGGCTCAAGGCTACTCCTAAGTCGAGGGTATCGACTACTGTGAAACCTTTGCCCCTGTTGCTCGTCGAGAATCTATTCGCATGCTGATTGCTTTTGCTTCTCATCACAATTTCAAATTACAACAAATGGATGTAAAAAGTGATTTTCTTAATGGTCCTTTAACTGAGTTGGTCTATGTCAAACAACCCCCGGGGTTCGAACATCCCAAGCTCTCCAATCATGTATACAAACTTAATAAGGCACTCTATGGCCTTAAACAAGCCCCACGTGCATGGTATGAGTACCTTACTGAGTTGTTACAAGATCGTGGGTTTGAAATTGGGAAGATAGATCCCACTCTTTTAACCAAGAAGGTCAAAGGGGATTTCTTCATATGCCAACTATATGTTGATGATATCATTTTTGGTTCCCCTAACGAATCTTTCAATGAAGAATTTGCTGCACTAATGACCGAGAAATTTGAGATGTCAATGATGGGTGAGTTGAAGTTCTTGCTCGGGTTTGAGATTAAACAAGGCTTAGAAGGGTCCTTCATCAAACAAACCAAGTACACTCAAGATATGCTCAAGAGGTTTGAGCTAGGGGATGTCAAGCAGGTCAAGTTTCCCATGCCAACAAGATGCAAGCTTGACAGTGATCCCAATGGTAAAGCAATGGATCAAAAGGTATATCGCTCCATGATTGGATCCCTTCTTTTCCTTTGTGCATCTAGACCGGATATCATTTTGAGTGTAGGGATTTGTGCACGGTTTCAATCTGCACCAAAAGAAAGCCATTATATGGCTGTTAAGCGAATCTTTCGATATTTGGCTCATACCCCAAACTTTGGCCTGTGGTATCCGAAAGGACCAAGCTTCAACCTAGTGGGCTATTCTGACTGAGATTGGGCGGGAGACTGTGTGGAGAGGAAGTCAACTTCTGGAGGATGTCAATTCCTTGGTCGTTCACTGGTAAGTTGGTCTTCAAAGAAGCAGAATTGTGTCTCACTATCTTCCACCGAAGCTGAGTATGTGGCAGCTACGAGTTGTTGTGCACAGTTGCTATGGATGAGGCAAACTTTAAAGGATTACGGTGTCACTTGTGACAAAGTGCCTCTTCTATGTGACAATGAAAGTGCTATCAAGATTTCCCTCAATCCGTTGCAACATAGCAAGATCAAGAACATTGATATCCGCCATCACTTCATTCGTGAACATATCAAGTGAGGTGATATTGAGGTTCACTTCATCAACACTGAAGAGCAGCTTGCATATATTTCACTAAGCCCCTAGATGAAGCAAGGTTCCAGGAGTTAAGTCATGAGCTAAATATCATTGATTCAAGTAATGTGGATTGAAACTAGGCACTTTGCACCTCTGCATTATATCTTGTTCTAGGTGTAGGCATGGACATAGGGGGAGTGTTGTTCTCTCAATGAAATTTCCCTCCCCCCATTATGCATAAATCGATCAAGTCTTTCACTCTGGCCATTATTAAATGGCACTTGTGCTTCAAAGACGAGCGTTGGTCATGAACCCAAGGATAATTCTTCACGGTGTCATACCTTTGTCTCACACATAGGTGGCTCCGGCCACCGCCAACCTTTCTCTCTTGTTGAAGAAAGGATAGAAAATAACTAGTCAGTATATCTTGCTAGTGTTACCTTTTTCTACACTGACTAGTCGTTGCCCACATCATTTCCATGAAGTCCTAAGTCTCTTTGTGCTTTTCTGGAGCGGTACTACCGCCAGGACCTCAGCGGTACTACCGCCAGGGGGGGCGGTACAACTACCAGGGGGCCGGTACTACTGCCAGGACCCAGTGGTACTACCGCCAGGGGGGAGCGGTACTACCGCCAGGATCCCAGCCTTTCGTGGTTTGGTTAGGGCTTTTTAGGGCTGTCTCAAGGGGGAGCGGTACTACCGCCAGGGTGGCGGTGCTACCGCTATGACACCAGCGGTGCTACCGCCAGGGGGAGCGGTACTACCGGCAGGGTAGCGGTACTACCGCTATGACCCAACGGTACTACCGCTCCGCCCGTGACCTGAGTACTATATAAAGGGAGAGGGGGCCGTTTTTCTTGCCCCTGTTTCATCTTCTTCATGGTGCTCTCTCCCTCTACCCGAAATGTCCCTACTTGGATCTCTTTCCATGGAGCCTCCCCTCTCTTTCCAGTTGGAGGGCTTGCTCCCCTCCCGCTTCCTCCTTCAAGTGCCATGGACTCCGGTAAAGGTCCCCCCTTCCTCTCTTGGTTGGTGTGTTTGTTTCTAGGGTTAGGAGCTTCTTGATTTGGATCCATGGATATGCTTTATGCCTAGTTTTTGGATGGAACGAGGGAGATATCTTAGGGGATTTTAGGCCTAATGTTCTTCATTGCAAATATTTTGATATGCCCTAGTTCTCCATGTTTTAGATCTAGTAGCTCTTATCATACATCTGATGGATTTGATCTAAACTTGGATCCCATTGACTAGGCTTGTCTCCATCTAGATGATCTAGAGTTCCACATGTTTTAGGGCTATGGTGATTCCTGTGATAAGTTTATTTGTTAGCCGTGGATCTCTTGAAACGAATCTACTAATTTTAGTTGTTTCAAATCTGTCTAGATCTAAAAGTCAACCCCTAGCAGTACTACCACTACACTCGGGCGGTACTATCGCTAAGGAGGCAGCGGTACTACCACCAGCCTGGCGGTACTACCGCTGAGGGGCAGCGGTACTACCGCTAGCCCCGCAGTACTACCGCTATGACCCAACGGTACTACCGCCAGGAGGGCATTTTATTTTTGATTTCCCTTGGCAATGTGTGCTTCTTCTTATGTTTTTTCAACATTGTCATGACTCCTTTTGTCGCTCTTTTTGTGTGTGTGTCTTGTGTGCCAGAGGTGGTTCTCGTCGCTCAAATCATGTACGTAACACCCACTCAAAGCAGTACCGCAATCCGGAGTCTCCAGAAGGTTCCGCAACTTCCAGTCTGAACCCTACAAAGAAGTATTTCAAGAAGGTTACCACCAAGTACAAAGGGCCCAACATCCGCACTATGCCTCCTAACGACTTTGTGGCACTCCGTACCCGTGATCCCTATGGTAATGAAAAAGTTCAACTCAAGGGCTGCGATCATGTTTGGTCACGGGAACAGGCAATCATCTTTCGTGACATCATTGTGCCCTTCAAGAAGATCTATCTCCCAGTGCAGTTGATCGACCTTGCTCACCTTCGGCGACATCATGACTACATTGGCAAGGCTCTCTCCTTGGTTGAAAAGCTTGGAATTACAGAAGTCATCACCTTCAGAAATGACTTCGATCCAGATCTTGTGGCCCAGTTTTATGTCACCGTTCACTTTCAACCCGATGACGAGCGCCCATGACCTGGATGACGGCTGGTCAAAAGCTACCTCGTACCTGATTGAAGTTCATGCAGCTCCTGAAGCTCGACTTCCCGGTGCAAGAAACTGTTCTTGGGCTGCATCCTCATGCTCCAGCTAAGTCTACTTCCACCCCCAAGGACAGGCTGGAACATCTTTACATAAAAAGGGTCTGCTCCCCACGCATCTGGATGTCGTGCATCGGATCTTCCACAACACCCTGTTCCCTCGTATTGGCAACAAGGACGAGGCGCATGGACATCTTGCTGAGATGCTTTTGTTGTGTGAGGAGGCAAGGAATAAGGACATTGCGCCTCTCGACATATCTGATGTGATGTTCTATGAGCTCGAGAATTGCATCATGAACCATAAGGTTCCCATCTATGGGCCTTACCTGTTCACCTTTATTCTGAAGAAGTGGAAAGATACCTATCCAGACGAGGTCCTCCCTGTTGAAGCTGACTACTTTGAGCATGATCCTATCAAGCTGCGTCTAAAGGACAAATGGGCCAACACCTCGACTTCTTCTCAGCCCATGGAGACTGACACAGAGACTGCTGCCGACCTGCTTCACATACCTGCTCTTCTGCTATGCTATCTTGGGCTGTGAAGCTGAAGGATCAGATGAAGACTATCTTTTGTATGAAGTACAAGGGACAGTATCAGTCTCATGTGGCCCAGAAGGAGAACCGTCGGAGGCACAAGCATGTCTTAAGGACACTTGATGTGGCAATCTCAAGCGGCTCAGAGGACGACATCACTCCAGAGACTAACTGGATGAGGGCTCAAGGTTACCAGTGGAATGGGTCTGATGCCGAGGAGGAGGTTTCTGACGAGGACATTGAGGAGGAGCAGGACGAGCAGGATCCGGATGCCATGGATGAGTCTGAGGATGAGGAGTGACCACCTGTGTCTTAGGTGTGCCCCTTTTTGGTGTCATGGTGCCAAAGGGGGAGAGAGTCTAGAAGTTGATTTGGTTGCTTTATCTTTATCATGTTTGCTTTGAACTTGGTTTGATCATATTTGCTATATTTACTAGGTGTGATGTGAGACTTGTTTTTATTGTGAGACCTATTTTAATCATATACTGTGAGTCATGTGCTCTTCAATTATTCTCTATTAAATTATCTTTATGCTCACATCCTTTCGACTGTTCAAATCCGGTATTGTCATCAATCCACCAAAAAGAGGGAGATTGTTAGGGCATATTTATGCCTAAGTAATTTTGGTGATTGATGACAGTACCTTAGTGGACTAATCGTGTTCATAGAGCATTTAAGATAAATACATGAAAAAGGCAGAAGACGATTCGGCACCGTCCGTGGAATAGAAGCACGATGTCTTCTACGATTCTCTTTGGTGGTTTTGAGTCGTAGGAACACCGTACTATTAAGAGGGGATCCGTATTGGGAAGGTTTGGGTGGAATCAATCTTGCACGCACACACTTTTTCTCCATCTCCTTTCCCTTGCAACTAGGGAGCTTTTCCCCCTCTGGTCTTTCCCTTCTTGCAAGAATGTCCTTTGGCGGTAGTACCGCTGGACCTGGCGATAGTAGCGCTGGCCCTAGCGGTACTACGGCTGGACCTGGCGTTAGTACCGCTGGACCTAGCGGTAGTATCACTGGAGCTGGCGGTAGTACCACTGGTCCAGCGGTAGTATCGCCCCTAGTCAGCGGTAGTACCACTCCAGGACTTTAGTACTCTCATCCTTGCGGCTGTACTACGTCAGACTTTTTGCGAAGACGTCGGACTTTTTGTGAAGACTTTCTTGGCGGTGGTTGGCCCGATAGTATCTTTGCGCTACCATGGGCTCAGCTGTAGTACCGCTGCAGCCAGAGGTAGTACCGTTGGAGGCTCAGCGGTAGTACCACTATAGTCAGCGGTAGTACCATTGCTGGCAGCGGTAGTACCGCTGGGCTCGTCCTGTGAGTGAGGAAAACGGTTGGATTCTTTGCCCCACTATGTAAAGGGTTGTTCTTGCTCAAGAACCCTACCTTTTGACTCTCAGAAGCTCCATTGTTGTTCCCTAAGCTCAAAAGTGCCCGATGTCTCTCCCTAGCCAATCAAATTGTTGATTTCCTAGGGATTGGTTGAGAAGGCCAAGATCTACACTTCCACCAAGAGAAATTGATTCCCACCACTAATTCCTTGCGGATCTTGTTACTCATGGGTGGTTGAGCACCCTAGACGGTTGAGGTCACCTCATAGCCACATTCCGTTGTGGTACAGCTCCATGGTCTTGTTGGGAGCCTCAAAGCTTTATGTGGAGTTAGCCCCAACCTTGTTTGTAAAGGTTCGGTCACCGTCTTCAAGAGCACCCATAGTGGAATCAGGGGACCTTGCATTGTGTGAGGGCGTGGGGAGAATATGGTGGCCATAGTGGCTTATTGGGGAGCATTGTGCCTCCACACCGCTCCAACGGAGACGTACTTCCTGTCAAAGGGAAGGAACTTCAGTAACACATCCTCGTCTTCATTGGTTCCACTTGTGGTTATCTCTAATCTTTACATTGTGTATGTTAATGTTGTAGACTATTTCTTACTTGCCTTAGCGATTATAGTTGGTAGCATCATATAAGTTGATCACCTAGTTGTCATTTTAGAGATCCTTTATGTTGCTAACCCCAACTTGTTAAGAATAGTTACAAAGTAGTAGTTGCCTATTAACCCCCCCCCTCTAGTCAACCATATCGATCCTTTCATGGTCCCTTCTCTTTCCTCTTTTTCATAGGAACCTTATCTACAAGAAAGTTTGAATCTTAATGCAAACAAAGGGTTCAGATAGCAACCACCCTACCTAGTGTTGACAGCAAATCCATGCTCTCTCTCTCTCTCTCTATATATATATATATATAGTTTCTTTAGCAGCTAGGCAAGATGAGTGATCGAGCGTGGATGTACACTGGTCACACTAGTCACAAAGAGAAGACCAGAGAATGGTTTTTCAAAACTAGGGAGTTTGTGAAAGCCACATTTGCAAATGGCGAGGAAACAAACTAGTGCCCCTGTCCTGGGTGCGACAACTATAAAAAGAGGATAGAGGCTGAAATGATTAAACACCTGCACAGGAGGGGTTTTAAGCCTAATTATACGGTGTGGACATTTCATGGTCAGTCTAGACAACACACCAGAGAAGAGGTGATTCATCATCGCAGTGACGAGCATGGTACCGGGATCGAAATCATGGTGCAAGACATTGATGGTGCTCGGGATCCAGACGATGAGATGGAGGAATCTGCAAAAGTCTTCTATGAAATGGTGGAGTCTTCAAAACGTCCTCTCCACGAGTACACTGAGCTTTGCATCTAGATGCCATTGCACAAGTAATGGCTCTGAAGGCTTAGTTCAACTTGGGAAGGGAATGCTACGATGCGATGATGACACTATTTGGACGCTTTCTACCCAAACGCCATGTCATGCATGCAAACCTGTACCAGTCGGACAAAATACTTTGTGTACTTAAGATGCCCTATGAGAAGGTACGTGCCTGTGAGAAAGGATGTGCCTTATTTAGGAAGGAGTATGCAAACTTGGACTATTTCCCCATTTGCATGTCTTCCAAGTATGTTGTGGTAGACAATGATATGGGTGAGAAGTGCCAAACCGATATACCAGTTAATGTTCTTTGGTATATGCCAATCATACCGAGGCTTCAACATCTTTTCATGGTCGAAGAGACGGCAAGGCAGATGACATGTCATAAATTGGACAAAAGAACCGAACTAGATGCATATGACGGCAACCCAATACGGTTGTTGGAATGTATTTGTCATTCCACTCACACCCCTGGACAGGTTATACAAAGAAATAATATATTCCTCATGTTGATAATTCTAGGGCCAACTATCCAAGGAAGATTATGAATGTGTACATGTAGCCGCTTAATACGTCTTCAACGTATCTATAATTTTTGCTTGTTCCATGCTGTTATATTATCATTCTTGGATGTTTTACAATCATTTTACTACAACATTATATTATTTTTTGGGACTAACCTATTAATGGTTGCAAAATTAAACAAATTCTTGTTTCACACTTTGATTTGCAGGAATTAATTAGAAATAGTCGAAAAAATCCAAAAGGAGCCTTGTTGGAGGAGGACTCTGAATATCCTGAAATCTGTCCACAAGACCCCCTAAGACGGCGTGAAATGGAAAAAGGTAAAACTAGGAAAGTGTGGGGGATTTTATGGAAATGATTATGAACTACAAATTCGTCCAAAACGGAGTACGCATGCGATATGGAGACCCATTTTACTCAAGGAAATATCTGATTACGGGATCACGAGAATTGTTGACGTGATTGAGTCCAACTCTTAATATATCTGATATATTCGGCCAAGCCACGACTTTGAAGACTCGTGTGGGCTGTGAGGAGCCTCTAGGAAGGTTCTAGAGGTGCCCATGAGCCCGTTGATCAAGGGTCCATCCATCGGAGGGCCATAGAGCACCATAGAGGCACATATAAGGAGAGAAAAATCCCTAATTTGTAGAGCCACCAAGAGCCATTAATTTTCCTCTCCCTTGGCAGCCGCCAAGAAGGAGAGAGGCTCCTCCATTGCAGCACCAATACCAAGGAATAAGGAGGGGCAAGGGGCCGCCGCCCGTCGCCGGTGCCGTGGCCGCCATCGCCTCCATCTCTTCGGGGCTGCACCTCTCCATCAACAAATCTATCTTTCTCACCATGATAATGTGTGAGCAATCATCCTCGAGGCTGATGGTATGTAGTAGTATCTAAGAGTTCAATCTCTCTCTCTCTCGTGTTCTTGAGATGGCACGATCTTGATGTATCACGAGCTTTATTGATATAGATGAATCATATGGAATTTTCCCCTCTCTATACTTGTGATGAATTGAGTTTTCCTTTTGAAATTTTCATATCGGATTGAGTCTTTAAGGATTTGAGAACATTTGATGTATGTCTTGCAATGGGATATCTATGGTAACAATGGGATGTTCTATTGATCCACTTGATCTATGTTTTAGAGATCAACTTGCGGGTTCCGTTACCTTGGAAATCTATGCATAGGGGTTGGCACACGTTTTCGTCTTGACTTTCCGGTAGAAACTTTGGGGCAATCTTTGAAGTTCTTTGTGTTGGATTGAACATGATGGATCTGAAATTATTTGATGCATATCATGTAATCATGCCCATGGGTACTTGTGGTAACATTGGAGACTCTAGGTGACATTAGGGTTTTGGTTGATGTGTATCCTAAAGTGTTATTTTAGTACGAACTCTAGGGCTGTTCGTGACACTTCTAGGGATAGATCATCAGATTGATCAAAAATATAACTTTGAGGTAGTTTCGTAACCTATAATAATTTCTTCGTTTGTTCTCCGCTATTTGCGACTTTGGGGTGAACTCTTTGTCTCACATGAGGGATTTATATACGATTCAACTATGTTAGTATTGTTGAGACAACATGCACTAGTGAAGGTATGGACCCTAGGCCTTGTTTCCAAGCATTTATACAGCGTTTTGCTCACTGTTTACTATTTGTTACCTTGATATTTTTATGTTTTCATATTACAAAAACCTATATCTACCATCCATATTACACTTGTATCACCATCTCTTCGCCGAACTAGTGCACCTATACAATTTACCATTGTATTGTGTGTGTTGGGGACACTACAAACTCTTTTTTATTTGATTGCAGGGTTGCTTCAGAGATACAATCTTCATCCTATGCCTCCCACGGATTGATAAACCTTAGGTCATGCACTTGAGCGATATTTTCTACTCTCCTACAAAACTCTACGCTTGGAGGCCCAACATTGTCCACAAGAATAAAGTTTCGTAGTAGACATGAGGGTTCAACCTGATGGATTTTTATATCCCAGTGACAAAAGGGTAAAGATACGTCTTTGTGTTGTTCCTAGTATGGATAAAATGATTGGGTTTATTTATTGATTGAATTTACTTTATCTACAAAACTCTATGCTTGAGGCCCAACATGAGTCTACAAGAAGAAGGTTGTGTAGTGGACATCAAGCTCTTTTCTGGCGCCGTTGCCGGGGAGGTTAGGTAAGCAACACTCACATCCTGTCAATGAAGCTCTTTTCTGGCACCATTGCCGGGGAGGTGAGTGCTTGAAGGTATATCTTTAGATCTTGCAGTTAAATCTTTTAATTTCTTGTTTTTCACTAGTTTGGCTTTATAAAAGAAGACTACAAAAAATGGAATCAAGGTTGCCTCATATGCTTCATCTTTTCAATGTCTTTCGTGAAAATGATGGAAAGGAAAATTGTAGTCAAGTGTTAGAAGAAGAAGTTATTAAAATCTTTGGCCCCTAATCTTCGTATTATGAGCATGATTGCAATGTTGTTAGTATGAATTCCTTGAATATTCATGACGCTAATGATATGCAAAGCCAAAAGCTTCAGGATGCTATGTTTGATGAAGATGATATGTTTAGTCACCCAAGTTTTGATGACAAAGTTTATTATGATGAAAGAATCCCTCATATGTATGATGATTATTGTGATGACATGTATGCTATAAAGAATAATGATAACCATGAAACTTTTCATCATGATTTTAATTTTCAATTGAATTATGCTTCACATGATAGTTATTTTGTTGAGTTTGTCATCGTGAATAAATTTTCTTATGTGGTTAGTAGTAAAATTTCTATGCTTGTAGATCATGAAAATAATGCTTTATGTGATGGTTATATTGTGGAATTCCTTCCTTATTCTACTGAAAATTATTATGAGGGAGGAACATATGCTTGTAGGAATTGCAATAATATCAAATTTCCTCCCTATGTGTTCAAAGTTTTGAAGTTGTGCTTATTTTGCCTTCTTATGCTAGCTGATTCTTGATCCCATAAATTGTTTGCTCACAAAATGCCTATGCATAGGAATTGGGTAAGACCTAAACGTGATTGTCATGAGATTCATGATGCTCTTTGGCATGTTATAATTATTAATCCTATGTGAGCATCATTGAAATCATCATGCATAGCTAAACGGCTTTATAGAAAAGTTCTTGTTGGGAGACAAACCAACACTTTTACTTCCTATTTTTTGGTTTTCACATGATTAAGCTACTGTAGTAATCATGTTTTATGCCTTTTATTTCAATAAAGTGCCAAGTAAAGCCTTTGGGATAGTGTGGAGGATAGTTAACTTGATTATGTGCAAAAACAGAAACATTTGCTCTTAGTCGAGGAATTTTGTAAATTCACTAGAATGTGATTTTCATCTGCATTTTTTTCACATGATTGGTATACAAATTTCCTGCATTTTCCTAATGGTTAAGAATTTTTTGAGACAAGGAACTATCTCTACACTACAGATCTTCACAGACTGTTCCATTTTTGTCAGATTCTGTTTTGCACGCATAGTTTGCTTGTTTTAGTGTTCCCATAGCTTATATTCAGTGATATAAATTATGGGAATAGTATAATACAGTAGATATCATGTGGGAACTATTATGAATCTTGTCTTGACACTACCTAAGTGAATGCTAATTATTTATTATACTAACCCATCTCACGAAGTTCCGTTATGTTTTGTATGATTGAAGTTTCCAAGTTTTGGGTGAGATAACGATATGAGGAGAATAAGAAGTGACAAGAACCCAAGCTTGGGGATTCCTAAGGCACCCCAAGGTAATATCCAACTAGGTCTCAAGCGCCTAATCTTTGGGATGCCCCGGAAGGCATCCCCTCTTCCGTCTTCCACATTATCGGTATACCTTACTTGGAGCTATATTTTTATTCATCGTATAATATGAGTTTTTCTTGGAGCATCATTTTATTTTGTTTTTCTATGTTAGATGTTATTTATAATCTTGTTTTTCAATAAAAAGTTCAAAGAATTGCATTAGGATGCTTGCATTGCATGCTTTGATTGGTGTTGTGTAAAAACAAAAACTGGTGCTGTAGTGTTTGAATTTTCATACTTTACTAGAACGTGGAAAGTTTCTGAAATTTTGAAACATGGTCTTCATATAAATGTTATAGCATGTACTAAATTTTCATAATTTTGTGAGTTACGTAAGTACACTGTTTTCATAAATTTCTACAGACTGTTCTGTTTGGACAGATTGCTGTCATAGTGTTGTTATCTACTTATCCTACAGTTTCCATAGCCTATGTTGATATATATATATAAATTGTGCAAATGATAGTAAATAGTAGATTATGTTTGCAATTACTATGCAGATTGTCTTAGTGGTACATGAAGAGTTGATTTATTATTATGTGCACTAACCTATCTTACGAGTTCTTTTCAAGTTTTGTGTGGATGATGTTTTTGAGAATAGGGGAAACCAGGATACGAGAGGATTGAAAAAGATACAAAATCTCAAGATTGGGGATGCACAAGGCACCTGAAGTAAATATTTGAAGAACTCTCAAGCATCTAAGGTCGGGGATGCTACGCATCCCACCTCTCTTCGTCAACTATCGGTTAGCCTATGTTGAGCCTAAATTTTTATTCGTTCACGTCATGCGTCCTATTGTTGGAGTGCTATTTTTCTTTTGTTTGCTGTTTAAATAAAATACTCAGATCTGAAAATATTTTTTTGAGGGAGAGAGAGAGTCCTCACATAGCTCCTTAATTGTTTGACTACTCATTGATCTTCACTTATATATTTTGTGAGTAGCTTCTCATTTCCTCTAATGCTTCACTTATACGTTTTTGAGGGATGAAATCTTTATGCTCTTCTGCTTCCTTTAAATTGGTTTGAGCATGTTGAAAGGGCATGAATATGGTGGGACCAATTATACTTGATTCTTTGTAATAGTTTTCAAACATGATGATAGTAATATGTGAGTCATCTTAGTGAGTAATTATGCTTTAAGTAGGAATATTGATGTTCAGGTTTGTGATTCCCTATACATGCATGCAAGTCAATAGTTATGCAATGAATCCTACTGTGGTGCATTATTCGGTGTTAGTTATGACTTAATGCTGACTTATGTGAATTTTTGTTTCTTGGTTTGGTTGCTCCCCAATCTATTTGATAGCCTTCATTTGTACTACGAATAAAGACTACTTTTTTGGAAATATGCCCTAGACGCAATAATAAAGTGGTTATTATTATATTTCCTTGTTGATGATAATTGTCTATTATTAATGCTATAATTGTATTAACCGGAAACCGTAATACATGTGTGAATACATAGACCACAACATGTCCCTAGTGATCCTCTAGTTGGCTAGCTCGTTGATCAATAGATGGTCATGCTTTCCTGATCATGGACGTTGGATGTCATTGATAACGAGATCACATCATTAGGATAATGATGTGATGGACAAGACCCACTCCTAAGCATAGCACAAGATCATGTACTTCGTCTGCTAGAGCTTTTTATAATGTCAAGTATTATTTCCTTAGACCATGAGATTGTTCAACTCAAGGTACCGTAGGAGTGCTTTGGATGTATCAAACATCACAACATAACTGGGTGATTATAAATGTACACTACAGGTATATCTGCGAAAGTGTCTGTTTGGTTGGTATGATTCGAGACTGGGATTTGTCGCTCCATGTGACGGAGAGGTATCTCTGGGCCCACTCGGTAGTGCATCATCGTAATGAGGTCGATGTGACTAAGGAGTTAGCCACGGGATGATGTGTTACGGAACGAGTAAAGACACTTGCCGGTATCGAGATTGAACAAGGTATAGGAATATCGACGATCAAATCTCGGGCAAGTTATATACCGATAGACAAAGGGAATTTCATACGGGATTGATTGAATCACTGACATCGTGGTTCTTCCGATGAGATCATCGTGGAACATGTGGGAGCCAACATGGGTATCCATATCCCGCTGTTGGTGATTGATCAGAGCGGTGTATCGGTCATGTCTGCATGGTTCCCGAACCCGTGGCAACAATATGTGGTTACCGAAGGTTGTTTGGAGTCCCGGATGAGATCTCGGACGTCACGAGGAGCTCCGGAATGGTCCGAAGGTAAAGATTTATACATAGGAAGTCGAGCTTCGCTCACCGAAAAGGTTCTGCGGTATGTCGTTATTGTATGGGGACCACCAAAAGGGTATCGGAGGCCCACCGGGAGGGGCCACCAGCCCCGGAGGGCCACAAGGGCCAAAATAAGCTGGGATCCAGCCACCTAGGTGGGTTGGCTCGGCCGACCATGGCCCATGGGCGCCTAGGGCTGGGAACCCTAGGGCGATGGTGGCCCACCTCCTAACTTGGGAGGCAAGCCACCTCCACCATGGCCGCCGCCCCCTCCTTTGCTGCCGCACCCACCCTAGATTGGTCTAGGGTGGTCGGCCCTCATCCTCCTCTTCCTCCTATAAATACCCAATGGTTGAGGGCTAATACTTCTTGATCTTGCGTTGGTTTTTCCCTTGAAAAGGAAAGGGTGATGCAGCAAAGTAGAGATAAGTATTTCCCTCAGTTTGAGAACCAAGGTATCAATCTAGTAGGAGTATCAAGATGAGGCACCAAGGCACCTGCGCAAAGACAAACAAACTTGCACCCAACGCGATAAAGGGGTTGTCAATCCCTTTACGATTACTTGCAAAGTGAGATCTGCTATTGATAATAGGTAAATATAAATAAATAAATAAAAGTGCAGCAAGGTATTTTGGTATTTTTGTACGTAGATCTGAATATATAATGTGTAAAATAGACCTGGGGCCATAGTTTTCACTAGAGGCTTCTCTCATGATAGCAAGTATTACGGTGGGTGAACGAATTACTGTCGAGCAACTGATAGAATCACGTAAATTCATGACGGTATCTAAGGCAATGATCATACATATAGGCATCACGTCCGTGACAAGTAGACTGATACTTTCTGCATCTACTACTATTACTCCACACATCGACCGCTATCCAGCATGCATCTAGTGTATTAAGTTCATAACAAGCAGAGTAACGCCTTCAGCAAGATGACATGATGTAGAGGGATAAATTCATGCAATATGATATAAACCCCATATTTTTACCCTTGATGGAAACAACATGATGCATGCCTCGCTACCCCTTCTGTCACTAGGGGAGGAAACCGCACGGTATGAACCCAAAACCAAGCACTTCTCCCATTGCAAGAATTATAGATCAAGTTGGCCAAACGAAGCCCATAACTCGGACAGAATTACAAGGATATGAAATCATGCATATAAGAAATCAGAGGAGACTCAAATAATATTCATAGATAATCTGATCATAAATCCACAATTCATCAGATCTCGACAAACACATCGCAAAAGAAAGTTACATCGGATAGATCTCCATGAAGATCATGGAGAACTTTGTATTGAAGATCCAAGAGAGAGAAGAAGCCATCTAGCTACTAGATATGGACCCGAAGGTCTGTGGTGAACTACTCATGCATCATCGGAGATCAATGGTGTTGATGAAGAAGCCCTTCGTGTCCGAATCCCCCTCCGACAGGGCACCAGAACGGTCCCCAGATGGGAGCTCGCGGAAACAGAAGCTTGCGGCGGCGGAAAAATATTTCCTTGGCTCTCTCTGTTGGTTTGGGGATTTTAGGGAATTTATAGGCGAAAGAGGTAGGGCAAAGGAGGCATGTGGGGCGCGCCTAAGGGGATCGTGGCCTCCTCCGTGGCCCTCTGCCTTGGTTATCAAGTCTTCTGGATCCCTTGTGTTATGGAAAAAATCACCCCGAAGGTTTTATTCCGTTTGGACTCCGTTTAATATTCTTATCTGAAAAAGGTCAAAGACACGGAAAAAACAGAAACTGGCACTGGGCACTGAGTTAACAGGTTAGTCCCAAAAATGATATAAAATAGCATATAAATGCATATAAAACATCCCAAGTTGATAATATAATAGCATGGAACAATAAAAAATTATAGATACGTTGGAGACGTATCAAGCATCCCCAAGCATAACTCGTGCTCATCCTCGAGTAGGGAAGTGATAAAGACCGAATTTTTGATGTGGAATGCTACCTAACATATTTCTTCTTTGTAACTTCATTATTGTGGCATGAATGTTCAAATCCATAAGATTCAAAACAACAGTTTAGTATTGACATGAAAACAATAATACTTCAAGTATATTAGCAAAGTAATCATTAACTTTTGAAATAACAAGGCCAAAGGAAGTTATCCCTACAAAATCATATAGTCCGGCTATGCTCCATCATCCCCACACAACGAATTTAAATCATGCACAACCCCTGTATTGGCCAAGTAATTGTTTTCGCACCCTCACTTTCTCAAACTTTTTGAACTCTCACACAATACATGAGCGGGAGCGATGGATATAGCACTATAGGGATTTCGATGCAACGGATGCACTAGAGCGTATCAACGTGCTATGGAGATGCCCATCAATAGATATCAATGTGAATGAGTAGGGATTTCCATGCAACGGATGCACTAGAGCTATAAGTGTATGAAAGCTCAAAAAATCAAACTAGTGGGTGTGCACCCAACTTGCTTGCTCACGAAGACCTAGGACAATTTTGAGGAAGGCCATCATTGGAATATACAACCAAGTTATATAATGAAAATTCGCACTAGTATAGGAAAGTGACAGAACAAGAGACTCTCTATCATGAAGAACATGGTGCTATTTTGAAGCACAAGTGTGGAAAAAAAATAGTCGCATTGTCCCTTCTCTCTTTTTCTCTCATTTTTTTGTATGGCCTCTTTGGCCTCTTTTTTTCATTTCATTTCCCCCCTTTTTTTTGGTGGGCATCTTTGGCCTTTTTTTTATTTGGGCTTCGCTGGCCTCTTTTATTATTTCCTCACATGGGACTATGCTCTAATAATGATGATCATCAAACTTTTATTTACTTACAACTCGATACTTAGAAGAATAATGACTCTATATGAAATGACTCCGGCGGTGTACTGGGATGTGCATCGTTCTAGCTTAGCATATGACGTTGAAACATCTCGCTAGCTATCTTACGATCATGCAATGGCAATATGAAAGTTATGGCACATGTCATGAGACGGAACGGTGAAAGTTGCATGGGAATATATCTCGGAATGGCTATGAAAATGCCATAATATGTAGGTATGGTGGCTGTTTTGAGGAAGGTATATGTTGGTTTTGTGCACCGACCAAAGTTGCGCGACACTAGAGAGGTTACCAATGGTGGAAGGTGAGAGTGCATCTATACCATGGACTCACATTAGTCATGAAGAACTCATATACTTATTAGGAAAGTATTATTAGTAATCGAAACAAAGTGCTAAACGCTTACTCATAGGCGAAGGGTTGGTAGGAGTTAACCATCGCGCGATCCCGACCGCCACACAAAGGATGACCATCAATAAATCAATTATGCTCCGACTTCATAACATAGCGGTTCACCATACGTGCATGCTACGGGAATCACTAACCTCAACACAAGTATTTCTAGATTCACAACACCCTACTAACATGACTCTAATATTACCATATCCATATCTCAAAACTAATTGTGAGGAATCAAACTTCTCTTACTAATCAATGCACTTGAATATGAAAGATTTTATTATATCCTCTTCGGATGCCTATCATATTTAGGACTAATTTCATAACACACGCCAATGACCAAGTTAGTTAGAGAGAGCGCTCTCAAAATGATATAAGTGAATATCGAGAGTATTTATTTCTACAAAATATGACACCGCCGTGCTCTACAAAGATTTAAGTGAAGCACTAGGGAAAAATTATCTAGCTCAAAAGATATAAGTGAAGCTCATGGGAGAAAAATTATCTAGCTCAAAAGATATAAGTGAAGCACATGGAGCTAAATTGCCTAACTCAAAAGATATAAGTGAAGCTCATTGAGTATTCTAACAAATTCATGATGAGTGCATGTCCCTCTCAAAAGGTGTCCAGCAAGGATGATTGTGATAAAACAAAAAGCAAAGAGTCCTATAATAAACGATGCTCCAGGAAAAACACATATCATGTGGTAAATAAAAATATAGCTCCAAGTAACGTTATCGATGGACTGAAGACGAAAGAGGGGATGCCTTCCCCGGGCATCCCCAAGCTTAGGCTTTTTTATGTGCTAGAATTTGGCTTGGGATGACTTGGGCATCCCCAGGCTTAGCCTCTTTCCACTTTTTATTCCATTGTCCATAAGAACATCACCCAAAACTTGAAAACTTCACAACACAAAACTTAAATAAAGACTCGTGATATCATTAGAATAAGAAAACAACCACCAACTTTTTACGTACTGTGGTAAACTTAATTTCCATTTAGATTGATGTTATATTACTGTATTCTCACTTCTCCGTGGCTCGTACCCCCTGATACTAACCATAGTTGCATCAAAATAAGCAATCAACACAACGAAAACAGAATCTATGAAAAACATAACAGTCTGTAGCAATCTGTATATTTCGTATACCTCTGCTATCCCAAACATTCTCAAAAAATTATGAAAATTATTGAAATTTGCATCAAGCAGGAGCAAAAATAATCAACTCAAAAGCACTTTCTGGATAGGAATTAAAAATAATTTCGTGAGCACAAAGTTTATGTCTTTTTTCAGCATGATTAAACAGCTATCACCAAAACTAATCATAAAGGTTCTACTTGGCACAAACACTAATTAAAGCATAAAAAACACAATCATAACAGAATAATGGTGGTGTGGACTGATACGTCTCAAACGTATCTATAATTTTTGATGGTTTCACGCTGTTATCTTGTCAACTTTGGATGTTTTGTTTACCTTTTATATCTTTTTGGGACTAACTTATTAACTCAGTGCCAAGCGCCAGTTCCTGTTTTTTCTATGTTTTTGACTCTTTTCAGATCTGATTTTGGAATAGAGTCCAAAACGGAATAAAATCCCCAAAATGATTTTTTCCAAACCGGAAGAAGATCAGGAGGCTTGAGGGCCAAGCAAGTGGGCCCACAGGGAGCCCACAAGCCCTGTTGCCGCGGCCAGGGGGGAGGCCGCGGTAACCAAGCTTGTGGCCTCCCTGGAGCTCCCCTGCCCTAGGTCTTTGGCCTATATATTCCCTAAAAATCCAGAAAAAATCACGGCGCGCACGAAAACACTTTTTCGCCGCCGCAAGCTTCCGTTTCCGCGAGATCTCATCTGGAGACACTTCCCGGTGCCCTCCAATGACTCCTGAGTAGTTCACTTGAGACCTACGGTTCCGTAGTTAGTAGCTAGATGGCTTCTTATCTCTCTTGGATCTTCAATACAAAGTTCTCCTTGATCTTCATGGAGATCTATCCGATGTAATCCTCTTTGGCGGTGTGTTTGTCGAGATCCGATGAATTGTGGATTTGTGATCAGATTATCTATGATATATATTTGAGTCTTTGCTGATTTCTTATATGCATGATTTGATATCCTTGTAAGTCTCTCCGAGTCTTGGGTTTTCTTTAGCCAACTAGATCTATGATTCTTGCAATGGGAGAAGTGCTTGGTTTTGTGTTCTTACCGTGTGGTGACCTTTCCCAGTGACAGTAGGGGTAGCGAGGCACACATTTTGTAGTTGCCATCAAGGGTAACAAGGTGGGCTTTGTCGTAGATATGATATTGTCTAGCTACATCATTTCATGTTGCTTAAGGCGTTACTCTGTTCTTTTGTACTTAATACACTAGATGCATGCTGGATAGCGGTCGACGTGTGGAGTAATAGTAGTAGATGCAGAAAGTATCTGTCTACTTGTTTTGGACGTGATGCCTATATATATAATCATTGCCATAAATGACGTCACGAGTTTGCGCGGTTCTATCAATTGCTCGACAGTAATTCGTTCAACCACCGTCTACTTGCTTTCATGAGAGAAGCCACTAGTAAATACTACGGCCCCCGGGTCTATTCGCACCTATCGTTTACACCTCCGCTTTTAGTTTTCTTTGATACTTTGTTGCTTTCAGTTCTCACTTGGCAAACAATCTATAAGGGATTGACAACCCCTTCATAGCGTTGGGAGCAAGCTTTTTGTGTTTGTGCAGGCACCTGTGATACTCCTTCACTGGATCGATACCTTGGTTCTCAAAACTGAGGGAAACACTTACCACCGCTGCGCTACATCACCCTTTCCGCTTCGAGGGAACACCAACGCAAGGCTCCAAGGCCAATGGGAAATCCTTTGAATATTTTCCTAGGAAGTCCCTAAAGGCGTAGCCGTAGCAGAAGGATTCCTGGTGCCGTTGCTGAGGAGAATCAAGACAAGAACAATCTCCCGTCAGCATGTGTTTTTGGCGCCGTTGGAAGGTCTTTTGTTGCATCAGCAGAAGTATTTCTGGCGTCGTTGCCGGGGAAGGAGAGATCTATCCAAGTAGGTCTCACAAACTCATCTCCTGCATTTACTTTTTTGTCAGTTGCCTCTCGTTTTCCTCTCCCTCACTTCACATTTGCCGTTTTCATTTGCCTTTCTCCTTTGCCGTTTTCTTTTGCCTTTGCCGTTTTCCTTTGCCGGTTTTCTTGCTTGCTTGTGTGCTTGTGTTTTTGTTGAAGTCATCATGGCTAAAAACACCAAACTTTGCGACTTCTCGAGCACTAATAATAATGATTTTATTAGTACACCGATTGCTCCCGCCACTTGTGCGGAATCGTATGAAATCAACACAGCTTTGCTGAATCTTGTTATGAAAGAGCAATTCTCTGGCCTTCCTAGTGAAGATACCGCATCCCATCTCAATACCTTCATTGAGCTTTGCGATATGCAAAAGAAAGGAGATGTGGATAATGACGTGATTAAGTTGAAGCTTTTTCCTTTCTCGTGGCGAGATCACGCAGAAACTTGGTTTTCTTCTTTGCCTAAAAATAGTATCGATTCTTGGTATAGGTGCAAAGATGCTTACATATCCAAGTATTTTCCGCCGGCTAAGATCATCTCCTTACGTAACGGTATCATGAATTTCAAGAAACTTGATCATGAACACGTTGCACAATCTAGGGAGAGGATGAAGCTTATGATTTGAAATTGTCCCGCTCATGGCTTGAGTTTTCGGATGATTATACAAATCTTTTCCGCTGGTTTGAATTTCGCTTCTCGCAATATCTTGGACTCCGCCTCAGGTGGAACATTCATGGAAATCACGTTAGGAGACGCTACAAAACTCCTAGAAAATATCATGACCAACTACTCTTAGTGGCATACTGAAAGGTCACCTGCTAGCCAAAAGGTACACCCTATAGAAGAAATTACCTAGCTTAGTGCTAACATGGACGAGTTGATGAATTTGGTTGCTAGTAGAAACGCTCCTTTAGATCCTAATAACATGCCACTATCTTCCTTGACTGAGATTAGCAACGCTAGTTTGGACGTTAATTTTGTTGGTAGGAACAATTTTAGCAACAACAGTGCTTTTAGAGGAAACTATGTTCCTAGGCCTTTTCCTAGTAACTCCTCTAACAGTTATGGCAATTCCTACAACAACACTTATGGAAATCACAGCAAATTACCATCTGATTTAGAGAGTAATATCAAAGAGTTCATCAACTCTCAAAAGATTTTCAATGCGTCCATAGACGAGAAACTACTCAAAATAGACGATTTGGCTAAGAGCGTTGATAGGATGTCTTGTGATATTGATGCTTTGAAAGTTAGATGTGCTCCTCCCAAGGTCAACTTGGATGAAACTTTGAAATCTATGCGTGTCTCCATGAATGAGAGCAAAGAAAGAAACGCCCAAATTCAGGCTAGGCATGAATGGTTTAAAAGGATGCGTTCTAGTGATGCATATCACGAAGATCTTGAGGTGCTTGGTGTGTCTCCTCTTGAACCTTTGTTTTGGCGTGTCAAACCTATTGATGAAGGGGCTGAATATGAATCCACTTTGGTTTAAAAACGCCGCAATGATTCGGAGTCCACCTATCTTGATGATAAAAGTGTGGAGAGTGGAGTAGAAGAAATCAAAAATTTGGGTAGTAATGGAACTCCCACTTTGGATTTCGAGGAATTCAATTATGATAGTTGTTCCTTGTTTGAATGCATTTCTTTGATGCAATCCATTGCAAACTCTCCACATGCTTATAGCCAAAGCAAAGCCTTTACCGCGCATATCGTAGATGCTATGATGAAATCTCTTCAAGAGAAGCTCGAACTAGAAGTCTCTATACCTAGAAAACTTCATGATGAGTGGGAACCTACTATCAAAATCAAGATCAAAAACTATGAGTGCAATGCTTTGTGTGATTTGGGTGCTAGTGTTTCCGCGATTCCAAAATCTTTATGTGATATTCTTGGTTTTCATGAGATTGAAGAGTGTTCTCTTAATTTGCATCTTGCAGATTCTACTATCAAGAAACCCATGGGAAGGATCAATGATGTTCTTATTGTTGCAAATAAGAACTATGTACCTGCGGATTTCATTGTACTTGACATAGAGTGCAATCCTTCATGTCCCATTATTCTTGGTAGACCTTTCCTAAGGACTATTGGTGCTATCATCGATATGAATGAAGGGAATATTAGATTTCAATTTCCCCTAAAGAAGGGCATGGAGCACTTTCCTAGAAATAAAATAAGATTGCCTTATGAATCTATGATGAGGGCTACTTATGGTTTGAGCACCAAAGATGACTATACGTGATTCCATCACCTTATGCCTAGCAAAGGGCGTTAAACAATAGAGCTTGTGGGGAGGCAACCCAACGAATCTATCCTTTTTCTTTCTGTTTTGTGTTTTTCACACTTTCATAATTCTGTTATGATTGTGCTTTTTGTGTTTCTTTTTGCGTTTGTGCCAAGCAAAACCGTTATGATTAGTCTTGGAGATGATCGTTTGGTCATGCTGGAAAAGACAGAAACTTTCTGCGCTCGAAAAGAATTTTCATTTTTTTCTGCAAGAGATTTTGAGTTGATTCTTTTGGCTGCTGATTTCTATGCAAATTGTTCAGACTGTCGTAATTGTTCAAAAATTGTGAAGTACCAGAAATATACGAAGTATACAGATTGCTACAGACTGGTCTGCTGTTAACACATTATGTTTTTGTTGTGTTGGTTGCTTATTTTGATGAAACTATGGATAGTATCGGGGGGGTATTAGCCATGGATGATTGAAAATACAGTAACCCAACATCCGCATAAGTATAATTCAAGTTTGGTATAGTACCTAAGGAAGTGGTGGTTTGCTTTCTTATACTAATGTTATCACGAGTTTCTGTTTAAGTTTCGCGTTGTGAAGTTTTCAAGTTTTGGGTGAAGTTCTTATGCACAAAAAGATAAAGAGTGGCAAGAGCTGAAGCTTGGGTATGCCCAAGGCACCCCAAGAGATTCAAGGATGCCGTAAAATCTTAAGCTTGGGGATGCCCCGGGAAGGCATCCCCTCTCTCGTCTTCAATCCATCGGTAACGTTACTTGCGACTATATTTTTATTCACCACATGTTATGTGTTTTGCTTGGAGCGTCTTGTATCGTAGGAGTCTTTTATTTTTGTTGTGTCACAATCATCCTTGCTGCACACATAGAGAGAGAGAGACATGCACTCACCGTGATTTTGTCGCGCTTCACTTATATCCTTCGGTAGACAATTCAGCTCACATGTGCTTCACTTATATCTTTTGAGCTAGTTGATTTTGCTCTATGTGCTTCACTTATATCTTTTAGAGCATGGTGGTGCATGGCTTGTTAGTTGATCTATGCTATGAAAGTAGTATCCAAGGGATAGTTATCCAAAGGGAAACGAAAACTTCCACCTGCATGTGCATTGAATAGTTAGAGAAGTTTGATTCATCTCAACTAGTTTTGAGTTGTGGTTATGGTAATATTGAAGTTATATTAGTAAGCTATTGTGAATCTACAAATACTTGTGTTGAAGTTAGTGATTCCCGTAGCATGCACATATGGTGAACCTCTATGTGATGAAGTCTGAGCATGCTTAGTCTATTGATTATCATCCTTTGTGTGGCGATCGGGATCGCACGATGGTTTATACCTACCAACCCTTCCCCTAGGAGTATGCATTGAATGATTTGTTCCGCTTATTAATAAAACTTTTGCAACAAGTATATGAGTTCTTCATGACTAATGTTGAGTCCATGGTTTAGATGTACTTTCACCTTCCACCATCACTATCTTCTTTAGTGCCGTGCAACTTTCGCCGGTGCACAAAACCCACCATTAGCCTCCCTCAAAACAGCCACCATACTTACCTACTATGGCTTTTTCAAAGTCATTCCGAGATATATTGCAATGCAACTAACACCATGACACGTGCCACCACGTCTACATTGCCATTGCAAGATCATAATTAGCGAGCAATATGTTTCCATTTATGTCTATGCCATGCTAGATCATTGTCACGGTACACTACTGAAGGCATTTCATATAGAGTCATCGTTGCTCTGAGTTTTGAGTTGTAAGTGTGATGATCATCATTGATGGAGAATTGTCCTATGTGAGGAAACAAAAGAGGCCAAAGATGACCAACAAAATAAAAAATATATATAAAAAAATAGAGGCCAAAGAGCCCATCCAAAAAAAAAATGAGAGAAAAAGAGAGAAGGGACAATGCTACCACCTTTCCACACTTGTGCATATTAAGGACCATGATCTTCATGCTTGAGAGTCTCTCGTTTTTTCACCACCATATATCTAGTGGGAAATTTTCATTATATAACTTGGCTTGTATATTCCAATGAAAGGCTTCATCAAAATTGCATTAGGTCTTCGTGCGCAAGCAAGTTGGATGCACACCCACTAGTTTTCTTTAAGAGCTTTCACATACTCTTAGCTCTAGTGCATCATTTGTATGGCAATCCCTACTCATTCACATTGATATCTATTGATGAGCATCTCCACAGCTCATTGATATGCCTACTTAATGTGATCATTTTCTCCTTTTTTGTCTTGCAACCTCCACCACACTCCACACCACTTATAGTGCTAAAACCATGGCTCACGCTCATGTATTGCATGAGAGTTGAAAAAGTTTGAGAAAGTAAAGGTGTGAAAACAATTACTTGGCCAATACCGGGGTTATGCATGATTTAAATTGGTTGTTCAATGATGGTTGAGCATAGCCAGACTATATGATTTTGTAGGGATAACTTTCTTTTGACATTGTTATTTTGAAAGTTCATGATTACTATGCTAGTTTGCTTGAAGTATTCTTGTTTCCACGTCAACATCAAACTATTGTTTTGAATCTAATGGATCTGAACATTCACATCACATAAGAGGAGTTACAAATGGCATCTATGTTAGGTAGCATGAAAGCATCAAAAATTCATTCTTTATCACTTCCCTACTCGAGGACGAGCAGGAGTTAAGCTTGGGGATGCTTGATACGTCTCAAACATATCTATAATTTTTTATGGTTTCACGTTGTTATCTTGTCAACTTTGGATGTTTTGTTTACCTTTTATATCTTTTTTGGCACTAAATTATTAACTCAGTGCCAAGCGCCACTTCCTGTTTTTTCTGTGTTTTTGACTCTTTTCAGATCTGATTTTGGAACGAAGTCCAAAACGGAAGAAAATCCCCAAAATTATTTTTTCCAGAAAGGAAGAAGATCAGGAGGCTTAAGGGCCAAGCAAGTGGACACACAGGGAGCCCAGAAGCCCTGTTGCCGCGGACAGGGGGGAGGCTGCGACAACCAAGCTGCAAGCCCTAGGTCATTGGCCTATATATTCCCTAAAAATCCAGAAAAAATCAAGGCGTCCACGAAAACACTTTTCCGCCGCTGCAAGCTTCCATTTCTGCGAGATCTCATCTGGAGACACTTCCCGGTGCCCTGCTGGAGGGGACTTTGGAGTTGGAGGGCTTCTTCATCAACATCATCGCCCCTCCAATGACTCGTGAGTAGTTCACTTCAGACCTACGGGTCTGTAGTTAGTAGCTAGATGGCTTCTTCTCTCTATTGGATCTTCAATACAAAGTTCTCCATGATCTTCATGGAGATCTATCCGATGAATTGTGGATTTGTGATCAGATTATCTATGATATATATTTGAGTCTTTCCTGATTTCTTATATGCATGATTTGATATCCTTGGAAGTCTCTCCGAGTCTTGGGTTTTGTTTGGCCAACTAGATCTATGATTCTTGCAATGGGAGAAGTGCTTGGTTTTGGGTTCTTACCGTGTGGTGACCTTTCCCGGTGACAGTAGGGGCAGCAAGGCACACATCGTGTAGTTGCCATCAAGGGTAACAAGGTGGGCTTTGTCGTTGATATGAGATTGTCCATCTACATCATGTCATCCTTCTTAAGGTGTTACTCTGTTCTTTTGGACTTAATACACAAGATGCATGCTGGATAGCGGTCGACGTGTGGAGTAATAGAAGTAGATGCAGAAAGTATCGGTCTACTTGTTTTGAACGTGATGCCTATAGATATAGTCATTGCCATAAATGACGTCACGACTTTGCGCGGTTCTATCAATTGCTCGACAGTAATTCGTTCACCCACCATCTACTTGCTTTCATGAGAGAAGCCACTAGTAAACACTACAGCCCCCAGGTCTATTCACACCTATCATTTACACCTCCACTTTTACTTTGCTTTGTTACTATGTTGCTTTCAGTTCTCAGTTGGCAAACAATCTATAAGGGATTGACAACCCCTTCATAGCGTTGGGAGCAAGCTTTTTGTGTTTGTGCACGCACTTGTGATACTCCTTCACTGGATCGATACCTTGGTTCTCAAAACTGAGGGAAATACTTACCACCGCTGCGCTACATCACCCTTTCCGCTTCGAGGGAACACCAACGCAAGGATCCAAGGCCATGGGGAAAACCTTTGCATATTTGCCTAGGAAGTCCCTAAAGGCGTAGCCGTAGCAGAAGGATTCCTGGTGCCGTTGCTGAGGAGAATCAAGACAAGAACAGTCTCCTGTCAGCACATGTTTCTAGCGCTGTTGGAAGGTCTTTTGTTGCATCAGCATGGACTCAAAAAAACAGAAAGTAAAAAGAAAAAATAAATTTATTCATTGGGTTGCCTCCCAACAAGCGCTATTGTTTAACGCCCTTAGCGAGGTGTAAGGCAATAAATTCAAGTGTTGTCATCTTTAGTGCTCAAACCATAAGTAGCTTTCATAATGAAGTCATAAGGCAATTTTATTTTCTTCCTAGGAAAGTGTTCCATGCCCTTCTTTAATGGAAATTGAAATTTAATATTCCCTTCCTTCATATCAATAACAACACCATTAGAATCAACGTTATGGCTACCCAAGAAATTTCCGCCTATGATGGTGTCAAGAACATACATATTCCTAGGGAAATACCCACATAAAGATTGTGAAGTAGAACGGTAGTAGATTGCTTACGAGTAGATCAATTCTGAGCATTGCAAATTCTATACCAAGCATCTTTTAAGTTTTCTCCCTCATTTTTATAGTTAAGAACCTCGCTCTCGGGAGTAGCGATCATAGCGATAGGGCTAGCCATAAGGATAAGTAGACTAACCCACACAAGCAAACAGAAAGTAACCGAAAGAAAGGGTCGAACGAAAAAGGCAAAATAAAGACAGGCAAATATTTTTGTAAATTTTGTTTTAGAAATGGGGGAGAGGAAAACGACAGACAAATGGCAAATAATGTAAATGCAAGAGATGAGTTTGCGATAGGTACTTGGTAGATATGCTTCACTTGAATACTCCCCGGCAACGGCGCCAGAAATTCTTCCTGCTACTTCTTGAGCTTGCGTTGGTTTTTCCCTTGAAGAGGAAAGGGTGATGCAGCAAAGTAGAGATAAGTATTTCCCTCAGTTTGAGAACCAAGGTATCAATCCAGTAGGAGTATCAAGATGAGGCACCAAGGCACCTGCACAAAGACAAATAAACTTGCACCCAACGCGGTAAAGGGGTTGTCAATCCCTTTACGATTACTTGCAAAGTGAGATCTAATAGTGATAATAGGTAAATATAAATAAATAAATAAATAAAAGTGCAGCAAGGTATTTTTGGTATTTTTGTATGTAGATCTGAATAAATAATGTGTAAAATAGACCCGGGGGCCATAGTGTTCATTAGAGGCTTCTCTCATGATAGCAAGTATTACGATGGGTGAACGAATTACTGTCGAGCAATTGATAGAATCGCGCAAAGTCATGACGATATCTAAGGCAATGATCATACATATAGGCAGCACGTCCGAGACAAGTAGACCGATACTTTCTGCATCTAGTACTATTACTCCACACATCGACCGCTATCCAGCATGCATCTAGTGTATTAAGTTCATAACAAACAGAGTAATTCCTTAAGCAAGATGACATGATGTAGAGGGATAAATTCATGCAATATGATATAAACCCCATCTTTTTACCCTTGATGGAAACAACATGATGCGTGCCTCGCTGCCCCTTCTGTCACTAGGTCAGGACACTACACGGTATGAACCCAAAACCAAGCACTTCTCCCATTGCAAGAATTATAGATCAAGTTGGCCAAACGAAACCCATAACTCCAAGAGAATTACAAAATCATGCATATAAGAATTCAGAGGAGACTCAAATAATATTCATAGATAATCTGATCATAAATCCAAAATTCATCGGATCTCGACAAACACACCACAAAAGAAAGTTACCTCGGCTAGATCTCCATGAAGATCATGGAGAACTTTGTATTGAAGATCCAAGAGAGAGAAGAAGCCATCTAGCTACTAGCTATGGGTCCGAAGGTCTGTGGTGAACTACTCACGAGTCATTGGAGGGGCGATGATGTTGATGAAGAAGCCCTCCAACTCCAAAGTCCCCTCCAGCAGGGCACCGGGAAGTGTTGATGAAGAAGCCCTCCGTGTTGATGAAGAAGCCCTCCGTGTCCGAATCCCCTCCAGCAGGGCACCAGAACGGCCCCCAGATGGGATGTCGCGGAAACAGAAGCTTGCAGCGGCGGAAAAGTATTTTCGTGGCTCTCTCTATTGGTTTGGAGATTTTAGGGAATTTATAGGCGAAAGAGGTAGGGCAAAGGAGGCAAGGGGGGCCCACGAGCCTGCTAGGCGCGCCCCCCTTGGGGCGCGCCTAGGGGGCTCGTGGCCTCCTCTGTGGCCCTCTGCCTTGGTTCTCAAGTCTTATGGACCCCTTCTATTATGGAAAAAATCATCCCGAAGGTTTTATTCCGTTGGGACTCCATTTAATATTCTTATCTGAAAAAGGTCAAAAACACGGAAAAACAGAAACTGGCACTGGGCACTGAGTTAATAGGTTAGTCCCAAAAATGATAATATAATAGCATGGAACAATAAAAATATATAGATACTTTGGAGACGTATCAAGGGCTGCAAGACACACGAATTTCTTCCCCCCTTGGCGCTGCCCTGCTCTTCCTCCTCCTCCTCCTCCGTAGCGCTTGGCGAAGCCTTGCCGGTGTACCACACAGCTCCACCGTCACCACGCCGTCGTGCTGCTGGAGCTCCCCCTCAACTTCTCCTCTCTCCTTGCTAGATCAAGGTGAAGGAGACGTCACCGGGCTGCACGTGTGTTGAACGCGGAGGCGCTGTTGTTCGAAGCTTAGATCAGAATCTTCCACGATCTGAATCGTCGTGAGTACGACTCCATCACCCGCGTTCGTACCAACGCTTCCGCTTAGCAATCTTCAAATGTATGAAGATGCTCTACCTCTTTCTCATTGCTAGCATCTCCTATATTGATCTTGGTGTGACGTAGGAAAATTTTGAATTATTACTATGATCCCCAACATACTTGTGCATCCAAAATGCTTAAGCCAATTTTTGCCTCATGAGTCCACCATACCTACCTATATGCGGTATTTCCATGGCGTTTCAAGCAAATTTGTATGTTCCATCTCTAAATTTTCAAAATATTTTTTCTCTTTTGTCTGCCCGTACCGCTCATGAAACGGTGGGGAGTATCCAATATTTTTCCATGCTAGGTGGGTTATTCTCACGATATGTGTTGAGTCACTATCATTTAGGAGAAAGTGGCTGGTATTCGGGACGCCTAGTTCCATGCTCAAAAATCAAATCAAATATAATGAAGGAAAACTCCCCTAGGTTGTTGGTATGGACGGTACCCGTGGATTCGTCTCACCGTGGTGTGTGATTGATTGGTGGAGGGGGATTAAAAACTTTACCATTCTGTTTGGGAACCGCCTATAATGTATCTAGCATGGAAAGTATTGTGAGCTACTTTGTCATTTTCGTTGACAGGAAAAGCATGCTACTCAAAATAATTTTTCTCTCTCAATTTAAACCTTGAGTTGTGGCACCTCTACAAATCCCTACTTCTCTTTACGAAGGGCCTATCTATTTACTTTATGCAATTTTTATTTTTGCTTTGAGTCTCAATCGTCTCTTATAAGAACCATCCAGGGAACACTATGATCATACTTGAGTATTGGGCATAGCTAATATTTGAGTGTGTTTCATGAATGGATCAAAGATTGGGCATGATGGGCTAGGGATAACTTTTTTAGTGTTGATATTTTGAAAGACATGGTTGCTTGTTGACATGCTTCAGTATTGAAGTCATTATGTTAAAACTAGACTATTGCTTTTAATCACCTAAAAGTCCAAATGTCCATGCTATACAAAGAAGAAAACAATTTGATGAATATGTTACACAACATTCCACATCAATTTTTTTGTTTTTATCATGATCCTACTCGAGGACGAGCAGGAATTAAGCTTCGGGATGCTGATACGTCTCCAACTTATCTATAATTTTTGTTTGTTCCATGCTGTTATATTATCATTCTTGGATGTTTTACAATCATTTTACTACAATGTTATATTATTTTTTGGGACTAACCTATTAATGGTTGCAAAATTGCACAAGTTATTGTTCCAAACTTTGATTTGTAGGAATTAATTAGAAATTGTCGAAATAACGCAAAAGGAACCTTGTTCGAGGAGGACTCTGAATCTCCTGAAATTTGTCCATAAACAGTTTTTAGAGATCGTCAGTTTAACCCTCCAGTACGGCGTGAATTGGAAAAGGCAATGATTGTGGACTACAAATTCGTCCAAAAGGGAGTTTGTATGCGATCTGGAGACCCATTTTACTAAAGGAAATATCTAATTACGGGATCACAAGAATTGTTGACGTGATTGATTCCAACTCTTAACATATCTGATATATTCGGCAAAGCCACGAGTTTGGAGACTCATGAGGGATGTGAGGATCTGCTAGGAAGGTTCTAGAGGTGCACGTGAGCCATTGGATCAAGGGTCCATCCATCGGAGGGCCATAGAGCACCATAGAGGCACATATAAGGAGACAAAAAACCCTTATTTTGGTAGAGCCACCAAGAGATACAATTTGCCTCTCCCCTGGCAGTCATCAAGAAGGGGAGAGGATCCTCCATTGCAGCACCAATACCTAGGAATAAGGAGGGGCAAGGAGCCGCCACTCTTCGTTGGTGTTGTGGCCGCCATCGCCTCCTTCTCATCTCGGATAAACCTCTCCATCAACAAACCTCTCTTTCTTACCACGATAATGTGTGAGTAATCCTCCTCGGGGCTGAGGGTATGTACTAGTAGCTATGTGTTCAATCTCTCTCTCTCTCTCGAGTTTTTGAGATGGCACGATTGAAAGTGCGTTATATCGACTAGAGGGGGTGAATAGGAGATAGTTAGAATTTCATTGCTGAGGAAATTCCTTTTGAGGAAATTCCTCACTGACGAATAACTTGCAGCGGAAACAACAAAGGATCAGGGGTGCAAAGTATCACTACAACAGTTCTCTCGATGAGGATTAAGAAAAACAGTTTGCACAACACGCACGCACAGAGTAAGCAGGTGAGAATTAACTAGTGTGAAAAATTTGAGGTTGAGGAAATTCAGAGAAAGACTTCAGAAAATTCTTCAAACAGAGACAAAGAAAATCTTCAACATACAATATTGAGGAATTGAAAGACTTGAAGAAATAGAACCCGTATCACAGTGAAGACAGTTGTTGATGACCCGGTTCCAACTGTTGTGACAGTCGTACGTTTGGTTTGGAGCGGCTTGGAATTGAAACCAAAAGACACATTGTCCCGGGACACACAGTCCCTACCGTATTCTCCTTGAGCTAAGGACACACAATCCTCGCCCAACACTCGTGGTAAGTCTTAAGGGTAGACTTCCAAACCCTCACAAACGCGGTCACCCGACGATCCACAATTGACTGCTGGATTTCTCTAGACCATGACACCTAACCGTTTGGAGGATGCACAGTCCTCAAAGGTAAAAGGCTTCAGTCCCACACAGGAACAAATTCTTCAGTGATGCTCAATCACTTGGTTTTTGGTTTGTAGTTTGGTGTTTGGGGTATTTCCTCACTGATTAATTACTCTCGAAGACACTGAGGAATTTTGGTTTCTCTAAATGACAAGTGTCAGTTTCTCACGGAGGACCAACCAGCTAATGGTTGTGGGGGCGGCTATTTATAGCCTGGGAGCATCCTGACATGATTTGACATAAATGCCCTTAAATATTATGACCGTTGGTGTGGATAAGATCGGTGATGTGGCACGTATTGCGGCAACTGTAGGGACCCTCAACTATGAGAGTCCTCATGTCTCTCATATTCCTCACTTGAGGCTTTTGTAGGACTAGGCTTGGGTTGAGCATCATGAGGAAATTCATTCCGAAGTGTTACCTTGACCCCCTTTAATAGTACGGTGTTCCTATGACTCAAGAGTCAACAAAACGAAACAGCAAGAATAAATCTTCATGCTTCAAAGTCTTCGGATCATTTTCTTTAGGATAGACTGAATTCCTCATCTTCAATACCTTCATGAGGAATATCAATTTCATCGCAATTTCTTCCCGATCAAAGTCTTCAGAAGAGGACCAATTTCTTCAGCCGAAGATATACATTTTTAGGGGTCGATATTCATTGTATAATTCAAACTCCTTGGCGACTTATAGAGCCTGTGTGCACCCATGAACACATTAGCTACTTAACCTATAAGTGTCACATCCCTAACCCTTAAGCAAGTTAGCCTTGTGCTCATGTCTTCTTTGCATTTGCATCTAAGAATTTTCAACAAGGACAAGAAAGTGGCAAAGGAAAAACTCAAAACCCTAGCCACTACTTTAAATAAAGAAAATCTCAAACTAGTTAAAATCAATGAACCCAAAATGGCCTCAAGAAATGTTCAAACTTTCTGATAAATCATGAAAGTAAATGAGCATTGGAGAAAACTATTTTCTTGACACTTTAAGCATTTTAAATTAATGCAAAAAGCCACTGGTTTCAAATTTTAAATTTGAAATCAGAAAATATAAATTTTCAAAAATGTTGAAAACTTTGGAAATGGTTGAGAATATTATAACAAATATTCAGGTGTGTTTAAAATAGTTTTTACAACCTTTTTGGAGCTGAAATAAATAGCAAATCAATATCAGAAATTAAAACAGAAGGAAATGGAAAAAGGGTTACCTGTCGCCTAGCCTGGCCCGGCCCATCTCCATGAGTCGCCCCCTCCCTCGCGCCAGTAGGAGCAGGAGGTGGCCGCCGCCTTCTCCGGCGCGGCCACGCACCTGTGCGCCTTCCTGGCCGCCGCCTCGCGCTGGCAAGGCCGGGGATAAGCTCCCCGAGGCCACCGCTATCCATTCCCAGCGTCGGTTCCTTCCCCTCCTCTTGGATCTCTCCTCCCCGTCCTGCCGCCATTGGAGCCGAGCAATGCTCGAGCTGCCCGTGCCCCTAGCCTTAGCCTCCTCTTGCTGAGCACGCCGTTAGCTCCGCCTCGTCGTTCTGGTCCTCTCTGCAGAAGCCGAAGCTTCCCCGAGCTCTGCATCGCCCCAACACCATCGTCTTCCACCTCCGGCCGCCGGAACTCTCCCGTCGATTCGCTCCCTCCGGCGCACCCCCGAGCCCTTCAACAACACCATCGGAACCGCCGTGAGCTCGTCGTCGTTTCCCCTCTCGCCCCACGTTCTTCCGTGCATCGTAGCCCCGTTCCCCACCAAGGCCGAGAGCTCCTCGCCAACGGTCAAGTCGTCGCCGTCGCTATGGTGCATGTTCCACGCGCTCGAGCTAGGGTTCGAGATCCTGGAGCCTCCAGGAGTGTGATGAGCCCATCAGCTGTCCTCCCCGTGCCCAAGAGCCATCAACTTCGGGAGGCCGAGCTTCTGCCGCCGCTTCGGCTCGTCGCCGGCGCCTCCCCCGGCGACCCTAGCCTCCCCTGATGCCCCTGCTAGATCGGCTACTTCGCCAGCGTCCCGTAGCTGCAAACCGCGTTCGAATTGGTGCTGTGCAGCGCCATTTAGGTCGTCTCCGGCGAGCCCTCCGCCGCGGGCTTAGTCGCCAGCGACCACCCTCCGGTGGGCGTCGAAGTGGCCGACCATTAGGGCGTAATTGCCCTCCCCTCAGTCACTGCCAGAGGGCCCCACGCCTGGTCAAACCCCAATTAGGGGCTGGTCAGCGCGGGATTAGCCCCTGGGTCACTGACCAGTGGGTCCCCCGTGTCAGCTTTGACCTGAACAGGTCGGGTGACCTGCTGACGTCAGTCTGATGCAATAAATAGAATTTCCAGTATAGAAATAATTCCAGGAAATTGCTAAAACTTGTAAAAATCATAGAAATTAATCTGTAACTCCAATGAAAATAATCTATATATGAAAAAGTATCATAAAAATTCAAGGATTCTGATTATGCTATTTTCAACCATGTTTGAAAAAGCTAAAGAACCTTAACATGTGGAATAAAGAATAATTCAATTCTTATAATTACTTTTAAATGGAATTTGGAAAATATTCAAATTTCAATATGAATGCCATGATCACACACTGTCCTAAGTACAAATCAGTACCCTAACATGACATCTCATGCATGTTAACATCAAGTTGATCTAAGCATCAGGTCGAATCAATTAAATCGGTATTCGAGAATACCCCGTTTGAATTGATATTCGAATGTGATTCAAATCAACTCTAAACCTAATACATGTTGATTGTAATAACCTATCACCTTGCATTCTCATGCCATGCTCATGCATCATCTTGTTTGCATATGATTGTTATTGATTGTTGCCATTCTTTTCGGTAGGCTCCGCACCCTCGGATTTCACCAAATATCCGTCTGACGGATATCGTTCCTCCTCTGAGCAACAAGGCAAGCAACCCTTTTGATCATCCCGATAAATCCCATGTTCTTTCTCCTGCACTTATACATTGCATTAAGATCAAATGCTTCAACTTCTTTTGCCACGATAGTTGAACCCACTTCCTTTACATGACCTAGCCTTGTCACAGTAAATAGCCGAACCTTGCAACCTAGCATACCTGGTAGTTTCTTGAGCTATGATGTGCCTTATCCTGCTATGCATGCTATTCTTAGAGTTCTGTATGGTCTCTCATCTCGGAGATGAACAGAATTGTGGAATGTGTTCGGTGAGCAAAGGTTGTGTGTTGAACTTGATTTGGTAAAGGTACCGGTGAAAGGCTGTGTAGGAGTACATGGCGGGTTGTTTCATTGTACCCGTCCTTAGGAACTGAGTTCCGTGTATGTAATCCAAGACTAGATACTACCACATGCTGGGCCCTGAAATATGACCCCGCTCGGCCTATTAATCGCGTAGTACTCGGTCCAGGAGTTGCAAGTAGTTTCTGGTGTTTATAGTAATGCTTGAGGCCGTGCATGGTGCTGACCTGAGAGGTGGGCCGTGATACGGTAGGCAGTGGCACGGTGTACCAAGTGGCACCCGGATGGTGGGCTTGGGAACCCTGCGCACATCGTTTGAGGCCGTGGCGGAAACCTCGGCCGGACTTCCGTACGGGTTACTCTCAGATAGGCGATAAACCTGGATTAGGTACTAGTGTGGTTAATGGTCGTGGCCGACTCCCTCGCTGGGCTTCCGCTTGAAGGTAGCCGAGGTGCATGACGTGCACATGGCGATAAGTGGCGAGAGCGTGTGTGACGAAGTACACCCCTGCAGGGTTATGATCTATTCGAATAGCCGCGTCCGCGGATATGGACTACTTGGAGACATATGTTGTTCATAGATAACTTCAATGGCTTCTCATAAAATTGTCAAGATAAGCGTGAGTGTCGTGGACGGCATTTCCGTAGGGAGACGAAATGATTCCACGATAGTGTATTGTTGTGGTGTTAGTGGACTCGTGTGCGAGAAATCAAGTTGTCAAAATTATTTAAAAATGCAAGTGTGTAGCCACGAATCAAATGCTGGCTTTCCGCATGAAACCCCACAATACCTTTTTGATACCTTGCATGAGTAGTTAGTTATCCTAAAGTCTTGCCGAGTACCTTCGTACTCATGTTTGCTTAATAAATGTTGCAGAGGTTGCTAATGACCCTAATGGAGGGTTCTTCGTAGACATCGACGACGACGAGTAGCTGGTGTCCCAGCTACGATCTGGCCCTACGTTGGGTCTGTAGTATAGTCAGGCCATGTGCCCTCTAGTTGCCCTCTCTGTACTCAGATAGTTTATTACTCTTTCGGTGGCTTGTAACTGAATGACTGCAATTATGGGTCGTGAGACCCTTAATGTGTAATACTATACATATACACATGGTTATGTTGTGATGTCATCAATGTATCTATACATATCGGTATGCCATGCGTACGTGTGTCGTACTTGATATGTATGGGGTTCGATTACCTAGTCGTGAACTTTAGTAGCACTTCTTACGAGGAAATGCCCCTTTGTGATCCAATGAGCCTTGGTATTTCGCTACTGCTCCGGACACATTGGTTGACCGGCATGTGTCCTTCTTAGCTGATGTGTCTGTCCCCTTTGGGGAAATGTCACGCGATGTAATGGAGTCCTTGTAGCTTGCTACGACTCGTCTACATTCGCTGATGACCGACACCTGCTTTGTTGGGTCATGTATGCCTGTCCTTGTACGGTACTGCCACTTTGGTTTATGACTAGACATGTCGATCCGGGTTCTTTGACATTGGAATGCTAGCGACACTATTGCATACGCGAGTCAAAAGACGCAAACGGTCCCGGCTAAGGTAAGGCTGCAGCCGAGGAGTTAACCGTGCATGAGACCGCAAAGGGATGCGATGTGTTACAGGCTAGATTCCTATGGCTTAGGATCAGGGTCCCGACAGCGTTGGTATCAGAGCCTGACTGACTGTAGGATTACTAAGCCAAACTGGTCGAAGTTGAGTCTAGAATTGCTTTAGTTATATATAAGGGAATTGTTTGTGGAAGGGAACGTAAGACTCTTGTTCTCTTCTCAAGATATTCTATTCTGGTCATCCTCGTCTTTTCTGGGGGAATTAAGGACTAGGTTACTCATCCTCTCTTAGGATCGTGTTTTTGATCGGTAGATTATAGGACTACGGGTCAAGAGATATTGGGTTTCTTTCATTCCTGGGAAAAGGAAGTAAGTTTGATGATCGGAGAGTTGAACTTGATAGTTGAGTGGTTACGCTATTCCATTTTGGGTTGTCTCAAAATTTGTTTTTGAGCATTTACAGCCGTTATGCTGCCCAATTTTGCATTCAGAGCTCTAATGCTTCTGCATTACTCTCTATTTACAGATGCCTGGCCGTCCTTCTCGTCAGGTGGTACGTCTGACCAGGTGCATTGATGTGCCGGGTCATACGGCCATGCTGGTCAGGGTGATGTCGGTGTGCGGTTACCGCTGGTACCCCGAGTACACAGTGGAGGAATAGTACCGAGACTTCAACCAGAGCCAGTACATCTGCACTGTTAGGGTATTTCCAGATTACCCTGGAGCGGAGAAGCCAATCCATTGGTCCTATGGGTTGGGGGTCACTGTTGACATGGCAGTACAAGATGCTGCCTATTCAATAATGACCACTATGAGAGCGAGACATGCGCTGCTGCAGAATTCAGAGTTCTGCTATGTTCCGGCCTCTCAGCCTGGTGAAGAGGGATACCTCAGTGGAGTCTATTTTGATTCTTCTATGGAGGATCCACTACTGCAGTCCACTATTGAGATGCTAGAGAATAGAGACAGGGATGCTCGTGCTCTCCGCATGGAGCTTTATGCTACCCGTGCCCGTCTGTGGACAGCTTTGACGCAGCTGGCACCGGTAGTCCAGACAGGGTATGGAGAGATGGAGATGCTGAACCCTATAAGGACCCATCTTCCGGCCCACGTTGACTGGCCAGCTATAGGAGGAGTCACACCTCTTCGGCGACCCCTCCTACCACCAGTCAGGGGACCAAGGCGACATCCGTGTCCTTATGGATCCCAGGGATCTCAGGCTAGAGTATTTCCTGATCCGCGGGTTGAGCTTCCAGGTCATGGAGGTAATCTCTATGAGATGTTCTATGCGGATGCCTGAGCTGTGAGCGGAAGGATAGTATGGTAGTAGCCGTACGTTCACAGTCCTGCATGACTTGTGAAGTATGCATGTATTGTGAAATGAATTCCCGAGGCCTAGATAAATAATGTATAGGAAGCTTGTAAGCCTCTGATGAGTAGTTTCATAATTTCAGTAGTTTTCTCTTCGGTTAAGGTTGTACTGAACTATGTAAGGGTGTGTATGAACCATGGTGTAGATATAGCAGTTGCTTGTTACCATGCTGTTCGGATATTCATTTCCGCATTCCGTGTGTTCAGTACATTCTTAATCCATAGCTAGTATTGATATGATGTTGGTCTAAGCTATGAGTTTGTTTGTCAGGATGGTGTTCACCAGGTTGAACCGTGCCCCTGCTCATGAGCAAGGTCAGGGTAGTCAAGCGTCGCAGGAAGACCTGCCTCACCCACCTTCTCTCGTAGAAGTGATGCTTGAGGCAGAAAGAAACAAAAGGGAGACCAACCAACTGCTAGAGCGTATTGAGCAGAATACGGCTCGACAGCCTAGGAATGCTGCAGTGTCCCTCAATGACTTTGTGAAGCTGAATCCTCCAAAGTTTCATCATTCTGTCGATCCCCTCGACGCTGATGACTGGCTGTGCAGCATCTCACGCAAGATTCGCTCTGCGAATGTGCCTGAGGCCGACAAGGTGACCTTTGCGGCATATTTCCTGGAAGGCCCCGCCAATCTGTGGTGGGAGAATTTTGAAGCTATGCGTCCCGCTGAACCAGTAGCCACATGGGCAGACTTCAGTGCCGCTTTTCGTCTGCACCATATTCCAGAGGGCCTGATGGATAGAAAAAGAGAGGAGTTATGTGCCTTCACTCAGGGCAAGTTGTCTGTGGATGCCTATAGCCGCGAGTTCGGTAATCTCGCCCTCTATGCAACAGAGGAGGTGTCTACCGACGCCAAGAAGCAAGCAAGATTCCATAAGGGTCTGAGCCCTGAGCTCCGTCGTGACCTGCGCCTCCATGAGTGTGCAAGATTTCAAGCCTTGGTCAACAAAGCGATCAGTGCCGAGACTGGTCATACTGACTTCGAAGCCACAAGGAAGCATTCCCGTGACTTTGGCTCATCTTCTGGTTCCGCGTTTCCAAAACGCAGGCTGTGGGTTCCAAACAGTTCTCTGCCACCAAGATACACTCTGAGGCCATCCTACGTGGCGCCTCAGACGAATCAGGCCAACCCTCCAGCAAAAGCTTATGGTGGTCCAGCTAGCAATGCCGCACCTCGTGCCAACCAAGTGATATGCTACAAGTGTGGAGAACCAGGGCACTATTCCCGTGAGTGTCCTCAGAATGTGGGTGCCAAGCAACCCGGAAAGTCCGTCGGGCAAAGCTTTTTATGTGAAGCCAACTCCTGCATGTGGCCGTGTGAACTATGTGTCAGCAGAAGAAGCTGCAGAGGATCCCGACGTCATGCTGGGTACGCTTCTTGTTAATCATCACCCAGCGTCCGTTCTCTTTGACACTGGGTCTTCTCATTCCTTCATTTCAGAAAGTTATGCACAGTTGCATAACATGTCTTTTTGTGATATGCCAATTCCATTGGTTGTCCAAACCCCTGGTAGTAAATGGCAAACCTCTAGGATAACCTATGACAATGAAATTCTAGTAGACAGGCTAGTTTTTCTAGCCTCATTGATAGCCTTGAAATCTTCGGATATTAATATCATCTTGGGCATGGACCGGATGTCAGCTCACTAAGCCAAGATTGATACTCATTCTAGAAATGTCCAGCTTACCCATCCCTCGGGTGAGATAGTAAATGTCTCTACTCGAGCTGCCAAATGCCAACTCTATTCCCTAAATGCCCACCCTCTTCCGGAACTTGAAGACATTCCGGTAGTCCGTGACTTCCCGGATGTTTTTCCAGAGGAACTGCCAGGAATTCCACCTGACAGAGATGTAGAGTTTGTGATAGATCTTGTTCGGGAACTGTCCCAATAGCCAGAAGACCATATAAGATGGCACCCCTGGAGCTTGCCGAACTTAAGAAACAATTAGATGAGGCTTTGAACAAAGGTTTCATTCATCCTAGCTCTTCTCCTTCGGCTTGTTCTGTCCTCTTCATCAAGAAGAAAGACGGAACGGATCGGATGGTTGTAGATTATCGACCAGTTAATCTGGTCACCATAAAGAACAAGTATCCGCTCCCCAGGATCAACGATCTGTACGATCAGCTCGCTGGATCCTCAATCTTCTCCAAAATGGATTTGAGGTTGGGATACTATCAAATCAAGATTAAGAACGGGGACATTCCAAAAACGGCTTTTGTTACTCGTTATGGCCAATATGAGTACACCGTTATGTCCTTCGGTTTAACCAATGCCCCAGCCACCTTCTCCCGACTGATGAACTCAATCTTCATGGAGTATTTGGATAAATTCGTCGTGGTATACCTCGATGATATTCTCATCTACTCGAAGAATGAACAAGAACATGCCGAGCATCTAAGGCTGGTATTGATGAATCTTCGAGAGCATCGCCTTTATGCCAAATTTTCAAAATGTGAATTCTGGTTACCAGAAGTGACCTATCTAGGCCACGTAATCTTTGGTAAGGGTATTGCTGTCAATCCCGAGAGAGTTCAAGCTGTCCTTGATTGGACTCAACCTGAATCGGTTAAGCAAGTTAGGAGTTTTCTTGGTCTAGCGCGCTATTGTCGCCGCTTTGTCGAGAATTTCTCCAAGGTTGCAAAGCCTCTAACTGAACTCCTCAAGAAAGATAAAAAGTTCGAGTGGACACCATAGTGTGAGCATAGTTTTCAGGAACTGAAAATACGCCTGACTTCCGCACCTGTGTTGCTACCACCAGATTTTTCTAAGGACTTTGTTATCTATTGCGACGCCTCGCGACAAGGATTAGGTTGCATTCTCATGCAAGATCGTCATGTGATCGCATATGCATCTCGACAGTTGCGTCCACATGAGGATAAATATCCCACACATGACCTAGAGCTTGCAGCTGTGGTCCATGCACTAAAAACCTGGCGACATTACCTTCTGGGTAATCGTTGCGAAATATTCAGTGATCACCAAAGTCTGAAATATATTTTCACCCAGCCGGATTTGAATCTCAGGCAAAGACAGTGGGTTGATTTGATCTCGGATTATGACTTAGGGATAACTTACACCCCGGGGAAGGCCAATGTTATGGCCGATGCGCTAAGTCATAAATCTTATTGTAACAATTTGATGCTACAACAAGGTCAACCACATCTCCATGAGGACTTTCGGAAGTTGAATCTTCATATTATTCCTCAAGGATTCCTTTCTACCCTGGTGGCGAAGCCTACTCTTAAGGATCAAATTATAGCTGGCCAAAAGCGTGACAAGGGTATATCACGGATCAAGGAGAATATTTTTAGCGGAAACGCTAAAGAATTTTCCATGAACGATCAAGGTGTTGTGTTCTTCCAGAATCGTTTGGTGGTTCCTAAGAACCCACATCTAAGGCAGTTAATCCTTAAGGAGGCTCATGATTCTCCTCTCACCATTCATCCCGGTAGTACTAAGATGTATCAGGACCTACGCCAGAGGTTCTGCTCGACTAGGTTGAAGAGAGAAATTGTTGAGTTCGTTGCTAACTGCGACGTTTGTCGTCGAGTTAAGGCAGAACATCAAAGGCCTGCTCACACCCTTCAGATTCTAGCTATTCCTGAATGGAAATGGGATAAAGTTAGCATGGATTTCATTACCGGATTTCCCAAGACCAAGAAAGGAAATAATGCTATCTTTGTGGTCATTGACCGTCTTTCCAAAGTGGCTCATTTTCTTCCTATTCGTGAGAGTATAACAGCTAGCCAGCTAGCAGAATAATATATCTCTGGAATAGTGTCTCTTCATGGTGTTCCCCTGGAGATTAACTCGGACCGTGGAAGTATCTTTACTTCTCGCTTCTGGGAAAGATTTCAGAATGCCATGGGGACTCATCTATCTTTTTGCACTGCTTTCCATCCCCAATCAAGTGGTCAAGTAGAAAGAGTGAATCAAATCCTAGAAGATATGCTCTGAGCTTGTGTTATATCGTTCGGTATGAATTGGGAAAAGTGCCTTCCATTCGCCAAATTCGCTTATAACAATAGTTACCAATCAAGCTTGGGCAAAGCCCCTTTTGAAGTTCTCTATGGACGAAAATGTCGAACACCTCTAAATTGGTCAGAAACCGGAGAGAGGCAACTCTTTGGCCCGGATATGATCCAGGATGCAGAAGAGCAGGTTCGCATTATTCGTGAAAAGTTGAAAACAGCCCAGTCTCGTCAAAAGAGCCAATATGATCGTCATCATAAGGCTGTGACCTTTGAAGTTGACGAGAAGGCTTACCTTTGGGTTACACCTTTGAAGGGTACCAAGGGCAAATTGGGTCCTCATTACATTGGTCCTTTTCGCATTCTTGCCAAACAAGGAGAAGTTGCCTACCAGTTGGAACTTCCTCCGCATCTTTCCAAGGTTCATGATGTTTTCCACGTCTCGCAACTCACCCGTTGTTTTTCGGATCCTATCCGTGAAGTGGACCACGAAATGCTTGATCTGCAAGATAACCTTTCATACCGAGAATACCCCGTGCGTATTCTTGATCAAGCTGAGCGTACCACTCGACGTCGAAACCTCAAGTTTCTTAAAGTTCAATGGTCAAATCATTCTGAAAAGGAGGCAACTTGGGAAAGAGAGGATCGTCTCCGACTTGAGTATCCTGCGTTATTCCCGACGACTTCTAAATCTCGGGACGAGATTCTTTTGAGTGGGGGTGAGTTGTCACATCCCTAACCCTTAAGCAAGTTAGCCTTGTGCTCATGTCTTCTTTGCATTTGCATCTAAGAATTTTCAACAAGAACAAGAAAGTGGCAAAGGAAAAACTCAAAACCCTAGCCACTACTTTAAATAAAGAAAATCTCAAACTAGTTAAAAACAATGAACCCAAAATGGCCTCAAGAAATGTTCAAACTTTCTGATAAATCATGAAAGTAAATGAGCATTGGAGAAAACTATTTTGTTGACACTTTAAGCATTTTAAATTAATGCAAAAAGCCACTGGTTTCAAATTTTAAATTTGAAATCAGAAAATATAAATTTTCAAAAATGTTGAAAACTTTGGAAATGGTTGAGAATATTATAACAAATATTCAGGTGTGTTTAAAATAATTTTTACAACCTTTTTGGAGCTGAAATAAATAGCAAATCAATGTCGGAAATTAAAACAGAAATAAAACAGAAGGAAATGGAAAAAGGGTTACCTGTCGCCTAGCCTGGCCCGGCCCATCTCCCCGAGTCGTCCCCTCCCACGCGCCAGTAGGAGCAGGAGGTGGCCGCCGCCTTCTCCGGTGCGGCCACGCACCTGTGCGCCTGCCTGGCCGCCACCTCGCGCTGGCAAGGCCGGGGATAAGCTCCCCGAGGCCACCGCTATCCATTCCCAGCGTCGGTTCCTTCCCCTCCTCTCGGATCTCTCCTGCTCCTCCTGCCGCCATTGGAGCCGAGCAAAGCTCGAGCTGCCCGTGCCCCTAGCCTTAGCCTCCTCTTGCTTAGCACGCCGTTAGCTCCGCCTCGTCGTTCCGGTCCTCTCTGCAGAAGCCGAAGCTTCCCCGAGCTCTGCATTGCCCCAACGTCATCGTCTTCCACCTCCGGCCGCCGGAACTCTCCCGTCGATTCGCTCCCTCCGGCGCAGCCCCGAGCCCTTCAACAAGACCATCGGAACAGCCGTGAGCTCGTCGTTTGCCCTCCCGCCCCACGTTCTTCCGTGCATCGTAGCCCCGTTCCCCACCAAGGCCGAGAGCTCCTCGCCGCCGGTCATGTCGTCGCCGTCGCTGTGGGGCCATTTCCACGCGCTCGAGCTAGGGTTCGAGCTCCTGGAGCCTCCAGGAGTGTGATGAGCCCATCAGCTGTCCTCCCCGTGCCCTAGAGCCATCAACTGTGGGAGGCCGAACTTCTGCCGCCGCTTCGGCTCGTCGCCGGCGCCTCCCCCGGCGACCCTAGCCTCCCCTGATGCCCCTGCTAGATCGGCTACTTCGCCAGCGTCCCGTAGCTGCAAACCGCGTTCAAATGGGTGCTGTGCAGCGCCATTTAGGTCGTCTCCGACGACCCCTCCGCCGCGGGCTTGGTCGCCAGCGACCACCCTCCGGTGGGCGTCGAAGTGGCCGACCATTAGGGCGTAATTGCCCTCCCCTCAGTCACTACCAGAGGGCCCCACGCCTGGTCAAACCCCAATTAGGGGCTGGTCAGCGCGGGGTTAGCCCCTGGGTCACTGACCAATGGGTCCCCCCTGTCAGCTTTGACCTGAACAGGTCGGCTGACCTGCTGACGTCAGTCTGATGCAATAAATAGAATTTCCAGTATAGAAATAATTCCAGGAAATTGCTAAAACTTGTAAAAATCATAGAAATTAATCTGTTACTCCAATGAAAATAATTTATATATGAAAAAGTATCAGAAAAATTCAAGGATTCTGATTATGCTATTTTCAACCATGTTTGAAAAAGTTACAGAACCTTAACATGTGGAATAAAGAATAATTCAATTCTTATAATTACTTTTAAATGGAATTTGGAAAATATTCAAATTTCAATATGAATGCCATGATCACACACTGTCCTAAGTACAAATCAGTACCCTAACATGACATCTCATGCATGTTAACATCAAGTTGATCTGAGCATCAGGTCGAATCAATTAAATCGGTATTCGAGAATACCCCGTTTGAATTGATATTCGAATGTGATTCAAATCAACTCTAAACCTAGTACATGTTGATTGTAATAACCTATCACCTTGCATTCTCATGCCATGCTCATGGATCATCTTGTTTGCATATGATTGTTATTGATTGTTGCCATTCTTTTCGGTAGGCTCCGCACCCTCGGATTTCACCGAATATCCGTCTGACGGATATCGTTCCTCCTCTGAGCAACAAGGCAAGCAACCCTTTTGAATATCCCGATAAATCCCATGTTCTTTCTCCTGCACTTATATATTGCATTAAGATCAAATGCTTCAACTGCTTTTGCCACGATAGTTGAACCCACTTCCTTTACATGACCTAGCCTTGTCACAGTAAATAGCCGAACCTTGCAACCTAGCATACCTGGTAGTTGCTTGAGCTATGATGTGCCTTATCCTGCTATGCATGCTATTTTTAGAGTTCTGTATGGTCTGTCATCTGGGAGATGAACAGAATTGTGGAATGTTTTCGGTGAGCAAAGGTTGTGTGTTGAACTTGATTTGGTAAAGGTACCGGTGAAAGGCTGTGTAGGTGTACATGGCGGGTTGTTTCATTGGAACCGTCCTTAGGGACTGAGTTCCGTGTATGTAATCCAAGACTAGATACTACCACATGCTGGGCCCTGAAATATGACCCCGCTCGGCCTATTAATCGCGTAGTACTCGGTCCAGGAGTTGCAAGTAGTTTCTGGTGTTTATAGTAATGCTTGAGGCCGTGCATGGTGCTGACCTGAGAGGTGGGCCGTGATGCGGTAGGCAGTGGCACGGTGTACCAAGTGGCACCCGGATGGTGGGCTTGGGAACCCTGCGCACATCGTTTGAGGCCGTGGCGGAAACCTCAGCCGGACTTCCGTACGGGTTACTCTCAGATAGGCGATAAACCTGGATTAGGTACTAGTGTGGTTATAGGTCATGGCCGACTCCCTCGCTGGGCTTCCGCTTGAAGGTTGCCGAGGTGCATGACGTGCACATGGCGATAAGTGGCGAGAGCGTGTGTGACGAAGTACACCCCTGCAGGGTTATGATCTATTCGAATAGCCACGTCCGCAGATATGGACTACTTGGAGACATATGTTGTTCATAGATAACTTCAATGGCTACTCATAAAATTGTCAAGATAAGCGTGAGTGTCGTGGACGGCATTTCCGTAGGGAGACGGAATGATTCCACGATAGTGTATTGTTGTGGTGTTAGTGGACTCGTGTGCGAGAAATCAAGTTGTCAAAATTATTTAAAAATGCAAGTGTGTAGCCACGAATCAAATGCTGGCTTTCCGCATGAAACCCCACAATACCTTTTTGATACCTTGCATGAGTAGTTAGTTATCCTAAAGTCTTGCTGAGTACCTTCGTACTCATGTTTGCTTAATAAATGTTGCAGAGGTTGCTAATGACCCTAATGGAGGGTTCTTCATAGACATCGACGACGACGAGTAGCTCGTGTCCCAGCTACGATCTGGCCCTACGTTGGGTCTGTAGTATAGTCAGGCCATGTGCCATCTAGTTGCCCTGTCTGTACTCAGACAGTTTATAACTCTTCCGCTGGCTTGTAACTGAATGACTGCTATTATGGGTCGTGAGACCCTTAATGTGTAATACTATGTGTGTGGCTCTTCCGAGCCTCTGAAATAAAGCTTGTATGTTTATGGTTATGTTGTGATGCCATCGATGTATCTATACATATCGGTATGCCATGCGTATGTGTGTCGTACTTGATATGTATGGGGTTCGATTACCTAGTCGTGAACTTTAGTAGCACTCCTTACGAGGAAATGCCTTTTTGTGATCCAATGAGCCTTGGTAGTTCGCTACTGCTCCGGACACATTGGTTGACCGGCATGTGTCCTCCTTAGCTGTTGTGTCTGTCCCCTTTGGGGAAATGTCACGCGATGTAATGGAGTCCTTGTAGCTTGCTACGACTCGTCTACATTCGCTGATGACCGACACCTGCTTTGTTGGGTCATGTATGCCTGTCCTTGTACGGTACTGCCACTTTGGTTTATGACTAGACATGTCGATCCGGGTTCTTTGACATTGGAATGCTAGCGACACTATTGCATACGCGAGTCAAAAGACGCAAACGGTCCCGGCTAAGGTAAGGCTGCAGCCGAGGAGTTAACCGTGTGTGAGACCGCAAAGGGATGCGATGTGTTACAGGCTAGATTCCTATGGCTTAGGATCGGGGTCCCGACAATAAGTCTTCAAACCACCAAAATAACTAGGGGCACTAGATGCACTTACAATCTCCCCCTTTTTGGTGGTTGATGACAATTAGGTTAAGTTTTCAACGGGGATAAAAATATGAAGTGTAAATACTCAGTTTGAGGAATTTGAAATCAAGATACTGAGAGAGTCCCCCTGAGGATGTGCATATTTTGAGGAAATTGCTTTTCACATGAAATGCACATTGATGATTTATATCATGGAGATCTGCCCCTGTATCTTGTAAGTGATGCATACATATGATTTATAATATGAGGAATTTGAGAATGCATGATGAGAAATGGTATCTGAAGAATTTCAGCATGCGTGCATTAATATTTTGAGGAATAAGCATGCGAAGAAAAATGTTCAAAAGCGTCAGTGTACCATCGGGCTTAAGTTACAACTCATTACATAAAACACTTCAGAAGAACCAAGAGATTGTAACTTAATAAAGTTCATAAGCCCCAAAATATATCCCACGTGAAGACTAACTCTCAGGTTTCTCCCCCTTTCTCATCAAGTGACGAAAAGGGACAAAACTGAGGACTAACGCCCCATGAAGACTTTCACTTCTTGGTTGATGAAGAGGCATGAGGATTCTTCGCGACGCGCTTTTTCCTTGGTCAAGTAGTAGTGTCTTCTCGTCCTTCCTCACAGTCTGCAGGTCGGAATTAAGAAAAAGAACTGTCCTCAAGGTCTAGAACTGGAATTGGCTTGAATTTCTTCTTGGGAGGCCACGACTAGTCGAAGTCCTGAGTAAACTCCAATTCATCAAGTTCTTCTTCAGTCTTCAGATGAGCCAAGGTGGCCTAGGTACGATCAAACACCTCATGAAGATAGTAGTTATTTTTCTTCACTGCATTCTGGGTCTCGTTGAGGGTTTTCACAATGGCACTGAATTGACGTTTTACCCATTTGTGATTCCGATCGACCTTCTGATGAAGACTGAGGAGTAGTTCTCTATTAGTCATTATCCTTGGGGCAACCGGGTTAGGCGGATCCTGAGTTGCAGTGTCATCATATGAAGAATATGCTTCTGGTTCGCGAAACTGGCCATCAAGAGGTCGACTTCCTTCATCGATGACAGATTTGCCTTTTCCTTCAACAGGCTCAAAAGTCTTCTTGATGACTTTGATCGGAGGCACATATCCAATGTGATTGTTGAAATCAGCATGATACTTGATGCCTGACCATTGTCTGATGAATCTCATTATCCATGGAGCATAAATCCTCATGTCAAATGGCGACACTGCATTCTCAGCCAAAGTCCTCAGGAAGAAATCATGAAGATTTATTGGTATGCAATGGATGATGTTGAAGAGGATATTCTTCATGATGCCTACTACATCTTCATCATCATGGCCTTTGATTGGAGCGATGATATTGCACAGGATCCTGTAGACGGTGCGTGGTTCGTACTTCAAGTCTGGAACCAGAAAGCGAGTCCTTGGAGGTTGATTCTTGGCCAAAGGCTTCATGAGGACTTCCATCAGTTTGTTGGGCAGCTCCAGTTCATCATACAGCAGCATAGCTTGTTCTGAGGGTATTAAAACTGGAAGCACTCACAACATTTCGGTGACAGGAGCTTTGTAGTGAGTGTGCTGAGTCATCCAGTCCAGCACCCAAGTGTTGATATCCTTCGGGTCTCCGGAGATGTGCAAAGTAGCATAGAATTGAAGAATTATATCACTGTTCCAATCACCTATATCAGTGCAGAGAGGCAGCAGTCCAGCTTCATGAAGAACATTGAGGACTGGGGTGCAGCAATGAATTTATTCCATCTCAACATGAGGAATATGTTTGTGCTGATTCCTTGTCCAAAACTTTTGTTCCTCCCACAGAGCACAGAGGCATAGTAGTTGAGCTGAGTCCTTGTCCAAAACTTCCTGTGCCTGAAGCGAAGCTTGTTATATGGATTATCGCCGATGAAATACAACCGTTCTTCATACAACGCTTCCTTCTGAAACTTTGGCCTCTTCGAGACGGGATGATTTTGATTTGGTTGAAGATTATGTTGCTGTTCTTGAGGAGATACTATCATTGTTGTTTCACTGTTGACCACAACAATAGCAGTTTCAGTATTGGGTAAAGGAGCATTTTCTTCAGCCTGTTCCTCACGTTGAGGATTTTCTTCAGGTTGAGGGTATTCCTTAGGTTGAGGATTTTCCTCCGGTTGAGGATTTTCCTCAGCTTGAGGAATTTGCTTGGAGGAGGAGGCAAAATCTTCAGCTGTTGCAGCTCATCCTTGAGCAGGTTCATCAAATGTCTTGTGTGGAATGAAGGACTGAGGAATATCATCAATTTGAATTTCCTCATCCATGGTTTCTTCAGATTCAACATCTTTCATTTTCTCATATTCTTCACGAATGACATAGTCTACTCCGAAGGGAATACGTGAATATGATGGAGGTACCTTGAGAGGCACATCATCCATTGGAGCAGTTTCATCAAGTGTCTTGAGGCGCTTGGCCTCTAATGATTCTAAGATCATGGAAGCTTTTCTTTTCTTTGCTTCTTTCTCAGCGGCCTTGGTTTTCTTCATGTCAGATGCATACGGAACCATCTTCTTCACCTTTGAGGATGGAGGTGAAGGAATTTTCTCTTGAGGAGCTGGTGCAGTATCTAGCCTGGCAGTTTCCTCAGCTGAAGCATTTTCTTCAGGTGGAGCAGATTGATCAGCTCGAGTGTATTGAGGTATTTCCTCAATTACAGGTTCATCAGCTCGACTATCTTGAGGCATTTCCTCAACAACAGGTTCTTCAACTTCATCTTCTGCAGACAGCTGAACAGAATAGTTGGACTCAGGCAGCTTTTGTTTTACTGTAGGGGCAACCTTCTTGTTATATTCATCAACTGCATTAGTGGCAAACTTGATGAATTTGGACTTGAGACTTTGACGATCAGATAGATTTGTGTACTTGTCGTTCAAAGTCTTCAGTTCAGCCTGGGTGGACACAAGATCCTCACATGCCAGATTGAGGAGATTCTGCCTGAGGAATTTCTCCGTCTTCAGTTTTGCAACCTTTGCTTGGTTGGCTTGTGTCTCTTTCCATTTGGCCTCATTGATGCATGTGGCCACCATATGAGTGATACCTAGGGGAAGCTTCAAGCCATGAATGGGGGTGTTTGGATCTTCGTACCAGACATTGATGAAGTCTAATAGAACCTTGGGATCCATGGCAAGAGGAATATAGCTGCCTGAAGCTTGTGTAACTCGTTCCTGCTTGTTTCTGATGTTGGCTTGAAGAGTTTCATCATCAAATTCATCACTTCCTTCTGATGCAGAAGAGATGTTGATGAATTTTCTTGGGCTGGGCATGATGCCCCTTCTAGCAGTCATTTTAGTCTTCAAGGGTGTTGGTGAAGACTTTGTCTCTGAGCTCGTGGAAAATGGTACAGAGGAGCTGGAGTGAGCAGGCTCTTGCTTGAGAATCTGCTTGTGTTCAGGCTTTGAGACCTGTGTAGCTGTTGAAGGTTTTGGCACACGTGCAACCTTCTCAGGCAATTGCTCTTGAGGCATTGAAGCCTTTGGTTTCTTTGGCAGAAACTTCACTTGAGGAATAGCTGTACCAGAAGCTTCAGCAGCAGAAGAGGTGGCTGTAGTGGCAGAAGCAGATTCCTTATTGAATTTCCTCACTGCAGCTTCTGCTTTCTTCTGAAGTTTGGACAAGTGTTTGTCTTTCTCCTCAGGGTAATCCTCAACTATTTTGATGCTTGAGGGACGTGCAACCTGATGATCACCAAGAGGAGGCCTTTTGCAAGGTGGCTTGAGGGCGATTTTCTTCGCATACTTTGGAGTGACGAAGCGATATTCTTTCCACTCCTTAGCCCACCTGCATTCTATTTTCTGAAGCCTAATTTTGCGCTTCGGCATAGGTTCTAGCTCATCTGGCGTACAATAATCAAGATATATATCCTCAAGGATATCAATTGCAGTGTTCTGTTCAAGGTTCTTTCCACCCTTTTGCTTTGTGTCATCTTCCATTTTCTTCAACTGATGCTTTTGCTAAGGAATTTGCACTCTTGAAGATTCTGATGACACTGGCAAAGTTTTTTTGAGGAACGCTGCAAATGAGTTAAGTTGATGAGAACCTAGAGATTCATCAACTGACACTTTGTACCTGTGAACAGAGTATAGGTGCGAGGAATTTGGAAAGGTCATATGCGTTCTCAGATTTGAAGAAATTGAAATTTTTACAAGTTGAGGAATTTGACAAGTGGGTTGAGGAATTTGTCTAAGCATTCTGATCTTGGGTTCCAGAGTTGTGCAAATTCGAAAATTTGCACAATTGAGGAATCACATGAAGAATTTTAGTGGCTTAGTGAAAATAGGATTGAGGATTTGAGTGTGCGAAGCTGAAAGACACTGAGGAAAAACAGATTTCTCGAATCTAAGGTAAAATAGTAGATCAAAAGGGACAGTAAAATAGGATTTTAATTACCCTATGTGGCGAGCACGAAGAACAGAGACAGTAACAGTAAGAAGCTCTTCGGTTCGAGTCCGCTGTGCCCTAACTTGGTGGCAGAAGATAGTACGACGGCGGCGGATGTAGATGTTCCACTTCCGGCATGTGTTCGGCGACGGAGAGGTCGAGGCAGTGAAGCTGTTCCTCACCGGCGACGAGATTGCTAGCGGTGGCGCTAGGTTTGTGCTTTAGGCGGAGAGAAGGACGAGAGGACGAAGAGTTTTGACACAAGGGGGTAAGGACTTATTTATACCTCAGGTGAAAACGGTCCGGCCTACACTTTGGGACCGAACTGCCTTTGTCCATTCGTCGCCGCACGACACATCTAGCCTGAGATTAAAGCGGTGGAGATCGTGCTTATCTGATCGTGGGAAGTGGGGTTCAGTTACTGTGTAACAATATAAACTTCATTTTTGAAGATTTGAAGATTTTGTTGCACAATCCTCAGCTGACAAGGACACAGTGTGTATTTTGAACAAATTTCAATTAGAACGCATATGAAGAATTGAATAGACAATGTGAGTATAGCATAGAGGGGAGTAGGGTCCGATCACATTCAGTTAGATGAAATATCAAATTGAATAAATAGATATAAGTGAATGTTGTTGAGGACTTTAAATCATAGTCTATATATATATATATATATATATATAAATGAAAATCATCAAGTGTATTGAGGATTCAAAAAACTTGAAGATTTTGTGGTAAAGCGTCGGTTTGACGAATTTCAACTTTGAAGAAAAAGATCTTGAAGAATTTCAAAGTTGGGTGGTGGTGTGACCCACCGTATAAGAATGATGATTTCAGGCACCGCGTACAATTGTCATAGGGCCCTAAGAACCAAATTCTTCATGAATTTCCTCACACTAAGAGTGATATTCTTCATTGATTGAATATAATAGATTATTCGTATGTGGCACATCTAAGTCATCAGTTTTGCATAAGTGTTAGGATGTGTGCATGTTTTCACAAAACATTTGAAGATTCTAAGATATTTAGCTCACACCTCAACTTGCAAAACCTTTTGTCATCCAAGGGCTTAGTGAAAATATCTGCTAGTTGATCGTCTGTCTTCACATTGTCGATGATGATATTGCCCTTGAGGACATGGTCCCGACGGAAATGATGACGAATGTGGATGTGCTTAGTCTTGGAGTGTTGTACTGGGTTGTATGCTATCTTGATTGCAGTCTCATTGTCATAGTAGAGAGGCACATTCTTCATGTTGATGCCGTAATCCTTGAGGGTATGTTTCATCCATAGAAATTGGGCACAATATGATCCAGCAGCAATGTACCCAGCTTCGGAAGTGGAGAGAGAAACACAGTTCTGCTTCTTTGAGGACCAGCAGACTAATGATCTTCCAAGGAAATGAGAAGTGCCAGAAGTGGACTTGCGATTCACACGGTCACCAGCATAGTCAGAATCAGAATATCCCATGAGATGAAGATTTGAGCCCTTGGGGTACCATAATCCTAGTGTTGGTGTGTGAGCTAAGTATCGAAGAATATGTTTCACAACCTTATGGTGTGATTCCTTCGGTTTTTCTTGAAAACGAGCACACATGAAAACATTAAGCATTATATCTGGCCTAGATGCACATAAATACAGTAAAGAGCCAATCATTGAGCGATATACCCGCTGATCAAATTCTTTACCATTTTCGTCAGTGCACAGGTGGCCGTTGGTAGGCATGGGAGTCTTGGCGCCTTTGCATTCATGCATGTCGAATTTGCTCAGAACATCCTTGAGGTATTTCTCCTGTGATACGAAGATGCCATTGAGTTGTTGACGAATTTGAAGACCTAAGAAGAATTTGAACTCCTCCAACGTAGACATTTGATATTCTTCACTCATCATGTAAGCAAATTTATCACTGTAACGTTTGTGAGTACAACCAAATATGATGTCATCGACATATATTTGGCACACAAATAGTTCATTGTCATAGGATTTTGTGAAAAGAGTTGGATCGAGTGAACCAAGTTTGAAGCCTTTCTTCATGATGAATTCCTTCAATGTATCATACCACGCCCGAGGGGCTTGTTTGAGGCCATAGAGTGCCTTTTTGAGTCTGAAGACTTTGTCTGGATTCTTCGGATCCTCAAAACCTGGGGGTGGAGCAACATATACTTCTTCCTCAAGCTTACCATTGAGGAATGCACTTTTCACATCCAGTTGATATAAAGTAATGTTATGATGATTAGCATAAGCAAGTAGAATTCGAATAGCTTCAAGTCTAGTAGGAGGTGAAAAAGTTTCATCGAAATCAATTCCTTCAACATGTGTGCAGCCTTGTGCTACAAGTTGTGTCTTATTCCTCACCACTTGACCATCATCGTCTTGCTTGTTTCGGAAAATCCACTTCGTGCCGATGATATTGTGCTTGCGATGATCTGGTCGTTTGACGATCTCCCACACGTCATTTAGCTTGAATAGAAGAAGTTCATCTTGCACGGCTTGAATCCACTCAGGTACCATCAAAGCCTCAGCAATTTTCAAGGTTCTGTGATAGACACAAAAGAATAATGCTCACAAAATTTAACCAAGTGTGAAGCTTTTGAGCGAGTGAAAGGACTTGGTGCGTTGATGTCATCGAGGATTTTGTCAAGTTCTACTTCATTTGCAATCCTCGGATGAGCTGGTTGAGGATTTCGTCTTGGCTGAGGAATTTGTTCTGCAGCAATTTCCTTAGGAGCATCTTCTTGAATTTCATCAGTACTGGGAATGATTTCTTCAGCAATTTCCTCAGTAGGAACAATTTCTTCAGTAGCTTTGAACTTGATTGCTTCCTTAGGGGATAGTTTAACTGGATCAGGAGGCAATTGCTCTCTTTGCGAGCCATTAGTTTCATCGAACCACACATCTACAGTTTCAACAACCTTGTTGTGATAGGTGTTGAAGACTCTGTAGGTGTGCGAGTCCTTTCCGTAACCAAGCATAAAACCCTCATGTGTTTTAGGTGCAAATTTTGAGCTATGGTGAGGATCTCTAATCCAGCATTTTGCACCGAAGACTTAAATTGGGTTTCTTGTCAGTGAGGAGTTCATATGAGGTTTTCTTGAGGAATTTGTGAAGATATACCTTGTTAATGATATGGCAAGTAGTTTTGATCGCTTCAGGCCAGAAACATGGAGGAGTCTGATATTCTTCAAGCATGGTCCATGCCATTTCAACAAGAGTCATGTTCTTCCTTTTGACGACGCCATTCTGTTGAGGAGTATAAGGAGCAGATAATTCGTGAGTAATACCAAGTTCATCAAGATAAGCAACAAGACCAGTGTTTTTGAATTATGTCCCATTATCACTCCTGATGTATTTGATCTTGATGGCAAAGTTCGTGGAGGCCCTCGAGGAAAATCGTTTGAAGACTTCCTCCACTTCAGTTTTACACAGAATGATGTGCACCCAAGTATATTTAGAATAATCATGAACTATGACAAAGCCGTATAAAGATGTTGCATTTGTTAGAGTGTCATAATGAGTAGGTCCAAATAAATCCATGTCAAGCAATTAAAATGGACGAGTAGTAGTCATGATAGTCTTCGAGGGGTGTTTGGATCAGGTCATTTTTCCAGATTCACAAGCACCGCAGAAGTGATCCTTGAGGAATTTGATTGATTCAATGCCAATGGCATGCTTCTTCTTCGCCAATGTGTGCAAGTTCCTCATGCCTGCATGACCAAGTCTTCGATGCCATAGCGAGCGTTCTGAGGTTTTTTCTAGTAAGCATGTTGCTGATTGAGGACCTGTAGAAAAATCAACAATGTACAAATCTCCTCATCTAACACCTTCGAAGACTTTGGATTTGTTAGATTCGATGATGACTACATATCTACATTTTCCGAAGATAACAACCATATCAAGATCACAAAGCATTGAGACTGACATGAGGATAAACCCAAGGGATTCGACAAGCATCACTTTGTCCATGTGCTTGTCCTTGGAAATAGCCACTTTGCCAAGTCCCAATACCTTGCTTTTACCTTTGTCAGCATAAGTGATTTCCTTCAGTGGTGATGGAGTCAGTGGCATATTCATCAGCAAGCTTTTGTCAACATTCATGTGGTGTGTGCAGCCACTATCAAGAACCCACTCAGTACTCTTGGGTTTTTCATCCTACAGATGAATTAGTACAGCTTACCATCTCATATGCTTCAGACTTGAAGAATATGATATCAATTTCATGAGATAGGAATTTCATCATAAACAGTAAATTTTAGGACGTCTGAAATGTTACCATTTCATCAGTGTTTAGCTTGCGTCCAATCAAGCATTTTCCTTGGGTCTCCAGCAAATTCTTCAGATGATGATTTTCATCTGGAGGCCTGACCTGCAGAAGTGATTAGTTCAATTTCTTCACCACCCACATGTGAAGGGGTGGCAAAGAGTTCATCATCTCGCGGGCAACATATGAGAAAGGAGGCATTGAAGCTAATGCACTTCTCTTTACAGTAGGGGGGTTAGAGTACTCAAATGAATAGGCACAGAAGTTCTTTGAGGAGTCATGAACATAATTATTTGAGGTATAATGCTCATATTCATATCCCTTGTAATTTCTCTGCATATCAGAAGCATTAGCACGAGTGCGAGCATAGTTTTGACCAGTTGAGGATTTTTATCGTCTTGAAGACCTTGGTCCTCCTAAGGAATTTGACCTAAGGTTCATATTCTTCACAGGTAGTGTCATGAGGACATTCACCCGGAGATTTTCAAGGAAACTTTTGGGGACCCAGATTTTCCTCAGGGGTGGTCCATTTCTGCAGTTAGTTCCTACATATCGAGCAAATACTTCACTAGATTGATTTTTGAACAGATTATAGTTGGAGTCAAATGACTCATCTGATGAATAAGATAATTCACATGCAAAGCCTATTTGATTGGATGGATCAATAGGAGGTCCTTTAGCAGCAACCCATGAGGTTTTGGGATACTGCCAGGGTTTCCAGTACGATCCATCAGCATTCAATTTCCTCTCAAAGGCAATTCCTTCTTTCCTCGGGTTCCTGTTCAATATCTGTTTTTTGAGCACGTCGCAAAGGGTTTGATGCCCTTTGAAACTTTTGTACATGCCTATCATATACAATTCATTCAGCCCTACATTTTCGTGAGTGACATTTGTGGTTTCCACAAGTGAGGAATTCGATACCACATCAGAAGTTGAAGAATTTGTAGCAATAGAAGCATTTGATGATTCTGGTGAAGAATTGGCAGTTTCACGTTCGATGCATTTGAGACATGGTGGAATGAATTCAACCTGAGCGGCACTGATCTTTTGAGCAAGTAATGAATCGTTTTCCATTTGAAGATCATCATGAGACATCCTTAGATTCTCAAGATCAAGTTTCCTTCGAAGAAATTCATAGGAAAGTTTGTCATGATCAGCCAAGAGTGTGGCATGACGATCTTGAAGATTATCAAATCTGGACTGAAGACTTTTGATATCTTCAGTGAGGATTTGGGTAAGATTCATTCATCATTCAACAAGTCATCGCTTCTATCTAGTAATTTTTGATGCTTTTCAAGGGAAGTTTGTTGTTTAGTTGCAATGTTGGGAAGTTTACTGTAACTGGGGTTTTTTAGAATCATCAGGTTCACAGTCACTAGAGTCAGAGGAGGAAGTGTCATTCAGTACCTTTGAACCTTTCACCATGAAGCAATAGGTTGGAGCAAAGTCATCAACACAGTCATGAATGTAGATGGCGTTGTCATTTTCTCACGAATGTGGTAGCCAGTGCAAGACTTGCCACACCAGACTCTGAGTCTTCTTCAGAACCTTCCTTTTCATCACATTGCTCAGATTGTTTCTCAGAATCGATTTCCTTGCCAATAAGTGCCCAAGCCTTTCTGAAACTAGTCTTCTTGTGCGATGAGGACTTTGAGGATGAGGATTTTGAAGATTTCTTATTTTTCTTTGTGTCATCAGAACATTCATCCTTGGATTTCTTATTCTTTGATTCCTTCACCCATCGAGGACAATCAGCAATATAGTGACCAGATTTCTTGCATTTGTGGCAGGTTCTTTTCTTGTAGTCCTCAGATGAAGATTCTGATTTCCTCATATCTGTTCTTGAAGATTTACCAAACTGGCCACGTCTTGTAAACTTCTGGAATTTCCTCATGAGCATTGCAAGCTCCTTTCCAAGTTCTTCAGGATCACCAATGCTGCATTCCAAGTCTTCTTCTTCAAATGAGGAAATTGCTTTGGCCTTCAGTGCACGAGGTCTAGAATAGCTTGGTCCATACATATCTCTCTTTTCTTCCTGTTGGAATTCATGAGTATTGAGTCTTTCAAGTATATCGGCATGATCAAGCATCTTATAGTCTGATCTTTCTTCAATCATCAGAACCATAGTATCAAATGATGAATCCAAAGATCTTAGGAGTTTCTTCACAACTTCATGGTAAGTAATGTCTCGAGCTCCCAGTGCTTGTAATTCATTTGAGATGTCATTGAGGCGATCAAAGGTATCTTGGCAGCTTTCATTGTCAAGCCTCTTGAAGGGATTGAAGAGATTGCGAAGAACATCAACACGAGAGTCACGCTGAGTTGATATTACTTCACTGACTTTGGACAACCTTTCCCAAATTAGTTCTGTTGAGCCTAAAGCACTCACTCTGCCATACTGACCTTTGCTCAGATGGCCACAAATGATATTCTTCGCTTGAGAATCAAGTTTCTTTAATTTCTTCACATCAGTGGCAGAGACAGTAGCAGCAATGGATGGAACACCATGTTCGACAATATACGAGAGATCATTGTCAATTGCTTGTAGATGCATCTGCATCTTGGTCTTCCAGAAGGGGAGGTCCATTCCTTCGAAAGTAGGACATCCTGCAGTAACCTTGATCATGTGTGCAGTCGACATAACTAAAACTCCAGGTGCTTAAACTAAAATCACATAGAACAAGGGAGTACCTTGCTCTGATACCAATTGAAAGTGAGTTATATCAACTAGAGGGGGGTGAATAGGAGACTTTTAGAATTTCATCGCTGAGGAAATTCCTTTTGACGGAATTCCTCACGGATGAATAACTTGCAGCGGAAACAACAAAGGATCAGGGGTGCAAAGTATCACTATATCAGTTTTCTCGATGAGGATTATGAAAAACAGTTTGCACAGTACGTAGGCACATAGTAAGCAGGTGAGGATTAACTAGTGTGAAAAATTTGAGGTTGAGGAAATTCAGAGAAAGTCTTCAGCAAATTCTTCAAACAGAGACAATGAAAATCTTCAACATACAATATTGAGGAATTGAATGTTTTGAAGAAATAGAACCTATATCACAGTGAAGACAGTTGTTGATGACCTAGTTCCAACTGCTGTGACAGTCGTACGTCTGGTTCAGAGCGGCTTGGTATTGACACCAAAAGACACACAGTCCCGGGACACACAGTCCCGGGACACACAGTCCCTACCATATTCTCCTTGAGCTAAGGACACATAGTCCTCGCCCAACACTCGTGGTAAGTCTTCAGGGCAGATTTCCAAACCCTCACAAACACGGTCACCCGGTGATCAACAATTGATTGCTGGATTACTCTAGACCATCACGCCTAACCGTCTAGAGGATGCATAGTGCTCAAAGATAAAAGGCTTCAGTTCCACACAGGAACAAATTCGTCAGTGATGCTCAATCACTTGGTTTCTGGTTTGTAGTTTGGTGTTTGGGGTATTTCCTCACTTATGATTTACTCTCAAAAATTCTGATGAATTTAGGTTGCTCTAAATGACAAGTGTCAATTTCTCGCGAAGCAGCAAACCAGCTAATGGATGGGGCGGCTATTTGTAGCCTGGGAGCATCCCGACATGATTTGACATAAATGCACTTAAATATTATGACCGTTAGTGTGGATAAGATCGGTGATGTGGCGCGAATTGCGGCAACGGTCGGGACCCTCAACTGTAAGAGTCCTCATGTCTCTCATATTCCTCACTTGAGGCTTTTGTAGGATTAGGCTTGGGTTGAGCATCATGAGCATCATGAGTACGGTGTTCCTATGACTCAAGAGTGAACAAAATGAACAGAAAGAATAAATCTTCACGCTTCAAAGTCTTTCGATCGTTTTTCTTCAGGGCACACCGAATTCCTCATATTCAATATCTTCATGAGGAATATCAATTTCATCGCAATTTCTTCGCGATCAAAGTCTTCAGTAGAAGACCAATTTCTTCAGCGGAAGATATACATTTTTAGGGGTCGATATTCATCGTACAATTCAAACTCCTCAGCGACTTATAGAGTGTGTGTACCCTCATAAACACATTAGTTACTTAACCTATAAGTCTTCAAACCACCAAAATCACTAGGGGAACTAGATGCATTTACAACGATCTTGATGTATCACGATCTTTATTAATGTAGATGAATCATATGGAGTTTTCCCCTCTCTATCTTCTTCTGATGAATTGATTTTCCCTTTGAAGTTTTCATATCAGATTGAGTCCTTAAGGATTTGAGGACACTTGATGTATGTCTTGCGATGGGATATCTCTGGTGACAATGGGATGTTATATTGATCCACTTGATGTATGTTTTGGTGATCAACTTGCGGGTTCCGTGACCTTGGGAATCTATGCATAGGGGTTGGCACATGTTTTCATCTTGACTTTCCGGTAGAAACTTTGGGGCACTCTTTGAAGTTCTTTGTGTTGGATTGAACATGATGAATCTGAAATTATGTGATGCATATCGTATAATCATGCCCATGGGTACTTGTGGTGACACTGGAGTATCTAGGTGACATTAGGGTTTTGGTTGATGTATATCTTAAGGTGTTATTTTAGTACGAACTCTAGGGCTGTTCATGACACTTATAGAGATAGCTCATAAGATTGATCAGAAAAAAGATAACTTTGAGGTGGTTTCGTACCCTACAATAATTTCTTCGTTTGTTCTCCGCTATTTGTGACTTTGGAGTGAACTCTTTGTCGCACATGAGGGATTTATATATGATTCAACTATGTTAGTATTGTTGGGAAAACTTGCACTAGTGAATGTATGGACCCTAGGCCTTGTTGCCAAGCATTTATAAAACGTTTTGCTTGTTGTTTAATACTTGTTACCTTCCTGTTTTTATATTTTCACATTATGAAAACCTACATCTACCATCCATATTACACTTGTATCACCATCTCTTCGCCGAACTAGTGCACCTATACAATTTACCATTGTATTGGGTGTGTTGGGGACACAAGAGACTCTTTGTTATTTGATTGCACGGTAGCTTGAGAGATACCATCACTTGAGGGAAATTTTCTACGGTCCTACAAAACTCTACGCTTGGAGGCCCAACACGAGTCTACAAAAAGAAGGTTGTGTAGTAGACATCACTGCTTAAAGATGAATTGCAAGAAGCTTGGGATAATGGGGTCAAGACATATGACACCGCTAGAAAAAGAAAACTTCAAAATGCATGCTTGGTACTTGTACTCGATGCATGACTTGCCGGCGTATGCGCTATTCTCTGGCTCGAGTGTGCATGGAAGGTTCCCGTGCCCCACGTGCAAAGAAGCTCTTTAGATTCATTGGTTGTAGTAGGGTCGGATGTATTCTTGCTTTGACTTGCATAGACGGTTCCTGGATCCTCACCATAAGTTCAGAAAAGAGAAGAAGAACTTTACCAAAGGTAAAGTTTTCAAAACATCGGCACCACTTGCGTTACTGGCCAACAGATCTTGGATCAGTTAAATGCTCCCGAGCCTAATCGAGAGCATCCAAGGTATTTCAAGAGGTATAATTTACAACACGCCTGGACTCACAAGCCATGTTTGTGGGATCTGATTACTTCAAAGACCTCCTTGTTCCACACAACATCGACATGATGCACACTAAAAATAATATCAGAGAGGTCATTTTTGGTACATTGTTCGGCATAGAGGGGAAGTCAAAGGATAATCCTAAGGGTAGAGTCGATCAAGAGACTCTATGTCATAGACCGTTACAAAACTTGCGACAATCGAAAGGAAAGCAGAACTGGTCGAAGCCAAAGGCTGGTTCAATCTTGGAAGACCACATATGAGGGAAATTATCTTGTGGGTCAAAAAGCACTTGATGTTCCCCGATGGGTATGCAACGAATCTAAAGAGGGGAGCATGTCTTGGAAAATTGAAATATTTGGTCTCAAGAATCATGATTGGCACATATGGCTTGAGCGGGTAATGCCGGTGATGTTACATGGCTTTATAGCCGAGGATGACTGGCTAGTACTGGCAGAGCTGAGCTATTTATTCCAAGGCTTTGTGCGAAAGAAATGTCTCCTGGCATGTTATATGACGTGGAGGAGTTGGCACCGGAGTTGCTCTGCAAGTTAGAGAAGATCTTTCCATCATGCTTCTTTAATCCAATGCAACATTTGATTTTACATCTCCCGATCAAGGCAAGATTGGGTGGGACCATGCAAAATCGTTGCTGCTTTGCAACTGAGAGGACGCAGAAGTTGCTTCGAGCTAAATGTAAAAATGAACGTAGAATTGAAGTATCGATGACCGAGGCATTCATTACTCAGGAGCTGGCAAACTTTGTCACATCACACTACGATGCCAAAAATCGTCACTTGCATAATCCGAACCCTCGGTACAATGATGGTGATCCTAAACTAGGTGGATCCAACCTCAGCCCATTCAAAGAGAAGCTCGCACTAGCTGGTGCTTCGAAACCAATAATGGTGGATGTCGAAGAATGGCGGACCACTTCGTTCTATATCTTCAACAACCTAACAGAAGTGCGGTCGTACATCGAGTAAGTTCTCGGTACATTTTTCCGCAAGTTATAATTCCTCTGAACCGCTCTTATTCCCGGATATTTGATACACTTGATACGTCGCCAAATTCTCAGATTAAGAGGTCATCCAAATTGATTCCGTCGAATAGTATGAGCTTCTGGCAAATCATGGAAGCGGCTATCCCGGTTTCATCTCTTGGTTCAAACAAACGATAATTATCAATAATGGACCATTTCATTTCTTGGTCTAATTTGCGACTAATGCAACAATCATGTTGTATTAAACTTGTAGCCTAACTCAAAGTCTATGGACGCCGAATTGAGACAAGCCGCTAATGGTTTTGGCTATAAGGTCTGTTCATTTGAGAAATACAACATCAATGGGTATCGCTTTCGTACCTTTGCCAAAGAGCTATCTATGCCCGACCGGAAATCTACAAATTGTGGTGTCTGTGGAATCGACAAAGGAGGTACCGAGTAATATGGAAGAGTTGAAGAAATTTATGAACTACAATTCTATGGTGAAATCCAACGGAACATCGTAGTCTTCAAATATTATTGGTTACAACCGAAGGAGACTAGAAGGACTCATGAACATATAGGGCTAGTCGAAATCAAGCAAAGCACCCATTTAGATGTTCCCGATGTCTATATTACGGCTCAGCAGGTGATCCAAGTTTTCTATCTACCATGGGCCTCCCAAACTAACAAGAATCTGAATGGTTGGGATGTTCTTTATGAAGTGCCGCCACATGTTAGACCACCTACCCCAGATGAAGAGGATTATCAACGTCACATTAACCCACACACATATGACAGAGAATTGTTCCATGAGAAACATATTTTGAAGAAACGTTTCAAAAACCATTGTATTTCACCCGAGAACATGGAAGTAGACATCGACAGTGAATCATTCACCCCTGAACCGGAACCAGTAGAGATAGAACTAGAAGAGGTTACTACTGCGGATGACATGTCAAAGCTTGTCCGAATATAGAAGGGCCTTCCACAAGTTGATGCCGGTGAACCCAACGAGCACGTCATTCATGAAGACACGCATGATAGTGATGATGATGATGTATTTATTGATCCAGACTATTATTAGTTTGTATGCATCCCAACTTAAATAATATATGTACATATTATTATCATGTCAGGTATTCAATTTTTTTATGTTGTACTAATTTCTTTTACTCTTTATCAAGGCACGTGTTGAAAGCTGGTGTGTGCGGGTCCAGATCGCTCGACGGCCCGCGCCAGTGGTACTTCCATTCCATCCCTAGTCTCTCCGTGGAGTCTTGGCAGACAGTCTGGGGACACCCGCGGGTGCTTCTTAATCGGTGTCGCTACTCATCGGGAGAGGAGGTCGGGCAGGTGGGAAGAAGGCGCATGGTATAGGACCTGGCCGTAGGAGAGGTAGAAAGAGTCCTACGCCGTCCTCGTCGCCACCCCCAACTGGTTCACCCGAGCACATGACTACGATGGTGGACCCGTTTCAGGTGGAGGCTACGAGGACTCAGGTCCAGGAGCCTCGGGTCGACGGGCATTCGACCCTTGAGACTCTGGTTCCCGAGGCTTTGGCCCATGAGACTCGTGTACCAGGTGACACGTCCCAGGAGACTCCCGCCCAGAGGCTTTAGCCAATGTGGATACGTCTGGATGGCATACCTGGCAGGATCGGACGGAGGGGCCGGGTGGCCATTTTGATGCAGGCAGGGAGGCTGGTGATGAGTATACTGATAGTGAGGGCGATGTCGTTGAGGGGGTCACCATGTACCAGCGTGGTAGTACACGTCTCCCGGTCGTGCCGGCGACCCGCGAGCAGAGGCCGGTGATTAGGCTTGAAGGGGAGAAGTAGGTGCATTTACTCTTTTTGTCCATTTTCCCTTCAAGTTTCTTCAAATATCTAATGTGGTGACCTTGTCATAGTGCAAGGGTTGGCATCACCCCCCTGGAGTCCGCAAGCCGAACACTACGAGGATTTTGTCAAGTTGCTCAGTGAGGGTGAGCTTCCTACACTAGGATTTTCCTGGGAGCACTACCAGGCTGCCTAGGCCCTGCCGGAGTTGATTATTGATGGTGTCTTGTGCCACACGAGGGCACATATGGTGATCAAGAGAATTTGGGTAATTTTTCCTTTTACACAATCTAAAATTAACAATATAGCTAGTTATTGTACTAATCAGTGTTGCCTTGTTTGATTGTAGACATTCTATAGGTGTGAAGAGGGATATGAGGAGGCGACGACCAATATTATCGAGGCCGAGTGCAAGCGGCTATTATTGAACTTACGCCACGAGTCTTGGCCGGAGGCTGTTCGATACTACTACGCCATGCGTGGTATTAAGAAGGACAAGAAGTTGCGCCGTGGAAAGTATTCGAAGAAGGAGAAGTACATGAAGGTAATTACCTATTCTTAAGGCCTTGTACGTAGTTTTCTTGATTTGATTCGTATGGGTAGCGCTCAAATTTCTCCTTACTAACTTATAGGTGCCCCCGAGATGGTGTGTGTGGATCAGATGGATTGTTGGGAGGCGTTGGTGGATGAGTGGTCCACAAGCCAATGGCAAGCCGTCTAGGGCAATACGAAGGACCGGCGTGCCCAAATGGTTGGTGTGCCACACCATCAATGCAATGCCAACTTATTTCAGTTCGGACGGAACTGGGTATCTGGTTTTCTTCATGATTCATGCAATTCATTCTTTATGCTAGCTTGAGCCCTTTACTAATACTTTGTTCCTCTCTTTAGCCACATCAGAATAAGACGGTGGTACCACATTTGTACGACCTCTATGGCATGACCCATACTGCCTCCTACAAGAAGGCCAAGAAATTCTCGGAGTCTGGCCTCGATCATCCATAGAAGTTTACCAATATCTCCACCCACCAGAAGCTTGTGAGATACAAGGACGAGGGGAAGAAGAGGAGAGGGGCGGACTTTAACCCGAGCCAGGAACCTTTGGATCTAGTGTTGGTGATGATATCTGGTGGCGGGAGGCCCCATGGCTCGATAGACATTGGAGATGGGCTGATACGTTGTCCTCTCACTCTCCTGAAGATTAAGGTGCACCACACGAGATCCCGTCCTCAGATAAGGCCTCGTCCACGACCAGCAGATCTTGCCATCGAGGTTAGTCATACAGACCTCGTGTGTGTGGCCATCGATGATTACAATGCTAACGAGGAGTGGTGTTGCAGATTGTTCTTCATAAAGAGAGAGCGGAAACCCAGATGCTTCTGGAGGAGAGGGGCCTAGCCATGAAGGAGAAGACGACTTGATTGTTGGAGGAAAGGGACCGGGCCACAAAGGAGAACACGACTCGGTTGTTGGAGGAGGAGAGGGAATGGAATGAGGCGGCTAACCGGGCCATGTACGATCTCCTTGTGGTAAGTTTCTTTTTTCACATTAGCCAAATCATGCATGTAATGTACGTTTCATTACTAACTGATATGTCTGACCCTTCAAAACCAAATGTGTAGTCTATGTGCCTCCAGAATGGTCAAACCCCTCCGCCGATGCGGCACATTTCTTGGGTTGGAATGGTCAGTACCATTTCAATGGTCTTAGTTACTAGTGTGAATATTTGAGTGTCATCATGCTAACGAGACATTGCAAAATATCTTTGGTGTAGAATATTCTCCAGGGCAACCTTCTCCAAGTGAACCCGGCCCTAGCAACCCCTTGATTCACATCCTTGATGACGACGACGTAAGTTTTCCCTAGTGTTCTTCAACATACTTAGCTGATAACTCAGCTAATTGTCCTTCTTCTTCTAGTTTTATTCACCAAAATGACATACTTAGCTTATTATCCTCCAAAATGACATAATTTTCTTATTTAGTTCGTTTATGAGATAATTACCTTAGTTAGGTCGAAAAGAGCACAATAAACTTGGTTAGCTCATAACTTAGCATATCTTCCTAAAAAATGACATAATAAGCTCAAAACAAGATAACTAATCATCTTCACCTTCTTTTCTCCTTCTTCTTCTTCTCCTCGTCCTCCTTCTTCTAGTCTTCTCCTCCTCCTCCTCATCCTTCTTCTTCTAGTTTATTCTCCCAAATAACATACTTAGCTAATTATCCTCCAAAACGACATACTTAGCTTATTTAGTTAATTTATGACATAATTAGCTTAGTGAGGTGAAAAATAGTACAAGAACCTTGGTTAGCTCATAACTTAGCGTATCTTCCTCCAAAATGACATAATAAGCTCAAAACAAGATAATTAATCATCTTCACCTTCTTCTTCTTCTTCTTCTTCTCCTTCTTCTTCTCCTTGTTCTAGTCTTCTCCTCCTCCTCCTTCTTCTTCTAGTTTTATTCTCCAAAATGACATACTTATTTAATTATACTCCAAAATGACATAATTAGATTATTTAGTTCAATTATGACATAATTAGCTTAGTTAGGTCAAAAATAGCACAAGAACCTTGGTTAGCTCATAACTTAGCATATCTTCCTCCAAAATGATATAATATGCTCAAAACAAGATAAGTAATCATCTTCACCTTCTTCTTCTCCTTCTTATTCTTTTTCTCCTTCTTCGAGTCTTCTCCTCCTCCTCCTTCTTCTTCTTCTAGTTTTATTCTCGAAAATGACATACTTAGCTAATTATCCTCCAAAATAACTTAATTAGCTTATTTAGTTCATTTATACCCTAATTAGCTCAGTTAGGTCAAAAATAGACGAAGAAGTTTGGTTAGCTCATAACTTAGCGTATCTTCCTCCAAAATTACATAATAAGCTCAAAACAAGATAAGTAATCATCTTCACCTTCTTCTTCTCCTTCTTCTTCTTTTTCTCCTCCTTCTAGCCTTCTCCTCCTCCTCCTCCTTCTTCTTCTAGCTTTATTTTCCAAATGAGATACTTAGTTAATTATCCTCCAAAATGAAATAATTAGCTTATTTAGTTCATTTATGACATAATTAGCTTAGTTAAGTCGAAAATAGCACACAAACCTTGCTTATTGATAACGTATTGTATCTTCGTCCAAAATGACATAATAAGCTCAAAACAGGATAAGCAATCATATTCAGCTTCTTATTCTCCTTCTTCTTCTCCTCCTCCTCCATCTTCTAGTCTTCTCCTCCTCCTACTCCTCCTGCTTCTTCTAGTTTTATTCTCCAAAATGATATACTTATCTAATTATCCTATAAAATGACATGATTAGCTTATTTAGTTCATTTATGACATAATTAGCTTACTTAGGTCAAAAATAGCACAAGAACCTTGGTTAGTTCAAAACTTAGCGTATCTTCCTCCAAAATGAAATAATAAGCTCAAAATAAGATAAGTAATCATCTTCACCTTCTTCTTCTCCCTCCGCTTCTTCTTCTCATCCTTCTTCTAGTCTTCTCCTCCTCTACCTTCTTCTTCTAGTTTTACTTTCCAAAATGACATACTTAGCTAATTATTCTCCAAAATGACATAATTAACTTATTTTGTTCATTTATGACATAATTAGCTTACTTATGTCAAAAATAGCACAATAACATTGGCTAGCTCATAACTTAGAGTATCTTCCTAAAAAATGGCATAATAAGCTCAAAACAAGATAACTAATCATCTTCACCTTCTTCTTCTCCTTATTCTTCCTTTTCTCCTCCTTCTAGTCTTCACGTCATCCTCCATCTTCTTCTTCTAGTTTTATTCTCCACATTCACATACTTAGCTAATTATCCTCCAAAATGACATAATTCGCTTATTTACTTCATTTATCACATAATTACCTAAGTTAGGTCGAAAAGAGCACAAGAACCTTGGTTAGCTCATAACTTAGTGTATCTTCCTCAAAAATGACATAATAAGCTCAAAACAAGATAAGTAATCGTCTTCACTTTCCTTTTCTCCTTCTTCTTCCTCTCCTCCTCCTTCTAGTCTCCTCCTCCTCCTCCTCCTTCTTCTAGTTTTATTCTCCAAAATGACATACTTAGCTTATTATCCTCTAAAATGACATAATTAGATTATTTTGTCATTTATGACATAATTTGCTTAGTTATGTCAAAAATAGTGCAAGAACCTTGGTTAGCTCATATCTTAGCGTATCTTCCTCCAAAATGACATAATAAGCTCACAACAAGATAATTGATCATCTTCACCTTCTTCTTCTTCTCCTCCTCCTTCTTCTTCTCCGCCTTCTTCTAGTCTTCTCCTCCTCCTCCTCCTTCTTCTAGTTTTATTCTCCAAAATGACATACTTAAGTAATTATTATTTAAAATGACGTAATTAGCTTATTTAGGTCATTTAGGACATAATTATCTTAGTTAGGTCAAAAATAGCACAGGAATCTTGGTTAGCTCAAAAATTAGCGTATCTTCCTCAAAAATGACATAATAAGCTCAAAACAAGATAAGCAATCATCTTCACCTTCTTCTTCTTTTTCTCCTCCTTCTTCGAGTCTTCTCGTCATCCTCCTTCTTCTTCTTCTTATTTTATTCTCCAAAATGACATACTTAGCTAATTATCCTCTAAAATGACATAATTAGCTTATTTAGTTCATTTATAACATAATTAGCTTAGTTAGGTCAAAAATAGCACAAGAACCTTGGTTAGCTCATAACTTAGGGTATATTCCTCCAAAATGACATAATAAGATCAAAACAAGATAAGTAATCATCTTCACCTTCTTCTTCCACTTCCTATTTTTCTCCTCGTTTTTCTAGTATTCTCGTCATCCTCCTCCTTCTTCTTCTAGTTGTATTCTCCAAAATGACATACTTAGCTAATCATCCACTAAAATGACATAATTAGCTTATTTAGTTCATCTAGGACATAATTAGCTTAGTTAGGTCAAAAATAGCACAATAAGCTTTCTTAGCTCATAACTTAGCATGTCTTCCTCCAAAATTACATAATAAGCTCAAAACAAGATAATTAATCATCTTCACCTTCTTCTCCTCCTCCTCCTCCTTCTAGCTTTATTCTCCAAAATGACATACTTAGCTAATTATCCTCCAAAATGACATAATTAGCTTATTTAGTTCATTTATGACACAATTAGCTTAGTTAGATCAAAAATAGCACAAGAACCTTGGTTAGTTGATAACTTACCTTATCTTCCTCCAAAATGATATGATAAGCTGAAAACAAGATAAGTAATCATCTTCACCTTCTTCATCTCCTTCTTCTTATTTTTCTCGTCCTTATTCTAGTCTCGTCCTCCTCCTCCTTCTGCTTCTTCTTCTAGTTTTATTCTCCAAACTAACATACTTAGCTAATTATCCTCCAAAATCACACATTAGCTTATTTATGTCATTGATGACATTATTAGCTTAGTTAGGTAAAAAATAGCACAGAACCTTGGTTAGCTCATAACTTAGCGAATCTTCCTCCAAAATGACATAATAATCTCAAAATAAGATAAGTAATCATCTTCACCTTCTTCTTATTCTTCTCCTCCTTCTTCTAGTCTTCTCCTCCTCCTCCTACTTCTTCTTCTAGTTTTATTCTCCAAAATGACATACTTAGCTAATTATCCTCCAAAATGACATAATTAGCTTATTTAGTTCATTTAATTAGCTTAATTAGGACAAAAATATCACAAGAACCTTGGTTAGATCGTAACTTTGCGTATCTTCCACGGAAATGACATAATAAGCTAAAAACATGACAAGTAATCATCTTCACCTTCTTCTTATTCTCCTCCTTCTTCTTCTTCCTCTCCACCTTCTTCTAGTCTTCTCCACCTCCTCCTTCTTCTTCTAGTTTCATTCCCCAAAATGACATACTTAGCTAATTATCCTCTAAAATGACATAATTATTTTGTTTAGTTCATCTATGACATAATTAGCTTAGTTAGGTCAAAAATAGCACAAGAACCTTGCTTATATCATAACTTAGCATATCTTCCTCCAAAATGACATAATAAGCTCAAAACAAGATAAGTAATCATCTTCACCTTCTTCTTCTCCTTCTTCTTTTTCTCTTCCTTTTTATAGTCTTCTCCTCCTCGTCCTTCTTCTACTTCTAGTTTTATTATCCAAAATGACATACTTCGCTAATTATCCTCCAAAATGACATAATTAGCTTATTTAGTTCATTTATGACATCATTAGCTTAGTTAAGTCAAAAATAGCACAAGAACCTTGGATGGCTCATAACTTAGTGTATCTCCCCCCAAAATGACATAATAAGCTCGAAATAAGACAAGTAATTATATTCACCTTCTACTTCTTCTCATTCTTCTTCTTTTTCTCCTCCTTCTAGTCTTCTCCTCCTCCTCCTCCTTCTTCTTCTAGTTTTATTATCCATAAAGATATACTTAGCCAATTATCCTACCAAGTGACATAATTAGCTTATTTAGTTCATTTATGACATAATTAGGTGAGTCAGGTTAAAAATAGCACAAAGAACCTTGGTTAGCTCATAATTTAGCGCATCTTCCTCCAAAATAACATAATAAGCTCATAATAAGATAAGTAATCATCCTCACCTTCTTCTCCTCATCCTCCTTCTTCTCCTTCTTCTAGTGTTCTCCTGCTCCTCCTTCTTTTCTTCTAGTTTTATTGTCCAAAATGGCATACTTAGCTAATTATCCTCCAAAATGACATAATTAGCTTATTTAGCTGATTTATGAAATAATTAGCTTAGTTATGTCAAAAATAGTACAATGACCTTGGTTAGCTCATAACTTAGCGTATCTTTCTCGAAAATGACATAATAAGCTCAAAATAAGATAAGTAATCATCTTCACCTTCTTCTTCTCCTTCTTAGTTTTTTATCCTCCTTCTTCTAGTCTTCTCCTCCTCCTCCTCCTTCTACTAGTTTTATTCTCCAAATTGACATACTTAGCTAATTATCCTACAAAATGACATAATTAGCTTAATTAGGGCATTTATGACATAATTACCTTAGTTTGGTCAAAAATAGCACAAGATCCTTGGTTAGCATAAGTAATCATCTCCACCTTCTTCTTCTCCTTCTTCTTCTTCATCTCCTTCTTCTTCTAGTCATGTCTTCCTTCTTCTCCTTCTCCTCCTTCTTCTCATTCTTCTCCTCCTCCTTCTTCTTCTTCTTCTTCTTCTTCTAGTTTTTTTTTCTTTTTCTTCTTCTTCTTCTAGTTTTATTCTTCTTATTCTTCTAACTTTCTTATTTTCAATTCACAGTTTACTTCTTTTGTTTTGTTTGGAGATAAGATAAGTATGTGTATGTATGATGATTGAAACTACGTGTATGTATTAGAAGCTAGCCTATTTGTTGTCTTGCTCTTATATGATGTTCGATACATGGCCTATATGCTGCTTATATGATATGTGTATCTTGAAACTTTATGTCGGTGTTAGAAATTATATATACATATCATGCGTGTATTTTTAAAATGCATGGAGATACCTAAAAGCAAACAAAATCGTGGGAATGCTGGTGTTTTGCCGTCTGCGTAAAATGGCAAAGGGTGACAAGCCAACAGACGGCACGGGGTGGCAACCAGCAGACGACAAAGGAGGGGCGCCTCGGGTGGCCCCTAGCACATGGCAAAGGGTGTGATGCCAGCATACGACAAGGGAGGGACCCCAGCAGACGGTAAAGGAGGGCCCCCGGTAGATGGCAAAGGTGGGGCCCTGGCATACGACAAAGGTAGCACGCAAGGCAAACATCAAATACTCCGTTAGCCACCTGACGGAGTAGGTGCATGTGGGCTGCCGTCTAATATATTTGCCTTTTGCTTCCCGTCGACGACGGATGGTAAAGGCCTTTGTTGTCCGCTACCTAGCAGTAGATGGCAAAGAAGGCCCGTTACCAGCGCAAGCATCCATAGAAGTTTTGTCGACTGCCGGCAGACGACAAAGGCCTTTGTTGTCCATGGAGTAGCCCTTTGCCGTCTGCCATGGCATATGACAAAGAAGCAGATTCTTGTAGTGTAAGAGGGTGATGACTCAACATAAAAGTAAATAGATAGGCCCTTCGCATAGGGAAGCATTGATATGCAGAGGTGCCAGAGCTCAAGTTTTAAAGCAGGATTGAAAATATTATTTTTATTGATATTCTTTACTGTCAACATTACGACAAAGGTTTTCAGTATCTTCCATGCTAAACTCATTATCGATGGTTCCCAAACATAATTGTAAAGTTTTAGTGATATCCACCATCCACACATAACCAAGGCTAGCCGAATTCATGGTGCCCTCTAACATATAAACTTTCCCAAGGAGTTTTTTTGTATTTTAAATTTGATTAGGAAGCACTAGGCATTCTTGTTACCAACCTCTCTCGTGAAATGACAACGAATAATCACCTATCATGAGAGTAACTTACTTAGCATGGAACATACCGGTTTCCCCGTCGCTCCATGAGCGGTAGGAGTGCATAAAACAAATGTTTGTTTGAATATTTAGAGCTGGTAACTGAAAATTTACTTGGAACGCGAGGGTAATACCGCATATATGTACGTATCACTACAAGAATCAGCTTCTTTGCCGTCAGCCAAAGCAGACGGCAAAGGGGTGTTCCACTGTTGGCAACGGCCTTTGTCGTCAGCCTCCTGTCGGCAACACTTCTACGACTACTGTCTTCGGTAAATGTCCTTCTTTGCCGTATGCCTGGGCGAAGTGGATGACAAAGGGGTTTGCCATGAGACAGAAGTGCAAGAAGACGACAAATGTGTTTAGACGACAGCCGACATGCAACTACTCCGTTAGGTGGCTAACAGAGCATTTGCCGTCTACCTTCTTTAAGCACTTTGTCATCTGCTTTGTTAAATACTTTTCCGTCTGCTTTCTGGGGAAGCAGACGGCGAAAAATCTATATGGGCCACCCGCCTGCTGCCCACTTTGCACAACTATTTGTCATCTGCCTCGTTAAAACATTTGTCGTCTGCTTTGTTAAACCCTTTGTCGTCTGCTTTCCGGGGCAGAAGACGACAAAGTACCCATATGGGCCAGCCCCATGTTGCCCAGTTTGCACAACTATCTGCCACGTGGCCCATTTGTCGTCTGACAGCCGATGGCAAAGGCCTTTGCCATCAGCTGGCACATCACAAAGAGCCCATATTGTCACTGTTTTGTTTATTTTATGTTATTACCCAACACTTATATGATATACATATATTTCACAACACATATATTATATATAGTTCACATCACATATATATAGTTCACAACACATATAAGATATACATATAAAGTTCATCAATGCCATTTGTTCATCAATCACGGCACATACATCAAACGAACAAAAATACAAAGTTTTACACTGTTCATCCATATATACATACATAAAGTTCCACATTGTTCATCAACTCAAATGAAAACAAAAACTAAAGCACACCATCAATGCCAGCTTCCATGTAATAAATCTAATTTGCAAAATGGGAATAAGAAAGTTAGAAGAACAAGAACAGTATATGACATTTTCGGGCTTACTATGTCAATTTGGAGGAAAATAAGCAAAGTATATGACATTTTTGAGCTAACCAAGGTTATTATGCCATTTTTGACCTAACTAAGCTAATGTTCGAAATATGCCCTAGAGACAATAATAATTAGTTATTATTATATTTCTTTGTTCATGATAATCGTTTATTATCCATGCTATAATTGTATTGATTGGAAACACAGTGCATGTGTGGATACATAGACAAAACACTGTCCCTAGTAAGCCTCTAGTTGACTAGCTCGTTGATCATAGATGGTCAAGGTTTCCTGACCATAGGCAAGTGTTTTCACTTGATAACGGGATCACATCATTAGAGAATCATGTGATGGACTAGACCCAAACTAATGGACGTAGCATGTTGATCGTGTCATTTTGTTGCTACTGTTTGCTTCGTGTCAAGTATTTGTTCCTATGACCATGAGATCATGTAAATCATTGACACCGGAGGAATGCTTTGTGTGTATCAAACGTAGCAACGTAACTGGGTGACTATAAAGATGCTCTACAGGTATCTCTGAAGGTGTTCGTTGAGTTAGTATGGATCAAGACTGGGATTTGTCACTCCGTGTGACGGAGAGGTATCTCGAGGCCCACTCGGTAATACAACATCACACACAAGCCTTGCAAGCAATGTGACTTAGTGTAAGTCACGGGATCTTGTATTACGGAACGAGTAAAGAGACTTGCCGGTAAACGAGATTGAAATAGGTATGCGGATACTGACGATCGAATCTCGGGCAAGTAACATACCGAAGGACAAAGGGAATGACATACGGGATTATATGAATCCTTGGCACTGAGGTTCAAACGATAAAGATCTTCGTAGAATATGTAGGATCCAATATGGGCATCCAGGTCCCGCTATTGGATATTGACCGAGGAGTCACTCGGGTCATGTCTACATAGTTCTCGAATCCGCAGGGTCTGCACACCTAAGGTTCGACGTTGTTTTATGCGTATTTGAGTTATATGGTTGGTTACCGAATGTTGTTCGGTGTCCCGGATGAGATCACAGACGTCATGAGGGTTACCGGAATGGTCCGGAAATGAAGATTGATATATAGGATGACCTCATTTGATTACCGAAAGGTTTTCGCAGATATCGGGAATGTACCGGGAATGACGAATGGGTTCCGGGTGTTAACCGGGGGGCAACCCACCCCGGGGAAGCCCATAGGCCTTGGGGGTGGTGCACCAGCCCTTGGTGGGCTGGTGGGACAGCCCGAGAAGGCCCTATGCGCCAAGGATAGAAAATTAAAGAGAAAAGAAAAAAAAGAGGTGGGAAAGGAGAGAAGGACTCCACTTTCCAATCCTAGTTGGACTAGGATTGGAGGAGGACTCCTCCTCCCCTTGGTGCGCAGCCCTTGGGGCTCCTTGAGCCTCAAGGCAAGCCTCCCCTCCCTCCTCCTATATATATGGAGCAATTAGGGCTGATTTGAGACAACTTTTCTAAGGCAGCCCGACCACATAACTCCACGGTTTTACCTCTAGATCGCGTTTCTGTGGAGCTCGGGCGGAGCCCTGCCGAGATTAGATCACCACCAACCTCCGGAGCGCCGTCACGCTGCCGGAGAACTCATGTACCTCTCCGTCTCTCTTGCTGGATCAAGAAGGCCGAGACCATCGTCGAGCTGTGTGTGTGCTGAACGCGGAGGTGCCGTCCGTTCGGCACTAGATCGGAGCGGATCGTGGGACGGATCGCGGGATGGTTTGTGGGACGGTTCGCGGGGCGGATCGAGGGACGTGAGGACGTTCCACTACATCAACCGCGTTTCTTAACGCTTCTGCTATGCGATCTACAAGGGTACGTAGATCGGAAATCCCCTCTCGTAGATTGACATCACCATGATAGGACTTCGTGCGCGTAGGAAAATTTTTGTTTCCCATGCGACGTTCCCTAACACTGGCATCATGAGCTAGGTTCATGCGTAGATGTCTTCTCGAGTAGAACACAAAAGTTTTTTGTGGGCGGTGATGTGCGTCTTGCTGGCCTCCTTAGTCTTTTCTTGATTCTGCGGTATTGTTGGATCGAAGCGGCTCGGACCGACATTACTCGTACACTTACGAGAGACTGGTTTCATCGCTACGAGTAACTCCGTTGCTCAAAGATGACTGGCGGGTGTCGGTTTCTCCAACTTTAGTTGAATCGGATTTGACCGAGGAGGTCCTTGGATGAGGTTAAATAGCAATTCATACATCTCCGTTGTGCTGTTTGCGTAAGTAAGATGCGATCCTACTAGATACCCATGGTCACCACGTAAAACATGCAACAACAAAATTAGAGGACGTCTAACTTGTTTTTGCAGGGTATGCTTGTGATGTGATATGGCCAACGATGTGATGTGATATATTGGATGTATGAGATGATCATGTTGTAATAGATAATATCGACTTGCACGTCGATGGTACGGCAACCGGCAGGAGCCATAGGGTTGTCTTTAAACTAACGTTTGTGCTTGCAGATGCGTTTACTATTTTGCTAGGATGTAGCCTTAGTAGTAATAGCATGAGTAGCACGACAACCCCGATGGCGACACGTTGATGGAGATCATGGTGTGGCGCCGGTGACAAGAAGATCGTGTCGGTGCTTTGGTGATGGAGATCAAGAAGCACATGATGATGGCCATATCATGTCACTTATGAATTGCATGTGATGTTAATCCTTTATGCACCTTATCTTGCTTAGAACGACGGTAGCATTATGAGGTGATCTCTCACTAAAATTTCAAGATGAAATTGTGTTCTCCCCGACTGTGCACCGTTGCGACAATTCTTCGTCTCGAGACACCATGTAATGATCGGGTGTGATAGACTCAACGTTCACATACAACGGGTGCAAAACAGTTGCACACGCGGAACACTCGGGTTAAGCTTGATGAGCCTAGCATGTGCAGACATGGCCTCGGAACACATGAGACTGAAAGGTCGAGCATGAATCGTATAGTTGACATGATTAGCATAGAGATGCTTTCCACTGAAACTATTCTCGACTCACGTGATGATCGGACTTGAGATAGTGGATTTGGATCATGTACCACTCAAATGATTAGAGAGATGTACTTTTTGAGTGGGAGTTCTTAAGTAATATGATTAATTGAACTAATTGTCATGAACATGGTCTAATGGTCTTGTGAATTGCGATGTAGCTTGCGCTATAGCTCTACTGTTTGTATATGTTCCTAGAGAAAATTTAGTTGAAAGTTGATAGTAGCAAACTTTGCAGAGGATTGTCCTCGTTGCTGCGCAGAAGGCTTATGTCCTTAATGCACCACTCGGTGTGCTGCACCTCGAGCGTCGTTTGTGGATGTTGTGAACATCTGACATACACGTTTCTGATGACTACACGATAGTTCAGTGCAAAATAGTTAATGGCTTAGAAGCAAGGCGCCGAAGACATTTTGAAACGTCACGGAACATAAGTGATGTTCTAAAGAGATGAAATTGTGATTTCATGCTTGTGCCCTTGTTAAGAGGTACGAGACCTCCCACAAGATTCATTGTCCACAAAGTAAAGGAGAAAAGCTCAATCGTTGAGCGTGTGCTCAGATTGTCTGAGTACGAGAATCGCTTGAATCAAGTGGGAGTTAATCTTCCAGATGAGATAGTGATGATTCTCCAAAGTCACTGTCACCAAGCTGTGAGAGCTTCGTGATGAACTATAACATATCAAGGATAGATACAATGATCCTTGAGCGATTCAAGATGTTTGACACTTCAAAAGTAGAAATCAAGAAGGAGCATCAATAGTTGATGGTTAGTAAAACCACTAAGTTTCAAGAAAGGCAAGGGCTAGAAGGGATACTTCGTGAAACGGCAAAATAATTGCTGCACTAATGAAGAGACCCAAGATTAAACCCAAACCCGAGACTAAGTGCTTCTGTAATGAGGGGAACAGTCACTGAGGCGGAGCAACTCTAGATACTTGGTAGATAAGAAGGCTGGCAAAAGTCGAAAGAAGTATATTTGATATACATGATGTTGATGTGTACTTTACTGGTACTCCTAGTAGCATGAGGGTATTGGATACCGGTTCGGTTGCTAAGTGATTAGTAACACGAAATGAAAGCTACGGCATAAACGGAGACTAGCTAAAGGCGAGGTGACGATACGTGTTGGAAGTGTTTCCAAGGTTGATATGATCAAACGTCGCACGCTCCCTCTACCATCGGGATTGGTGTTAAACCTAAATAATTCTTATTTGGTGCTTGCGTTAAGCATGAACATGATTGGATCGTGTTTATTGCAATACGATTATTCATTTAAAGAGAATAATGGTTACTCTATTTGCTTGAATAATCACCTTCAATGGTTTATTGAATCTCGATTGTAGTGTTACACATGTTCATGATATTGGTGCCAAAAGATACGAGGTAATGATGATAGTACCACTTACTTGTGGCACTGCCGCTTGAGTCATGTTGGTATAAATTGCATGAAGAGGCTCCATGATGATGGATCTTTATATTCACCTGATTTTGAATCACTAGTGACATGCAAATCATACCACATGAGCAAGGCCTTGTTTTCATTGAGATGAAACAAGATAGTAACTTCTTGGAAGTGATACATTTTGATGTATGCAGTCCAATGGGTGGTGAGGCACGCAATGGATATCATTATGTTCTTACTTCAATGACGATTTGAGTAGATACAAGAGTATTTACTTAATGAATCACAAGTCTGAAATATTGAAAAGTTCAATTATGTTTCAGGAGTGAAGTTCGTCGTAACAAGAGGATAAATTGTCTACGATATGATCATAGAAATGAATATCTGAGTTACGAGTTTTGCTACGCAGTTAAGACAATGTGGAAATTGTTTTGCAGTTCATGCCACCTGGAACATCATAGTGTGATGATGTGTCTAAACGTCATAGCCACGCACTATTTGGTATAGTACATGCTATGATGTCTCGTATCGAATTACCACTATCGTTTATGGGTTATGCATTAGAGACAACCGCATTCACTTTAAATAGGGCACCGCGTATTTCCGTTGAGATGACACAGTATAGACTGAGGTTTAGAGAAATCTAAACTGTCATTTCTTAAAAGTTTGGGGCTTCGACACTTATGTGAAAAAGTTTCAGTCTGATAAGCTCGAACCCAAAGCGGATAAATGCATCTTCATAGGATATCCAAAATAGTTGGGTACATCTCCTATCTCAGATTCGAAAGCAAAGTGTTTGTTTCTAGAAACGGATCCTTTCTCGAAGAAAGGTTTCTCTCAAAAGAATTGAGTGGGAGGGTGGTAGAACTTGATGAGGTTAATGGACCATCACTTCAACCAGTGTGTAGCAGGGCACAGGAAGTTGTTCCTGTGGCGCCTACACCAATTGAAGTGAAAGCTGATGATGGTGATCATTGAGCATCAGATCAAGTTACTACAAGCCTCGTAGGTTGACAAGGTCGTGTACTACTGCAGAGTGGTACGATGACCCTGTCTTGGAGGTCATGTTGTTGAGCAACAATGAACCTACGAGTTATGGAGAAAGCAATGGTGGGCCCGGATTCCGACAAATGGCTGGAGGCCGTGAAATCCGAGAGAGGATCCATGTATGAAAACAAAGTGTAGACTTTGGAAGAACTACTTGATGGTCATAGGACTATTGAGTAAAGATGGATCTTTAAAAGGAAGACGGACAATGATGGTGATAAGTCACTATTAAGAAAGCTCGACTTGTCGCAAAGATGTTTCCGACAAGATCAAACAGTTGACTATGATGAGACTTTCTCACTGTTAGCGATGCTGAAAGTCTGTTAGAATTATGTTAGTAGTTGTTGCATTATTTTTGAAATATTGCACATAGGATGTCAAAACATTGTTTCCCCGACGGTTTCCTTGAGCAAACATTGTAAGTGATACAACCAAGAGGTTTTGTCGATCCTAAAGATACTAGCAAGTATGCAAGCTTCAGCGATCCTTCAATGGACTGGTGCAAGCATCTCGGAGTTGGAATATACACTTTGATGAGATGATCAAAGATTTTTTGGGTTTGTACAAGGTTTATGAGAAACTTGTATTTCCAAAGAAGTGAGTGGGAGCACTATAGAATTTCTGATAAGTATATGTGGTTGACATATTGTTGATCACAAGTAATGTAGAATTTCTGTGAAGCATAAAAGGTTGTTTGAAAGGAGTTTTTCAAAGGAATACCTGGATTGAGCTACTTGAACGTTGAGCATCAAGATCTATGGAGATAGATCAAAACGCTTAATAGAAGTTTCAACAAGATGCATGCCTTGACAAGTTTTTGAAGGAATTTGAAATAGATCAGCAAAGAAGGAGTTCTTGACTGTGTTGTAAGGTGTGAATTTGAGTAAGCCTCAAAACCCGACCCCGGCAGAATAAACAGAATATACGAAGGTCGTCTTCTATACCTTGGCCGTAGAATCTGAAGTATGCCATGCTGGGTACCGCACCTAATGTGTGCCTTGACTCAAAGTCTATTGAGAGGTACAGAAAGTGATCCATGATTGAATCACTAGCAGCGGTCAAAATTTATCCTTAGTAATTGATGGACTAAGGAATTTTTCTCGATTATGGAGGTGGTTAAAGAGTTTGTCGTAAAGGGTTACATCGATGCAAGCTTTGACACTAATCCGAATAACTATGAGTAGTGAAACGGATTCGTATAGTAGAGTAGATATTTGGAGTATTTCCGAATAGCACATAGTAGCAGCATCTATAAGATGACATAAAGATTGTTAAAGAACACACGAATCTGAAAGTTTCAGAACCATTGACTAAAACCTCTCTCACGAGCAAGACGTGATCAGACCCCATAACTATATGGGTGTTGGATTCGTTGGAATCACATGGTGATGTGAACTAGATTATTGACACTAGTGCAAGTGGGAGACTGTTGGAAATATGCCCTAGAGGCAATAATAAATTAGTTATTATTATATTTCTTTGTTCATGATAATCGTTTATTATCCATGCTATAATTGTATTGATTGGAAACACAGTGCATGTGTGGATACATAGACAAAAGACTGTCCCTAGTAAGCCTCTAGTTGACTAGCTTGTTGATCAAAGATGGTCAAGGTTTCCTCACCATAGGCAAGTGTTGTCACTTGATAACGGGATCACATCATTAGGAGAATCATGTGATGGACTAGACCCAAACTAATAGACGTAGCATGTTGATCGTGTCATTTTGTTGCTACTGTTTTCTGCGTGTCAAGTATTTGTTCCTATGACCATGAGATCATATAACTCACTGACACCAGAGTAATGCTTTGTGTGTATCAAACGTCGCAACGTAACTGGGTGACTATAAAGATGCTCTACAGGTATCTCCGAAGGTGTTCGTTGAGTTAGTATGGATCGAGACTGGGATTTGTCACTCCGTGTGACGGAGAGGTATCTCGGGGCCCACTCGGTAATACAACATCACACACAAGCCTTGCAAGAAATGTGACCTAGTGTAGGTCAAGGGATCTTGTATTACGGAACGAGAAAAGATACTTGCCGGTAAACGAGATTGAAATAGGTATGCGGATACTGACGATCGAATCTCGGGCAAGTAACATACCGAAGGACAAAGGGAATGACATACGGGATTATATGAATCCTTCGCACTGAGGTTCAAATGATAAAGATCTTCGTAGAATATGTAGGATCCAATATGGGCATCCAGGTCCCGCTATTGGATATTGACCGAGGAGTCAGTCGGGTCATGTCTACATAGTTCTCGAACCCGCAGGGTCTGCACACTTAACGTTCGACGTTGTTTTATGCGTATTTCAGTTATATGGTTGGTTACCGAATGTTGTTCGGAGTCCTGGATGAGATCACGGACGTCATGTGGGTTTCTGGAATGGCTCGGAAACGAAGATTGATATATAGGATGACCTCATTTGATTACCGGAAGGTTTTCAGAGATACCGGGAATGTACCTGGAATGACGAATGGGTTCCGGGTGTTCACCGGGGGGGGCGGGGGCAACCCACCCCGGGGAAGCCCATAGGCCCTGGGGGTGGCGCACCAGCCCTTGGTGGGCTGGTGGGACAGCCCAAGAAGGCCCTATGCGCCAAGGATAGAAAATCAAAGAGAAAAGAAAAAAAAGAGGTGGGAAAGGAGAGAAGGACTCCACTTTCCAATCCTAGTTGGATTAGGATTGGAGGAGGACTCCTCCTCCCCTTGGTGCGCAGCCCTTGGGGCTCCTTGAGCCTCAAGGCAAGCCTCCCCTCCCTCCTCCTATATATATGGAGCAATTAGGGCTGATTTGAGACAACTTTTCCAAGGCAGCCCGACCACATAACTCCACGGTTTTACTTCTAGATCGTGTTTCTGCGGAGCTCGGGCGGAGCCCTACCGAGATTAGATCACCACCAACCTCCGGAACGCCGTCACGCTGCTGGAGAACTCATCTACCTCTCCGTCTCTCTTGCTGGATCAAGAAGGCCGAGATCATCGTGGAGCTCTACGTGTTTTGAACGCGGAGGTGTCGTCCGTTCGGCAATAGATCGGAGCGGATCGTGGGACGGTTCGTGGGACGGTTCGCGGGGCGGATCGAGGGACGTGAGGATGTTCCAATACATCAACCGCATTTCTTAACGCTTCTGCTATGCAATCTACAAGGGTACGTAGATCGGAAATCCCCTCTTGCAGATTGACATCACCATGATAGGACTTCGTGCGCGTAGGAAATTTTTTGTTTCCCATGCGACGTTCCCCAACAGCTAATTATGTCATTTTGGATGAAAATAAGCTAACTATGTGACATTTATGATGTAACAAAAGTTCTTATGCCATATTTGACCTAACTAAGCTAATCGTGTCATTTTATAGGAAAACAAGCTAGCATTTATGAGCTTACCAAGGTTCTTATGCCATTTTGAGCTTACTATGTCATTTAGGACGAAGATATGCTAAGTTATGAGCTAACCAAGGTTCTTGTGATGTTTTTTATCTAATTAAGCTAATTATGTCATTTTGGAGCTAAAGTAGCTAATTATGTCATTTTCGAGCTAACTTAGCTGATTATGTCATTTTGGAGGATAATTAGCTAAGTATGTCTTTGTTGGCAAAATAAGCTAAGGAGAAGAAGAAATAGGAGAATAATGAGGAGAAGCAGAAGAAGAAGAATAAGAAGAAGGAGAAGAAGAAGAAGGAGGAGGAGGAGGAGAAGAAGAACGAGAAGAAGGAGAAGAAGAAGAAGAAGAAGAAGAAGAAGAAGGAGAATAAGAGGATGATTACAATACTTTTCTTATTTTGAGCTTATTATGTAATTTTGGAGGAAGGTACGATAAGTTATGAGCTAACCAAGGTTCTTGTGATGTTTTTTACCAAACTAAGCTAATTATGTCATTTTGGAGCTAAAGTAGCTAATTATGTTATTTTGGAGCTAAATTAGCTAATTATGTCATTTTGGAGGATAATTATCTAAGTATGTCTTTGTTGGGAAAACAAGCTAAGGAGAAGAAGAAAGATGAGAATAAAGAGGAGAAGGAGGAGAAGAAGAAGAACGAGAAGAAGAAGAAGAAGAAGAAGAAGAAGAAGGAGAAGAATAACGAGAAGAAGAAGGAGAAAAAGGAGGAGTAGAAGAAGGAGGAGGAGGAGGAGAAGAAGAGGAAGAGGATGATTTCAGTAATTTTCTTATTTTGAACTTATTATGTCATTTAGGAGGAAGATACGCTAAGTTATGAGCTAACCAAGGTTCTTGTGATGTTTTTTACCTAACTAACCTAATTATGTCATTTTGGAGCCAAAGTAGCTAATTATGTCATGTTGGAGCTAAATTAGCTAATTATGTCATTTTGGAGGATAACTAGCTAAGTATGTCTTTGTTGGAAAAATAAGCTAAGGAGAAGAAGAAAGAGGATAAGAAAGAGGAGAAGGAGAAAAAGAAAAAGAATGAGGAGAAGAAGATGGAGAAGAAGAAGGAGAAGAAGGAGGCGGAGGAGAAGAAGAAGGAGAAGAAGAAGAAGGAGAAGAAGAAGAAGAAGAAAAAGAATGAGGAGAAGAGGATGGAGAAGAATAAGGAGAAGAAGGATGAGGAGGGGAAGAAGAAGAAGGAGGAGAAGAAGAGGAAGAGGATGATTACAATAATTTTCTTATTTTGAGCTTATTATGTCATTTAGTATCCTAAGCAATGAGCTAACCAAGGTTCTTGTGATGTTTTTACCTAACTAAGTTAATTATGTCATTTTGGAGCTAAAGTAGCTAATTATGTCATTTTGGAGCTAAATTAGCTAATTATGTTATTTTGGAGGATAATTAGCTAAGTACGTCTTTTTGGGAAAATGAGCTAAGGAGAAGAAGAAAGAGGAGAATAAAGGGGAGAAGGAGAAGAGGAAGAAGAATAAGAAGGAGGAGGAGAAGGATAAGGAGAAGAGGAAGGAGAAGAAGGAGGAGAAGAAGAAGATGGAGGAGGAGGAGAAGAAGATGAAGAGGATGATTACAATACTTTTCTTATTTTGAACTTATTATGTCATTTAGGAGGAAGATACGCGAAGTTATGAGCTAACGAAAGTTCTTGTGATGTTTTTACCTAACTAAGCCAATTATGTTATTTTGGAGCTAAAGTTGCTAATTATGTCATTTTGGAGCTAAATTAGCTAATTATGTCATTTTGGAGGACAACTAGCTAAGTATGTCTTTGTTTGGATAATAAGCTAAGGATAAGAATAAAGAGGAGAATAAAGAGAAGAAGGAGAAGTAGAAGAAGAAGGAGAAGAAGAAGGAGGAGGAGGAGGAGGATGAGAAGAAGAAGGACAAGAAGAAGGAGAAGAAGGAGGAGGAGAAGAATAATGTCGGGACCCCGATCCTAAGTCATAAGAACCCAGCCTATAACACATCACATCACTTTGCGGCCTCACGCACGGTAAACTCCACGTGTGCGACCTTACCTTGGCCGGGACCGTTTGCGTCTTTTCGCTCATGTATATGACTATGTTGCTAGCGTTCAAACAACAAAGAACCTGGGTTGACATGACTAGTTATAGACCCAAGCTGTACATTCGTCGAGTGTAGACGAGTCGTAGCAATCTACAAGGACTCCATTACACCGCGTGACATTTCCCCGAGTGGACAGATACAACAGCAAAGAAGGATACATGCCGGTCAATCAATGTGTTCTGAGCAGTAGCAAGCTACCAAGGCCCGATGGAAACACAAAGAGGCATTTCCCTGTAAAGAGTACTACTAAAGGCAAACAACTAGGTGTCGAATCCCACACATATAATGCATTTCAAACATACACACATTATGCACGATATGTGTAGATACAACATGGCATCACAACATAACTCTACGACTAATGCATTTATTAAAGACTCATAAGAGTCAACATAGTATGATATTACAAACAGGGGTCTCGTGACCCAAAACCCAAGTCATACAAACAACAAGCGGAAGCAAATCATCTCTGGGTACAGACATCTATTAAAAATGGCTGGAAGAGCGTGAAAAGCTACTACGACCCTACCAAAGGAGCCAGACCTCTGTCTGGGATTCCCAAGCTATTCCGGTCAACATCGAACACATCGCATAGAACCTTTTAATGAGTCTAAGTCTTCTCTGCAAAAACATAAATAAAGCAACCATGAGTAGAAAGGTACTCAGCAAGTCTTACATTAGAACTATCTACATATGCATCATGTTTCAATGAAAGGATTGTGGGGTTTGATTGCAGCAAGCCAGCTTTGACTCTTGGCTAACCTGTACTACGACTACAAGTTTTTTTGTTTGAGGTGGGATAGCGCACACGTGTCCCTATGAGAAGGCCTTCCATAGCACTCACACTTATCTTGCATGTTTTAGAGTATCCATTTAAATTGTCTATGTACCACGTAATGTTTCCAAGTAGTCCATATCCGAGGACGCGGCTATTCGAACAGATTGAATCACCCTGCAGGGGTATACTTCTTCACACATGCTCTCACCACTTATCACCATATGCACGTCATGCATCTCGGCAATCTTCAAGCGGAAGCACTGGCGTGGGTGTCGGCCACAACCGTTAACCACACAAGACCCTAGTCCAGGTTTATCGCCTATTTGATACTGAACCCGCAAGGAAGTCCGGCCGAGGTTTCCTCTATGGCCCCAATCGATGCGCGCAGGGTTCCAAAGCCCACCATCCGGGTGCCACTTGGTACACCGTGCCACTGTGTATCTACCGCAGAGAAGCCTACCCCATCGGGCAGAGCTAAACACGGCCGCCAACACATTTCCTATAAACACCAGAAACTAGTTGCAACTCCTGGACAGAGATCTAGGCGATTAATAAGCCAAGAGGGTCAATTAAGTATCCCAATGTGTGGTAGTATCTTGTCTTGGATAACACACACAGAACTCGGTTCTTAAGGACGGTCCCAATGAGACAACCCACCATGTACTGCCTGTCATCGCTACCTTTAGCAAATCGGATTCACACTTTTACTCTCACACTGTAGAACATGATCACAACCATTCCGATTCATCATTTAGATGGATCAGACCTGACACGACTCTAAGCATAGAAGGCATTGTAAACAAGCATGGATGAGTAAGCACAACAAGGCTCAAGTAGTTGCTACTCATGCTAATTGGTTTCAACTATTTACTGTGACAAAATCAAGTAATGCAAAGGAATGGGTTCAACTACCGATAACATGTACAGTTGAATCGTGTTTGTCCTAATGCAGTAAAAGAGAGCAGGAGCGAGAGAGTGGGTTTATTTCAATATGCTCAAGGGGGGTTTGCTTGCCTCACAGTTCTGAAGATAGCAATGAGTCTTCATCAATGTCAACGATCACATCGTCGGAAACATCGTTTACCGAGGGGGAAACAACACCGACAAACAAGAAAGAACAACAATTACTTCACAGAAAAGCAACACTATGATGCATGCTCAATACATGAAATCAAAGGTGGCAGGGCTAATGTGGCTATCATTTCTTAAGTTGAAGTTGGTTTGAACTAGGAACCAAACATAACTTCAAGCCGCGTATCTTTCCAAGTACCCTTATAATTTATTCGACCTGATGCTCATAACAAATTGTTCCAACATGTATGGAGTTAGTATTTTGAGGTACTGTTTTGCATTGACCAATGTTTGGTCATAACAGTTGAAGCGGAAATCAAATAAGTATCAATTTCCAACTCCAAACTATTTATTAAATTTACCCTATTCATCATTTTGCCTATTTGGTGTTGTTAACTTTTTCAAATATGCATGAAAACGCCATAATCAGATTCATTGGATTTTTCTGATCCTTTTTCATATATAAATTATTTCCATCCGAGTTATATTTTAATTTCTATGATTTTTACAAGTTTTAGCAATTTCCTGGATTTATGTTATAATTGAAAATCAATTACTGCGTCAGCACTGCATCAGCGTTGCGTCAGCAGTCAACTAGGTTTGGTCAGAGTCAAACCTGACGTGTGGGGTCCACACGTCAGTGACACAGGTTAGTTGAGAGGGTTAGATTAGTTTTAATTCATGTTTCAGAATCGTAGGGCCCACTGTCACTGAGTCATAGATTAACTAAAATGATATTAGGTGCTAATTAAACACCTCACCGGCTGGGCCCGCTTGTCAGCGACCCAGACCGGCGGAGCTCAACGCCGGTGGCCATAGAGCACGGAGGCACTGACGGATTTCCTCCTCCGGCGACCAAATGGCCGGCGGAGGGCATCTACGCGGTCCTGGAACTTGGCCGGATCCATTTGGGGCGGTGGCTAGAGCAGGGAAGCACTGGAACGGCGCCGGTGACGTGGTCAGCGGTGGCCGGAGCTCGGCCGTGGTGGAGCAGTGGCTATGGCGTGCAAGATGATAGGGGAACATGGGGAATCAACGGAGAAGCTCACGGGGGGCTCGAATGGCGGTTCGGTGGGCTCACGGCGCTTTGGGCGGCGCGAATCGGGGCTGGCGGCCTTCGGTGGTCGGAGATGAAGATGATGACGGTGGCAGCGCCAGGGGGCTCTGGCTTCGATTCCTGAGGCGGGGAGGGGTGGCACGTCATGGCGAAGGGGATGGGCTGCTCGGGGAGGCCTAGCAGGGGTCAGGGGGGCGCCAGTGAGCTCGAGCCGAGCTCGGCCATGGCGGAAGGAAAAGAGCAGAGGGGGGGAGATAAGGGAGAGACAGAGAGGCTCGGGGGAGGAAGAAAAACAAGGCACGGGGGAGGCATCGCGCTGGCTAGGAGGGACAGGAAGGCATGGTGGAGGTGGCGCCCTGGCCTCGGCGCCGTGCTCATCTTCTCCCCTGCCTTCTGGAAGGAGGAGGGAGACGACAGGGGAAACCCCCTTGGTGGGCTGGGCCAGCAGGTGAGCACAGGTTAGTTTCTCTCTCTCTTTTTTTCTATTTTTGTTTTATTTTCTTTCTGGCATTTAGATTTAGTATTTTAATAAAACATTTAATCATTTTATAAAACCCTAAAATAGTATTATGTGACAGTAATAAAAATAATCAATTCCACAAAATAGTTTCAACATTTTGGAAACTTTTATTTAAAAAGAAAACAAAATAACTCCATTCCAAACAGTTATTTAATCAAATCAAAAATCCTTTTCAAAATGTTCCTGTGACTTACAAATTTGGTTTGACAAATTTATTCCCTGTCACTATTTTCCCAAATATTTGGAACATTTTTCTGGTTCCTTTGAAGGTAATTTTTTTATTGCCTTTTTGTCAATTTCAACTCATTTGGCTTGATCACTTCCATTTCCAGATTCAATGCAATTTGAATGCATGCATGAAATGCAATGGCAAGCAAGGCAAACTTGGGCTGTGACAACTCACCCCCACTAAACAAGAATCTCGTCCCGAGATTCAGGCATAGTCAGGAAGAGAAATAGGGCACTAAACAACCACAATCTTCAAGATCCATTTGCTCCTCCCGAGGACGTTGATTCATCGCACCATGTTGATCTTGACATCTTTGTCCTTGAGGTCTTCATCTAGCTTGACGATAAAAGAACAGGGAGACGACATAAGATTTGATCTCCTCGAAGATCGAGCAACTCAAGATCAACTCATAGAATGAGACGTAGGAACGTCCCTTGAGCTAAGACACAACACACATAACACAGACGAGGAAATGAGACATATGACAGAGGTTCAATTGGTAGGCAACAAATCTAGGCTTAAAACAAATGCTGGCGAGTTTTCAAAGTAGCGACGATTAGGTTGCTCTTCATACCACAACGGGGCACCTTAGGAAGGTGACTCTTAGAGTTATTCCCTCAAGTGGCAAAAAGAATTACTTTTGACCCTAAGATCATTGAAACTCTTCATACCAGAGTAAGGCAATTCACAAATGATTGTTTGAAGGATTTTGAAAGAATGGCATACTCAGTTGGAAAGAAACTAGGGTTATAGAACAACTCAGCGAATGGAAGGCACATTCCAATTATTACCGAGGATATAACCTTGTGTCTGAGCGTGCTCTCAAGAACTTGAGAATTTCCATATTCATCAAAGTTTTACCAATATGTGTGCCAAGATCTTGGTGACACAACATACTACTATGATGAATAGAGATGGAGGATGGAGATGCAAAGGAAGACAACACTTCCTCAGATTTCACCTTAGCTGTGCCAAGGGAACAGAATCTGGTTGATCGACCGAGAGACATTTAGCACTCCGCTTCTAATGTTCTCCTTGATGTACTAGCACAACCCAATTATAAGTCATGCTTTATATCTAGCACATCAAATATAGATCGGACTTCGGGCTCAAAGGGGATCCATGAGGAACAACTTATAAAATAGGTCATACAAGAACCACACGGAAGATGGCTAAGATTGCTGATGCAAGATATTATAATATCAAGTCTTTCGGCTAGGTGTGTTAGCCATTTCACCACTTTACCGGGTTACATAGCGACCCATATTGTAATTCTTGGGGAAGTTCCAACCATTATAACTGCGTGAGATTCAGCTCCGGTTGATGCCACGATGCTTCAGACTCAGCATGTCCAAAAAGAAAGTTTGCAACACAAATCGACGAGATAACGTTGCGAGATTCTCAGGAAATGAACTGCGGAAGACAACTCCAAAACATGAGCTGGATCGCAAGACCCACGTGAACACACTGCCCAAGACAACTGTGAACACATGAAAAGTCTTACAACAAAACACTACCGAGTTCTGGATGGGAACCATCATTGTGGATAACGAAGCCATGTGCAATTTCGTCTGATACCTTCAGGAATGGCACTTAACTTCTTTTCCTTGAACAAATCAATCAGTGGCTTGGTGTGCTAGGAAATACATATGGAGAGAGAAGTTGCAAAGCTATCAAACCACAACATACTTCGCACATGCACGACTGATTTGGGATGATTCTGAAGAAACAAATTAATTTTTCTCGAATTCACCGCGGCAACTTGTATCAGATGCACATGAATTAGAGGAAGTCACTTCTTACACCTAACATATACCTCGTACTCGAGACACGAAGACAATGTCTACAAAGTTTCCAGCACTAGCTTGATGTCCAACATAGATCATGGAACAAATTAGAATGTTGCCGATGGGCTCAACAACAATTCATCAAGATACCCATATAAATGGATTTCCACAACTATGTGAGCAAGATAATAGCATTGGTCAGATCAAAGAATATAATGGTGTAGGCTCAAGAAAAACCCTGAGTAAGACGCCACTACGAAAATCTTTGGTTCTGAGTTTGATTTGACAATAGCCCATGCTCAAATCAAAATTCAAAAAGATAATATATGCAACAATTGATCACATGACTCAACTGATGAAAATATCATCTTTCTTCAGGCTCACACAACAGGAAAAATATCCTTTTTAAATGAGCTAAGTTTAGTCAAAGCTTTAATCTTCCAACTCTCCAAGTTGTTGTTTAGCTTAACCAGCTAGCTCGGGGTATCCAACACGTATTCTTGGAGAAGATGGATTATAAAGAAACCAACTTGATCACGAGCTCTATCATAAAAGTCAAGAAACAACCTGGTAATACCTCCGAGAAGATATCCGAAAAATCACGAATCACCGATATATTATTAAGCTCGGGAACAATCTTAATTTTCAGGGCAAGATGATGTGATCAATAGAGCGAGGGATAGACACAATCCTAACTCATTGATCGAGAAGTGCACCATGAAACATGGACTAGGTAGCACGGTCAATCCTAGGATGAAGATTCAATCATCATCACCATAAGAGTGAAATTATTGTCCATTAGCTACCAAGCAATAGCATTGCTAGGAGTATTGGTTTCACACATCATGGTTCACTTGTCGATATTCCGGTTACAACCAACACGAAAACCGAGGGATGAACAATGATAGCGAGAAGTATCGCTACATCAAGAGCTCATAAGAGATGGTGCAATTCTCATAACACTCTTGACAAAAAGAGGGTAATACTCCAAGATAGAACAGAACAAAAGCTGGTTTCGCATTTCGATCTGCGGAATACAACTACTTTGACACAATCCAAGAAATGGATGTGGTACTGGAGTTTGCTTCTCCCAGTATTTCGAGAATAGAACAACTTGACAGACCACAAAATAAAAGACATTAATGACAGGAATGCACAACTATTCTTGACTATCCTCTCATGGATGAAGGTCAGAATACAACTAGATAGGGCCAACTCAAGAGCACATGATTTCTTGAGTTATGGATGCATGGAGTAGAATGTCGAATGAGTTCAATATAATTCTTCCAGATAACCCATGCAGGAGGCAGAGTAGGCAGAATCACAATATGGAGTAGAGAACTCATCACGAGCACTCTTGTTATGATCTTTAGTTCATGGAGAACTTCTGCCAAAGATGATTCATGGTGTTGGAGGAATGATATACCGTGAACCTTGGGAACTACAACAAGGTTACTAACCATCCTAGAGGAACTAGCAACACTATCAACAGAGATGAGCAGAATGATCATGGGATTCAGGAACCCCGAAATAGAGTACCTACAAGCTATTTAACATCACGAGATATTTTTTTGAAGATGATGGCCAGAACTATCACACTGGAAGACATAGCACACATCTGGACTATTGGGTAGTTTTCGGAGTAACATGTTTTCCTAATACTTCAACAAAACATCGAGGTAATAAAGTACCTCAACACAATTATTAGTGTGCTTTGTCCGGCCAAAAGACATTGGGAAAAAGGAAGGAATTTGCAATCGCATCAGACTATTTCGAAACTTTGGAAAACTCGGACAGCATACCGGTTGTACGGGCATGAAATATGAGGCAACCTGCAAGAAAACTAACAACATAACAATTGAATTCTTATGGAGACACTGATCTAGGAAGACAACAACTTCTCTATAAGTCCAACATAGTAACTCGTCATCCTAATGAGTAGATGAGAAAGCCTAATTCTTAAACCCCGTAGAATAAAGAAGAGGGTAACTCAGAATAAGAATGACACAAGGAAAGGAGTAAAAAGAGCCTGACGTTCCCTTCCACAAACAATTCCCTTATATTACTAAAGAGTTGCTAGACTCAACATCGACCAATTTGGCTTGGTTATCCTACAGGCAGTCAAGCTCTGATACCAAAGCTGTCGGGACCCCGATCCTAAGTCATAATAACCCAGCCTATAACACATCACATCACTTTGCGGCCTCACGCACGGTGAACTCCACGGCTGCCACCTTACCTTGGCCGGGACCGTTTGCGTCTTCTGGCTCACGTATATGTCTATGTTGCTAGCGTTGAAACAACAAAGAACCCGGGTCGACATGACTAGTTATAAACCCAAGCGGTACATCCGTACATGGACAGACATACATAACCCAGCAAAGCAGGTGTCGGTCCTCAGCGTGTGTAGACGAGTCGTAGCAAGCTACAAGGACTCCATTACACAGCGTGACATTTCCCCGAGGGGACAGACACAGTAGCAAAGAAGGATACATGCCGGTCAATCAATGTGTTCCGAGCAGTAGCAAGCTACCAAGGCCCGATGGAAACACAAAGAGACATTTGCCTGTAAAGAGTACTACTAAAGGCAAACAACTAGGTGTCGAATCCCACACATATAATGCATTTCAAACATGCACACATTATGCACGATATGTGTAGATAAAACATGGCATCACAACATAACTCTACGACTCAAGCATTTAGTGAAGACTCATAAGAGTCAACATAGTATGATCTTACAAACAGGGGTCTCGTGACCCGACACCCAAGTCATACAAACAACAACCGGAAGCAAATCATGTCTGGGTACAGACATCTATTAAAAATGGCTGGAAGAGCCTAAAAAGCTACTACGACCCTACCAAAGGAGCCAGACCTCCTTCTGGGATTCCCAAGCTATTCCGGTCAACATCGAACACATCGCGTAGAACCTTTTAATGAGTCTAAGTCTTCTCTGCAAAAACATAAATAAAGAAACCATGAGTACAAAGGTACTCAGCAAGTCTTACATCAGAACTATCTACATATGCATCATGTTTCAATGAAAGGATTGTGGGGTTTGATTGCAGCAAGCAAGCTTTGACTCTTGGCTAACCTGTACTACGACTACAAGTTCTTTCTTTGAGGTGGGATAGCGCACACGAGTCCACATATTCACCAATTCGATACACCATTATGGATCCACTCTCGTCTCCCTACGAGAAGGCCTTCCATAGCACTCACACGTATCTTGCATGTTTTAGAGTATCCATTTAAATTGTCTATGTACCAAGTGATGTTTCCAAGTAGTCCATATCCGAGGACGCGGCTATTCGAACAGATTGACGTACTTCTTCACACATGCTCTCACCACTTATCACCATATGCACGTCATGCATCTCGGCAACCTTCAAGCAGAAGCACTGGCTTGGGTGTCGGCCACGACCGTTAACCACACAAGACCCTAGTCTAGGTTTATCGCCTATTTGAGACTGAACCCGCAAGGAAGTCCGGCCGAGGTTTCCTCTACGGCCCCAAACGATGCGCGCAGGGTTCCCAAGCCCACCATCCGGGTGCCACTTGGTACACCGTGCCACTGTGTATCTACCGCAGAGAAGCCTACCCCGTCGGGCAGAGCTAAACACGGCCGCCAACACTTTTCCTATAAACACCAGAAACTAGTTGCAACTCCTCGACACAGATCTAGGCCATTAATAAGACAAGAGGGTCAATTAAGTATCCCAATGTGTGGTAGTATCTTGTCTTGGATAACACACACAGAACTCAGTTCTTAAGGACGGTCCCAATGAGACAACCCACCATGTACTCCTACATGGCCTCTCATCGCTACCTTCACCAAATCGGATTCACACTTTTACTCTCACACTGTAGAACATGATCACAACCATTCCGATTCATCATTCAGATGGATTAGACCCGACACGACTCTAAGCATAGCAGGCATTGTAAACAAGCATGGATGAGTAAGCACAACAAGGCTCAAGCAGTTGCTACTCATGCTAATTGGTTTCAACTATTTACTGTGACAAAATCAGGTCATGCAAAGGAATGGGTTCAACTACCGATAACATGTAGAGTTGAATCCTGTTTGTCCTGATGCAGTAAAAGAGAGCAGGAGCGAGAGAGTGGGTTTATTTCAATATGCTCAAGGGGGGTTTGCTTGCCTCACAGTTCTGAAGATAGCAATGAGTCTTCATCAATGTCAACGATCACATCATCGGAAACATCGTTTACCGAGGGGGAAACAACACCGACAAACAAGAAAGAACAACAATTACTTCACGGAAATGCAACACTATGATGCATGCTCAAGACATGAAATGGAAGGTGGCAGGGCTAATGTGGCTATCGTTTCTTAATTTGAAGTTGGTTTGAACTAGGAACCAAACATCACTTCAAGCGGGGTATCTTTCCAAGTACCCTTATAATTGATTAGACCTGATGCTCATAACAAATTGTTCCAACATGTATGGAGTCAGTATTTTGAGGTACTGTTTTGCATTGACCAATGTTTGGTCATAACAGTTGAAGTGGAAATCAAATAAGTATCAATTTCCAACTCCAAACTATTTATTAAATTTACCCTATTCATCATTTTGCCTATTTGGTGTTGTTAACTTTTTCAAACATGCATGAAAATACCATAATCAGATTCTTTGGATTTTTCTGATCCTTTTTCATATATAAATCATTTCCATCCGAGTTATATTTTAATTTCTATGATTTTTACATGTTTTAGCAATTTCCTGGATTTATCTTATAATTGAAAATCAATTACTGCGTCAGCACTGCATCAGCGTTGCGTCAGCAGTCAACTAGCTTGGTCAGAGTCAAACCTGACGTGTGGGGTCCACACGTTAGTGACAGAGGTTAGTTGAGAGGGTTAGATTGATTTTAATTCATGTTTTAGAATCGTAGGGCCCATTGTCAGTGAGTCATAGATTAACTAAAATGATATTAGGTGCTAATTAAACACCTCACCGGCTGGGCCCGCTTGTCAGCCACCCAGACCGGCGGAGCTCATCGCCGGTGGCCATAGAGCACGGAGGCACTGACGGATTTCCTCCTCCGGCGACCAAATGGCCGGCGGAGGGCATCTACGCGGTCCTGGAACTTGGCCGCGTCCATTTGGGGCGGTGGCTATAGCAGGGAAGCACTGGAACGGCGCCGGCGACGTGGTAAGCGGTGGCCGGAGCTCGGCCGTGGTGGAGCAGTGGCTATGGCGTGCAAGAGGAGAGGGGAACATGGGGAATCAACGGAGAAGCTCACGGGGGGCTCAAATGGCGGTTCGGTGGGCTCCCGGCGCTTTGGGCGGCGCGAATCGGGGCTGGCGGCCTTTGGTGGTCGGAGATGAAGATGATGACGGTGGCAGCGCCAGGGGGGCTCTGGCTTCGATTCCTGAGGCGGGGAGGGGCGGCACGTCATGCGAAGGGGATGGGCTGCTCGGGGAGGCTTAGCAGGGGTCAGGGGGGCGCCAGTGAGCTCGAGCCAAGCTCGGCCATGGTGGAAGGAAAAGAGCAGAGGGGGGAGATAAGGGAGAGAGAGGGGCTCGGGGGAGGAAGAAAAACAAGGCACGGGGGAGGCATTGCGTTGTCTAGGAGGGACAAGCAGGAAGGGTGGAGGTGGCGCCCCTAGCCTCGGCGTCGTGCTCATCTTCACCCCTGCCTTCTGGCAGGAGGAGGGAGACGACAGGGGAAACCCCCTTGGTGGGCTGGGCCAGCAGGTGAGCACACGTTAGTTTCTCTCTCTCTTTTTTCTATTTTTGTTTTATTTTCTTTCTGGCATTTAGATTTAGTATTTTAATAAAACATTTAATCATTTTATAAAACCCTAAAATAGTATTATGTGACAGTAATAAAAATAATCAATACCACAAAATAGTTTCAACATTTTTGAAACTTTTATTTTAAAAGAAAACAAAATAACTCCATTCCAAACAGTTATTTAATCAAATCAAAAATCCTTTTCAAAATGTTCCTGTGACTTAGAAATTTGGTTTGACAAATTTATTCCCTGTCACTATTTTCCCAAATATTTGGAACATTTTTCTGGTTCCTTTTAAGGTAATATTTTTATTGCCTTTTGTCAATTTCAACTCATTTGGCTTGATCACTTCCATTTCCAGATTCAATGCAATTTGAATGCATGCATGAAATGCAATGGCAAGCAAGGCAAACTTGGGCTGTGACAAATAAGAAGAAGAAGGAGAAGAAGAGGAACAAGATGATTACAATACTTTTGTTATTTTGAGCTTATTATGTCATTTAGGAGGAAGATACGCTAAGTTATGAGCTAACCAAGGTTCTTGTGATTTTTTTACCTAACTAAGCTAATTATGCCATTTTGGAGCTAAATTAGCTAATTATGTCATTTTGGAGGATAAGTAGCTAAGTATGTATTTGTTCGGAATATAAGCTATGGAGAAGAAAAAAGAGGAGAATAAAGAGGAGAAATTAGCTAATTACGTCATTTGGAAGCTACATTAGCTAATTATGTCACAAATGAACTAGAGAAAACTTACCGTCGTGGTCATCTAGTAGAAGCACCAAGGTTGCTCAGGCCGGTTGCATTTGGATACAGTTGTCGTGGAGAAGGGTCGTGCGATACCGCTCAGGAGTTATTCTGCAGAAAAGATATTTTGCAATGTCTTGTTAGCATGATGACACTCAAATGTTAATACTAGTTTTTAATGACCATTGAAATGAAACTCATCGTGCTAATCGTAGAAAAGACACGCATCGGCGGAGGGGGCTAACCGGTGTTCTCTCACATAGACTGCACATTTGGTTTTGAAGAGTCGATCATATTAGTTAGTAAAGAAACAATCATTACCACATGATTTGGCTAATGTGAAAAAGGAACTTACCACAATAAGCTAGTACATGGCTAGGTGACCCGCCTCATTCCGGGCCCTCTCCTCCTCCAACAACCGAGCCGTGGTCCGGTCCCTCCCCTCAAGAGCATCCTGGTTTTCTACTCTCCCTTTCTCAAGAGCATCCAGGTTTGCCGCTCTCTCTTTCTGAAGAGCAGCCTGCAACACTATTCCTCGTTACCACTGTAATGATCGATGGGCACACACATAATGAAATGGATGAAAGTTTTCTCAGTCCGTACAACTAACCTCGATGAAGAAATTGACTGGCCGTGGATGAGGCGTTATTTCAGGACACGAGCTCGACTGGCGCGCCTTGATCTCCGGGAGAGTTTGTGGACAACGTATTATCCCATCCCCAATGGCTATCGAGCCATGAGGCCTCCCACCACAAGATATCATCACGAGCTCTGGATCCAAAGGTTCCTGGCTCAGGTTAAAGTCCTCCGCTTTACTAGCCTTCCCCATGTCCCTGTATTTCACGAGCTTGTGGTGGGAGGAGATGTTAGTGAACTTCTCTGGATGATCTAGGTGAGACTCAGAGAATGCCTTGGCCTTCTTGTAGGAGGCAGTATGGGACATGCCATAAAGGTTGTACAAGTCTGGCACCTCTGTCTTATTGTGATGCGCCTAAAAGAGAGGAACAAAGTATTAGTAAAGGGCTCAAGCTAGAATGAAGACTTAATTGCATGAATAAGGAAGCAAACCACATACCTAGTTCGGTCCGAACTAAATTAAGTTGGCGGTGCCTTGATGGTGTGGCACACCAACTATTTGGGCACGTCGCTCCTTCACATTGTCGTGGACGGCTCCCTAGTTGCCTGTGCACCACTCATCCACCAACGCCTCCCAACAATACATCTTATCTGCACACCATCTCGGGAGCATCTATAACTTAGTAAAAAGAATTTTGAGCGCTACGCCTAAGAATTAAATCAAAAAAACTACGTACAAGGGCTTACACCTGCCTGCAACCAATGAAACTGAAGAGATGCCTTGCATAAGGGGCACAGGAACCTTCCATGCACACACCATCCAGAGAATAGCGCATATGGCAGCAAGTCATGCATAGAGCACATGCATTTGAAGTTTTCTTTTCTAGCGGCATCCTATGTCTTGACCACATTATCCCAAGCATCTTGCAATTCATCCTTAAGAGGCTGCATGTACACATTCATATTCGTCCCTGGATAGTTGGGCCGTGGAATTATCAACGTCGGGAACATGTTCTTTCTTTGCATAATCTGCCGGGGGGGGGATTGAGTGGAATGACAAATAGAAGCTAACTACTGTATTGGGTTGCCGTCATGCCGAAAGGACTGAACTCATCCATGGCGATGCACACTCGAGGATTCCTTGGATCTACCGCTTTATCCTGATGTAATCCATTGAATGGTTTCCACGCTTCACTATCTGATGTGTGCGCCACTATCTTATTCCCATCCGCATCTAGTTCGGTTCTTCTGCCCAATTTGTGCCATGGCACCTAGCTGGCTGTCTCTTCGACCATGAAAATATGTTGAAGCTTTGGTATGATTGGCATATATCAAAGAACATTAACTGCGATTTTGGTCTGCCTCTTCTCACCCATACTGTTGTCTACCATAAGATACCCGCAATACTTGCAATTGGGACAATAGTCCAAGTGTGCATACTCCTTCCTAAATAAGACACACCCTTCCTCATAGGCATCTATCTTATCATAGGTCATCTTAAGTACACGAATCCCGAGCATCATCAAAGTCTTGCACAATGTCTTTGATCCCGGTACCATGCTCGTTGGTGGAACGACAAACCACCTTAGCTCTGGTGCGTTGTATAGACTCACCATGAAATGTCCACACCGTATAATTAGGCTTAAAACCCCTCCTCTCCAGGTTTTTAATCATTACAACCTCTATCCTCTTTTAATAGTTGTCGCACTATGGACAGGGGCACCAGTTTGTTTCCCGACCATTTGCAAATGCAACTTTCACAAAGTCCTTGGTTTTTAGAAACCATTCGTTCTACATCTCTTTCTGACTAGGGTGACCGGTGTACATCCATACACGATCACTCATCTTGCCTAACTATAAACACACAAGAAATATATATATATAAATTCATCATATATATTCATAAGTGTGACAGCCCGATGCCGACGTTCCAGAAGATTCCCCTTTTCTTTCCGTTTCCGTCGTGTGTCTATTTTTATTTGTCGCTTCATCATCGCATCATGCGCATCATCTGCATTGCATCGGCGTCTCCGTTGCCGCCCGTTTTCAAAACCTGCATCCGTTGTTAGTTGCCGGTTAACGTCGTTGTTCGTTCCAAGCCTGACCGCACACGCACGCGCCCGCGGCACCGTCGAAATCCTGTTTTTAATGTGCGTTTAAAAACTTTCTCTGATCGGGTTGAGATTTGACGTGCGGTCGTGATTAGTTATATCGAGGCCGCCTGTCGAATTTCGTCGCGATCGGAGGCCGTCTGGTACCCCGAACGGTCTCCCGTAGCGGCACCGTCTTCGGTTATTCGTCGGACGTCTGTCGGTGTTTTAAAAATCCGTGCCGCGCCGCCCGTTCTCCCTCTCGTCTCCGGATATCCCCTCTACACGGCCGCTTACCCATACCCGCGTTCGGAATCGTCCGAATCCGACCCCGCGGTTGGATCCGGAGCGCGATTCTGGTTAAACTAGCCCCCCGTTTGTCTATTCATAGACCCCCATGCATTATTCAGACAAACCCTCTCTCTCCCTCGGGATACGCGCCCCCGAAACCCTAGACACACACTCTCTCTCTCCTCCCACCCACCAGCCGCCGCGGGCCCACCGAACCCAGATCGGGCCCGGGCAGGCCATCCGGCGCGCCGCCGCCAACCGCTGCCTCCCGTGCTCCCCGCACCTCCTGCCGCAGCCGAGCGCCGCCGTCCCGAGGTGTCGTGCCCCGCCGCGAGCAACGCCGGTCACCGCCTGCCCGGGGCGCCGCCGCCTCCTCCGGCCGCCTCCCGCCGCCTCCCGCCGCCACCGGAGCCTTGCTCTCGCCGTGCCCCGAAGCCGCCATGAGGACCCCGCGAACCTCCTGCTGCAGCCCGAGCTCCGAAGTCGGCCGGCCCTAGTTCCTCGTCGCCGGGGACGGAGCTCCTCGGCCAGATCCGGGCAGCTCGAGGCCGGATCCGCGCCGCCCCTCGCCTCCCTCGCCTCGCTAGAGGTCGCCGGCCCCGTTGGATCTCGCTGCCGCCAGCGTCCCCTGTGGCGTTCGGGAGCCAGCAGCGCTCGAGGAACACGACGAGTGCCCCAGCTGGGCCTTGCCGAGGCCCACCTCGCTTCCCGCGGCCCACGAGGGCGACCGCCCCTTCCAGCGCGCCTGGGCCTCTCACCCCAGGCCGGCTCGGGCGCCCCCCGGCCCAGTCGACTTCCCCGGCCCAGCTCCCGCAGCGGTCCACTCGGCCTCCTCCTCCAACCGATTCCTCTCCAGGCCGCCCTCGGCCCAAGGTGAGATCCCCGGCCCTCTAATCTGTCACCTATGCGACATGTTAGCTAAGCTGCGCCCACCTGTTCGGCCCATTAGAATAATTAGGTTAATTTTTCGGAATTAATAAATTCCATAAAAATGACGATATTAATACGTTCGTAGTTTTCAACTCGTGTATCGGATTGCGACGAGTAGCATATGTTTCTCGTGTAATTTTTCGCGTAGAATCCGATTTTACAACTTGCACATTTGTTTGACGTCGTTTAGCATGTCGTTTGCCTAGATAAGCGTGCTGTCCTAATAGGTTTCGCCCCGTATTTATTTTTCATGCAAGTTCGGGTTGCTCGTATACTGTAGATTAAATGCCCATGTATTAGGAATCATTTTTCCATGCATTTTAGAGCAGTCATTTGTATTTTTGCGTGTAGGGAATTGCCTCATTAATGTGTGGCTTTATTTTACCGTTTATTTTCCCGTATATAGGGTATATTCCCGCATTAATGTGTGGCTTTATTTTGTGTTGCAAACCCCACGCATTTTATATGTTTCCGGGGTAGAAAAATCCCATGGCTTTTTCTGTGCAATTAGTTTTAGCTTTTGAGGAAGTTAGTTAGCGCGATATTTTTCTATGTTGCCCTTTTGTTTAATTCGTAGGATTTATTCCGTGCCTCGTTTGAGATAGTTGTCAACTAGGGAGTTGATCTTGGATGTTTTGTTTAGCCCCTGGTATTTTTGGTTGCAATAGAAATGCAATAGAAATCAAGTTGCTAGAAATAGTGCTGTTTTAGAGGGCTCAAATATTTTGTTATATTTGTTGCTGTCTTGTCTTGCTTGCATCTTGTGATCTGTAGCTCTTTTGGGGTTGGTCCAATGGAGTTAGTTGTACCCCTTGTGTTTCTCTAGCATGCTGTTAAGTTTCATGACATTTGGAGACCTGTAGCTTAGGTTTTTGCTGCTGTCAATATGCCTTCAGGCTGAAAACTGCACTTTCCTGAGGTGTTATTTTCACGAAGACTGAAATAGTGTGTGGGATGCCATTTTGTGTCTTCTTTTCCTAGTGCTCCTTGCTCTCATGCTAGTTGTTGTTAGCTGTTCGTAGCAGTGCTCCTTTCCCTCTTCCGTGCCATGCCTTGCTTGAGCATATCGGAGTTGTGTAGCTCGTAGTTGTGGGGCGTAGAAAGTGCTATGTGCCTGATTTTGGCAGATTGTAGTGTTTTCTTGTTTTGCCCGTAGTTTTCGAACCGTAGCTCCGTTTGGATCGTGTCCTATATGAAACTTGCTTAGAATCTTGTGTAGTTCCATTTTATCTTGCTGGTTGTTAGTTTTGAAGTGCTCGTAGCCGTCGTTGCACACATATTGCATTCATGCCATCATATCTTGCGGTGGTTGTATCTTTTGAACCATGCCTCCGTTGGAGATGTTCTTTATGTGTAGATTGCTTGCCTTGAAGCGTAGAATCACGTGAACCTATTTGTTTGGATGTTTAACAACTAATTAAAGGTGTTAATTCAGATCTGGACAGAATTGTAAATTAACATGTGAGGTCGTTTCGGAGGTGCTATATGTCATTTTCGACCTCACTTAAAAAGCCTAGATAGGTAGTTTAATTTCCGCTTCACCTCTTGCATGTTTGACAACATTAATATTGCCGTGTAGATAACCGGGAGTGAACTAAATAATTAACGTGGAGTTTCGTCAATATGCAACTCATGCATATTGAACTTCACTTAATGTGTAGTGTTTGATTGTGTGATTTGTCATGCAGTGACTTGCATGTATTCAGTAGCTCATGCATCATATGTGTTGTGCATCGTGTGGTGAATTTCTTGTGTTGATTTGTGTTTCCAGATTGCTTCGTCTCGATAGAGTTCCGCAACGTGCCGGATTGTGAGGACCCGTTCGACTACGTCGGTTCGTCTTCTTCACAGAGGCATTCTTCTTCCAAGCGGGATCTTAGGCAAGATGATCATTTCCCCAGATACCATTACTATCATTGCCATGCTAGTTTGTCGCTTCTATCGTTTATGTCTCGTTGCCTACCACCTGTTAAATTCAGCCTCTCAACAATGCCATGAAACCTTCAACCTGGTCAACCTAGCAAACCACTGATTGGCTATGTTACTGCTTGCTTAACGCTGTTGATAGCGTTGCTAGTTGCAGGTGTAGATGCTTCCATGTAAAACAATGGGTTCCTTCTTATAGCACCATATTAATGCTAATTAATTTAATGCAACTATATACTTGGTAAAAGGTTGAAGGCTCGGCCTTTCTAGCCTGGTGTTTTGTTCCACCTTTGCCCCCTTAGTTTCCGGCTACCAGTGTTATGTTCCATAATTGAGCGCTCCTAACACGATCGGGGTTGTTATGGGGACCCCCTTGATAATTCGTTTTAGATTAAAGCTCGTCTGGCAAGGCCCAACATTGGTACTACATTTGCCTAATCACCTAATAAAATTGCATAGGGACTTCCCGGGCCCCGAGGATAATTTAATCAACCCCGGGCCAGTGCTCCTCATGAGTGTTGGTCCAAAACAGAGCAGCTTATTAACGCTACCCGGGGCAACTCGGCGTTTGGCATGGTAACCATCGCTCATCCGTCGTGTCCTGAGAACGAGGTACGCGACTCCTAACTGGTTCGTCGACACGTCGGGCGGCCTTGCTGGATTAGTTTTACCTTTGATGAGATATCTTGTGCATCGGGATTCCGGTGATGCTTTGGGTAATTTCAGAGTTGAGGTTTTCCACTAGGGAATCTGACGAGATCGCGAGCTTCGTGATTGAGGATTTCTATGCGGCTTGTGGTAATTTGTGATGGACTAGTTGGAGCACCCCTGCAGGGTTAAATCTTTTCGGAAAGCCGTGCCCGCGGTTATGTGGGAACGTGGAAACTTTGTTTAACACTGGTTCTAGATAACTTGAAGTTAACTTACTTAAAACATGCCAACTGTGTGCGTAACCGTGACTGTCTCTTTCGTGAGTTCCTTCTCCGATCGAGGACACGGTGGGGTTATGTCTGACGTAGGTAGGTGTCAGGATCATTCATTTGATCATCTGTAGTTCACGTCCGCTATGCGTAGATCTTCCCCCTCTTATTTCTGGTACTCGTAAGTTAGCCACCAAATATATGCTTAGTCGCTGCTGCAACCTCACCACTTAACCATGCCTCACCCATTAAGCTTTGCTAGTCTTGATACCTTTGGAAATGAGATTGCTGAGTCCCCTGTCGCTCACAGCTTACTACAACACCAGTTGCAGGTACAGGTAAAGGGTACTTGATGCGAGCACGTTGATTGTTCATTTGGAGTTGCTTCTTCTTCTTCTTCATCATCGATCTAGCGTGGGTTCCAGGCCGGCAGCCTGGGATAGCAAGGATGGACGTCGTTCTTATTTTCTTGTTTGTTTTCGTCCGTAGTGGGACCCTGCTCTTACTCTTGATGATTATATAATGTACTGATGTGACTCTGATGTAGCTTGTGGCGAGTGTAAGACAACTCTTTATATATCTGTTCTTTTCAGTACATGTACTTGTGACGATATCCATTCTTGCGACACGACGAGATACATTTCTATCCCTGACGAGGTCCTCGTGCCAAATTGAGGATAGGGTCGCATCTTGGGCGTGACAATAAGTTAATCAAGTTCGCCTGTTTTATTATGTCCATGCAACCTACACGCTAATAGGTAAAGATAGGTCCTAATCCCACCCGAGTATGTGTAGATTGGGTTCATTTTCCCATGATTTCCTACCGATCCAACACAAAATTTTGACAACACCTCCCCGCTGTTCTCCTAATACATGGCTATAAACAGAGAGGATGTGTATCCGGAGAACAACAGGGAGGCACTAACGAAATTATGCATCGGATCCGGAAGAAAGCATATGGGAAAACGAACCCAATCTACACATACTCGGGCTGTCCATAGATAACGTTCGACAATTCGGAAGAATCACGGTTATAAATATATGCAAATGCATGCATTATTTATAACTGTAACACTTTCGAACAGGAGACGCATACTCGTCATGTATACTGATAATTTAATGTAACTATATCTAGCAAGTTTCATCCAAAGACCGACCTAGAGCAAATTAAGGTGCGAGGATGAGATTTCATTTGTACTTTCCCACAAACCTAGGGGCGAAGCTCGTCGAATGCACGGGGAGGTCTTCGAACAACATACCTCGCAGCAACGAGACAACTTCACATGTAAATCCACCCGGTCAACACAAATATTTTGTGTTCACTAATAAAATCGAAAAATATATGACCTAAGACAACTATATGACCTATATAGATGTCATTTAGGGTTCCATCGACGTCGAGGAACCCCGTAATTCACTCGTCCCTCACGCCCTCAGGTATGGCGACGCACGGTCAAAGGATCAGCACGCTTCCTCTTATGGTTCCGGAGACCTCTTTTCTCTGCCTCTCCTCTCCTCTCCGAGCATTCTCCTGGTGAGGTCCGTGGCCGACAGCCTCTGGAATGCCGAAGATCACCTTTTCGGTCAACAAGAGGCCAAAGAGGTGTCGGGGAGGGGGGGGGCGGGTATTAACAGCTCCGCGGAGTTTCCTGCCGGGGTGTCTGGATGTCGTGTCGAGGCGTCCTGTTAGGGTGTCGGGGTGTCAGGGTGTCGTTTTATTATTCTTCCTCTTCTTTTTTTCCTCTTCTTCCTCTTCTTCCTCTTCTTCTTCTTCTTCTTCTTCTTCTTCTTCTTCCTTTTCTTCCTTTCTTCTTCTTCCTCTTTTTCCTCTTCTTCCTCTTTTTCCTCTTCTTCTGCTTCTTCTTCTTCTTCTTCCTATTCTTCTTCTTCTTATTCTCTTCTTGTTCTCTTCTTCTTCTACTTATTTTCCTCCTCCTCCTCCTCCTTCTTCTCCTTCTTCTTCTTTTCCTCTTTTCTTCTTCTTTTCTTCTTCTTCTTCTTATTGTTCTTCTTCCTTCTTTTCATTTTTCCTCTTTCTTCTCATCTTCTTTTTCTTCTTCTTCTTCTTCTTCTTCTTCTTCTTCTCCTTCTCCTCCTCCTCTTCTTCTCTTCTTCTCCTCATCTTTTCTTTTTCTTCTTCTTCTTCTTCTTCTTCTTCTTCTTCTTCTTCTTCTTCTTCTGATTCTTCTTATTTCTTTTCATTTTTCCTCTTTCTTCTCCTCTTCTCCAACACTAATTAACTAAATAACAAAACTAATGAACTAAATAACAGGAAACCAAACTAAACTAATGAACTAAATAACAAAAAACTAAAGTAAACTAATGCTCTAAATAACAGAAAATCAAAGTAAAACAATTAATTAACTAAACAACAGAAAAAAAGGGAAATACAATTACCGGGATGGTGGTGCACCGGGGCGGAAGGGGCTCCGGGGCGGTGGGGCACCAGGGCCAACAGGGGCTCCGGGGCGGTGGGTCACCGGGGCTGTGGGTGAGGTGGGCAGGGGCGGTGGCGAGGTGGCGGGGGGGATCTCACAGGGGGGCTCACCGATGGGAGGGGGGCGCCGCGTCGGGGGAGAGGGGTGGCGCAGTTGGTGGGGATGAAGGGGTGGAGCCGGTGGTGCGGAAGGGGGGTGGCACCACGTGGGAGAGAGTGGGAGGAGAGTGGGGTGAAGTGGGGGCGGCGATGGCTGTTAACTGCCGTCCCCTTTGCCCCGTGCAGGAGGACGACAAAGGGGAGGAGGCAGACGACAAAGTTTCGAGTGGGTTGGGTTTGGCGCCAGCCTTCAGGGCGGTGGGGCCTCTCCCCTTTGCCGTTTTCCGGGGCCCTCTGTGCCATCATCTGGCAGACGACAAAGTGTGGAGCTGGGGCCTCGCCCCTTTGCCGTCTGTCGGGGCCTTCTATGCCGTCCGCTGGCAGACGACAAAGGCTTGGCGGGTGGCAAATATTGCCTTTGCAATCATCCAAGATTTTTCCGCCTGTTGTGCTTCCAGCTGATGTCAAAGAGGCTCTTTGCCATCAGCCAGCAAACGACAGAGACAAGGCAGATGGCAAATTCTGTGATTCTAGTAGTTTATGGTGGACTAATGTGGAATAACATGGGTTTAAGGATATTTCATGCACAAGCAACATTCCTTCTTAGTACATGTGGATGCTAGCAAAAGATTGGGAATGGACCTGCTAGAGAGCAGCAATGGTCATGAGAATGCATTGAAAATAATCAACTCTGGACAAAGCATGAGTAGGATATAAACACTCTAAATTTAAATATCATGAAGGTTGCATTGGTTTGGAATCAAATACATGTTTGCACATGGGACAAGTCAAACCACTCGAATTACTTAGAGGAAAATACCATACTACCATATCACATCATAACCATTTTAATGCATGTTGACACACAAGGTAAATCATTATAAACTCTAATTTAAATATCATGAATGCTATTTAAGCATGGCATGAAAAGGTATGATCTCTAATTGTCATCACAAACATGTTCACTCATGATATAATGAATCAAGATCGAACAAGCGAACATATTTACAAATACAAAAAAGGAGAAGAGTTCACACCCATTTCCTTTACCACGATCACTTCATCAAATATTGTCATTATTGCCTTTCACTTGGTCGACCGAATGACATGATAATAATAGAAGTGCAACGGTTCCATTGGCTAAGTTCTAATCTACATGGAAGTTTTAAACAAAGGAGAAGACATGGTAATATTGGCTCTTCCTTAGAGCAACAACAAAGCATATGAGAGGCAATCATCATTTTCATCGTGGTCTTCCCCTTTCATGACACAACAAAAAGGAATAGTAATTCATAAAAACGCAATGAAATATTTTTGGAGTTTTCGTTCTTCTCAAGCAAGCAAAAATAAACTACGGGGAAACAAGAACGATAAAAACTATTTACCGGGAAAGCTCTTGACAAGCAAGAGGAAATGTTTTTGGGTTTTCTTTAATACTACAGCTAATTAAACGAGAAATAAAAAATGAAAAGAAGCGAGAAATATTTTTGGATTTTCTGAATTTTCTTAAACACATGAGAACAAAGTAGAAACATAAAAATAACATGGATATACAATGAAAGAGGATGAACACCGACAATTCATATGAAGTGTGTGAACATGAGTGTAATGTTGGTGAGAAATGCGTACTCCCCCAAGCTTAGGCTTTTGCCTAGCTTGTTAATCACCACTCGTAGTCTAGGAAGTGGTTGATATGGTTGCTTGTTGGGGCATTCATGGCTGCCTCTTCTACCAAGCGAGGAGCCTCTACTGTATCACTATACTCCTGCACTTCGTTCTCAAGAACGTAGTATCTCTGGCAAGCCTGAAAACTAAAGAGGGCAAATGTAGGCAAAGTAACAGGCATATGTGTATATTTTTCAAATATTAAGTTATACTCATATCCTCTAGTATGATTTACAATAAAATCATGAGAACGCTTAGTTTCATAATCTAAATATATATCGAGAAAAATAAGATCATTAGGTTGAGGTGACACTCCCAATTATGCAGCTACGTCGGAGGCATAAATTCTTCCATACAATTCTCCATTGTTAGAGTTGGAATGCAACCTTCGGGCAACAATTGCACTAGGGTTATAGCATTGTTCATCAGTCACAATAGTGTGAATAAGGCTCAAGTCAGGGGCTCATACCGCCACTGTAATCTTGTTTCCCTACTATGCATTTCCCATTAAATAATACAAAGTATAGAATAGAGGGAAAATGAATGCTTTTAACTCTATCCGACATCACTCCTCTATTTTCTCCAACACAAAGGCTCTCGAGGAACAAATTATAATCATTTTTTTATGAATTCTGAAGTGAACCCCAAAGTGGGGCTTGAATATGACAGAAAATTCTTCTAGGCTCATGCTAAAGGCTTTTTCACAGAGATTCAATAAAATCCATGCGTGAATGTATGGATAGGGTTATAGTGTTGAACACACTTATCTTCAAGGAAGTCGGTGAGGCCTCCAAGCACAGAGTTTTATAGGACAGTACGAAATTTCCCTCAAGTGGATGACCTAAGGTTTATCAATCCATGGGAGGCATAGGATGAAGATGATCTCTCAAGCTACCCTGCAATCAAATAGCAAGGAGTCTCTTCTGTCCCCAACACATCCAATACAGTGGTAAATTGAATAGGTGCACTAGTTCAGTGAAGAGATGGTGATACAAGTGTAATATGGATGGTAGATATAGGTTTTTGTAATCTGAAAATATAAAAACAGCAAGGTAACAAATAGTAAACAACGAGTAACACATTGTATGAATGCTTGGAAAGAAGGCCTAGGGTCCATACTTTCACTAGTGCAAGTCCTCTCAACAATACTAACATAGTTGAATCATATATAAATCCCTCACGTGCGACATAGAGTTTACTCCAAAGTCACAAATAGCGGAGAACAAACGAAGAAATTATTGTAGGGTACGAAGCCACCTAAAAGTTATCTTTTCTGATCAATCTTATGAGCTATCCCTATAAGTGTCATGAACAGCCCTAGAGTTCGTACTAAAATAACACCTCAAGATACACACCAACCAAAACCCTAATGTCACCTAGATACTCCAATCTTACCACAAGTACCCATGGGCATGATTATACGATATGCATCACATGATTTCAGATTCAACATGGTAAATTCCACAAAAAGAACTTCAAAGAGATTCCCAAAGTTTCTACGGGAAAGTCAAGACGAAAACATGTGCCAACCCCTATGTATAGATTCCCAAGGTCACGGAACCCGCAAGTTGATCACCTAAACATCCCATTGTCACCACACATATCCCACCGCAAGACATACATCAAGTGTTATCAAATCCTTAAAGACTCAATCTGACAAGAAAACTTGAAAGGGAAAACTCAATTCATCACAAAAAGATAGAGAGGGGAAACTCCATATGATTCATCTATATTAATAAAGATCGCGTTACATCAAGATCGTGCCATCTCAAGAACATGAGAGAGAGAGATCAAACACATAACTACTGGTACATACACTCAACCCCGAGGGTGAACTACTCCCTCCTTGTCATGGAGACCGCCGGGGTGATGAAGATGGCCTCCGGTGATGGTTTCCCCCTCCAGCAGGGTGCCAGAACGGTCTCATGATTGGTTTTTCGTGTCTCTAGAGCCTTGCTGCGGCAGAACTCTTGACCTTGGTATTTATAGGAATTTTTGGCATCGGTCTCACGCCACGAAGGTTCACAAGGAGTTCACAAGCCACAGGGGCGCGACATAGGGGGTGGTCGTGCCCAGTAGGCTTGTGGGTTGCTCATCGACTTTCTGGCCCAGCTCTAGTGCTTCGGGGGTCTCTTTTGGTCCATAAAAAATCATCGTAAATTTTCAGCCCATTCTGAGAACTTTAATTTTAGCACAAAAAACGGCACCATGGTAGTTTTGCTGAAAACAATGTCGGTCCGGGTTAGTTCTAATAAAATGATACCAAAATTATATAGAATTATTCTAAACATGGCATGAATACTTCATAAATTATAGATATATGTTGGAGACGTATCAGCATCCCCAAGCTTAATTCCTACTCATCCTCGAGTAGGTAAATGATAACAGAAATAATTTATGAAGTGTGAATGCTAGCAAGTGCACAAGTTTGAAAAATGATACTTCCAATCACTTTTTATAGCATCAATATAAACCATAAAGATTAGCTCATCTCATAAAACTTCTCATGATCAACTAACAAGATATTCACATGTTAAAGTATAGACCAAAAAGTTTCTTGAAAACTAACAAACCATAATTCTAGTCACCGAACAATTGCAATTCCCCCGCAAAAAAAAACAATTGCAATTCAACTTATTTTAAGGAAGGTTCTATGTAAGAGCTTTGATTTAGAAAATTCCACATACTCAACTATGATATAATATTCCATGATTTCTAACACTCAAAGCATATTTTAAGAGCAAATGGCATCCGTCGAATACAGAGAAAGATAGGGGATTAAAGTTTCGCCTCCCAACTTATTTATCATATAGATAATTGTCAACACTAATAATTCTTGATCAAATATATTTGACTGGCCATATATGATTGGATCTTTCCCCACCACATTATGCTTGCCAAGAGAAATAGGCGAAATATAGGAAGTGGTGAAGATCACCATGACTCTTGTATAAAGGTAAGTCCTAGAAAGTAAAAGACAGGATCTTTGCAGAGGGAAGCATTGATTTGCACAGGTTCTAGAGATCAAGCTTTTAAAAGAGAGATGAATAATAATTTTGAGCGGTATGCTTTCATTGTCAACATAACAACCGAGAGATCTCGGTATCTTCCATGCTCAATACGTTATAGGCGGTTCCCAAACTGAATGGTGAAGTTTTTACTCCCACTCCACCAATCAATCACATTCCATGGCGAGCCGAATCCATGGGTACCGTCCATACAAACAACAATCCCAGGGGAGTTTTGTTTCATTCTATTTAGATTTGATTTTTGAGCATGGAAATGGGCATACCGAATACGAGTCACTTTCTCGTGAATGATAGTGAATCAACACATATCGTGAGAATAACCCACCTAGCATGGCAGATACTGACAGCCCTAGTCACTATATGAGCGATTCGGGCATACCAACAGAGTATTATTTGATGGTTTAGAGTTTGGCACATGCAAATTTACTTGGAACGGCCGGTAAATATCGCATATAGGTAGGTATGGTGGACTCATATGGAACAACTTTGGGTTTAAGGGTGTTTGGATGCACAAGTAGTATTTCTACTTGGTGCGGATGTTTTGGCTAGTATGAGGTGGAAGCAAGCACCACATTTTGGAGGATCCATAAAAATATAACTTCTATACAAATATACCCAAGCATAACTCATTATGTTGTCTTCCTTCTCCAACTTCAACTAATTTGATCATGTTTGAAAATAATTAACGGGTATTCACAATTATAGAAGATTTCCTAAATAGTATATTTATTTGTGAAATCTCTCTTCCTTCGATATTCTTTCATGAATTGTTCAAGTGACCAATGCGGTATTTGCTAACTTTCAATAAATTTTACCACCTATACTTATTATATGTGAAGTCATTACTCGCAATGGGATAAGTATATGAAACATATTTAATTTTCAGATTTATGATATTCAATTCATTAAACCATTTACTCACAGGATATAAGTGCAACAAGAAAGTAAATGACAAAACTACTCCAAAACATATAAGTGAAGATCAATAAGTAGTCAAACAATTAAGTAGCTATGTGAGGACTATCTATCTCTCTCTTAATAAATATTTTCAGATTTTAGTATTTTATTTAAACATCAAGCAAAATAAAAATAGCACTCCAAGAATAGTATGCATCATGTGAACGAATAAAAATTTACGCTCAACATAGGCTAACTGATAGTTGACGAAGAGAGGTGGGATGCGTAGCATCCCCAAGTTTAGATGCTTGAGACTTCTTGAAATATTTACGTGGGGTGCCTTGGTCATCCCCAAGCTTGAACTCTTTAATCTCGTTCAATTCACCCATATCATGGTTTCACCTATTTACAAAAACTTCATCCACACAAAACTTGAAAAGAACTCGTAATATAGGTTAGTGCACATAATTACAAATCAACTCTTTATGTACTACCAAGACAAGTTGCGTAGTAATTGCAAACATCATCTACTGTTCACTATAACTTCCACAATTTATATCTATCAATATAGGCTATGGAAACTATAGGACAAGTAGATAACAAAACTATGACAAGAATGTGTCCAAACAGAACAGTATGTACGAATTTATGAAAACATTGTACTTTTGTAACTCAAACAAATATTACCATTTAGTACATGCTATACAATTTATATGAAAACCCCGTGTAAAAATTTCAAAAAATTTCCATGTTCCCGTAAAATATGAAATTTCAAATACCACAACACCATTTTCTGTTTTTACACATCACCAATCAAAGCATGCAATGCAAGCATCCTAATGCAATTCTTGGAACTTTTAATTGAAAAAAATATATTATAAATAACACCTAACAGAGAACAACAAATAAAATGATGCTCCAAGCAAAACTCGTATTATGTGACGAATAAAAATAAAGTGCCAAGTAAGATATACTGATAATGTTGAAGACAAAAGAGGGGATGCCTTCCGGGGAATCCCAAGCTTAGGCGCTTGAGTATTCCTTGGATATTACCTTGTGGGTGACTTGGGAATAACGAAGCTTAGGTTCTTTTCAATCCTTATTCTCCTCTTATTGGTGTCTCACCCAAAACTTGAAAACTTCAATCACACAAAATTTAACGGAACTTCGTGAGATGGGTTAGTACAATAAATAATGATCATTCACTTACGTACTCTCAAGACAAGATTCATAATTGTTCCCACATGATACCTTCTGTATTCTACTATAACCATAATTTATATAACTGAATATAAGCTATGGGAACAATAAAACAAGCAAACTCTGCATGCAAGCTAGAATCTAGCAAAAAACAGAAGAGTGTGTGAATATCTGTAGTGTAACCATACTTACCGGTGTCTAAAACTTCTGAACAATTAGGACAATCCAGGAAATTTGCATATAAATCATGTGTAAAAAATGCAGATCAAAATCAGGTTCTAGTAAATTTACAAAATTCCTGGAGTGAGAGCAAATGTTTCTGTTTTTGCACAGAATCAATTCAACTATCATCCACACTATCCCAAAGGCTTTACTTGGCACTTTATTGAAACAAAAGCTATAAAACATGATTACACATAGTAGCTTAATTATGTGAACACAAAGTAAAAGTGTTGGGTTGTCTCCCAACAGGCGCTTTTATTTAAAGCCTTTTAGCTAGGCGTGATCATTTCAATCATGCTCACATAGGAATAATAATTATAACATGCAAAAGAGCATCAAGAATCTCATGACAAGCACATTTAAGTCTAACCCACTTTATATGCATAGGGATTTTGTGAACAAACAATTTATGGGAGCAAGAATCAACTAGCATCGAAAGCCAAAACAAAAGAATTTCAAAGGGATTTGCCGTCAGTTAGAGGTACAAACAGACCGCAAAGATGTTTAGACGACAACCGACAAGAAGCTGCTCCGTTAGGTGCTAACAGAGCTCTTTGTCGTCTGCCTTGTTTAGCCTCTTTGTCGTCTTCCTTCTGTAGCCTCTTTGTCGTCTGCTTCAGGGGGCACCGGATGACAAAGTACCCATATGGGTAGCCGCTCGGTTTGCAAAACTATCAGGCACGTGGCCTCTTTGCCGTCTTCCAGTTGATGGCGAAGGCCTTTTCCCTCGGCTGTTAGACGACAAAGAGCCCATACCCATATGGGCAGCTGCCCAGTTTGCACACCTATCTGCCACGTGGCCTTTTTGCCGTCTGCGTGGTGATGACAAAGGCCTTTATCATCAACTGGCAGACGACAAAGAGACCATATTGTCACTATTTTATTTATTTATGTTATTTCACAGCACTTATATGATATACATATATTTCACACCATATATATTACATATAGTTCACAACACACACACACATATATATAATTCACAACAGATATATGATATACATATAAAGTTCATCAATGCCATTTGTTCATCAATCTCAGCACATACATCGAAAGAACCAACATACAAAGTTTAACACTGTTCATCCATATATACATACATATAGTTCCACATTGTTCATCAACTGAAATGAAACACAAAAACCAAAGTACTTCATCAATGTCAGCCTCCATGTAGTAAATTAAATCTACAAAATGGAAATAAGAATGTTAGAAGAAGAAGAACAATATATGATATTTTTGAGCTTATTATGTCATTTTGGAGGAAAATAAGAAAAGTACATGATATTTTGAGCTAACCAAGGTTATTATGCCATTTTTGACCTAACTAAGCTAATTATGTCATTTTGGATGAAAATAAGCTAGCTATCTGACATTTATGATGTAACAAATGTTCTTATGCCATTTTTGACCTAACTAAGCTAATTATGTCATTTTGGAGCTAAAGTAGCTAATTATGTCATTTTGGAGCTAAAGTAGCTAATTATGTCATTTTAGAGGATAATTAGCTAAGTGTGTCATTGTTGGGAAAATAAGCTAAGGAGAAGAAGAAAGAGGAGAAGGAGAAGAAGAAGAAGAAGGAGGAGGAGGAGAAGAAGAAGGAGAAGAAGCAGGAGAAGAAGGATGAGGAGGAGAAGAAGACGAATGAGAAGAAGAGGAAGAGGATGATTACAATTCTTTTCTTATTTTCAGCTTATTGCGTCATTTAGGAGGAAGATATGCTAAGTTATGAGCTTACAAAGATTCTTGTGATGTTTTTTACCTAACTAAGCTAATTATGTCATTTCGGAGCTAAAGTAGCTAATTATGTCATTTTGGTGCTAAATAAGCTAATTATGTCATTTTGGAGGATAATTAGCTAAGTATGTCTTTGTTGAGAAAATAAGCTAAGGAGAAGAAGAAGAAGAAGAAGAGGAGAAGAAGAAGGAGGGGAAGAAGAAGGAGAAGAAGGAGGAGGAGGAGAAGAAGAAGAAGAAGGAGAAGAGGATGATAACAATTATGTTCTTATTTTTAGCTTATTATGTCATTTAGGAGGAAGATACACTAAGTTATAAGCTAACAAAGGTTCTTGTGATGTTTTTTGTACCTAACTAAGCTAATTATGCCATTTTGAAGCTAAACTAGCTAATTATGTTATTTTTGTGTCCATAGACTCTGAATTAGCCTACAAGTTTAATACAAAATGATTGTTGCATTAGCCGCAATTACACCAAGGAATGAAACGGTCCATTATTGATTATTACCGTTTGTCTGAACCAAGAGATGAAACCGGGATAGTGGCCTCCATGATTTACCGAAAGCTCATACTCTTCAACGGAATTATTTTAGATGACAGCTCCATCCGAGAATTTGGTGACATATCGACTGTATCAAATATGCCGGAATAAGGGCAGTTCAAATGAATTAGAAGTTAATGAAAAATGTGCCGAGAATTTACTCGATGTACGGCCACACTTTAGTTAGGTTGTTGAAGATATACAATGAAACGTTCCGCCATTCTTTGACATCCAACATTATTGGTTTCGAAGCACCGGCTGGTGTGGGCTTTCTTTTGAATATGCTGAGGTTGGATATACCTTTTTTAGGGTTGGCATCATTGTACCGAGGCTTCAGATTATGAAAATGACGTTTTTTGGCTTCGTAGTGTGTTGTCACGAAGTTAGCCACCTCCTCAGTAATGAATACCTTGGTCATCGATGCTTCAATTATATGTTTATTTTTACATTTAGCTTGAATCATCTTGTGCATCCTCTCAGTTGCAAAGCACCAACGATTTTGCATGGGCCCACCAAATCATGCGTGGATCAGTAGATGTAAAATCGAAAGGTGCATTGGATTAAATAAGCCCGATGGAAAGATCTTCTCTAACTTCCAGAGCAACTCTGGAGCCAACTCCTCCATGACGTCTACCACGCCAGGTGACAGTTCATTCGCACAAAGAACATGGAAGAAACAGCTCAGCTCCGCTAGTACTAGCCATTCATCCTAAGGAATAAAGCCACGTAGCATCACCCACATTACTCTCTCAAGCCATATGTGCCAATCATGACTCTTGAGACCAAAATTTTTAATTTTTCAAGACTCGCTCCCCTCTTTAGATGCACTGCATACCCATCGGGGAACATAAAGTGCATTTTGACCCACAAGATAATTTCCCTCATAGCTGGCCTTCCAAGATTGAACCAGGCCTTTGGCTTTGACCACTTCTACTTTCCTTTGCCTTCTCGCATGTTTTGTAATGGTCTATGACATGGTATCTCTTGATCGACTCTAGCCGTAGGATTATCCTTTGTCTTCCCATCTATGCCGAACAATGTACCACAAATGGCCTCTCCGATATTCTTTTTAGTGTGCATCATGTCGATGTTGTATTGAAGAAGGAGGTGTTTGAAGTAAGGCAAATCCCAGAAGCATGGCTTGTAAGTCTAGGCGTGTTCTGAATTATACCCCTTGGAATACGCTGGACGCTTTGGATCAGGCTCGAGGGTGTCTAACTGATCCAAGATCTGTTGGCCTGTCAACGCATGTCGTGCCAAGGTTTTGACAACTTTACCTTTCGTAAAGTTCTTCTTATATTTTCTGAACTAATGGTGAGGAGCCCGGAACTATCTATGCAATTCAAAGCAATAATACTTCCCACCCGCCTGCAACCAATGAAACTGAAGAGCTACCTTCCACAAGGGGCACGAGAACCTTCCATGCAAACACCATCCAGAGAATAGCGCATACACCGTCAAGTCATGCATTGAGTACATGTACCACACATGCATTTTGAAGTTTTCTTTTCTAGCGGCATCGTATGTCTTGACCCCATTTTTGCAATATTCTTGTAATTCATCCTTAAGCGGCTGCATGTACACATTCATATTCTTCCCCGGATAGTTGGGCCCTAGAATTATCAATGTGAGGAATATGTTATTTCTTTGCATAATCTGACCTGGGGGAGATTGAGTGGAAAGAAAAATACAGGCCAACTACTGTATTTGGTTTCCATCATGCCGAAGGGATTGAATCAATCCATGGTGACACACACTCGAGGATTCCTTGGATCTGCTACTTTATCTGATGTAATCCATTGAAATGTTTCCACGCTTCCCCATCCGATTTGTCTACCACCATTTTATTCTCATTTGCATCTAGTTCGGTTCTTTTGCTAAATTTCTGCCATGTAATCTGCCTAGCTGTCTCTTCGACCATGAAAATACGTTGAAGCCTTGGTATGATTGGCATATACCGAAGAACATTAACTGCGATTTTGGTCTACCTCCTTTCACCTATACCGTTGTCTACCACAAGATACCTGTAAGACTTGCAATTGGGACAATAGTCCAAGTGTGCATACTCGTTCCTAAATAAGACACATCCTTTCTCATAGGCATCTATCTTCTCATAGGGCATCTTAAGTACACGAAGTATTTTGTCCGACTGGTACAGGTTTGCAGGCATGACATGGCCTTTGGGTAGAAAGCGTCAAAATAGTGTCATCATCGCGTCGTAGCATTCTCTTCCCAAGTTGAACTCAGCCTTCAGAGCCATTACTTGTGCAATGGCCTCGAGCTGACAAACCTCAGTGTGCTCATGGAGAGGATGTTTTGAAGACTCCAACATTTCATAGAAGGCCTTTGCAGATTCCTCCATCTCTTCGTCCGAATCCCGAGCATCATCAAAGTCTTGCACCATGTCTTCGATCCCGGTACCATGCTCGTCGGTGCGACAGCGAACCACCTCAACTCTGGTGCGTTGTATAGATTCACCATGAAATGTCCATGATGAACCACAAGTGTAGGGATCTATCTAGTTCTTTCGATAAGTAAGACTGGCGAACCCAACGAGGAGCAGAAGGATCTGACAAGTGGTTTTTAGCAAGGTATTCTCTGCAAGCACTGAATTTATCGGTAACAGATAGTTGTGTGGTAAGATGATTCGTAGCAAGTAGCAAGTAACAATAGAAACAAAGGTGCAGAAAAGTGGCCCAATCCCTTTTGTAGCAAGGGACAAGCCTAGACAAACTCTTATAGGAGGTAAAGCGCTCCCGAGGACACATGGGAATTTCTGTCAAGCTAGTTTTCATCAAGTTCATATGATTTGCATTCGCTACTTTGATAGTTTGATATTTAGATGAACCGGTGCTTGGGTGCTTCCCTTACTTGGACAAACATCCCACTTATGATCAACCCCTCTCGCAAGCATCCGCAACTACAAAAGAAGAATTAAGGCAAAGTCTAACCATAGCATTAAACTAGTGGATCGAAATCAGCCCCTTACGAAGCAACACATAAACTAAGGTTTAAGCTTGTGTCACTCTAGCAACCCATCATCTATTTATTACTTCCTAGTGCCTTCCTCTAGGCCCAAATAATGGTGAAGTATTATGTAGTTGACGTTCATATAACACCACTAGAGGAAAAACAACATACAACGCATCAAAATATCAAATGAATACCAAATTCACATGACTACTTATAGCAAGACTTATCCCATGTCCTGAGGAACAAAAGTGACTACTCACAAAGCACAATTATGTTCATGACCAGAGACGTATTTGATAGCATCAAGAATCTGAACATATAAACTTCCACCGAGTAATCCAACTAGCATCAACTACAAAGAGTAACTAACAATACTACCAACCTTACAAGTACCAATCGGAGTCGCGAGACGGAGATTGGTTACAAGAGATGAACTAGGGTTTGGAGTTGAGATGGTGCTGATGAATATATTGATGGAGATAACTCCCCTCCGATGAGAGGAGTGTTGGTGATGACGATGGCGATGATTTCCCACTCCGGGAGGGAAGTTTCCCCGGCAGGATGACCCTGCTGGGGCTCTAGATTGGTTCTGCTCAAGTTCCGCCTCGTGGCGGCGACGATTCCTTCCGAAAGCCTCCTTTTTATTTTTTCTGGAACGAAACCATCCTTATAGCAAATGATGGGAGCAAGAGGGCCAACAGGGAGCCTACAATCCCCTAGGCGCGGCCAGGGGGGTAGGCCGCGCCTAGCAGGCTTGTGGCCTCCTCGTGGCTCCCCTGTGGTACTTCTTCCGCCCAGTATTTTTTATAAATTCCAAAATAATTCCTCGTTGATATTCACGGCTTTTGGAGTTGTGCAGAATAGGTATCTCAAACTTGCTCCTTTTTCAGGCCAGAATTTCAGTTGCCGGCATTCTCCCTCTCATGTAAATCTTGTAAAATAAGAGAGAAAAGGCATAAGTATTGTACTGTGAAGTGTAATAACAACCCATAAAGCAATAAATATGAAGATAAGAGCATGCTGCAAAATGGACGTATCAACTCCCCCAAGCTTAGACTTCGCTTGTCCTCAAGCGGAAACCGAGATCAATAAATATGCCTACATTTTTAGAGATAGAGATGTCGACAAAACAAAATACGGACATGCAGGCATCATGATCATAATCAGAACAACAATAACGCCATATAATCTCTTATGCGAAAGTGACAATTCCTTCACAAAGTAAAGTATAGATCAAGAAACTTATTGAGAATTAACAACCAATAGCCTTTAGTCAATGAAGCAATTGCAATTTATCATAACATCGGTAAGAGTCAAATAAGATCTTGTAAAGAAAATCCACATACTCAATCATCCTTTCTCCTCCTACAATTGCTAAAACTCACGTGGTACTCATGAGATCAAAGTTTCAGTTGGACATAGAGAAAGATAGGGGCTTATAGTTTCGCCTCCCAACTACTTACCTCAAGGGTAATGTCAACAATAATAATTCATGAATACATACTTCCAAGTTGACATATGAATATAGATCTTTCCCTAGCATATGACGTTAGCAAAGATAAAGGCGAAATAAGGAATTGGTGTCGATCACCAAGACACTTTTGAGGAAAAAAAGTGAAGGTACAAGATAGCCCCTTCGCAGAGGGAAGTAGAGGTTGTCATGTGCTTTTGAGGTTTGGATGTGTGACTTCTTAGTGTGAAGGAACGTCACTTTATATTTCCTCCTATGATAAAGAACTTTATTATGCAGTCCGTCGCTTTTATGTCTTCCTCATCACAGGTTCGTACAAAGCTTATTTTCCACACACTAATAGATCATACATATTTAGGGAGCAATTTTTTATTGCTTGCACCGATGACAACTTACTTGAGGGATCTTCTTCAATCCGTAGGTAGGTATGGTGGACTCTCATGGCAAAACTGGGTTGAAGGTTTATGGATGCACAAGTAGTATCTCTACTTATAGCGGAAGTTTTGGCTGATATGAGGTGGAAGCAATCGTCACATGGTAAGGGATCTCTAGTCATATAACATTGTTCGCAACCAAGCAAACATCATTCATTATGTTGTATTCCTTGTCCAACATCTACATCTCTGCATGCAATAGTTTAATGAGTGCTCACAATCATAGATGGTGTCAAAGATGATATATTTATATGTGAACCTCTCCTTCTTTATTACTTCCTATTAATTGCAACAATGACCAAGGTCTACGTTTGTCCACCTACAACAAGTTTCAATCAACATACTTTTTATATGTGAAGCCATCACTTCCCATAAGATTATTACATGATCTTTCATGCTTTTGTTCTTTTATCATTCTTTTCTTTAGATCAAGGCCCTTAACTAAAACACTCTTTATTATCTGACTCACGAACTCGAATACATTGGGGGTGACACAAAGCAAAACTCAAGCCTAGAACACTAAGAACTTTATTCTACTAGAGAAAGATAAAACCAAAAAGGATCGAACTAAGAAAAGGTAAAGGTAAAAGATGTGATGGTGATACAATATCGGGGCAACTCCCCCAAGCTTGGCACAAACCAAGGGGATTTCCCATACCCGTGATTAGTTGTCTTCCTTCGAAGGTGATGGTGGTGGAGTTGTCCTGTCTTTTGATTCCAATAGGGCCATCAATCTTTGATTTATACCTTGGAGCTCTGTGATATGTTTCTCCAGCAAAACAACTTCACGGGTGAGATAAGTATTAGAAACACAAGTTATTTCACATAACCTCAAGAGCTCGATCAAGGATGGAGGTAAAAGGTGGAGGTAGGATTGAAGAAAATCCTCTTCTTCGGCTTCTTCCTTGTTGACCACAGATTGCCCTTCGTCCAATGCCAAATTCTCCTCCTTACTTTTGCCCTTAGTTTCTTCAAGAAGCCTCTCATTGGCCTCCAGGACCTCCATTCTATTAAGATCAGCATTTACTTCTTCATAGACTTGAGGGAGATTGTTCTCCCCGACAGATTCCTGAGAAGACATCCTTGCCCTAAATATGTAGCAAAAACAGGCTCGAAACAAAAGCAGAGGATAACTGCGTGATACGAGGGTCAGACCTTTCGGGAGAATATATAATAATTTTTTCCTGACTAGAAGGAGTTCTCCGCAAGAAAACGGAGTCCGGGAGGCACACGAGGTGCCCACAAGCCCCCTAGGTGCGGCCAGGGGGTAGGCCGCGCCTAGCAGGCTTGTCGCCTCCTCGTGCGCTTTCCGGACTACTTTAAATTTTTCTATTTTTCTAAAAATTCCAAAACAGAGCAAAATTCTTACTAGAGAAGTTTTGGATTCGGTTTACTTATCGAATCACATACCTCTTCGTTTTCGGAGTCTAAAACAGGCTGATAAATATCCCTTATGTACTCCTCCGGAGTTATGGCATTAATAACATTGCTTTCAACATTTATGGGAGTACCTGAGATATAATGCTTGATTCTTTGCCCATTTACCACTCTTGGAAAATTACCTTCCGTGTTGTTGATATTGATGGCACCGGAACGATATACTTCCTCAACAATGTAAGGACCTTCCCACTTGGAGAGAAGCTTGCCTGCAAAAAATCTTAAACGAGAATTGTATAACAAGACATAATCACCTACATTGATCTCACGTTTTTGTATCCTTTTATCATGCCACCTCTTAACTTTTTTTGAACAACTTGGTATTTTCATATGCCTGAGTTAGCCATTCATCAAATAACATCTTCTCACCAGCAAGTTTGAAATCAAAGTTGAGCTCTTTGATTTCACAATAAGCCTTATGCTCTAGATCAAGAGGTAAATGACATGCTTTACCGTAAACCATTTTGTACGGAGACATGCCCATGGGATTCTTATAAGCAGTTATATAAGCCCATAGTGCATCATCAAGCTTCTTAAACCAATTCTTTCTAGACCTATTAACAGTCTTTTCTATAATTAGTTTAATCTCTCTATTACTTAGCTCTACATTACCACTTGACTGAGGATGGTAGGGAGATGCAACTCTATGGTTGACATCATATTTACCAAGCGTTTTACGGAAAGCAGCATGAATGAAATGTGAACCACCATCAGTCATTAGATATCTAGGGGCTCCAAATCTATGGAAAATAACTTCTTTAAGCATCCTGATAGAGGTGTTGTGATCAGCACTACTAGTTGGGATAGCTTCTACCCACTTAGTAACGTAATCAACATTAACTAGGATATGAGTGTACCCATTGGATTTTGGAAAAGGACCCATGTAACCAAAACCCCAAACATCAAATGGTTCAATGACAAGTGAATAATTCATAGGAATTTCCTGACGTTTACTGATATTACCTATTCTTTGACATTCATCACAGGATAAGACAAACTTACGGGTATCCTTGAAGAGAGTAGGTCAATAGAAACCTGGTTGCAATATCTTGTGTGCAGTCCTATCTCCAGCATGGTGTCCTACGTAAGCCTCGGAGTGACACTTCTGTAGGATATGTCCCTGTTCATGCTCAGGTACACAACGACTAATGACACCATCTACTCCTTCTTTATAATGGTGAGGATCATCCCAAAAGTAATGTCTCAAATCAAAGAAGAATTTCTTCATTTGCTGGTATGTGAAACTAGGTGGTATATATTTGGCAACGATATAATTTGCATAATCAGCATACCACGGTGCACTACGTGAAGCATTGATGACATTCAATTGCTCATTAGGAAAGCTATCATCAATAGGTTGTGGGTCATCAAGAACATTCTCCAACCTAGACAGGTTATCTGCTACGGGGTTCTCAACACCCTTCCTATCAACAACATGCAAATCAAATTCTTGTAGCAAGAGAACCCATCTGATAAGTCTAGGTTTAGCATCTTTCTTTTCCATGAGGTACTTAATAGCAGCATGATCAGTGTGAATAGTGACTTTGGAATCAACTATGTAAGATCTGAACTTTTCACATGCAAACACGGCTGCTAAAAATTACTTTTCGGTAGTAGCATAGTTTCTTTGGGCACTATCTAGAGTTTTACTACAATAACGAATAACATTCAACTTCATACCAACTATTTATCCTAGAACAACACCAACAAGATAATCACGAGCATCACACATGATCTCAAAAGGTAAGTTCCAATCAGGTGGTTGAACAATAGGTGCAGTTATCAAGGCCTTATTAAGTATCTCGAAAGCTTCTTCACAATCATCGTAAAAAACAAAAGGAATATCCTTTTGCAAGATATTGGTAAGAGGCCTAGAAATCTTAGAGAAGTCCTTAATGAGCCTTCTATAGAATCCAGCATGACCAAGGAAACTTCTTATACCTTTGATATCTGTAGGGCATGACATTTTCTCGATCGCATCAACCTTAGCCTTATCCACTTCAATACCTCTTTCAGAAATTTTATATCCTAAGACGATGCCTTCATTAACCATAAAGTGGCACTTCTCCCAATTCAATACAAGGTTGGTATCTTTACATATCTGCAGGACTGGATCAAGGTTGCTGAGGCAATCATCAAAAGAAGACCCGGAAACGGAGAAGTCATCCATGAAAACCTCAACAATCTTTTCACAAAAGTCAGAGAATATAGCGATCATACATCTTTGAAAGGTAGCAGGTGCATTATATAAGCCAAAGGCATACGTCTGTAAGCAAAGGTACCGAAAGGGCAGGTAAAAGTGGTTTTCTCCTGATCAGATTGTGCAACAGGTATTTGGGAGAAACCAAAATAACCATCTAGAAAGTAGAAGTGTGTGTGTTTAGACAACCTTTCTAGCATCTGGTCGATAAAAGGTAAAGGGTAATGATCTTTCCTTGTGGCTTAATTCAATTTCCCTATATCAATCACCATCCTATAGCAAGTAATAATCCTCTGTGGGATCAATTCATCTTATCATTAGGGACAACGGTAATACCTCCCTTCTTAGGGACGCAATGCACCGGACATACCCAATCACTATGAGCAACAGGATAGATAATACCTGCTTCCAGGATCTTTAGTATTTCTTTTCTTACTACCTCTTTCATCTTAGGATTTAATCTCCGTTGATGATCGACAACTGGTTTGGAATCAGGATCGGTTTTAATTTTGAGCTGGCATAGATTGGGACTAATGCCCTTAAGATCACCAAGAGTATATCCAATAGCAGCACAATGCTTCCTTAGAGTTTTTAGTAACTTCTTTCCCTCATGCTCTGAAAGGCGAGCACTAATAATAACAGGATATATCTCTTTTTCATCAAGATAAGCATACTTAAGAGTATCAGGTAACTGCTTAAGTTCAAACACAGGATCACCCTTTGGTGGGGGTGGATCTCCAAGTAGTTCAAGAGGAAAATTATTCTTAAGGATAGGATGTTGTTCAAAGATAACTCTATCTATCTCATTCCTTTCATCCATCTGTACATCATTTTCATGCTCAAGCAAGTATTGCTGTAAAGGATCAGTAGGAGGCAGAGTAATAGAAGCTAGAGCAATAATTTCATCCTTAATAGACAATTCTTTTTCATGAGGTTGCCTACCAAACTTGGAGAAGTTGAACTCATGTGACACACCTTCAAAGCCAACAGTGACAGTTTGCTTCTCACAGTCAATATGAGCATTGCTAGTATTGAGGAAAGGTCTGCCAAATATGATGGGACAAAAGCTATCTTGTTTTGTAGCAAGAACGAGGAAATCAGCAGGATACTTAGTTTTACCACACAAGACTTCAACATCTCTAACAATTTCCATAGGGCAGATAGTATCTCTATTGGCAAGCTGAATAGTGACATCAATAGGTTCCATATCGATAGGTGCAATCTCCTCTTTAATTTCATCATATACAAATTGGGGAATTGCACTAACACTAGCACCCACGTCACATAAACCTTGATAACAATGATCTCCTATCTTAACAGAAACAATAGGCATGCCAACAACATGCCTATGTTTGTCTCTAGCATGAGGTTTAGCAATTCTAGCAGCATCTTCACAGAAGTGAATATCATGGCCATCAACATTGTCGGACAAGAGATCTTTGATAATAGCAATGCTAGGTTCAACTCTAATTTATTCAGGGGGTGTAGGTGTTCTAATGTAGCCCCTACATTTCACAGCTGAAGCTTTAGAATGATCCTTTATTCTAACAGGGAAAGTTGGTTTCTCAATGTAAGCACTAGGAACAATAGGATCATTATAAGCGATGACTTTCTCTTCAACTGTATTGGGTTTAACTACATTGACTTCCAAGGGAGGATGATATTTAAACCACTTCCCTTTAGGGAGATCAATATGAGCAGCAAATGATTCACACAATGAAGCTACTATCTCAGTGTCAAGTCCTTATTTAGTGCTAAAATCACAAAAAGTATTTGTTTCAATAAAGGATTTAACGCAATCAAAATTGAGATTCATACCTGACTCCTTACATTCATCAAACTCCCAACCTTCAGAGTTGCATTTAATTCTTTCCAATAAATTCCATTTGAAGCCAATATCTCTCTTCATAAAAGAACCGGTACAAGAAGTGTCAAGCATGGTGCGATTATCATGAGAAAGCCGAGCATAAAAGTTCTGAATGAGAAAGCCGAGCATGGTGCGATTATCATGAGGATGTGTTTAAACACCGACAATTGGCGACTCGAAAGACAGCAGCGCGCGTCCGATGCCGTCCATCAGAGGAGACACCAGGGGCGCCTCCCTCATGACCTCAATCCGACCCGTCTGTTCGACACTCCACGAACCCCCCGGGTAGGAGCCGCCCCAGAAGGAGGACAGGGTCGCCCACTTGGCCACTTCTCCAATCCGGTGGATAACGTGCTTGCCGCAACTCGCCACCTGGAGTCTCTCGCGATTCACGGCAACACCCCAGCTGAGATAGAAGCAAGGAATGCCATCGAGATGTTGAAGGTAGCGGTGGTTCAAAATGCTTAGTTCTCACACAACCTCGAGAGATTGCACTCCACCCCTCAGGCGAGCTATACCAAGAGTAGGCCGGAGGATCAGCCAGCCGTAAACAGTGGCCCGCGACACTTCCCGCAGGACAACCCACCCGAGCGGAACCCGCCGGGCAGAGATCTCCCCAACATTCAAGACGCCCGGGCCCCCCTCGTAGGGAGCGGAGGGCGAGTTGGGGTACCGTGCTTGTCCCTAGCCCTTCGGAACGAGAGAATGCCCAAGGACTTTAAAGGGCCAAGAAAGGTGCCTAATTATACACCAGATCTCGAACCAACATCATGGATCGAGGGTTATGAGATTGCCATGGACATGCTCGACGTAAATGAGGCGGTTTGCTCCAGATATTTCACCATGATGCTCGTGGGGTCGGCGCGCACTTGGCTGAAAAACTTACCTCCCAATTCTATCCAGTCCTGGGCCGAGCTGAAAGGGCGTTTCGTCAAAAACTTCCGGGGAACCTGTAAACGACCGATGACGATCGTCGACTTACAACACTGCGTACAATGCCCGGATGAGTCGGCACACCATTGGTCACGGCGGGTCGCAGAAATTATTCATTCGTCAGATGGTATCACTGCAGCACAAGCTGTGCTTATCCTCGAACACAATTGCCACTATGAACCCTTGGTCCAGAAATTGGGGCGACTCAAATGGAAAGTTCAGGACATGGGCGAACTGATGGACACCCTCACTAGGTATGCCGAGGCCGATGATACCAAGGATACCGGCGAGGATGGTAAGGGTAACTCGCATAAAAAGGGCGATTCAACAAAAAATCACACCCATTTCGAGGGCCGCAACCGTCACAATCAGGGGACCAACGACAAGCGTAGACCACAGGAGGAGCCCTCGAACTTGGTTGCTAACACCAGTGCCAATGACGGCAAAAAGAAGAATCGAGGTTTCAGTGGGAAAAGGCCGCGTAACTGTGAAGAGCTACTCAAAGGCCCTTGCCCGCACCACGCCACAGCCGACGGCCCGGCGGGCCACTCTTGGGAGAACTGCTTCGTAATGCGAGAGTTTCGGGCTGAGGCGATCAAGAAGAGTCAAAACGAAGGTCCAGACCCAACCAAAGACAGAACCCCTTTGGTGGTTTTCCCGAGCCGGGTGCGCAGGGCGGACCACAGCCGGGAGGCGGTCAGTACCCAGTGCATCACCAGCGGCGGTACAGCCCGCCAGGAGCTTTCCACCAACCACCTCCACAGGGGGCTCCACACGACCAGGATGATAATGAGGGCTTCTGCAACAACCCCAAACAGCTAAGTAATGGGCAGTACCACGTTTTTACTACTAATGCTTGCAGACGGGATAAGAATATAAATCACCGGGCGTACAGCGTCTCTGATCCGGCGATCCCTAGATATCTCCATTGGTCTGAGCAGAGCATAACATGGAGCAGGGAGGATCACCCGCCAAGAGCAGATAATCCGGGCGACCTGGCGTTGGTCGTGGCCCCCCAAGTCGGAGGCTACACCTTGTCAAAAGTGTTAATGGATGGTGGCAGCAGCATTAATATCCTGTACTTCGACACCTTCCACAGGATGAATCTATTGGAGAAAGACTTGATGCCTTCAACCACGGTCTTCCATGGAATTGTCCCGGGTAAGTCAGCTTATCCCATAGGCCGAGTCAGGCTCACAGTGGCATTTGGAACTGCACAGAACTATAGGTCAGAGTCTCTGACATTTGAGGTGGTCAAACTGAAAAGCCCCTACCATGCGTTGTTCGGGTGACCCACTTACGCTCGCTTCATGGCCCGCCCGTGTTACGTCTACCTCAAGCTCAAAATGCCTGGTCCTAAAGGGCCAATCATGGTGGAGGGAGACAGAAGGACCGCAAAGGAGTGAGAAGAAGGGGACGCGGCGTATGCTGAAGTCGCGTGCGCGGCAGAAGAACTCAAGCACCATCGGGCTAACGTTGACCCAACGGATATGTCGCCACTCAAGGAGCCAACCACAGATTCTGAGTCGCCCCTTAAATTCAAGCCGACAGATGACACTAAGACAATTGATTTTGTGCCTGGCGATTCATCTAAGCAGTTCACCATTGGGACGGGTCTGGATCCCAAATAGGAAAGCGCCCTCATCGAATTCATCCGTGAGAATCGGGACATCTTTGCATGGAAGCCTTCTGACATGCCGGGTGTACCGAGAGAATTCGCTGAGCACCATCTTAATGTTGACCCAAAGTGCAAACCTGTCCAACAGTACCTTCGCAGATTTAACGAGGAGCAACGCAAGGCGATTGGAGAAGAAGTCGCCCGTATTTTAGCCGCCGGGTTCATCGTGGAAGTTTTTCACCCCAAATGGCTGGCTAACCCGGTGTTGGTACTCAAGAAGAATGGCACTTTCCGTATGTGTATTGACTATACGGATCTCAACAGAGCTTGCCCCAAAGATCCTTTCGCTCTTCCCCGCATCGATCAAATCATTGACTCGGTGGCGGGATGCGAACGATTGTGCTTTTTGGACACCTATTCAGGTTATCATCAGATCAAGATGGCCGTGGAAGATCAGGAGAAGACGGCCTTCATAACCCCCTTCGGGGCCTTTTGCTATGTGTCCATGCCGTTCGGACTCAAGAGCGCAGGGGCGACTTATCAACGCTGCATCCAGAATTGTCTTCATAACCAAATTGGCCGCAACGTCCATGCTTACGTGGACGACATTGTGATCATGACCCGCCAGGAGGAGATGCCTTTGGAAGACCTTAAGGAAACCTTTGATATTTTACGAGTATATCAGATGAAGCTAAATCCTACCAAGTGCGTTTTTGGTGTACCTGCAGGAAAATTACTGGGTTTCTTGGTATCGAAGCGCGGCATCGAGGCTAACCCGGACAAAATTGAAGCGGTTACCTCTCTCGGGAAACCGGAGAATGTTAATCAAGTTCAGCGACTGGCGGGCCGCATTGCGGCTCTAAGTCGGTTCGTGAGCCGCCTTGGGGAAAAGGCGATTCCTCTTTATCAATTGTTGAGGAAATCTGACCGATTCGTATGGACAGACGAGGCAGACGAGGCGCTCCATGCCTTGAAACATCAATTGGTTAACCCGCCAGTCCTGGCAGCCCCAACTGAAAAGGAGCCTATGCTCCTGTATATCGCGGCAAATTCCAAGGCAGTCAACGTGGCTGTGGTCGTCGAAAGAAAGGAGGAAGGAAAGGAATACCCGGTGCAACGTCCAGTATATTTTATCAGTGAGGTGTTAACTCTTTCCAAACAGCGATACCCGCATTGGCAAAAACTGGTCTATGGGGTGTTTATGGCGAGTCGAAAGCTTAAACATTATTTCCAGGAGCACCCGATTATTGTGGTCAGTTCCGCCCCTCTCGGTGACGTCATCCAAAATCGGGAGGCAACAGGGTGAATCGCCAAATGGGCGACAGAGCTTGGGTCTCATCACATACAATATACCCCCCACACAGCTATCAAATCACAGGCACTAGTTGATTTCGTTAACGATTGGACGGAACTTCAGGCTCCGGAAGATCGGCCTGACCTTACCTATTGGACTATTTACTTTGCTAGATCCAGGCAGTTGGAGGGCTCGGGGGCTGGTGCGGTGCTGATATCCCCTCAAGGAGATAAGTTCTGTTATGTTCTCCGACTCATGTTTCCCTGCACAAATAATGCGGCGGAATATGAAGCTCTGCTTCACGGTTTGCGACTTGCAAAAGAGATGAACCTAACCCGAGTCAGATGTTTTGGTGATTCAGATTTGGTGGCGCAACAGGTTTCAGGTACCTGGGACTCTCGGGATCCTATGATGGCGGCTTACAGACGAGCTGTGTCTGATGTGGCGGTCTATTTTCATGGATATCAGGTGGACCATATTGATCGGCGACTCAACGAAGCAGCTGATGCTCTCTCGCGACTGGGCTCACAAAGAAAACCAGTCCCCCTAATGTTTTTTTGGATATCTTCCATAAACCGTCTGTGGCTTTACCCACGGAGGAGGAGTTGGCGATACCAGATCCCGAGTCTCAGCTCGTGGCGGCTCTCCATGTCACTCCGGACTGGGTTCTTCCTTATCTGGCTTATCTCACTCGCGGCGAATTACCCACCGACAAAGTTTTGGCTCGCCAGATCGTTCGACGCTGCAAATCCATGGTCATCAGTAATGGCGAGTTATATAAACGGAGTGCTTCTGGGGTCTTTCAGCGGTGTGTTTCCTCCGAGGAAGGATGCGTGATCCCAAATGACATTCATTCTGGAGACTGCGGGCATCACGGCGGGTCACGTTCTTTGGTATCAAAGGCTTTTCGACATGGTTTGTTTTGGCTGACGGCTCATGCAGATGCGGAAGATATAGTACGGCGGTGCGAGGGGTGCCAACGTTATGGAAGACAGGCTCATGTGCCGGCTCAAGAATTGAGGATGATTCCCATTACTTGGCCCTTCGTGGTCTGGGGGCTGGACATGGTCGGTCCCTTTAAAATGTCCTCTAACAAGAAAACTCACCTATTGGTGGCAGTTGATAAGTTCACCAAGTGGGTTGAGGCGGAACCTGTTGGAGCTTGCGATGCAGAGACAGCGGTCAAATCTCTGAAAAAGCTGATTTTCCGTTTTGGATATCCGCACAGTATTATCACGGACAATGGTACTAACTTGTCCCAAGGAGCGATGCTGGATTTTTGTCGTCGAGAACATATCCGGCTTGATGTTTCTGCGGTTGCTCACCCGCAGTCCAACGGGCAAGCAGAGCGGGCGAATCAGGAAGTCTTGCGAGGGATTAAACATCGACTCATGGTTCCCCTGGAAAGGACTCCAGGGTGTTGGGTTGAAGAGTTACCTTCGGTACTGTGGAGTATTCGGACCACCCCGAATCGATCCACGGGGTTCACTCCCTTCTTTTTGGTCTATGGAGCAGAGGTTGTTCTCCCTACTGACATAAGACATGACTCTCTTAGAGTCGCTGCATATGTGGAGCAAGATAATGAGCTGGCACGTCAGGATTCCTTGGATGCCTTGGAAGAGGCGCGTGACATGGCTGCGGCCCGTTCGGCTATCTATCAGCAAGATCTGCGGCGTTATCATAGTCGCCGGGTTAAGAGTCGGACTTTTCAGGAGGGCGACTTAGTACTTCGTCTAATACAAGATCGGGCAGGCATGCACAAGCTATCACCCCCTTGGGAAGGGCCGTTCGTCGTCAGCAAGAACCTCCGCAATGGCTCCTATTATTTGATGGATCTTCGGCCTAATCGACCGACTACAAAGGCTGAGTCAACTCGCCCCTGGAATATTGCTCATTTGCGGCCTTACTACACTTGAGCTCTTAAAGCTCCACGTTTTGTAAGTTTTTCAGTTTCATTATGAAGTAATAAAACACTCTCCGACTTGGGGGCTTCTTCATTAAAAAGTGCAAATTGTGTCATCCTGTTGCGACCTTATGAGCCGACATAACATACATTTAGGGTGGGTGCACGAGCTTTCTGACTCGCCTCCCCCTGTCGCGACCGTATGAGCAGACGAAACCTGCATTTAGGGTGGGTGCACGAGCTTTCTGACTCGCCTCCCCCTGTCGCGACCGTATGAGCCGACGAAACCTGCATTTAGGGTGGGTGCACGAGCTTTTTGACTCGCCTCCCCCTGTCGCGACCGTATGAGCCGAGGAAACCTGCATTTAGGGTGGGTGCACGAGCTTTCTGACTCGTCTCCCCCTCTCGCGACCATATGAGCCGAAGAAAACTACATTTAGGGTGGGTGCACGAGCTTTCTGACTCGCCTCCCCATGTCGCGACCGTATGAGCCGACGAAACCTGCATTTAGGGTGGGTGCACGAGCTTTCTGACTCGCCTCCCCCTGTCGCGACCGTATGAGCCGACGAAACCTGCATTTAGGGTGGGTGCACGAGTTTTCTGACTTGCCTCCCCCTGTCGTGATCGTATGAGCCGAAGAAACCTGCATTTAGGGTGGGTGCACGAGTTTTCTGACTCGCCTCCCCCTGTCGCGACCGTATGAGCCGATGAAAACTGCATTTAGGGTGGGTGCACGAGCTTTCTGACTCGCCTCCCCCTGTCGCGACCGTATGAGCCGACGAAATTACTTCTATTATGGTTTAATCTTGAAGGTTTTAAACCTTTTTCCTTTCTACATACTTGTTGAAACTATCCATAGTTTGTTTGTTGTCACAGATGATGTTTTCAAAGTTTAAGACAGGGGGGTGCTAACATTTGTTTCATCCTTGGCGGATTAAGCATTATAGAAGACTCTTATAAAGGCGGGCCAAATATTTCAAATCGCCGTAAAAAGCGATATAAGGGTTTTTCTCACAGAAGATATCATCAAAAAACAGTACTGACTATTACATGGCTCGCAGGCCAAATTCGGAAAAGTCTACTTCGATAATCCTGGCGTGAGCTCTGACCAACTTCGATTTGTAAATCGCCCAATACCCAATCGCACCTGGCCAAAGCAGCAAAGTCATCTTCGTCGGTCAAGATTGATGCCAAGTCTGCTTCCTAGTCGAAAGGATTCTTGGGTCGCCGAGGGATTAGGTTGGTCATCACGAAGGTTGGCGGGCTGACTTTCTTATTCCTACTGTCATAAGCCGCCTGGTACTTCGTTAAGTCAAGGCTTGCGGCGAGTCGAGTTGCAGCCAGCCGAGAATCCTTGACGACTTTTTGGTAATCCTCTTCAACAAATTCTGATCCATCGTCCTTAAGCTGAGGGAAGCCAGCGGCTACTTCTTCTAAATTGATCTCTGGGGAATACGCTAAGCAGCGACTCAGGGCAGTCAGAACACCTTTCCGGGCGGCTGACCGAGTTAACTCGCCAATCTGGGGGGGAAGTGTGAACAAGCATCCAAGTACCTTCTTGATGGAAGTAATAGACTCTTTGGCACCCATCACAGCTTTGACGGTCAACACACTGCCTGTGTACAACTGCTCTGTCAGCGTATAAATCGCCTTCAGCATCAACACACAGTCTTCTTGCAGGTTGGCGACTCTTGGACCTGAAATATGATGATTAGTGACTTAACATCAGAAATTTGAGTAACAAAAAAAGGGGGATGAGGTTGAAGATTTAGGTAAGGCTTACCAAAGATGGCTTGCGTTATGTTAGAGATATGACGTTTTAAGCCGGATAACTCCTGTTGAACTGTCACCAACTTAGCTTCAGCTTTCTCTGCTCTCTTCAAAGCGGCGTTTTGATCAACTTGAGCTTTTTCTAACTCGTCCTTGAGTTTTACCAGTTCGGCCAGAGCCAATTTACACTTCTCTTCCGACTGAGTTCGGGCATCTTGTTGTCCAGCTAAGTTCTTCTGTAAGTCGCCCAGCGCTGATTCGGTCTGAGCAAGATTTTCCTATTTGAAAATTTAAGATAAGGGCAAGTCTCATAATTACTGCAAAAGCAATATCCCTGACACTTGGGGGCTAATGTATAATTTTTTCAGATAAAATTATACAAAAAATCAAGACCCATCTCATCTTTTTACTGATGACCCGGCCCTTGGGGGTTACTGGTCGCAAGATGTTTTTCAAAAAAAAATGAAGACCCGGCTCATCGTTTTTTACTGATGACCTGGCCCTTGGGGGTTAATGGGAGTAATGGAGTATAGCAAAGCTTACAAAATTACCTCATGTTTTTTGTTCAGCATCTGCAGCAGGTTCTTCTCCAACTCATATCTTGCCTCCAGGCGACTTGCGAAACCAGAGCAGAGTTCCTTAAAATCCAAATTTGCATATTCTGACAACTTTTCTTTGGAAAGTCCAGACTCAGGAATTCCGTGGGAAGAGGATGCCATATGCTTGGATAAAACATTCACCATCGGTTTAGAACAGCCAGAGCCGGTAATAACCACGGCATCTGGATCTTCCGTTGTTGTCAATGGGCTCGGCGTCTTGGGAGCGTCCATTGCTTCTCTCGGCGACTCAGGGAGATCTACTTGAGTCGCGGGCTCAGCTTGATCCGGAGTTGGAGTTTTTTCCCTCATGAGATCTGGAGTTACGTCAAGAGTTGGTCCGCTGGTTTTCCTCTTTTTGGCTTGTGCCCTGGAAAAAAAGGGAATAAGTATGTTAAGGAATTGGAAAGTTCCTTACTCTTAAAAGTCATGACAAGATTATCAAAAGACTTACCCCGGAACTCGGATCATTGGCGGAAGTGTTGACATCACAGAGTCGCCCGAGATAGGAGGGGAATTCTGCAAAAGAGTTATATGTCAATCATATAGGCGGGTTACAAGCGTGACCCAAAGAGAAATGGAGAATGGCCATTCATAAAGAATACCAGGTCGTATACCAGGTCGCCCTTTTTCTTTTGTTTTTCTTTTGTTTGTTGCTGGTAGGCCGGATACCAGGTCGCCAGAGTAACTTCGTGTTTTCCGATTTGAGGTGTGCTGTGCTTTCTTCAGTAGGAAATTCGGGTCCAGATAAGCATTTGGATGAGAAAGGGGAACTTTTCCACAAATTCGCCTAGCCGGCTTAGGTGGAGAATGAGATGAATGGGAAGAAACGGAAATTACCTCAACAGAGTCATCCTGGCTTTCGTTATCCTCATTCTATTTCAGGGAAAGGGAAAGATATAAATAAGAGGTTAAAAGTGACAGCTGGCGAGTGAAAAGAGGACGGATTTGTACCTCTGAAAGTGCATCGCCGACTTGAGATTCGTCGACTTCGGATGGCTCAGCCGCATCAGATTTTCCTTTGCCCTTGGCTTTCTTAGAAGGCGGCTTAGCAGTTTTCATGGCTTGCTTTTTAGGTCTCCTGGACCAGAATTTATCGCCTTTCTGAAAAGGTATATATTATGAAACCATGATAGCAATGAAGCAGAAGGGATAAATACCGAGGGCGGGTCAGGTTTGATTACCTTGGGCGCCGGGTTAATCTTGCAAAAAGGCTTAAGGCCGATTTGGCCGCACTTTCCCGTAGGCTCGCCAGTCAACTTTTTGATGATGGCAACAATGTCCTTTTCTGTTAAAGCTGTGTGAAAGTAGCATTGAGGATGATCCAGAGTGCCATCAAACTCACACATCAGACCATCTCGGCGGCTCAGAGGAAGAATCCGCCATTCAACCCAGAAGCGGATTAGGTCAACCCCGGTAAGACCATTGTTCGTCAGGGATCTTAGCTCAGATAATATTGGGATGAACTCTGACTCTTCTTCCTCGGTGAGCTTGTCTAGGAGCTTGAAGTTAACCGGAAGGCGAGTTGGCCTGTATCCCAAAAGCTTGTTCTCAACAGCAGGAGACGTCTCTTGACAATAAAACCAAGACTCGCCCCAGCCCTTGGGATGACTAGGCATGATGAGTGAAGGGAACGGACTATCCCTACGGTGCTGGACGTTAACGCAGCCGAGTTCCAAACTGGGGCCATTGTGGAATTCCGTCTGGCGATTCAGATGAAAAAAATGCCAAAATAGAGGGACATAAGGCTCGATCCGCAGATAAGCGTCACAAAGAACTTGGAACTGGCTCAAATTGCTTATGGAATTGGGTCCGAGATCCTGGAGTCGGACGTTCATGAAGGTCAAATCGTCCCTAAGAAATTTCGACCCGGGCGGCTTAAAACCCCGTTCCAAAAGTTCAACAAAAACTACTATTTCCCCTTCTTTGGGGTTAGGGAGATCTTCTCCCAACCCGGTGCGCCATCCAATGACATCTTGAGGATCCAAACAGCCCGCTTTCACATAATTAGCTAAGACAACATTATCAACCTTGGTAGGAAGCGAGTCACTCTTGAAGACGGCGCCCATGCTACAAGTAAGTAAAAGTATGATATTACATGTCTTGGACACCTACTATATGGGATGGAATCGGTTCATTTAACCCGCCGAGTACTTTGATTAAAGAAAGATTTAACCCACCAGACCTAGAGCTCGGGTTGGGTTGCTATGGCGACTTATGGAAGTAGGGTTATTCCCAAAGGCTACGTTTCTACGGATGGTAAAATCTATTCGTTCTGAAGCACTACGGGGGGGTGAAGACTACAAACGACGTTTCGCAAACAGTAAATGAGGAATGGATCTACCAAACAGATGTGAAAACCTACGAATATAACTGGGCACGAACAATCTATTATCAAGTGACGCCCCTCGTTTGGTGAAGACATTGTGTCCAAAGATTCGCGAGTACAGCGGATAAAGTAAAAGTATTCAGGGCACTGGCTACCCAATCGGCGCTCGTGCTAGTCGATTCGAGGAAGATGAGAGACTATGAGCGAAAAGATTCAAAGGTACGGCAATGGCGAAAGCTCAAGCAAGGAATGAACCTACTCCTAAAAAGTGAATGAAGGCCTAACCTGATGCTCTCGATCGAAGAAGGCCGACGGTCACGGAGATCGTTGAAGAAGCGCGGGGGTCCCGATGGACGAAGAGATCTTCAGCGGCGGCGGAGTTCGAGGCGAGCAACGAGGTGGTCGATGATGATGCGATGGTCAATGGCGGCGGACGGATCGTCCGCGGTGCGAGGCTTGACGACGGCAACGGCTTATGGGCGGCGCTGAAGCTTCTCGGACGAGGGCGGAAGGTGCGGCCGGCGGCGGAGCCCTCGGGAGACGATAAGGCCTTTTGCTGTGATAATGGGGGGAGACTGACAAGACTGGTAGGTGGGAAGCACCAGCCCTGTCCCACCGTCTATTTATTAGGACGGGCGCTGGAATCGAGGCGCCGTGAGCGGGAACCGCTGGGGAATAAATAATTCGCCATGATGACGTCCGAAGATTTTGGGATAACGATGCACTAAAGATCCGTTGGGATTATGTTAGTCTTCCCGAGAATCGAGGGATAAGGAGATGCTAATAGGAAATGGTTTGGCGGCTCAGAGTTTTTCGGTGCCGGATGGCGGGTTACAATTTCTGATGCATGGAGAAAGATGAAGGAGTGAATCACCTTCAACTGAGCGGAAGCATTGGCGTGAAAGTTCAAGTCAATCTGGGGCCTAATGTTGGGGATATTACCTATTAAATGACCCGCCCAAGATGGGCCGGGTTACCAGTGAGGCGATTCATCCTCTGGATTATTCGGGCTTCGTCCTGGCCAGTTCAATGTCGCGGGACGGTTATGATTTCTGGAAGGTCTCCGAGTTTTGAAGGACGGCGACTTAGAGACCACAATGGTCACGAGTTGTAGGAAGGAAGGGACTCTTGTAAACCCTAAGGCCTCGACCTATATATAAAGGCGACTCCTAAGGAGGAGAGGGGGTGAGAAATCATCGAGTGCTAGGTTAGGCGAGTTACGCCTCCCTTGTAATCAAATCCACATCAATACACACAAAGCAGGACGTAGGCTATTACCTCCTCTCGAGGGGCCGAACCTGGGTAAATCGCCGTGTTCCTCCGGTTTAACCCCTTTGAGTCGCCACCAAGGTGCGATGGCTCTAGTACTAAGTCCTTCCACGAGGACATCTGCCGTGACAAAACCACGACACATAGGATAAAACTTTTGATGAAATTCCAATTTCGATGGGTTGTAGTTCCATGATCCAGTATCATCACATAGCCTATACCATGTCAATGCTTTATCCCACAAAGATAAGGGAAAGACCATCTTCTTGACCTCATCTTCGGTGAAAACTGAAAGCTTAAATAAACCACAAACTTCATCTACATAGATTAGATGCAAGTCGATATGTGATGTTCCATTTCCTGTAAAAGGATTAGCCAACAGTTTCTCTAGCATACCCGAAGGAATTTCATAACAAGTATTTTCAGTAGGTGCAGCAGGTTGAGGAGCAACTCCTTGTGCTTCCGTTCGAGGTGAAGATATCCCGAACAAGCTCCTCAAAGGATTAGTTTCCATAGTGACAAGTGACAATAAATTTCAGCACACTATATAAATGTTTCCTTACCAAATTCCACTTACCAAAGGCGCTTCCTTCCCCGACAACGATTCTAGAAAAGAGTCTGATGACCCACAAGTGTTGGGCATCTATCGTAGTCCTTTCGATAAGTAAGAGTGCCGAACCCAACGAGGAGCAGAAGGATCTGACAAGTGGTTTTCAGCAAGTTATTCTCTGCACTCATTGAAATTGTCGGTAATAGATAGTTGTGTGGTAAGATGATTTGTAGCAAGTAGCAAGTAACAATAGTAACAAAGGTGCATCAAAGTGGCCCAATCCCTTTTGTAGCAAGGGACAAGCCTGGACATACTCTTATAAGAGGTAAAGCGCTCCCGAGGACACATGGGAATTTTTGTCAAGCTAGTTTTCATCATGTTCATATGATTCACGTTCGCTACTTTGATAGTTTGATATGTGGGTGGACCGGTGCTTGGGTGCTTCCCTTACTTGGACAAACATCACCCTTATGATTAACCCCTCTCGCAAGCATTCTCAACTACGAAAGAAGAATTAAGAAAAAGTCTAACCATAGCATTAAACTAGTGGATCCAAATCAGGCCCCTACGAAGCAAAACATAAAGTAGGGTTTAAGCTTCTCTCACTCTAGCAACCCATCAAATCTACTTATTACTTCCCAATGCCTTCCTCTAGGCCCAAATAATGGTGAAGTGTTATGTAGTCGACGTTCACATAACACCACTAGAGGAAAAACAACATACAAAGTATTAAAATATCGAACGAATACCAAATTCACATGACTACTTATAGCAAGACTTATCCCATGTCCTCACGAACAAAAGTGACTACTCAAAAAGCATAATTATGTTCATGACCAGAGAGGTATTGAACTGAATGAAGGATCTGAACATATAATCTTCCACCGAGTAATCCAACTAGCACGAACTACAAAGAGTAATTAACACAGCAACCTTACAAGTAACAATCAGAGTCGCGAGACGGAAGTTGGTTAGAAGAGATGAACTAGGGTTTGGAGATGAGATGATGCTCACGAGGATGTTGATCGAAATGAGTCCCCTCTGGTCAGAGGAGTGTTGGTGATGACGATGGCGACGATTTCCCCCTCCAGGAGGGAAGTTTCCCCGGCACGACGACCCTGCCGGAGCTCTAGATTGGTTCTGCTCAAGTTCCGCCTCGTGGTGGTGGTGATTCCTCCCGAAAGCCTCCTTTTTAAATTTTTTGGAACAAAACCCTCCTTATAGCAGAGGATGGGAGCCAAAGGGCCAACAGGGAGCCCACAAGCCCCCTAGGCGCGGTCAGGGGGGTAGGCCGCGCCTAGCAGGCTTGTGGCCTCCTGGTGGCTCCCCTCTGGTACTTCTTCTGCCCAGTATTTTTTATAAATTCCAAAATAATTCCTCGTTGATTTTCATGGCTTTTGGAGTTGCACATAATAGGTATCTCAAACTTGCTCCTTTTTCACGCTAGAATTTCAACTGCGGGCATTCTCCCTCTTCATGTAAACCTTGTAAAATAAGAGAGATAAGGCATAACTATTGTACCACGAAGTGTAATAACAACCCATAAGGCGATAATTATCAACATAAAAGCATGATGCAAAATGGACGTATCAGTCCACATCGTATAATTAGGCTTAAAACCCTTCCTCTAGAGGTGTTTAATCATTACAACCTCTGTCCTCTCTTTATAGTTGCCGCACTGTGGACAGGGGCACCAATTTATTTCTTGGCCATTTGCAAATGCAGCTTTCACAAAGTACTTGGTTTTTAGAAACCATTCATTCGTCATCTCTTTCTAACTAGGGTGACCGGTGTACATCCACGCACGATCACTCGTCTTTCCTTGCTACTAAATACACAAGAAATATATATATATATATATATATATATATATATAATTCAGCATATATGTTCACTAGTTAATCTAGTTTGCCAGTTTTATTACGTCCATGCACCCTACACGCTAATAGGTAAAGATAGGTCCTAATCCCACCCAAGTTTGTGTAGATTGGGTTCGTTTTCCTGTGCTTTGCTCCGGATCCAACGCGAAATTTCAAAAACACCTCCCCGCTGTTCTTCTGATACACGTCTCGACAATAAACAAAGAGGACGTGTATCCGGAGAACAACATGGAGGCACTGACGAAATGATGAATCTGATCAGAAACAAAGCATATGGGAAAACGAACCCAATCTACACATACTCGGGCTGTCCATGGATAACGTTGGACAATTTGGAAGAATCACGGTTATAAATATATGCAAATACATGCATATTTATAACTGTAACCCTTTCGAATGGGAGAAGCATACTGGTCACGCATACTGATAATTTAATGTACATATATCTAGGAAGTTTCATCCGAAGACAGACCTAGAGCAAATTATGGGGCGAGGAAGAAATGTCATTTGTACTCACCCACGAACGTAGGGGCGGAGGTCGTCGAATGCACGGGGAGGTCTTCGAACAGCAGACCTCGCAACGACGAGACAACTGCACACGTAAATCCACCCGATCAACACAAATATTTGGTGTTCATTAATAAAATAAAAATATATATGACCTAATATAAATATATGACCTACATAGATGTCATTTAGGGTTCCATCAACGTCGAGGAACCCCCTAACTCACTCGTCCCCGACGCCCTCAGGTGTGGCGACGCACGGTCGAAGGGTCAACACGCCAACTCTTTCGGTTGAGGAGACCTCTCTTCTCTGCCTGTCCTCTCCTCTTCGAGCATTCTCCTAGTGAGGTCCACGGCCGGCGGCCTCTGGAAGGCCGAAGATCACATTTTCGGTCAACAAGAGGCCGAAGAGGTGTCGGGGGTCGGGGGTTGGGGGTCAGTGGCGTCGAGGGCGGCGTATTAACAGTTGCACTGAGTTTCGTGCCGGGGTGTCGGGATATCGTGTCGGGGCGTCGTATCGGGGTGTCGGGCATCGTGCCACGGTGCCTGGGCATCGGGGCATCGTGCCGGGGTGTCAGAGCATTGTGCCGGGGTGTCGGGGCGTTTGTCGGGGTGTCGGGAAGTCACCTTTTTCTTCTTCTTCCTTCTTTTCCTTTTTCCTCTTCTTATTCTTCTTCTTCTTCTTCCTTCTTTTCCTTTTTCCTCTTTTTTCTTCTTCCCCTCTCTCCTCTTTTTATTCTTCTTCTTCTTCTTCTTCTTCTTCTCCATCTTTTTTCTCCTCCCCCTCTTCTTCTCCTTCTTCTTTTCCTCGTTCTTCTTCTAATTCTATTCTTATTTTCCTTTCTCTTTTTCATGTTTTTCCTTCTTCTTTTCTTCTTCTTTTCTTCTAACCTAACTAACTAACCTAATTGACATAATAAACTAACTTAATAAACTAATAATACTAACCTAATTAGCCTGATAAACTAATAAAACTAACCTAACTATAAACTAACTAAATTAACCAAAATAATAAACATAAAAATGGAAAAAGGGGGTGACCAGTGGTGGTACTCGCCAGCGGGGGGGGGGGGGGGGCGACGCAGGCGGCAGTGGACGGGGTGGCTGTGGTGCCCGGGGGCGCCGCGGCAGCAGGGGCGTCGGGGGGCGTTAGCGGCGTCGGGGGCATTGCGACGGCGGGGGGTTGGGTCGTCCGGCTGGGGGGGGAGGGGCAGGGGCGGCGGTGCCTGTCGGGCGGTGAGAGGTAGGGGCGCCGCGGCGCGGGGCGACAAGGGGCAGAGTTGCCGGGCCGGCCGGCTATGGGGCAGCGGGGGAGCGGGGCGGTGCAGCGGGGGGTGAGAGCGAGAGAGATAATGAAAGAGAGAAAGAAAGAGAGAGGGTGGCCGTTGACGACGTTAGGTATAGGGCACCTTTGCCATCTCCTGGCGGACGACAAACAACCCTAGGCGGACGACAAAGAGCCTGCATACGGCCCGCCACCCCCAACAGGACATGTGGGGCCCAGGTGGGGTCCTTGCCGTCTGCCTTCGGGCACTTGGGCATCCGCTGGCTGACGGCAAATCCCTGTGGGGCCAGGTGGGTTCTTTGCCGTTATCGTTATCCTTTATAGCATACATGTCATCACAATAATCATCATAAATAGGAGGCATGCTTTCATCATAATAAATTATCTCATCAAAACTTGGGGGACTAAGCATATCATCTTCATCAAACATAGCATCCCCAAGCTTGTGGCTATGCATATCATTAGCATAATGAATATTCGAGGAATTCATACCAACAACATGGCAATCATGCTCATCATACAAAGATTTAGTGCCAAACATTTTAATAACTCCTTCTTCTAACACCTGAGGACAATTTTTCTTTCCATCATTTTCACGGCAGACATTGAAAAGATGAATCATATGAGTCAACATCAATTTCATTTGTTTGTAGTTTTCTTTTATAAAACCAAACTAGTAAAAAACAAGAAAATAAAAGATTTAATTGCAAGATCTAAAGATATACCTTCACGCACACACCTCCCCGGCAACAGTGCCAGAAAAGAGCTTCCTTGACGGGGTGTGAGTGTCGCTTACCTAACCTCCCCAGCAACGGCGCCAGAAAAGAGTTTGATGTATACTACACAATCTTCTTCTTGTAGACTCATGTTGGGCCTGCAAGCGCAAAGTTCTGTAGGACAGTAGAAAATTGCCCTCAAGTGGATGAACTAAGGTTTATCAATCCGTGGGAGGCGTAGGATGAAGATTGTCTCTCCCAAGCAACCCTGCAATCAAATAACAAAGAGTCTCTTGTGTCCCCAACACACCCAATACAATGGTAAATTGTATGGGTGCACTAATTCAGCGAAGAGATGGTGATACAAGTGTAATATGGATGGTACAGATAGGTTTTGGTAATCTGACAATATAAAAACAGCAAGGTAAAAAATAGGAAACAATGAGAAAAAAGTTGTATAAATGCTTGGAAACAAGGCCTAGGGTCCATACTTTCACTACTGCAAGTTCTCTAAAAAATACTAGCATAATTGAATCATATACAAAGCCCTCACGTGCAACAAAGAGTTCACTGCAAAGTCATAAATAGCGGAGAACAAACAAAGAAATTATTGTAGGGTAAGAAATAACCTCAAAGTTATCTTTTCTGATCAATCTTATGAGCTATCCCTATTAGTGTCATGAACAGCCCTAGAGTTTGTACTAAAATAACACCTCAAGATACACATAACCAAAACCCTAATGTCACATATATACTCCAATGTCACCAAAAATACCCATGGGCATGATTATACGATATGAATCACATAATTTAAGATTCATCATGCTCAATCCAACAAAAAGAACATCAAAAAGTGCCCCAAAGTTTCTACTGAAAAGTCAAGACGAAAACATGTGCGAACCCCTACGCATAGATTCCCAAGGTCACAAAACCCGCAAGTTGATCACCAAAACATACATCAAGTGGATCAAAAGAACATCCCATTGTCAGCACAGATATCCCATCACAAGACATACATCAAGTGTCCTCAAATCCTCAAAAACTCAATCCGATAAGAACACTTCCAAGGGAAAAGTCAATTCATCACAAAAATACAGAGAGGGGAAAACTCCATGTGATTCATCTATATTAATAAAGCTCGCAATACATCAAGGTCGTGCCATCTCAAGAACACGAGAGAGAGAGAGATCAAACACATAGCTACTGGTACATACCCTCAGCCCCGAGGGTGAACTACTCCCTTCTCATCACGGAGACCGCCGGGATGATGAAGATGGCCTCCGGTGATGGTTTACCCCTCAGACAGGGTGCCAGAACGGGCTCCCGATTTGTTTTTCCTGGCTCCGGAAGCTTGCGGTGGAGGAACTCCTCGTCTAGGTGTCTTTCTCGGGGTTTTGGTATTTACAGGAATGTTTGGAGTCGGTCTCACGTCAGGAAGGTTCCCGAGGAGGTCACAAGGCATAGGGGCGCGACCTAGGGGTGGTCGCGCCCAGCATGCTTGTGGCTTCCTCATCCACTTCCTGGCCCAGTTCTCGTGCTTCGGGGTCTCTTTTGGTACATAAAAATCATCGTAAATTTTCAGCCCATTCCGAGAACTTTTATTTCTGCACACAAAACGACACCTTGGTAGTTGTGCTGAAAACAACGTCAGTCCAGGTTAGTTCTAATAAAATCATACCAAAATCATATAGAATTATCGTAAGCATGGCATGAATACTTCATAAATTATAGATACGTTGGAGACTTATCAATTCTCTTCTTTGTTTTTCACAAAGTTTAAATTTCCTGTAAAGCTCCTTGTTTCTTATGAGCAGGAACATATTTTCTAGAGAAGTAATAAAGCATATCCTCTAGACTAGACATACAACAAGGAGCAAGAGAAAGAAACTATTCCTTGGCCTCACCTTTCAACTATAATAGTAGCGTATCTTTTCCCCATTGGTGAGCAAAGCAGCTATATCATTCAGTTTCATAAGCAGACTCTACTGTACGAATTAGTTCAGGTTCTATAGAAAATTCATAGTCCTTATCACTGACAATTATAGAAGAAGTAGCAAATTTAGGATCATTTTTGATTTTAACCAACATAGATTTTTTCCTTTAGTTTGCGTAGTATTGTTTTCAAACCATATCTGTCTTTGCAACCAAGAAAGTCGCTAGCTACCTTACCATACATAACACAACCTTCAGGTACATATTGTAATTCATATCTATTAGGAGGACAAGGTGTAAAAGGCGATTCAAAGTCTTCATCAGTGTCAGCATTTTCAAGTTCAATAGCTCTAGCAATATGAGCATCAACTAATTCACTCTATGGCACAATTTTAGTTTCAACATGTGTAGCAATAGTATCATGATTAATTTTATAAGTAGCATCATCAAGTTCATGCGACATATCAGGACAATTAGTAGGTGGTGGTGTAACAAGCTGATTCAAAACAGTAGGTGAATCAAAAGTAGAGGTAGATGTTAGTTCCTCACCTCTTCTTGTGCGAGAGGGGACGATCTTACTTCCATTATCTTTCAAGTTTCTCATACTATAGATTGGATATCCTCAAGTCAACACAATAAATAAAGCTATGCTCCTCTACAACGGCGCGAGAAAAAGGTCATGATCACCAACAAGTATAAGGTATCAGAACAATCTTCATGAAGAGTATTTCACCCTAATTTATTTATTCGACACAAGGGGATCCAAAGAATATTTATTGACCATAATAGCTTAGTTGTCAATTACAACCGCAGCTCGGATATCTCTGTGTAGCAAGAATTTAGTGGCACACTACTAATTCTTCAGCTTGCGTTGGTTTTTCCCTTGAAGAGGAAAGGGTAATGTAGCAAAGTAGAAATAAGTATTTCCCTCAGTTTGAGAACCAAGGTATCAATCGAGTAGGAGTATCAAGATGAGGCACCAATGAACCTGCGCAAAAACAAACAAACTTGCACCCAACGCGATAAAGGGGTTGTCAATCCCTTCACAGTTATTTGCAAGGTGAGATCTGATAGAGATGAAAGGTAAATAGATAAAAGTGCAGCAAGGTATTTTTGGTATTTTTGTATGTAGATCTGAATATATGATCTGTAAAATAGACCCGGGGCCATAGTGTTGACTAGAGGATTCTCTCATGATAGCAAGTATTACAGTGGGTGAACGAATTACTGTCGAGCCATTGATAGAATCGCGCAAAGTCGTGACGACATCTAAGGCAATGATCATACATATATGCATCACATCCGAGACAAATAGACCGATACTGTCTGCATCTACTACTATTACTCCACACATCGACCGCTATCCAGCATGCATCTAGTGTATTAAGTTCATAACAAACGGAGTAACGCCTTAAGAAAGATGACATGATGTAGAGGGATAAATTCATGCAATATGACATAAACCCCATCTTTTTACCCTTGATGGCAACAACATGATATAGACAACCCTTGATGGCTACCCCTACTATGTCACTGGGTGAGGACAACGCATGGTATGAACCCAAAACCAAGCACTTCTCCCATTGCAAGAATTATAGATCAAGTTGGCCAAACGAAACCGATAACTCGAAGATAATTACAAGGATACGAAATCATGTATATAAGAAATCAGAGGAGACTCAAATAATATTCATAGATAATCTGATCATAAATCCACAATTCATCGGATCTCGACAAACACACCGCAAAAGAAAGTTACATTGGATAGATCTCCATGAAGATCATGGAGAACTTTGTATTGAAGATCCAAGAGAGAGAAGAAGTCATCTAGCTACTACCTATGGACCCGAAGGTATGTGGTGAACTACTCACGCATCATCGGAGAGGCAATGGTGTTGATGAAGAAGCCCTCCGTGTCCGAATCCCCCTCCGGCAGGGCACGAGAACGGTCCCCAGATGGGATCTCGCGGAGACAGAAGCTTGCGGCGGCGGAAAAGTATTTTCGTGGCTCTCTCTGGAGGTTTCGGGATTTTTGTGAATTTATAGGCGAAAGAGGTAGGGCAAAGGAGGCAAGGGGGGCCCACGAGCCTGCTAGGCACGCCCCCCCTAGGGCGCCCCTAGGGGACTCGTGACCTCCCACGAGACCTCCTACCTTGGTTCGCAAGTCTTCTGGGTATCTTCTGTTATGGAAAAAATCATCCCGCGGAATTTATTCCATTTGGACTCCATTTAATATTATTTTCTGAAAAAGGTCAAAAACACAGAAAAAACAGAAACTGGTACTAGGCACTAAGTTAATAAGTTAGTCCCAAAAATGATATAAAATGGCATATAAATGCATATAAGACATCCCAAGTTGATAATATAATAGCATGGAACAATCGAAAATTATAGATACGTTGGAGACCTATCAAGCATCCCCAAGCTTAACTCCTGCACGTCCTCGAGTAGGGAAGTGATAATGACCGAATTTTTGATGTGGAATGCTACCTAACATATTTGTTCTTTCTAACTTCTTTATTGTGGCATGAATGTTCAGATCCATAAGATTCAAAACAATAGTTAAATATTTACATGAAAACAATAATACTTCAAGCATACTAGCAAAGTAATCATGAACTTTTGAAATAACAAGGCCAAAGAAAGTTATCCCTACAAAATCATATAGTCTCGCTATGCTCCATCATTCCCACACAACAAATTTAAATCATGCACAACCCCGGTATTGGCCAAGTAATTGTTTTTGCACACTTACTTTCTCAAACTTTTTCAACTCTCACGCAATACATGAGCGTGAGCGATGGATGTAGCACTATAGGTGGAATAGAGTGTGGTGGAGGTTGTGAGGCAAAAAGGAGGAGATGGTCACATCGACTCGGCGTATCAACGGGCTATGGAGATGCCCGTCAATAGATATCCATGTGAATGAGTAGGGATTGCCATGCAACGGATGCACAAGTGCTATAAGTGTGTGAAAGCTCAAAAAGAAAACTAGTGGGTGTGCACCCAACTAGCTTGCTCACGAAAACCTAGGGCAATTTTGAGGAAGGCCATCATTGAAATATACAAGCCAAGTTATATAATGAAAATTCCCACTAGTATATGAAAGTGACAAAACAAGAGACTCTCTATCATGAAGAACATGGTGCTATTTTGAAGCAAAAGTGTGGAAAAAGATGTACTGAAAAGATGAGATAGATATATATATATTTGGCTTACACTCGCCACAAGCTACATTAGAGTCACAGCAGTACAATACATAATCATCATGAAGAAGAGCAGGGTCCGACTACGGACGAAAACAAACGACAAAAGAAGAACGACGTCCATCCTTGCTATCCCAGGCTGCCAGCCTGGATCCCATCCTAGTTCGATGAAGAAGAAGAAGAAGAAGCAACTCCAAATGAACAATCAACGCGCTCGCGTCAAGTAACCTTTACCTGTACCTGCAACAGGTGTTGTAGTAATCTGTGAGCCACAGGGGACTCAGCAATCTCATTTCCAAAGGTATCAAGACTAGCAAAGCTTAATGGGTGAGGTATGGTTAAGTGCTGAGGTTGCAGCAGCGGCTAAGCATATATTTGGTGGCTAAACTTATGAGTACAAGAAATAAGAGGGGGAAGCTCTACGCATAGTGGACGTGACACTACAGGAATCACCTTCTTTGCCGTCTGCCATAACAGATGGCAAAGACAATATCCCGGATGGCAAAGACAATACCACAGACGGCAAAGATTGTCACGACCAGCGAAATTACTGCGTCAGCCTACGACGGCATAGGACCTTCTTTGCCGTCTGCCCCCCCAAAGCGGACGGCAATATTCTTTGCCGTCCACTTTCCTTAGGAGCAGTCGGCAAAGCGCTTGAGACGGCAGCCGACATGCGTTGCCTCCGTTAGGGGTTAACGGAGGCTTTGCCGTCTGCCTCCTCGTCCATCTTTGCCGTCTGCCTCCCCGCCCATCTTTGTCGTCTGCCTTCTCCCCTCCCCTCCCCCTCCATCTTTACCGTCTGCCTCCCTGTCCATCTTTGCCGTCTTCCGGGTCCTCCCCTCCCCCCTCTTTCCACTCTTTATCGTCTGCCTCTTCCTCCCTCCTCCTCTGTGCCCTCTTCTTTGCCGTCTACCCCCAGGAAGCAGACGGCAAAGAGACTATATGGCCAGCTGCTACTGCCTAGGTTGTACAGCTGGGCACCACGTGGCACCTATGCCGTCGGTCAGCTGACGGCAAAGGCCTTTGCCCTCAGCTGGCAGACGGCAAAGAGCCTATATTGTCACATTTTTATTTATTTTTTCTATCTCACAGCACATATACATATAATTCATCGTACATATATCATAAATAGGTCACAACACATATATGATATACATATAAAGCTCATCAATGCCATTTGTTCATCAACGTACATCCCATATATCAAAAGAACCAACACATACAATGTTTCATCCATATATACATACATATAGTTGCACATATATTGTTCATCCATATATACATATACATATTGTTCCACATTGTTCATCAACTGAAATAAAAACGAAAACTAAAGCACTCCAACGCCAGCTTCCATGCATGTAGTACATCCAATCTCCAAAATGGGAATAAGAAAGTTAGAAGAAGAAGAACAACAACATATATATGACAAATAAGCTAAATTGAAGAAGAAAAAGAAGAAGCAAGAAGAGAACAAGGAGAAGAAAAAAAAGAAGGAGGAGGAGGAGGAGGAGGAGGAGGAGGGGAAGGGGGAGGAGAAGGAGAAGGAGGAGGAGAAGAAGAAAAAGAAGAGAAGAAGAAGGAGAAGAAGGAGGAGAAGAAGGAGAGAAGAATAAGGAGGGCTCCTTCTCCTTCTTCTCCTCCTTCTCCTCCTTCTCTTCTTCTCCTCCTCCTCCTTCTTCTTCTCCTTCTCCTTCTCTTCTTCTTCTCTTCTTCTTCTTCTTCTTCTTCCTTCTCCTTCTTTTTGAGCTAAATGGGCTAATTATGTCATTTTAGAGGAAAACAAGCTAAGTATATAATATTCATGAGCTAACCAAGGTTCTTATGCCATTTTGAGCTTATTATGGTATTTTGGAGCTAAATGGGCTAATTATGTCATTTTTGGGTTAATTAAAGCAAGGATAATATGAAAGAGGAGAAGCAAGAGGAGGAGGAGGAGAAGAAGAAATCAAGAAGAAGGAGGAGGAGGAGGAGAAGGAGGAGGAGGAGAAGGACTAGAAGTTCTTGGCCTTCTCCTCCTCCTCCTCCTCCTCCTTCTCCTTCTTCTCTTCTTCTTCTTCTCTTCTTCTTCTTCTTCTATCTTTTCATTTTGCCTATTTCTTCTCCTCTTGTTGGAGCTAAATTACCTAATTATATCTTTTTTGAGCTAAATGTTCCAATTATGTCATTTTAGAGGAAAACAAGCTAAGTATATAATATTCATGAGCTAACCAAGGTTCTTGTGCCATTTTGAGCTTATTATGGTATTTTGGAGCTAAATGGGCTAATTATGTCATTGTTGGGTTAATTAAAGCAAGGATAATATGAAAGAGGAGAAGAAAGAGGAGGAGGAGGAGAAGAAGAAGAAATGAAGAAGCAGGAGGAGGAGGAGAAGGATAGAAGGTCCTTGGCCTTCTCCTCCTCCTCCTCCTCCTCCTCCTCCTCCTCCTTCTCCTTCTTCTCTTCTTCTTCTTCTTCTACTTCTTTCTCTTCATTTTGCCTATTTCTTCTCCTGTTCTCCTCTTGTTGGAGCTAAATTACCTAATTATGTCTTTTTTGAGCTAAATCGGCTAATTATCCCATTTTAGAGGAAAACAAGCTAAGTATATAATATTAATGAGCTAACCAAGGTTCTTATGCCATTTTGAGCTTATTATGGTATTCTGGAGCTAAATGGACTAATTATGTCATTGTTGGGGAATTTAAAGCAAGGATAATATGAAAGAGGAGAAGAAAGAGGAGGAGGAGGAGAAGAAGCAGAAACAAGGAGGAGAAGGAGGAGAAGGAGGAGGAGGAGAAGGACTAGAAGGTCCTTGGCCTTCTCCTCCTTCTCCTCCTCCTCCTCCTCCTCCTTCTCCTTCTTCTCTTCTTCTTCTTCTTCTATCTTTTCATTTTGCCTATTTCTTCTCCTCTTCTCCTCTTGTTGGAGCTAAATTACCTAATTATGTGTGTTTTGAGCTAAATGTTCCAATTATGTCATTGTAGAGGAAAACAAGCTAAGTATATAATATTCATGAGCTAACCAAGGTTCTTGTGCCATTTTGAACTTATTATGGTATTTTGGAGATAAATGGGCTAATTATGTCATTGTTGGGTTAATTAAAGCAAGGATAATATGAAAGAGGAGAAGAAAGAGGAGGAGGAGGAGGAGGAGAAGAAGAAATCAAGAAGGAGGAGGAGGAGGAGAAGGACGAGGAGGAGAAGGATAGAAGGTCCTTGGCCTTCTCCTCCTCCTCCTCCTCCTCCTCCTTCTCCTTCTTCTCTTCTTCTTCTTCTTTTTCTTCTTCTTTCATTTCATTTTGCCTATTTCTTCTCCTCTTCTCCTCTTGTTGGAGCTAAATTACCTAATTATGTCTTTTTGAGCTAAATGGGCTAATTATCCCATTTTAGAGGAAAACAAGCTAAGTATATAATATTAATGAGCTAACCAAGGTTCTTATGCCATTTTGAGCTTATTATGGTATTTTGGAGCTAAATGGACTAATTATGTTATTGTTGGGGAAATTAAAGCACGGATCATATGAAAGAGGATAAGAAAGAGGTGGAGGAGGAGAAGAAGAAGAAATCAAGGAGGAGAAGGAGGAGAAGGAGGAGGAGGAGAAGGACTAGAAGGTCCTTGGCCTTCTCCTCCTTCTCCTCCTCCTCCTCCTCCTCCTGCTGCTTCTCCTCCTTCTCCTTCTTCTCTTCTTCTTGTTCTTCTTTCTTTTCATTTTTCCTATTTCTTCTCCTCTTGTTGGAGCTAAATTACCTAATTATGTCTTCTTGGAGCTAATTGTCTAATTATCTCATTTTCGAGGAAAACAAGCTAAGTTTGGAGGAGAAACTTACCGTAGTGGTCATCAAGGAGGAGAAGCACCACGGTTGCTCGCGCCGGCTTCGTTTGGAGATGGTTGCCCTGGAGAAGGGTCGTGCGATGCCTCTCGGGAGTTATTCTGTAGAAAAGATATTTTGCAATGTCTCAGTTAGCATGATGACACTGAATTATTAATACAAGTTTATAATGAAACTCACCGTGCCAATCGAAGAGAAGACGGGCATCGGCGGAGGGACTTGACCGCTCTTCTCGCACAGACCCTGAAGAGTGGGTCGTATTAGTTAGTATTGAAACAGACATTACACACATGATTAGGCTAATGTGAAAAAAAACATACCACAAAAATCTCGTACAGGGCCCGTTGACCCGCCTCATTCCGGGCCCTCTGCTCCTCAAGCAATCGTGGCGTGGTCTGGTACCTCTCATCAAGAGCAGCCGGAAGAGCAGCCTGGCTTGCCAATCTCTCTTTCTCAAGAGCATCCTGGTTTGCCGCTCTCTCTTTCTGAACAGCAGCCTGAAAAACCATTCCTCGTTACCATAGTAATGATCTATGGTGACACATATAATGAAATGGATGAAAGTGTTCTTAGTCCGTACAACTAACCTCGATGGCAAGTTCGACTGGCCGTGGACGAGGCGTTATCTCAGGACATCTGCTCGACTGGCGCGCCTTGATCTCCGGAAGAGTGAGTGGACAACGTATTATCCCATCTGGAATGGCTATCGAGCCATGGGGCCTCCCGCCACCAGATATCATCACCAGCTCTCGATCCAAAGGTTCCTGGCTAGGGTTTAAGTCATCCCCTTTCGTAGCCTTCCCCGCGTCCCTTTATGCCACGAGATTTTGGTGGGATGATATGTTGGTGAAGTTACTGGGATCATCCAGGTCAGACTCAGAGAATGCCTTCGCCTTCTTCTACGAGGCAGTATGGGCCATGCCATAAAGGTCGTACAAGTATGGCATCTCAGTCTTATTGTGATGCGCCTAAAAGAGAGGAACAAAATATTAGCATCAAGAATGAATTGCATGAATCATGAAGCAAATCACATACCCAGTTTCGTCCAAACTGAAGTAAGTTGGCGCTGCCTTGATGGTGTGGCACGCCAACCATTTGGCTACGCTGATCCTTCGCATTCTCGTGGACGGCTCGCCAGCTGCCTGTGCACCACTCATCAACCAACGCCTCCCAACAATCCATCTTATCCGCACACCATCTTGGGGGCACCTGTAAGTTATTATATAGAATTTTCAGCGCTACGCCAATGAATGAAATCAAGAAAACTACGTAGAAGGACTTAAGAATAGGTAATTACCTTCATGTATTGCTACTTCTTTAGATACTTTCCGCGGCAATCCTTCTTCTCCTTCTTAATACCACGCGTGGCGTAGTAATCTCGAATAGCCTACAGCCGAGCCTCGTGGCGCAAGTTCTGTAGTAACCGCCTACACTCGACCTCGAGAACCCTGGCCGCCTCCTCCTCATATCCATCCTCACACCTATAGAAGGTCTGCAATCAAACGTGAAAACACCGATTAGTACAATAATTAGGTATATTGTTATTTTTAGATTCTGTAAAAGGATAATTTACCCAAAAGCTCCTGATCACCATCTCGGCCCTCGTGTGGCACAAGACACCATCTATAATCTCCTCTGGCGGGGCCTGCGCAGCCTGGTAGTGCTCCCAGGTAAATCCTAGTGTAGGAACCTGACCCTCACCAAGCAATGTGACAAACCCCGGGAAATTTGTCCGGCAAAGCACACCAAGGACGGAGTTCGGCCTGCGGACTCCAAGAGGGTGTACCCATCCCCTGCAGTATGATAAGGTCAGCGCATTAGGTATTTCAACAAACTTGAAGGCAAAAGCTAAAAAAAGGGTAAATGTACTTACCTATCTCCTTCAGGTTTAATCACCGGCCTCTGCTCGCGGGTAGCCGGGGCGACCGGGAGACGTGTACTACCACGATTGTACACGGTGGCCCCGTCCACCTTCACATCGCCCTCACTATCCGTAAGCTCATCCCCGCCATCCCCGCCCCCTGAGCCACCGGACCCTCGGTCCAATCCGGCAACTCGGTACGATCCGGCCAAGGCTCCCATCCGGGCCTCTCCACGTCGGGTGAAGCCTCCGGAACCGTAGTCTCCTCCGGCTGCTCCTAGGCCGAATGCACCTCGACCCGAGGCTGCTCCTGGACCGGAGTCTCGTGGGACGAATGCTCGTGAACACCAGGCTCCTTGACCGAAGTCGCCGTAGCCTCCTCCGCAAATAGGTCGACCATACTAGTCCTGTGCTCGGGTGAATGAGCTGGTGGTGGTGGCGAGGACGGCTCAACAGTCCTCCTGGATCTTCCGCGGCCACCACCTCTCCCTGTACCCTTCCCCTTCCTCCCTACCCGACCAGCACCTCTCCCAGTGGGCAATGCCGCCGACGAAGAAGAACCCCCGGCTGGTGTCGAAAGACTGTCTGCCAAGGCTCTACGGAGAGATAGGGGTGGAAAGGAAGTACCACCCCTCGTGCGGGGCGCCTGGGAAGAACCCGTCGAGCGTTCTGGACCCATGGCCACCATCTTTCAACACCTGCCATGATAAAGATGAAAAGAAATTAGTACAACATAAAAAAATTGAATGACTGACATGAATAATAATATGTACATGAATAATAAAGATTAAAATATATATAATTTAAGTTGTGAATCTTACAAACTAATAATCATCATCAATAAATGCATCATCAGCACTATCACGCATGTCTTCATGAATGACGTGCTCATCGGGTTCAACGGCGTGAAGTTGGAAAGGCCTTCCTTTAATCGTTGAAGCATTGACAGGTCATCCGCATCAGTAACCTCTATGAGTTCCAGGTCTTCTGGTTCCGGCTTAGGGCTGGAGTCGGATTCATTGTCACTGTCTACTTCCATGTTCTTGGATGAAGCACGGCGGTTCTTGAAATGTTTCTTGGAAAGACGTGCTTCTTGGAAGAATTATCCATCATATGTGTCTGGGTTAATGCATGTGAGGTTCACAATCCAGTTCATTTGGGAGAGGTGGTCTGACATGTGGCGGCACTTCATAAACAACATACCAACCTTCCAGATTCTTATCCGTTTGGCATGCCCACGGTAGATAGAAAACTTGGGTCGCCTGTTGAGCCGTAATATAGACATCGGGAACATATAAATGGGTGTTTGTATTGATTTCGACTAGTCCTATATGTTCATGAGTCCTTCTAGTCTTTTTCGGCTGGAACCAATAACATTTGAAGACTACGACGTTCGGTGGGTTTTCACCATAGAATTGAAGTTCATAAATTGCTTCAACTCTTCCAGAATACTCGATCACACCTTCGCCGATAGCAGAGACACCACAATTTGTAGATTTCCGGTCGGGCATAGATAGCTCTTTGCCAAAGGTACGGAAGAGATACCCGTTGATGTTGTATTTCTCAAATGAACGGACCTTATAGTCAAAACCATTAGCGACTTGTCTCAATTCGGCGTCCATAGACTCTGAATTAGCCTACAAGTTTAATACGAAACGGTTGTTGCATTAGCCGCAAGTTAGACCAATAATGAAATGGTCCATTATTGATAATTACTGTTTGTTTGAACCAAGAGATGAAACCGGGATAGCCGCCTCCTGTCTTTGACAGAAGCTCATACTCTTCGACGGAATCATTTTCGATCACCGCTCCATCCGAGAATTTGACGACGTAACGGCTATTTGAAATATCTGGGAATAAGAGCAGTTCAAATGAATTAGAAGTTACGGGAAAATGTGCCGAGAACTCACTCAATGTATGGCCGAACTTCTGTTAGGTTGTTGAAGATATACAACGAAATGTTCTGCCATTTTTCGATATCCAACATTATTGGTTTCGAAGCACCGGCTGGTGCGAGCTTCCCTTTGAATAGGTTGAGGTTGGACCCACCTTTTTAGGGTCTCCATCAATGTGCCGAGGCTGCGGATTATGCAAATGATGATTTTTGGCTTCGTAGTGTGCTGTCACAAAGTTTGCCACCTCCTCAGTAATGAATGCCTCAGCCATCGATGCTTCAATTCTACACTTATTTTTACATTTAGCTCGAAGGGTCTTCCGCAACCTCTCAGTTGCATAGCACCAACGATCTTGCACGGGCCCACCCAATCTTGCCTCGGTCGGTAGATGTAAAATCAAATGCTGCATTGGATTAAAGAAGCCCGGTGGAAAGATCTTCTCTAACTTGCACAACAACTCCGGTGCAAACTCCTCCATGTCTTCTACCACGCCAGGCGACATTTCTTTCGCACAAAGAACACGGAAGAAATAGCTCAGCTCCGCCAGTACTATCCATTCATCCTCAGGAATAAAGTAACGTAACATCACCGGCATTACCCGCTCTAGCCATATGTGCCAATCATGACTCTTGAGACCAAAGATTTTTAATTTTTCAAAACTCGCTCCCCTCTTTAGATTCGCTGCATACCCATCGGGGAACATCAAGTACATTTTGACCCACAAGATAATTTCCCTCATAGCTGGCCTTCCAAGATTGAACCAGGCCTTTGGCTTCGACCACTTCTTCTTTCCTTTGCCTTCTCGCATGTTTTGTAACGGTCTATGACATAGTGTCTCTTGATCGACTCTAGCCTTAATATTATGCTTTGTCTTCCCATCTATGTCAAACAATGTACCAAAAATAGCCTCTCCGATATTCTTTTCAGTGTGCATCATGTCGATATTGTGTGGAAGAAGGAGGTCTTTGAAGTAAGGCAGATCCCAGAAGCATGGCTTGTGAGTCCAGGCATGTTTTGGAATTATACCCCTTGAAATACCCTGGACGCTCTGGATCAGGTTCGAGGGCGTTTAACTGATCCAGGATCTGTTGGCCTGTGAACGCAGGTGGTGCCAAGTTTTTGACAACTTTACCTTTGGTAAAGTTCTTCTTGTCTTTTCTGAACTGATGGTCAGGATCCAGGAACTGTCTATGCAAGTCAAAGCAAGAATACTGCCGACCCTCCTGCAACCAATGAAACTGAAGAGCTGCCTTGCACTGGGGGCACGGGAACCTTCCATGCACACACCATCCAGAGAATAGCGCATACGCTGGCAAGTCATGCATAGAGTACATGTACCACACATGCATTTCGAAGTTTTCTTTTCTAGCGGCATCGTATGTCTTGACCCCATTTTCCCAAGCTTCTTCCAATTCATCCTTAAGCGGTTGCAGGTACACATTCATATTCTTCCCCGGATAATTGGGCCCTGGAATTATCAACGTCAGAAATATGTTCTTTGTTTGCATAATCTGCCCGGGGGGAAGATTGAGTGGAATGACAAATACAGGCCCACAACTGTATTGGGTTGCCGTCATGTAACATCCCAAAATTATAAATTTTGGAATGTTAATATAATTATTAGATTGATTGTTTGTTTGTTTGCTGAGTGACTGAAACTTGTGTGAAATTTGAAACTTTTCGAAACTTTTGAATGAGAGGGAATAAAATGACTTTCCCCTTCTCCGGTGAATTCAAATTCAATATTTTAAAAGCAACGAGAGAAGATGACATGACTTCTTCAATTATAAAGAATTTGAACGGAGATATTTACATTTGAATTCTCTTGCATTTTTATTTGTTTTCTTCGTGCAAGAAATGCCAGGAAATACTTTCTGTCAAACACAAAAGAGCGGAGGAACATGACCCTCAAATACCCGGGCATTTTGAATGTTATTTGGACCCTAAAACTTAGAGGGTCATTTGAAAATATTTGCAAAAGAAAATAAAGCATTTTGAGGAATTTCTGAAAAAACATTTTTTTAAAGTTTTTATTTTTGCTTTGGAAAAATGTTATTTGGGTAGAGGATATTTTTCTGATTTTTTTGGGTATATAATACCCTATATTAATATTTTGATTTACTTCCTCTTTATTCGCTTTTATTTTCTGGTTCGGAAAAGGATTTAAAATAGGAAAGTTTTAGCCGCCGCCCCCGAGCGCATTATAGGCCCTCGGCCGAATCCCACAGCCCCAGGGAACGAATCCCTTAATAGCCGGCCGACCTTTCCTTCCCAGTCCCCTCTCTCTCCATGCCCTCGGGCCCCACTGGCGGATTCCACCACCCCGTCGGTCATCTTCTCCCTCCTCCTTCCAAACTCGTGCCCGAGACCGAGCCTGCTCCTGGAACTCGGGATTCCACCCTGATCTACCTCTCCCCCTTCCTTTCCTCTCCGCCCCCAGGCCTATAAGTACCCCGCCCCCGGCCGCCCCCGTTCCCACCCTAACCTCGCCGAACCACCACCGCCCAAGCCCCTGCCGCAGCCCACCGGAGCCGAAGCTCCTGCAGCTCTCCATCGCCCCCTGGGAGCAGCACCCGAGCCTCCCCCGCTCCGCCCGACGCCGCCCCTCGGAGGAGGACCACCGCCGCCGCTGCCCCGTCCTCTCCACCGCCCCCCGGAGCCCCCTCACCCTCGCCGGCGACGCCACCTCGCCGGAGTAGCCTCCCCAGCCACGGTAGACTACTCTCCTCTCTGTTGTTCTTTTTTTTTAACCCTTAGATCTTTATCCAATGGTTTAGATTAGATGCTAGAATAATCCTTCGGTTTAGAGTAGAAAACCGGCGGTTTTTATTTCACTTAATCTTTTAGCCAGCAAGTTTTTGTTAGCCTTGGCCGTTTGCTCCAAACGTTGCAACAAACATCTCCCGCAGCCTATCGTGGCATGCCACGTGGACCCATGTCCACAAATCAGTTTTTTCCCTTTTTCTGTTTTATTTCCAAAACAGCAAAGTTTCTGTTTTGTTTTGCCCATAACTTTTGATCTGGAACTCCAATGATAGTGATTTGTTTTTCCAGTAGCTCAAAAATTTCCTGTAGTTTTTAAAAACATATAATTTGTCTATGTTTGAAATTTGCAAATATAAGTTAGATCAGATTTAGTTTAAACCTTGTTTTGCCTATTCCAGGAGTTTACAAATAGCTTTTAGTTTGATTCCTTTTGGTACTGATCACTAGTGATCTTATTTATCAGTGGTAAAAATTTCAGTTTTGTTTGAGTATTTTAGCTCACTGTTTCATGTGAAACAATTTCTGTTTCACCTCTTTTAGGATTTCGGCTAATTCCTTTTCTACTTTTGTTTTAAAATATTTTCTTTATTATTTCAGAAGGATTATTGTTTTGTTTATGTAAGTTAACAATTGTTTTTCAACAAGTGTTGATTTTATTTTTATTTGTTTTCATGAAATCAATTCTAGTTCCGTAGTAACGTGCAATTCTTTTCACCTTTGTTTCAAATCCCGTTTGGGAATACTTTCAAAAAGTTTTGTGAAAAATACTTTATTTTATCTTAGTTAAACTTATATCTTAGTTCCTTGCTATTATTTTTCTATTAGACAAAAACTATTTAGTGTTTGACGAAGTAGAAGACTCCCTAGGCTTATTTGAAGTTTCTTTCGGATTCTATTTCGCTCTCTCTTTTGTTTTGATTGCTAGAATGATTGGTAATATGAGTGCTTATGTGAATGATATGTTTGTTATATGGATTTCATCGGAGAGTGACGAGTAGTCTATCAAGTTATTTTCTCGAGAAATTCTTCTTCGTCAACATCACAGGCAAGTCACCTTGATCATACTATCACCTATGTTTTATGCATCGTAGTTCTACCATCCTATCCCCAATTGCATGCTGCTTAGGTACTTGGAAATTTTAGTATAGATTGTAGTATCATGTGGTAGGCACACAACAACCCCGATACTTGGCCCCGGGACGACAAAGTTCATATTGCTATGCTTGAGTAGACGGGATTTCGGTTGAGTGCATCACGAGTGATGCGAGCTTGATTAAATAATCAAGACCGGTTAAGACAAGATTTTCAAGACCTCGGACGCAATGCAACTCGGGGTGAAGGACGGTTGATCGGCTCCCTGGAGAACCCAGTGGATGCGCGGGATGCTGGGGACGGCCATGACATCCTGCGGAAAGCTTCACCCAGGCTCAAAGAGACGGACCGATGTTTTCAAGACACAAGGCTTACCTGCACAGCCACAAGTCATTATGGGCTCTGGCTTGGTTGGACAACGCGGCGACTCTGGACAGGCGGTGCTAGCAGATGTAGAAGAACGGTAGGATTGGATGGGCAACGACAGGGATTCAGAGGGACCCGTTGAAAGACCATGTTTTGATCATCCGGTCTTCAAACACCCTGAAGTGCGAGGACATACACGGAGGCGATCAAATCTTGTGGGGAACGTGTGCAGAACTCTGCAGAGTACTCAAACCTAATCGATTAGCCGTGTCCACGGTCATGGACGACTTGAGCCAAAGGAACTGAAGTTATCTGGATTTCTCAACACCATTAAATATATTTGATGAGGTTAATTATTGACAACTCGGGTACGAGAATTGGTTGGCGGAACCATCTCGTTAACAACCAACTTTTGTAGTAACATTTTGCTTTTAGCCCCCTCTTGATGTAGGAGAAAACTTGCTTTTCGCTAAAAACTTATAGCCCACCTGCCATATATGCATATAGTATAGATGATTACCTTTCACCCCTCTCTTATGTGACTTGCCGGCATATTCAATATGCTGACCTACACGGCTCCAACGTCTTATGTTGCAGATATTTTTCTTCGATGAGTAAGGTACGATTCAGGGTTACGGTCTACACTCAACTTGCCGTTGGTGTTTATTGGGACTCCACTCCCTTGACTGCTTCCGCTGAGATATTTAAGGTATATATCAGTTTTACGCTATTTTACATGTGATTGCACTTTGATATATACATTGATGTACTGTGTGTGCCAGCATACTGATCCAGGGATGGCACAAATACAAAGAGGCTTGACTCATCTTGAGTCGGGTCGCTACACGTCATGCCGAAGGGATTAAAACCATCCGTGGCGGCGCAGACTCAAGGATTCCTTGGATCTGCCGCTTTATCCTGATGCAATCCATCGAAATGTTTCCACGCTTCCACATCCGATGTGTGTACCATCATCTTATTCCCATCCGCATCTAGTTCGGTTCTTTTGCCCAATTTGTGCCATGTCATCTGTCTGGCTGTCTCTTCGACCATGAAAAGATGTTGAAGTCTTGGTACAATTGGCATATACCGAAGAACACTAACTGTGATTTTGGTCTGCCTCTTCTCACCCATACCGTTGTCTACCAGAAGATACCTGCAAGACTCGCATTTGGGACAATAGTCCAAGTGTGCATACTCCTTCCTAAATAAGACACATCCTTTCTCACATGCATCTATCTTCTCATAGGGCATCTTAAGTACACGAAGTATTTTGTCCGACTGGTACAGGTTTGCAGGCATGACATGGCCTTTGGGTAGGAAACGTCCAAATAGTGTCATCATCGCGTCGTAGCATTCTCTTCCCAAGTTGAACTGAGCCTTCAGAGCCATTACTTGTGCAATTGCATCCAGTTGACAGAGCTCAGTGTGCTCATGGAGAGGACGTTTTGAAGACTCCAACATTTCATAATAGGCCTTTGCAGATTCCTCCATCTCATCTTCCGAATCCCGAGCATCATCAAAGTCTTCCACCATGTCTTCGATCCCATTACCATGCTCGTCCGTGCGACGACGGACCACCTCAGCTCTTGTGCGTTGTATAGACTCACCATGAAATGTTCACACCGTGCGACGACGGACCACCTCAGCTCTGCAGGTGTTTAATCATTACAGCCTCTGTCTTCTTTTTATAGTTGTCGCATCCAGGACAGGGGCAATAATTTCTTTCCTGGCCATTTGCGAATGCGGCTTTCACAAATTCCTTTGTTTTTAAAAACCATTCTTTCGTCATCTCTTTCTGACTAGGGTGACCGGTATACATCCACGCACGGTCACTCATCTTGCGTAGCTACTAAAGACAGAAGAAATATATTTATATATAATTTAGCATTTATATTCATCGGTTAATCAGGTTCGCCCTTTTTATTACGTCCAGGCAACCTACACGCTAATAGGTAAAGATAGGTCCTAATCCCACCCGAGTATGTGTAGATTGGGTTCGTTTTCCCATGCTCTCCTCCGGATCCAACGCAAAATTTCGGCAGCACCTCCCCGCTATTCTCCTGATACACGTCTCCGCAATAAACAGAGAGGATGCGCATCCGGAGAACAATAGGGAGGCACTGACGAAATTCCGCATCGGATCCAAAGCACAGCATACGGGAAAACGAACCCAATCTAAACATACTCGGGCTGTCCATGGATAATGTTGGACAATTCGAAAGGATGGCGGTTATAAATATGCGAAGACATGCATATTTATAGATGTCGCCCTTTCGAATGGGAGACGCATACTGGTCACGCATACTGATAAATTAATTGAATTACCTAAATCTAGAAAGTTTCATCCAGAAACCGAGCCACAGTAAATGAAGGGGCGGGGAGGAGATGAAATTTGTACTGACCCACGAATGCAGGGGCCGAGCTCGTACAACGCATGGGTAGGTCTTCGCACAGCAGACCTCACAGCAACGAGACAACTATCACATGTAAATCCACCCGATCAACACAAATATTCCAATTATGTCATTTTAGAGGAAAACAAGCTAAGTATATAATATGCATGAGCTAACCAAGGTTCTTGTGCCATTTTGAGCTTATTATGGTATTTTGGAGCTAAATGGGCGAATTATGTCATTTTTGGGTTAATTAAAGCAAGGATAATATGAAAGAGGAGAAGAAAGAGGAGGAGGAGAAGGAGAAGAAGAAGAAATCAAGAAGAAGGAGGAGGAGGAGGAGGAGAAGGATAGAAGGTCCTTGGCCTTCTCCTCCTCCTCCTCCTCCTTCTCATTCTTCTCTTCTTCTTCTTCTTCTTCTTTCTTTTCATTTTGCCTATTTCTTCTCCTCTTCTCCTCTTGTTGGAGCTAAATTACCTAGTTATGTCTTTTTGAGCTAAATGGGCTAATTATCCCATTTTATAGGAAAACAAGCTAAGTATATAATATTAATGAGCTAACCAAGGTTCTTATGCCATTTTGAGCTTATTATGGTATTTTGGAGCTAAATGGACTAATTATGTCATTGTTGGGGAAATTACCCTGCTGCATGGACATGCACCTACCACGCAAAGTTCGCAGTTCCAGAAGTTGCCCTTTTGGTCCAGAGGACTTTCCAGGTTACCTATACTACTTTTCAGTTTATATAAAACTTTTCGATATTTTCTACATTTGAGTATGGCAATATTATTTAAGTTGTCTTGTTTTGCTCCGGTACCAATAAATATAGAAGATACATTATTTTGACAGACTTGATTTCAACAAAAGAACATGTGATCTTCTTTGAAGTAGTCTTGAACCTAAGCAATAATGATGGGTGAATAAACTAACAGAATCTACCACTAAATCTACTAATTAACTAACAGAATGTACCACTAAAACTACTAATTAATTCCAAAAAACTAAATACCAAACATGTGATCTTCTTTTTGTCTTCTCCTCCTCCTATTCTTCTTCTTCTTCTTCTCCTCCTCCTCCTCTTCTCCTCTTCTCCTCCTCCTCCTCTTCTTCTTCTTCCTATTCTTTCTAGTAAGCTAACTAACTAACTAACCTAACTAACCAAGCTAACTAAACCTATCGCTAAATCTACATAGCACTAAACAGCAAAAAAATAACAAAAACAGAATCTACCACTATAACAAAAACAGAATCTACCACTAAGTAACTAAAAAAGAATCTAGCTACCACTAAATACCAAACAATAAAAAATCAACTTCTTCTTTTTTCTCTTCTTCTCCTTCTTATTTTTTTCTTATTCTCTTAGTCTCTTCTTCTTCTCTTCTTCTTTACATCTTCTCCTTCTTATTTTTTTCTTCTTTTCTTCTTCTTTTTCTTCTTCTTCTCCTTCTTATTTTTTTCTTCTCCTCTTCTTCTTCTTTTTCTTCTCCTCCTCCTCCTCCTCCTACTCCTCTTCTTGTCCTCCTCCTCCTCCTCTTCTCCTCTTCTCCTGCTAACTAAATCTACTAACCTAACTAAAACTACTAACCTAACTAAAACTACTAACCTAACTAAATCTACCACTAAAACTACTAACAATAACAACTACTAAAACTAGTAAAAAATAATAAAAATAGTAAAAAATAATCCGGGTGGGGGTGGGGGTGGGGGTGTGGGGGCTCACCGAGAGGGACGGCTGTGGAGGGGCCAGGGTGGCGGGGCGCCGCCAGGGGCGCCAGGTGCGGCGGCGCGACGGTGGTGGGGCAGCGGCAGCGGCAGCGGGGGCGAGGTGAGGAGAGAGAGAGGGGCGGCGGCAGGGGCGGCGACGCGACGGCGGTGGCGGCATCGGGGCCGAGGTGGGGGGAGAGAGAGAGGGGCGGCGGCGGGGGCGACAGGGCCGACAGGGGGGGCAGTGGGGCGCGGCAGGGGTGGCAACGCGAAGGGGGCGGTGGCGCGACGGTGGTCCTGGCGGCCGTTACAGAGAGAGGAGCGCGCGGGGTGGGGAGAGAGAGCGAGGGGCGCGCGGGGATGAGCCGTTACAGAGAGAGAGGGGCGGGGTGGGGGGGAAGGAGCCGTTAACGGAGTTAGCGCTTTGCCGTGTGCCGGCGGACGGCAAAGAGTCTAGACTCTTTGCCGTATGCCTCCGGACTCTTTGCCGTCCGCTAGCAGACGGCAGAGGTCCGACTCGTGTTTGACCTAGCCACCCCGCGGTCAGGTGGGCCTGTCTACATCTTTGCCGTCTGCCTGTGGACTATTTTCCGTCCGCTAGCAGACGGCAAAGAGGTGTAGATGGCAAAAAGATTGTATGCCATCAGCCTGTGCTTTGCCGTCTGTTTTGCTGAAGCTGACGGCAAAGACAATCTTTGCCATCAGCTAGCAGACGGCAAAGACTAGGCTGATGGCAAAATACTGATTGCCAGTAGTGTGAACTACTGATGATCAAATGAATGATCCTGAACACCTACCTACGTCAGACATAACCCCACCGTGTCCTCGATCGGAGAAGGAACTCACGAAAGAGACAGTCACGTTTACGCACACAGTTGGCAAATTTTAATTAAGTTAACTTCAAGTTATCTAGAACTAGTGTTAAACAAAGTTTCCACGTTGCCACATAATCGCGGGCACGGCTTTCCGAAATATTTAACCCTGCAGGGGTGCTCCAACTAATCCATCACAAATTAACACAAGCCGCATAGAAATCCTCGATCACGACACTGGCGATCTCGTCGGATTCCTTAGTGGAAAACCTCACTCTGAGATTACCCAAAGCATCACCGGAATCCCGATACACAAGATATCTCGTCAAAGGTAAAACTAATCCAGCAAGGCCACCCGACGTGTCGACGATCCCGATAGGAGCCGCGTATCTCATTCTCAGGACACGGCGGATAAGCACAGCGTACAGTGGCCTGATAGAAATCTCCCAAGTTGCCCCCGGTTGGCCCCGCCAACGGCTCTACTTTTGGACCAGCACCATCAGCACTGGCCCCCTGTATTATGTAGAATTACTCCTCGGGTAGCACTAACTCCCTATGCATTTCAGTATTATCAAATTATTATGTTGGGAAAATAGTACCAATGTTGGGCCTTGCCAAACCAGCTTTAATCTAAAACGAATTATCAAGGGGGTCCCCATAACAACCCCGATCGGGTTAGGAGCGCTCAATTATGGAACATAACACCGGTAGCCGAAACTAAGGGGGAAAGGTGGAACAAAACACCAGGCTAGAAAGGTCGAGCCTTCCACCTTTTACCCAGTATATATGTGCATTAAATTAAATAGCATTAATATGGTGATAAGACAAGAAACCCATGTTTTCACATGGAAGCAACTACACCTGCAACTAGCAACGCTAACAACAGGGTTAAGCAAGCAGTAACATAGCCAATCAGTGGTTTGCTAGGTCGAACAGGTTGAAGGTTTCATGGCATTGTTGAGAGGCTGATATTTAACATGTGGTAGGCAACGAGACATAATCGATAGAAACGGTAAAACTAGCATGGCAATGATAGTAATGGTATTTGGGGAAAATGGTCATCTTGCCTGAGATCCCGCTTGGAAGAAGAATGCCTCCGTGAAGCAGACGAACCAACGTACTTTCGGAACTCTAACGAGATGAAGCAAACCGGAAACACAAATCAACACACGATATTCACCAAACGATACACAACACATATGATGCATCAGCAGCTGAAAACAAGCAAGACACGGATGACAATTCACGACAAACAAACACTACACGTTAAGTGAAGTTCAATATGCAAAGAGTTGCATATTGACGAAACTCCACGTTTAATTATTTAGTTCTATCCCGATTAGATACACGGCAATATTAAATTTTGTCAAACATGGCAAGAGGTGAAGCGTAATTAAACTATCTATCTAGGCATTTTAAATGAGGTCGGAAATGACATATAGCACCTCCGAGACGACCTCACATGTTAATTTACAATTCTATTCAGATCTGAACTAACAAATTTAATTAGTTTTTAAACAGCAAAACAAATAGGCTCACATGATTCTACGCGTCGGGACAAGGAATTTACACATAGAGAACATCTCCAACGGAGCTACGGATCAAAAGTTACAAGCACTGTAAGATATGATGGCATGAATGCAATATGTGTGCAACGACGGCACGAGCACTTCAAAACATACAACCAGAAAGAGAAAATGAAACTACACGAGATTCGAAGCAAGTTTCATGTAGGACACGATCAAATCGGAGCTACGGATCAAAAACTACGAGCAAAACAAGAAATCACCACAATCTGCCAAAATCAGCCACATAGCATTTTCTACACCCCACAATTACGAGCTACTCAACTCTAATATGCTCAAGCAAGGCATGGAACGAAAGAGAGCAAGAAGCACTACAACAAACAACTAACATCTACTAGCATGGCAGCAAGGAACACTAGGAAAAGAAGTCCCAAAATGGCACCTCACACACTATTTCAGACTTAGTGAAAATTGACAGCAGAAAAACCTATAGCTACAGGACTCCAAATGGCATGAAAATTCATAGCAAACTAGAGAAACACAAGGTTTACAACTAACTCCATTGGACCAACCTCAAAAGAGCTACACATCACAAGATACAAGCAAGACAAGACAGCAACAAAATATAACAGATCTCAGACTGAGAAATATTTCAGCACCTCCAAATCAGCACTATTTCTAGCAACTTGAGAGCAAGCAAACCACACCTAAACATGCATTTATATTGCAACCAAAAATACCAGCGGCTATACTAAACATCAAAGAACAACTCCCTAGTTGAAAACTTAATCAAACGAAGCACGAAATAAATCCTACGAAATAGACAATAGGGCAACATGGCAAAATATCGCGCGAACTAATTTACTCAAAAGCTAAAACTAATTGCAAAGAAAAATCCCATGGATTTTTCTACCCCGAAAACGTATAAAATATGTGGGGTTGCACAATATCAATTTCACCACACGTAAATGCGAGATAAAAACCTATACACGAAAAAATAAACTAGCGGCATTTCCTACACGCAAAAATACAAATGACCGCTCTAAAATACATGGAAAAGTGGTTCCTAAAACATGGACATTTAATGTACTGGTATACGATCAATCTGGACTTGCGCAAAAATTAAATACGGGACGGAAATTATTGAAACAACACGCAAAACTAGGCATTAGGCACGCTAAACTAACTTGAACAAATATGCAAGTTGTACCAACGTAATCTACGCGCAAAACTACACGAAATCCATATGCTAGACGACTCAATCCGACTTATGTAATAAAAGATACATACGTTTTATTATCGGCTATTTTTTCTGGAATTTATATTAATTCCGAAAAGAACCTAAAAAGAAAAAGAACTACCGGACCTAAACTAACAACTAATGGGCTACAGGGGCATGGGCGCAGTATAACAAAACTACGTGCGTGCGAGGAATAGACGAGGGGAGGTCTCACCTTGGGCTTGGCCGCATGCAGGCCCGGAGAGGAGGAGAGATGGGCCGCGGCGAAGGTGGGCCTTCGCGCACCACATGCTCCACTGGGCCGGCTCCTGGCCACGACTAGGCCGACGAGGCGGTTGGCGCGAGGTGGGCCAGCACCATCTGGAGGCGTCGTCCTCCTCCTCGCTCTCGATCGAGAGGAGGGGAGGCACGAGCGAGGCTACCGGCGGCGGATCTACTCGTCTCCGACGGCGGAACTGACGGAGGAGAGGGAGACGAGAGACGACCGGCGACGAGGGGCTTCTTCCGGGGCGGATCTGGCTTGGGCACTGGCGCGATGAGGTCGGCGGAATCCGGCGAAGAAGGCGCAAGGGCGGCCGGATCCAGGGCGGCGAGCTCCCGCAAGGGCGCGGCGCTCCGGCGACGGCCGATGGCCGGCAGGAGGCGCGAGGCTCGGCTACGGTGGTGCGAGGCTGCAGCTCGGGAGGAGCGGGGCAGCTCCCGAGGTGGGGCTGCGCTAGGGATTGGTGCGGATTTCAAGGAGAGATGGAGAGAGGCTGTCTAAATTAAGAGGGGTCTATATATAGACAAAATTGGGGGGCTAGGTTAGCCAAAATTTTGTTCAGGACCCAACCGTGTGGTCGGATTCGGATGATTCCGAACGCGGGAACGGTGAGTGGCTGTGAAGAGTGGTTTACCGGAGACGAGAGGGAAAACGGGTGGCGCGGCAACGAGTTTTAAAACACCGACACACGTCCGAAGAATAACCGAAAATGGTGCCGCTACGGTCGACCGTTCGGGTACCAGACGGACTCCGATCATGAGGAAATTCGACAGGCGGCCTACCTATATTAAAATAACACCGCACGTCAAATCTCACCCGAATTAGAGAAAGTTTTATGCACACTTTTAAAACAGGGTTTTGACGATGCCGCGGGCGTGTGCGTGTGCGGTCGGGATCAGAACGGACAACGACGCGAACCGGCAACTAACAACGGATGCAAGTTTCGAAAACCGGGGGCAACGGAGATGCCGATGCAATGCAGATGATGCGAATGATGCGATGATGATGCGACAAAAGAAAATAGACACATGACGAAAACGGAAAGGAAAGGGAATCTTCTGGAATGTCGGCATCGGGCTGTCACACTTGGGTTCACACTTCACAGCTTCACACTTCACACTAGTTTCTGTTCATTGACTAGGCTTGGAAACCGTAGTTCATCTAGTGGGATTCACAAGTAATACTGGTCCAGTTGAGGAAGAAAATTAAGAGAAGCATGACTATTGCTTGTGCCATACATAGTGCATAACACTGATTGATTACCGGATCAGGTATGACTATTACTTTTGCTTCCATCCATGTTCGACTCATCTCCCAAAAATACTCTCAATCCCGAATCTGCACCCAGCTTAGATGCCAAAACACTTGCTGGAGCCGCCTTTGCAGGAGGATCAAGATCATATCTCTGTATCACGAATTTGAAGAGTCAATGTAAGTGTTTTTTGGAAAGATAAAAGAAAGGAACATAACGCAGGTTTCTTTCATGCAGTAACTATACTAACCAATACAACTCTGGATATGTAATGGTGAAAATATAAAGTAACCCACCTGAATAAGTTGTTGGGTAATGTAGTAATTTGTTCTCTCCTTCAACTCGTCAATCTTGGCCTGCCTTTTAGCACGAAGCTTTTCAAGAGTATGTTGGTCTCTATTGTCAACTGCAAGAGAGAGTAATGTCCATCACATTTTAAGCATGAAGGCTAACCGTATGAGCTAAATAAACAATTAGGTAACTGGTCATGGTAATTGAATGCCTTTTCAGACTTAAGCTGTTTTAGAAACAAATTTATCAAGAGGCAGTTAAGTTTGTGCAAGGAGACTGTCGCCATGGCTGGTTGCCACAATGAAAAACTAAAGGTAAACATATCAATCGTATTAGTATTGCATATAACATTAATGCCTTCTTTGTTATTCCATCAACACGAAAAATTAACAGTTACCGCTATAACCTAATGGTACATTGACATTTGTGAAAAACGACAAAAGTCGCACACGAGAAATGGTGATGCAGAGCCAAGTGCACTTACGAATTTTTGTAATGCTTGTGATGGAGAGCAGATGAGAGAAGGTAAAGTAGGAACCAAGAACATGGGCAACACCCGGGCTGCCCTCATTTGCCAGGGGATGTCCCGGGATCTGGTAGTCATAATCGCATATCCAACAGCCACAATCTGTTGAAATAAAAATAACCTTGTCATGGTCTCAGGGACATAATTGGCCCTAATTAACAACACTAACGAATTTCCATAAAGAAACAACACCAACGAATTATTAAGTGGAGGCAATTGCTGCCACTAGATAGAACGGATTTCTTATGAACCGCATCAGTCGCAATAAGGCAAAACTGGGCGATAGCACTGCACATTCCCCTCCCACGGCGTGCTACCACCTTCCTACCGGGAAAATCTGCTTAGTCCCACCTGTTTTTGTATAAAGGGTCAGCAAAAATTACCAGCTGTGGCAACAGTTATATGATACATCCCCTAAACAAACTACTTGACACGATAAACAATTCACAGGTGTTGAAGAAAATGACACTTCTCGCGTTTCGACAGTGCTGACTGCATTCCTTGAACCTGGTCTCTCATGCAACACGTCTAAGAGTAATGACAATGGCAGAACTATGTATCACAGTACAACATGCTTTTGTGTGTGAATGAGCATTCCCGATTTTATTCGAAAAGGAAAACAAGTAAATAAGATGTCCTAGTCTACCACACATTGCTAGCAGGAATTCAGAAATGGCCAGATTCAAGTCAGTTTTGCCATTTCTAGTCTCTGCCACTTCCGACATGGAGTGAAAAATCCTAACCCCACAAAGAGAGAGGCAGTAAAAAGGATATGTCTATATCTGCCAAACAGCTGGTTTGTTCGTTCAAGACAAGTAATCAGGCGCTTTCAATGTCGCAGAAAAAAATAACAAGCTTATCTGGAGCTGAGGCTCGAGATGCAGCAAGCGGACGATTCAGAGAACACCCGAGGGTTCTATTGTAGCAACAAGCGACAGCAAACCTCCCCCTAGCTAATCATTCAGGTAGCAAGTAGCAGCAGTTCAAAACGCTAACTACCCTGCTCCGAAAAGGCAAAACAAGAAACGCGTGCAGATCGTGACGGAATTCAGCCTAGGGTAGTCCAATTCAGTCAGCTACCGCGCAATTGACCAGCAAACCGAGCAGCCGGATCTCAAGGTGTGGTAAAAGGAGCTACAACGTCTCCCCTGTACTAATCTCAGCTAGTACTGTACCAAGCAGCGGTTGAAGTTGAAGATAGTCGAGAACGAACGAATCGACACCAACAACTGAGCAGGCTGGCTACCGCGAAGCACCCTGACGAGGCCGCCGCAATCCACCATGCCGCGACAAGGAAGGGCAGCAGCGGCTGATTCAGCCTAGTACTAGCTAGCTAGGGAACAACCAACCAACGAGTCGTAGCGAGCGGAGGGTGCTCACGATGAATCTCTGGTAGAAGTTGCGGCGGAAGTGGGCGAGGACGTCAGGGCGGGCGGGGAGGTGCGGCGGGACGAGGACGTTGGACCTTTAGTTGGCGCAGCGCGGGTCGGCCTCATAGTCGTAGGCCGCCGCCGCCGCCCGGTTCGCCTCCTGCTTCGCCCCGCCACCTCCGGGCCCCCGTGGTGGGTGAGGAGGTCGTCTTCGCCACTAAGGCTGGCGCGGGAGAGCTCCTTCTTGTTCTGCTTGTGCATCTCCCGGATCTTGGAGAAGTCCATGGAGTAGTCTGGTATGGCGGCGTTCTTCATATCCCAGTCAACGAACGCCGGCACCGTCATCCACGCCGTCGCCCCCTCCCCCTGCACACACACACGCACACACCCATCGGAATCTTCCATCAAGCCTCGGAAGAACCAGATCGCAAAAAATGAAAGAAAATCCTTCAAGTCCCGCGCCTTGAGCTCCCTCGCCTCCCTCCGCCTCTCCCGGGCCGTCAGCTCCTCGTCCCCATCACCCCCTCTGTCCGCCGCCGAGGCCGACATTGACACCACCGACGGGAGGGCGTGTAGCTCCTCAGGTTCAGGGAGCGGCGGCCAGCGGAGCACTAGGTGGGGTGGCGGCGGTGGTGTTTGGACCCTTGGCCTAGGCGGCACCATCAGAGATGGGGAGGAGGGAGGACTGTATCGGTGGGCAGACGGCGACGGGGACGAGTTAGTGGCGGCGAAGAGCTGGGGCGGAGGGAGGGGTCTGAGCTAGGGTTTGGTCTGCGCGTGGTTATTTTTATTTTTTATTTTTTTGATACATGAATGGATGGATGTGAGATGGTGAGATAGATGGACGGATGGATGGCCGTCATGTCATCGATCCGTGAGAATAGTTCTGATTGGTTCGAAAAGTTATGACATTTTTAGTATCGTCGTAAATGTTATGACGATCTCATCTTATGCGTTTACGACGTTTTTAACTCACATCGTTGTAATTTATATGTAGATTTGATCCCTTCCAATGGCTTATGACAATCTCGGATGAAATCTCCATAGATTTATGATGAATTCATCAACGACATCTTAAAGAACGTCATGTATGAGCATATTTCTTGTAGTGAAAGGTATCAAGACTAACAAAGCTTAATAGGTGAGAAATGGTTCAGTGCTGATGATCCCACAAGCACTAAACTTTTTTTTGAGGGGCTAACTTATGAGTACAAGAATAAGAGTGGGTGATCTACACATAAATGGTCGTGAACTAAGAGTGATCAAGAAATGATCCTGAACACCTACTTACAAGTAAAACATAACCCCACTGTGTCTTCTCTCGGATGAGAAACTCATGAGAAGACACAATCATGGTTACACACACAGTTGGCACATTTTAATTGAGTTTACTTCAAGTTTGTTATGACCTGGTGTTAAACAGATTTCCAAGTTGCCAGATAACCACGACACACCTTTCCGAAAGAATTAACACTGTAGGGGTTCTGCAACTATTCCATCACAAACTATCACAAGATGCCCTGGAGAGAAAACTGCAACCTCATGATAGCCCTAGGTATCCTCGTTATCCGGATGCACACGACTTTTGACTAGAGTAAAACAAATCCAGCAAGACCGCCCGACAGGAACGATCCCAATAGGAGCAGCGCGTACCTCTTTCTCATGGCACTACTGGATGGGACTAGCTACGATTAAAAACAATCCATGAGTTCCCTCATGGTAGCCCCACAGGCAGCCCATTTGGGACCAACACCATCAATAGTGGTTGTCCACTGTATTACATTAAATTAATCCATGGGTAGTGCTAACTCCATATGCGTTACTAACGATGTTCAGTATTATTATGTTGAGCAAATATAGTACCAATGTTGGGCCTTTCCGGAAGAGTTTTATCCCAAAACTAAAATCAATGGGGTCCCCATAGGAACCCCAAACATGTTAGGAGCGCTCAATATGAACATAACACCGGTACAAAAGTAACTAGGGCGAGAAAGATGGAACAATACACCGATCTAGAAGGCCAAGCCTTCCACCTTTTACCAAGTGTATAGGTGCACTAAATTAAATAGCAATAATATTGTCATATAACAACGAATCAATTGTCCATGGAAAGCAACTTACACCTACAACGAGCAATGGTATAAGAAGGGTTGAGCAAGCTGTAACATAGACAAACAAAGGTTTGCTGGGATGTGGAGGGGTTAGAAGATTTTTATGGCAATATTTGGAGGCTTGACATAACAGATGGTAGGCAGCAATACATTACGATAGAAGCGAGACAACTAGCACAATAATGATAGTAGTTGTATCCAGGGAAATGATCATCTTGCGTAAGATCCCGCTTGGAAGAAACCCTAATCCATGGAGTAGACGAACCTAAGTAGTCGAACGAGTCCTCACACTCCGAAGCGGTTTCAGAACTCTATCAGGAAGAAACAATTCGGAACAACAATCAACACACAATAAGAACCACAACATATGCATGACATGATGCACAAACAACTATGATGCATGTCCATTTAAATATTCAAGGCATGGCAAGGCACAACAATCAAATACCACACATTAAGTGAAGTTCAATATGCAACGAGTTGCATATTGACGAGACTCCACATTCAAATTATTTAGTTCGCTCTTGTTTAGTAACCCAGCAAGTTTAAATATTGTTTAACATGGCAAGAGGTGAAGCAAAAATAAACTATCTATCTAGGCATTTTAAATGAGGCCGAAAACAACACATAACAACTCCGGAAACTCCCCATATGTAATTTTCGAATTTGCTACCACTACAGGAATCACCTTCTTTGCCGTCTGCCATCACAGACGGCAAAGACAAATACCCGGACGGTAAAGAACGTACCACAGACGGCAAAGATTGTCACGGCCGGCAAATTTTCTGCGTCAGCCTACGACGGCATAGGACATTCTTTGCCGTCCGCCCCCCCGAAGCGGACGGCAAAGCTCATTGCCGTCAGCTTCCCTGAGGAGCAGTCGGCAAAGAGCTTGAGACGGCAGCCGAGAGGCGTTGCCTCCGTTAGGGGTTAATGGAGGCTCTTTGCCGTCTGCCTGCTGGTCAATCTTTGTCGTCTGCCGTGTCCTCCCCTCTCCCTCTCTCCACTCCTGCCCCTCCTCTGTGCCCTCTTCTTGTCCGTCCGCCCCCCCAGCAGGCAGATGGCAAAGAGCCTATATGGCCAGCTGCTACTGCCCAGGAAGCACAGCTGGGTGCCATGTGGCACCTTTGCCGTCTGCTGGCTGATGGCAAAGGCCTTTGCCATCAGCCAATAGACGGCAAAGAGCCCATATTGTCACTGTTTTGTTTATTTTATGTTATTTCACAGCAATAATATATATAATTCATAGCACATATATGATATATAGTTCACAACACATATATGATATACATATAAAGTTAACCAATGTCATTTGTTCATCAATGGACATCCATATATCGAAAGAAACCAACATATACAAAGTTTCATCCATATATATATACATATAGTTCCACATATATTGTTCATCAACACATTGTTCATCAACACATACAAAGAACCAACACATTGTTCATCAACTCAAATAAAAAACGAAACTAAAGCACTCCAACGCCAGCTTCCATGCATGTAGTACATCCAATCTGCAAAATGGGAATAAGAAAGTAAGTACAAGAATAACAATAACATATATGACAAATAAGCTAAATTGAAGAAGAAAGAGAAGAAGCAATAAGAGAACAAGGAGAATGAAAACAAGGAGGAGGAGGAGGAGGAGGGGAAGGGGAAGGAGAAGGAGAAGGAGGAGGAGAAGAAGAAAAAAGAAGAGAAGAAGAAGGAGAAGAAGGAGGAGAAGAAGGAGAGAAGAAGAAGGAGAAGAAGGAGGGCTCCTTCTCCTTCTCCTTCTTCTTCTCCTCCTTCCTTCTCCTTCTTCTCTTCTTCTCCTCCTCCTTCTTCTTCTTCTCCTCCTCCTCTTTCTTCTTCTCCTTCTCCTTCTATTCTTCTTCTCTTCTTCCTCTTCTTCTTCCTTCTCCTTTTTTGAGCTAAATATTCCAATTATGTCCTTTTAGAGGAAAAGAAGCTAAGTATATAATATTCATGAGCTAACCAAGGTTCTTATGCCATTTTGAGCTTATTACGGTATTTTGGAGCTAAATGGGCTAACTATGTCATTGTTGGGTTAATTAAAGCAAGGATAATATGAAAGAGGAGAAGAAAGAGTAGGAGGAGGAGGAGAAGAAGAAGAAATCAAGAAGAAGGAGGAGGAGGAGGAGAAGGAGGAGGAGGAGAAGGATAGAAGGTCCTTGGCCTTCTCCTCCTCCTCCTCCTCCCCCTCCCTTCTCGTCCTCCTCCTCCTCCTCCTCCTCCTCCTCCTCCTTCTTCTCTTCTTCTTCATCTCTTCTTCTTCTTTCTTTTCATTTTGAGCTTATTATGGTAGAAGAAGAAGAAGAAGAAAGAGGAGGATAAGAAGAAGAACGAGGAGGAAGAGGAGAAGAAGAAGAAATCAAGAAGAATGAGGAGGAGGAGGAGGAGGAGGAGGAGAAGGCTAGGGGCCTTCTCCTCCTCCTCCTCCTCCTCCTCCTTCTTCTCTTCTTCTTCATCTCTTCTTCTTCTTTCTTTTCATTTTGCCTATTTCTTCTCCTCTTCTCCTCTTGTTGGAGCTAAATTACCTAATTATGACTTTTTTGAGCTAAATATTCCAATTATGTCCTTTTAGTGGAAAAGAAGCTAAGTATATAATATTCATGAGCTAACCAAGGTTCTTATGCCATTTTGAGCTTATTACGGTATTTTGGAGCTAAATGGGCTAACTATGTCATTGTTGGGTTAATTAAAGCAAGGATAATATGAAAGAGGAGAAGAAAGAGGAGGAGGAGGAGAAGAAGAAGAAATCAAGAAGAAGGAGGAGGAGGAGGAGAAGGAGGAGGAGGAGAAGGATAGAAGGTCCTTGGCCTTCTCCTCCTCCTCCTCCTCCCCCTCCCTTCTCCTCCTCCTCCTCCTCCTCCTCCTCCTCGTCCTTCTTCTCTTCTTCTTCATCTCTTCGTCTTCTTTCTTTTCATTTTGAGCTTATTATGGTAGAATAAGAAGAAGAAAGAGGAGGAGAAGAAGAAGAACGAGGAGGAAGAGGAGAAGAAGAAGAAACCAAGAAGAAGGAGCAGGAGGAGGAGGAGAAGGAGGAGGAGAAGGCCAGGGGCCTTCTCCTCCTCCTCCTCCTCCTCCTCCTCCTGCTTCTCTTCTTCTTCATCTCTTCTTCTTCTTTCTTTTCATTTTGCCTATTTCTTCTCCTCTTCTCCTCTTGTTGGAGCTAAATTACCTAATTATGTCTTTTTTGAGCTAAATATTCCAATTATGTCCTTTTAGAGGAAAAGAAGCTAAGTATATAATATTCATGAGCTAACCAAGGTTCTTATGCCATTTTGAGCTTATTACGGTATTTTGGAGCTAAATGGGCTAACTATGTCATTGTTGGGTTAATTAAAGCAAGGATAATATGAAAGAGGAGAGGAAAGAGGAGGAGGAGGAGAAGAAGAAGAAATCAAGAAGAAGGAGGAGGAGGAGGAGAAGGAGGAGGAGGAGAAGGATAGAAGGTCCTTGGCCTTCTCCTCCTCCTCCTCCTCCTCCTCCCCCTCCCTTCTCCTCCTCCTCCTCCTCCTCCTCCTCCTCCTCCTCCTCCTCCTTCTTCTCTTCTTCTTCATCTCTTCTTCTTCTTTCTTTTCATTTTGAGCTTATTATGGTAGAAGAAGAAGAAGAAAGAGGAGGAGAAGAATAAGAAAGAGGAGGAAGAGGAGAAGAAGAAGAAATCAAGAAGGAGGAGGAGGAGGAGGAGGAGGAGAAGGCCCCTGGCCTTCTCCTCCTCCTCCTCCTCCTCCTCCTTCTTCTCTTCTTCTTCATCTCTTCTTCTTCTTTCTTTTAATTTTGCCTATTTCTTCTCCTCTTCTCCTCTTGTTGGAGCTAAATTACCTAATTATGTCTTTTTTGAGCTAAATATTCCAATTATGTTCTTTTAGAGGAAAAGAAGCTAAGTATATAATATTCATGAGCTAACCAAGGTTCTTATGCCATTTTGAGCTTATTACGGTATTTTGGAGCTAAATGGGCTAACTATGTCATTGTTGGGTTAATTAAAGCAAGTATAATATGAAAGAGGAGAAGAAAGAGGAGGAGGAGGAGGAGAAGAAGAAGAAATCAAGAAGAAGGAGGAGGAGGAGGAGGAGGAGAAGGATAGAAGGTCCTTGGCCTTCTCCTCCTCCTCCTCCTCCTCCTCCTCCTCCTTCTCCTTCTCTTCTTCTTCATCTCTTCTTCTTCTTTCTTTTCATTTTGAGCTTATTATGGTAGAAGAATAAGAAGAAAGAGGAGGAGAAGAAGAAGAAAGAGGAGGAAGAGGAGAAGAAGAAGAAATCAAGAAGAAGGAGGAGGAGGAGGAGGAGGAGGAGGAGAAGAAGAAGAAAGAGGAGGAGCTTATTATGGCATATTTTCTAATGTTTCTAATCTTCAAGTGCATTGCATTCATCTTGATCTTGTGATCGTCACGCACCTCGGCAACATCCAACTCCAATATCATCTTCTCCTCATCAAGGCTTTTACGGACCTTCGACAACTTATATATAAGCTAATAATAGATCTTTTGCGTCTTTAGATATGCGAAGAGAAGTAAGAAGGTTTACTATTGGGATAACGAAGATATGACCATATTTCTGATCAATTCAACAGACGAGATCGGATAGTAGAATAGAGAGAAGGATCTTCTACTTTCTGAAAATGATAGAGAGTCAGGAGAGGGTCTATGTTAATAGTGCTCTTTAGATAGGGAGAGGAAAGACGTAACTAGACCGTGAAAATAATATAATATTTTACCGCTACATCCGCTGGAGAAGAAAACTCAGCAAAGGATATTCCTATCCTTTCTCTAGTTGAAGACTAATCAGGATATTCCCTAACATGCTTCACTCAAACTTCAAAAATTCCTTCCATGAATCTAGGGACGGAAAACCACCTGTGACTTCGCCAAGTCTCCCGTTCTTTGGTCGAAGGCCTCAGGTCAAGATCCTTTTTCCTATCTATTGAAAATGCATAGAGAGATGCTTCTTCCTCTTCAAGTTGGAAGTGTAAGAAGAAATGCGGTAAATAGGAGTTCCATCTACCACGCACTCGACCCACACTCGAGCTAACTTCAGCATCCATACTCAGCTATGAGGAAGGTGCTGGGGCCACTATGAACACACACGTACTTGGTTGACTTGACGTCCCGTCTCACAACCGTGTAAGATCTAATAAACAAACAACTTGCTTGCCCAATCCCTATTGAGAGGATTTCTTGAGCTTGAACTTCCTTTTGTAGCTCCGCACAAAAGGACTTCTTTTCATCCGCAATGAAGCTTATACCACCACTTGGTGAGTAAGGACGGATTTCGTCCCGTCCATAGCACTTCAGAAGTCACTTTGGCGTGGCGCTGCTGGATACTTCTGTTCAATAGGAATAGGAGGAAAAAAAGCTATTGATGAGCATCTATTGGAGTCGATCATTTCCAAGATCTAATTCTAGTTTCTTATTATGTAGTTGAAACACCTCACAATCTTCAGTTTTACGCTTACGCTTAAGGGATGAAATGTTCTTGGTGGATGCAGGACCTAGTACTACAAAAATTTGCATGCAAAATGATCTTACATGAGTGCCAATCAAGGGAGCCACCAGGCTTGAGAATAAGGTGGTATCAAAGAATTAGTGGCTGGTGAATGACTCATCAAAAAGCGGATTTCTGAGAGGTTCTTTATCGATCTAGTGGCCAATGAATCACTTATCAAAGAGCGAGCAGCCGCCAGGTTTAATGATTTTGTGGACCCTGGATGTAGCGGCTGGTGAACCGCGTCTTCTTCCACAAAGATTCAGACAAAACCGAGCTTGGATAGAACTAAAGAAGATTTGGCGAACGAAGAAAAATGTCAAAGGGTTTAGTATAAAAAAATCAAAGGAGGTTATTCAATAGCCATCGCGGGTTTCATTACTTTTCTTCCATTCAAAAAAGCTCTTCACAAAAAAAGGAGAGCGAATGATCGATTCACCATTGATAGCATTAAGACTACAAGCAGGGATATTGTGATAATAGTGACCTCCGGGCTACCATGTCAATTGTAAAAAGTAGTTGATTCGTGTCTTGCAGGAGTAATCATAGTGAAATGAGAACGTAAGCCCCCTAGGTCTTCCTCTTCCTTCTAAACTAATTGCTTTCGCTTGACTCTTCCAGTAGAAAAGTATAATAAGTGGTTGAAGGAAAGCTATGTTTGGAGGAGAAACTTACCGTAGTGGTCATCAAGGAGGAGAAACACCACGGTTGCTCGCGCCGGCTTCGTTTGGAGACGGTTGCCCTGGAGAAGGGTCGTGCGATGCCGCTCGGGAGTTATTCTACAGAAAAGATATTTTGCAATGTCTCAGTTAGCATGATGACACTCAATTATTAATACTAGTTTATAATGAAACTCACCGTGCCAATCGAAGAGAAGACGGGCATCGGCGGAGGGACTTGACCGCTCTTCTCGCACAGAAGAGTGGGTCGTATTAGTTAGTATTGAAACAGACATTACACACATGATTTGGCTAATGTGAAAAAAACATACCACAAAAAGCTCGTACACGGCCCGTTGACCCGCCTCATTCCGGGCCCTCTCCTCCTCAAGCAATCGTGTCGTGCTCTGGTCCCTCTCATCAAGAGCAGCCTGAAGAGCAGGCTAGCTTGCCAATCTCTCTTTCTCAAGAGCAGCCTGGTTTGCCGCTCTCTCCTTCTGAAGAGCAGCCTGAAAAACCATTCCTCGTTACCACAGTAATGATCTATGGTGACACACATAATGAAATGGATGAAAGTGTTCTTAGTCCGTACAACTAACCTCGATGGCAAGTTCGACTGGCCGTGGACGACGCGTTATCTCAGGACAGTTGCTCGACTAGCGCGCCTTGATCTCCGGAAGAGTGAGTGGACAACTTATTATCCCATCTCCAATGGCTATCGAGCCATGGGGCCTCCCGCCACCAGATATCATCACCAGCTCTGGATCCAAAGGTTCCTGGCTAGGGTTAAAGTCATCCCCTTTCGTAGCCTTCCCCGCGTCCCTGTATGCCACGAGCTTCTGGTGGGATGATATGTTGGTGAAGTTACTGGGATCATCCAGGTCAGACTCGGAGAATGCCTTCGCCTTCTTGTACGAGGCAGTATGGGCCATGCCATAAACGTCGTACAAGTGTGGCATCTCAGTCTTATTGTGATGCGCCTAAAAGAGAGGAACAAAATATTAGCATAAGAATGAATTGCATGAATCATGAAGCAAATCACATACCCAGTTTCGTCCAAACTGAAGTAAGTTGGCGCTGCCTTGATGGTGTGGCACACCAACCATTTGGCTACGCCGATCCTTCGCATTATCGTGGACGGCTCGCCAGCTGCCTGTGCACCACTCATCAACCAATGCCTCCCAACAATCCATCTTATCCGCACACCATCTCGGGGGCACCTGTAAGTTATTAGAAAGAATTTTCAGCGCTACGCCTATGAATGAAATCAAAAAAACTACGTAGAAGGACTTAAGAATAGGTAATTACCTTCATGTATTGCTCCTTCTTCAGAAACTTTCCGCGGCAATCCTTCTTCTCCTTCTTAATACCACGCGTGGCGTAGTAATCTCGAATAGCCTGCGGCCGAGCCTCGTGGCGCAAGTTCTGTAGTAACCGCCTACACTCGACCTCGAGAACCCTGGCCGCCGCCTCCTCATATCCATCCTCACACCTATAGAAGGTCTGCAATCAAACGTGAAAACACCGATTAGTACAATAATGAGGTATATGCTTAATTTTACATTCTGTAAAAGGATAATTTACCCAAAAGCTCCTGATCACCATCTCGGCCCTCGTGTGGCACAAGACACCATCTATAATCTCCTCCGGCGGGGCCTGCGTAGCCTGGTAGTGCTCCCAGGTAAATCCTAGTGTAGGAACCTGACCCTCACCAGGCAACGTGACAAACCCCGGGAAATTTGTCCGGCAAAGCACACCAAGGACGGAGTTCGGCCTGCGGACTCCAAGAGGGTGTACCCATCCCGTGCAGTATGATAAGGTCAGCGCATTAGATATTTGAACAAACTTGAAGGCAAAAGCTAAAAAAAGGGTAAATGGACTTACCTATCTCCTTCAGGTTTTATCACCGGCCTCTGCTCGCGGGTAGCCGGGGCGACCGGGAGACGTGTACTACCACGCTTGTACACGGTAGCCGGGGCCCCGTCCACCTGCACATCGCCCTCGCTATCCGTAAGCTCATCCCCGCCATCCCCGCACCCTGAGCCACCCGGACCCTCGGTCCAATCCGGCAACTCGGTACGATCCGGCCAAGGCTCCCATCCGGACCTCTCCACGTCGGGTGAAGCCTCCGGAACCGTAATCTCCTCCGGCTGATCCTGGGTTGAATGCACCTCGACCCGAGGCTGCTCCTGGACCGGAGTCTCATGGGACGAATGCCCGTGAACACCAGGCTCCTGGACCGGAGTCCCCGTAGCCTCCTCCGCAAACGGGTCAACCATACTAGTCCTATGCTCGGGTGAATGAGCTGGTGGTGGTGGTGAGGACGGCTCAACAGTCCTCCTGGATCTTCCGCAGCCACCACCTCTCCCTGTACCCTTCCCCTTCTTCCCTACCCGACCAGCACCTCTACCAGCGGGCAATGCCGCCGACGAAGAAGAACCCCCGGCTGGTGTCGAAAGACTGTCTGCCAAGGCTCTACGGAGAGATAGGGGTGGAATGGAAGTACCACCCCTCGTGCCGGGCGCCTGGGAAGAACCCGTCGAGCGCTCTGGACCCGCGCCCACCATCTTTCAACACGTGCCACGATAAAGATTAAAAGAAATTAGTACAACATAAAAAAATTGAATGACTGACATGAATAATAATATGTACATGAATAATAAATATTAAAATATATATATATTATCTTCTGTTGCCCGGCTCTCCAAGGATTGCCGGAACCCTAGCCTCCGCCGCACCTAACCCTAGCCGCGACGGCGCCATCTCACCGGCGCGTCCGCTCCAGCCCTCGCTCCCCTCCTCCCTGCCCTTACAACCTACGCCGGAGGCCCGGTAGGAACCCTAGTCCTACCAATTTGGTATCCAGAGATTCCAGGCTGATCATGTCGCTCCCTCCACCACCGCCGCTGCTCAACACCACCACCGCCCCACTGCCGCAAACCACCACCACCGCCCCACTCGGACCCAACCCCCGCCGCCGAGCGTCGCCCCCACTACCTACGGGCCGCCGTCGCTGCCGTGGGCCAACCCGGCCTTCCAGCCACTCCATGTAGGGGCGCCGCCACTGCCGCCACAGCTGCTGCTGCAGCACTACCACGCCGCGGGCACTCCCTGGCCGGTGTGGCCGGCCACCACCGCGCCGCTGGGGGGGCTGCCCCAACAGTCGCTACCGGTCACCACGGCGCAGGCGTCGTGGGTCGGGGTAGGGGGTCGGGGGTCGAGGGTGAGTGTTGTCGGGGGTCGGGGGTCGGGGGTCGAGGTTACCTATAAAACTTTCTAGGTTACCTATAAAACTTTCTAGGTTACCTATAAAACTTTCCAGGTTACCTATACTACTTTATAAAACATTCCAGGTTCCATAAAAAATATTTCATGCCGGGGTGTCGTCGAGATGTCGTGTCGGGGCGTCGTGTCGGGGTTTCGAGGCATCGTGTCGGGTGTCAGGGGTGTCGTCGAGATGTCGTGTCGGGGGGTCGTGTCGGGGTTTCGGGGCGTCGTGACGGGTGTCAGGGGTGTCGTCGAGATGTCGTGTCGGTGCGACAACTACTATTGCGAGCTGTTGTAATATCCTCAATGTTGTGGCTAGTGCAAGCATAGGCGGCGACCGGAGGGCTCTACACGGTCAACTACAAACCTAACAACTAACCTAACACACAGTAGGTAATTAACAACTAACCTAACAACTAACCTAGCTCGAGGGGTAATACCACTAACAACTAACCTAATTACCACTAACAACTAACAAGTAACGTAACTAACCTAATTACCAGTACGTAACCACTAACAACTAACCTAACTAACCTAACCAACAATAGGTAATTAACAACTAACCTAACTAACCTAATTAATGAATTAAACGAAAAAAGGAAAAAATAACTCACCAAGGAGGAGGAGGGCCGCAGGAGGCGGGGGGGCGCAGGGCGGCGGCGGGGTGTGTAGGTGGGGAGGTGGGGGGGGAGGCGGCGGCGGCGCTGGGGGCGCATCGAGGAGGAGGAGGCCCGTAGGGGGGGGTCGCAGGGCGGCGGTGGGGAGGTGGGGGGAGGCGGCGGCGGTGGGGCGGCGCCGGCGCTGGGGGCGTAGGGAGGAGGAGGAGGCCCGCAGGGGGGGGGGGGCGCAGGGCGTGCGTGGGAGAGAGAGAGAGCGCGTGGGAGAGAGAGAGAGTGCGTGGGAGAGAGGAGAGAGGTAGGCGCCGTTAACTTTTCGGGGGTCCATCTCCTTTGCCGTCTGCCACTGATCCCCTTTGCCGTCCGCCACGGACGGCAAAGCTACTTAGGCAGACGACAAAGGGGTGGGTGGGGCCGGGGTGGGATGGGGAGACAGGAGGGGTGGGGTGGGACAGCTTTGCCGTCGGCCATCCCTACCTTTGTCGTCTGTCAGCAGACGACAAAGAGGTGGCTGATGGCAAATATTTATTTTTCCATCAGCCTCCTCTTTACCGTCGGTTTTTTGCCAACAAACGGTAAAGAGGTTCTTCGCCGTCCGCTGGCTGACGGCAAAGATTTGGCGGACGGCAAATATAGGAATTCCAGTAGTGTACTTTTCTACCTAGAACACAATTTTAGAAATTTGAAAACAAAAAATTAATGTCCCCTTATTATTCTTCACATTTTTCTAAGCAAGTTACATATGTAAAACATTTTAATCAAACTTGCGATTATTTAGTTATGACAAGAACTGTTTTAACATGGCATATATGCAATTTAATGCAAGCAAGAAGTTTAAATATTTTAAACATGGATGAAAGTTGAGTCTTATTAATCTACACAAAATTATGAACATTTCACATATATAAATTATTTTATTCGATGCACGGTTATCTATTTTTATTAGTTTAAAATGATGATATTTTCTAAAATATGCACGCATTGAACAAATGCCAAATCGCAGCGGATAGAAAAAACGTAGATTTGCCGGAGTGCGGCACTGCAGCAGCCCAGGGGAGGATTAGGCCCAAGCGTATATGTGTGCATGAGTGAAAAATGAAAAAGAATGCACGACCAAATAATCAGGAAGGCTAGGACTAGAACCGTGGGAGCTAACCAGTGAAACAAAGCTGTGTTTATGACCAACAATGGGCGCTGCATAATTTGAACTAAACCGAAGGCCGAGGCTTGGTTTTTATTGAACTCATCGGGATCTCACCATTTTACGCAGCGGCAAACGTGACATGGATGGAATTTGCACATGACGGCAAGGCTCGCAGAGGAGGTCCTGTGCACCGAGCTTGACAGGGACCAATGCATTCGGCCCGTGGCATGGATGAGGAAGATGCAAGGAACCCCACGAAAGCACCGGTTATGGCTGTTGGCGGGAGGCGAAGCTCTGCTCGAGCAATATAGGTGGCCATGGCGGAGCATGGAGCTTGGGGATTACACCGAACGTGGTGGTTCCGGTCCATGACAGCGCCGCACCCATGCGAGGACGGGTCGCCGGCGTCGGGGCGCTCACAAACGAGGGGCGGGGCAGAGGAAGCTTCACGTGATGGCGTCCATGGTGGCTTGCCTATTCTGTTGGATTTTGAACGTGTCTCTGCAGCTGTACAGGTGTGCCTACGCAATTCTTGCTTCGGCCGGCTACTTGACGGAACTTGCGTAACTAGCGACACGAATAAAACTGATCGATGGATTTGGTGGCTAAAGGCCCGTGTCTAGCCTTTGCTTTTTATTGCTTTTCGTTTTTCTGGTGTTACAATCAACACCCCTAGGGTGTCTTTTATACACGTCCACAAGGGACTATGGAAATAGACTAGGACTAGGAATCCTAATACTACTAGGACCCGGTTTGGCTTTCTTTCCTAATCCTAAAGAAACAACATTATTAACTTCTACATTCACCTCCTTAATCTTGTTGCTTGACTTCACTTCTTGCACTCCCACTTTCCTCCTCATCTCGATGAACTTCTGTCGACCGAGGGACTTGGTGAAAATATCGTCAAGTTGGTCTTTCGTGTTCACATGTTGAACCTCGATCAACCCTTCTTCGATGCACTCCCGGATATGGTGGAACCGGGTATCTATGTGCTTGCTCCTTTCGTGATGAACCGGATTTTTGCACAACGAGATTGCAGCTTGGTTATCGGTCTTCAGTGACACCTTCTGCACCTCCCGCTTTGCAAGAATAGCTAGGAGTCTTCTCAGCCACACTGCTCGACAAGATGCCGTGCTTGCCGCTATGTATTCTGCCTCGCATGAAGACAGTGCCACCACGTTTTGCTTCTGAGAATTCCAGCTAATCGGATTCGGGCCAAGGTAGAAAACCATGCCCGTTGTGCTCTTTTGGTCATCAACATCACCTGCCATGTCACTATCTGAATATCCACGAAGGATCAACCCTTCCTTTCCCTTTATGAACGTGCAACCAAGATTAATGGTGCCTTTCACGTAGCGCAAGATTTGATTGAACGCGCTCATGTGCTCGGTTGTCGGATTCTCCATGAAATGACTCACGATCCCGACTGAATAAGCCAAGTCAGGTCGGGTATGCACCAAATATCTTAGGCTGCCCACAACGCTTCGATACATTGTGATGTCCACCAGCGGATTTGAGCTACGCTTGCTCAACTTGTGACGTTGGTCCATTGGAACTTGTGTCTCGTAGCAATCTTACATGCCACACTTTTCCAATAACTTGACCGCATAAGACGATTGACATAGGGAAATTTCTCCGGAGCTTTGCTTCACTTCGATGCCCAAGTAATAGCTGAGTAATCCCAGATCGCTCATGCTAAACTTTTTCTTTATTTGCGCCTTGAAACATTCAATTTCTTGTACGCTATCTCTGATGATAATCAAATCATCGACATAAATTCCAACTAGCAGGGTTGAGCCTTTCGAGTTCTTTGTATAGACTGCGTGCTCGAGGGGACATCTCTTGAACCCGAGCGAGACCAAACTCCTGTCTAACTTTGAGTTCCAAGCTCTTGGCGCTTGCTTCAACCCGTAAAGTGCCTTCTTGAGCTTGTAAAATTTCCCTTCTTGGCCTTTCTTCTCGTAGCCGAGGGGTTGTTCCACGTACACTTCTTCTGTGAGTTCGCCATTGAGGAAAGAAGATTTAACATCCATATGATGAACCTTCCAATCCTCTTGTGCTATCAAAGCTAGGAGGACTCCAAGATTCAAGCAACCGGTGCAAACACCTCATCATAGTCAACTCCTTGACGTTGTATGTAGCCCTTTGCAAAGAGTCTTGCCTTGTACTTCACAATGGCACTTTGTGTGTCCTTCATTAACTTGTAAACCCACTTCAAACCTATCACCTTTTGGTTTGGAGGACGGGTTACCAAGGTCCACGTGCCATTGCTCTCAATTGCCTTCATCTCCTCATCCATGGCGTGCGTCCAGCTAGGACTTTTGCTTGCCTCTACGAAGTTCGCCGGCTCCTTAACTCCGAAAAGACATAGTCTGGAGTATTCGAGCGTAACTCGCTTTGTGTACTTGTAGACTTTCTTGAGGGTCTTGTAGCGACGAGGACCTGAGGAATCTGTTGTGGCTTGCGAAGGAGGTGACACAAATTGTGTCGATGTTGATGCACTTGAGGAAGATGGCTGAGTCTCGGGCATGTCATCGACATCCGCGTCGTCGGCGTAGTCGTCGTGGTCATGATCATCATCTTGATTGTCATCGTCACTATGCGCCTCATTGTTGATGTTGTCGTCGAGATCTCCACCCGTGTCGTGCACTTCGTTGTTGCTATCTCCTTGCGACCTATGCACGTCGTTGTTGGTGTCGGCACCATGATGATCACTACCATTGTGGTCACCTTGGTTGGGCGTCCTATCAACCACTTGGACATCCTCCCGTGCATCATCAGTTGGAAATTCTACCGTGAATATGTTACTGCGGCGCTCCAATTCCATGCTCGGTTTTCTTCAAACACGACGTCGCGTGAAATCCGTAGACGCTTGGTTTGTGGATCGTAGAAGCGGTATGCTTTGGTGCCGGAACTCCTCTCGTATCTGATTAACACCATCTTGGTGCTACTATTGGCAAGCTTTGAGAGATGCGGCTCCGCCGTCTTCACATGTGCCACACACCCGAACGTCCGTAGATGAGACACATTCGGCTTACGTTCGTAAATTGCTTCATACGGAGTCTTATCGACCACCGCCTTCGTTGGAGCCCAGTTGAGAAGATAGACCGCCGTTGAAACAACTTCTCCCCAAAAAGTCCCAGGCAGGTTCTTGCTCTTGAGTAAACTCCTTGCCATGTCAACAATGGTTCGATTGCGCCTTTCAACGACCCCGTTCTGCTGCGGCATGTAAGGTTCCGTGAGGAACCATTTTATGCCAATCTTCTCGTAGTAATCGTTGAATTCGTTCGACGTAAATTCTCCGCCGCGATCTGTCCGTAGAGCGCGAACCTTCAACTTGTGTTCCATCTCTGTTGCAACCTTCAGGTTCTTGAACGCTTCAAATGCCTCATCTTTAGATCGTAGGAGAACGACCCACATATATCTCGAGTAGTCGTCTACCACGAGGAAGAAATACTTCTTTCTAGCGTGAGTTGCTGGGGTGATAGGGCCACATAGATCACCATGGAGCAGCTCGAGTGCATCACTTGCACGATAGGTAGACTGAGCAGGGAACGGCCTGCGGTGTTGTTTTCCAACCAAGCACCCGTCACATACTCGATCAACATGGTCGATAAATGGCATCCCGGATACCATCTCCAACTTTGACATCTTCTTCAAGGCATAGAAGTTAACGTGTCCAAATCTAGCATGCCATAACCATGCATCATCATCACTCTTGGCGAGCCAACACTCCGGTTGAGATTGATCAAGGTTGAGGATATAGAGCCTATTCCGTGTGCGATTAACACGAGCTAGCACGTTTCGGAGGTTGTCGAATATCGTCATCACTCCGTTCTCGATATTCACCTTGCATCCATTCTCGTCAACCTTCCCAATAGAGATAATGTTAGTTGCGAAGCCGTGGGATGCAGTACACTCCGGTGAGTATGCGATGTTTGCCTGTGAGACCCTCGAAGAGGACAGATCCTTGCCCGCAAATCTCCACAGCTGAACCATCACCGAACTTGATCGATCCTTGAACATCATATTCCAGCTCGAGAAATTTCTCCTTGCATCCCGTCATGTGGTTACTGGCACCCGTGTCGAGATACCACGACACATTGTGATCCCCGGATAACTTAGGTGTCACATTCTTCTCATGAAGTAGCACCTTCCGGGTTGGTTTCACAACCACTGTTTCAGCGAGATCACAAACTTCGGCCATCAGAAGACCTGGACCTTCGTCTTCCTGCTTTACCAAATTTGCCTTGATCTCCCGCTTGTTAGGCTTCGGACAATCCTTTGCAAAGAGACCCATCTCGTTGTAGCTATAGCAGTTAACCTCGAATAAATCCAAGTTCCGCGGCTTCCGCCCTTTAGATTGGTCCGCCTTACCACGACCTTGTGGCTTGCCTTTTCCTTTGCCTTTTCCGGTTTGTCCGTCGCGCTTCATGTTGCTTGAGCCTTCGCCACCATCACACCTTCCTTTGCTAATTGGGGCCTCCCAATCTGCGCGCGAGTACATGAGTTGGTCGCTACCTCCTCCTTTGCCTTTCCGACAGCCACGAGCATTCACTTCCCATGTCTGCAAGTGTCCGATTGCCTCCATTATGGTCATGTCGTCGATGTGGTAAAGCTGCTCGAGCGTGCCGATGATGTACGTGAATTTATCAGTCACTGAACTGAAAAATTTCTCCACAATCTAGGTCTCATCGAGCTTTGCACCAAGGGCGCGGATCTCTCCCACCAAAGTAGTAAGACGCATGGCATAGTCGTTCATCGATTCAGTTTCCTCCATCTGCAACTTGTGAAATTGGCGCTTCAGCACTTGTGCCCGTGCCTTGGTGACGCGATCTTCTCCGATCCTCATCTCCTTGAGTGCATTCCACACCTCTCTGACCGTCTCGAACTCCTTCAATGTCATTAGCACGGGATCTGGCACGAACTGGGCTATGGCGGCCATGGCACCTTCATCGGACTCGTGATCGACGTCGTCGTCCGTGATTGCCTGCCACACTCGAAGGGTTCGGAGAATAATCTTCATATTCACCACCCACATGTCGTAGTTGGCGTCGGTGAGCATCAGGTACTGGATGGGGATATTGCGATGCGCCTGGACATTGGCGCCGCTCGTTCCTCCACCACTGGTTGCTGACTTGACGTCCTTCTTCACCTTGTCGCCGTTCTTGTTTGCCTTGGCACCGCCCTTGCCGGACTTGACCGACTCAGCGTTGATGTCCGTCATCGTAGATCATAGATCGCCGAGGCTCTAGATACCAATTGTTGGCTTTTGAATGTGTGTATACAGCTATACACGCGTGCCTACGCGATTCTTGCTTCGGTCGGTTACTTGACAGAACTTGCATAACTAGCGACACGAATAAAACTGATCGATGGATTTGATGGCTAAAGGCCCGTGTCGACCCTTTGCTTTGTATTGCTTTTCGTTTTTCTGGTGTTACAATCAACACCCCTAGGGTGTCTTTTATACACGTCCACAAGGGACTATGGAAATAGACTAGGACTAGGAATCCTAATACTACTAGGACTCGGTTTGGCTTTCTTTGCTAATCCTAAAGAAACAACATGATTAGATTCTACATATTCCTGGTTCAGCGATAGAGATGAGACAAAGGTAAAGAAGAAGATAATAGAAGGAGGTTCCCGGTGCTGAGGAGGTCTAGCATAGGAGCAAAGGCAGCACGGGAGCGGGCCTCGGTGTCGAGCGCCTACTTGCACTAGAAGTGGTCGCCGGCTGGACCAAGGGCCATCGAAGTTCTTGCTGGTGATCGCCGGCGTCGACTGCTGCGATGAGGCACAACCTTCGATCAGGTGCGGTTGAGGAGGACCGAGGGTGGCCCGGTCGCTTGCGGCGCTGGACACGTCCTTGCGTGTGAGGGAGAGAGCAGACGGTGGCTTGGCGCTGGAGGATTGGATCGTCCTGGATGGATTGGTCCCACGGGGAAAACAAGGTGGGAGGTGGATCGCAAGGGATCCCGAGGTGGTGACAGCGGGTAGAGGCGAAGGAGGGACAAACATCCTAGTAGATTTTAGGTTTGGGCTAAAATGGTTAGGGGTTGATCTATATACAGGAAAATGGGACTATCTTTGGAACCTCCGATTTTAATCGGACAGACGTAAAAAATAGGTTAGGAGCCCAAGTGAAAAAATGGACGATGGTTTCGGGTATTATGGGGTGATCCGGATCCAACATCACGACCGCCTGGTTCGGGTCTTCGGAGAGTTTTGGACTGGATTGCGTGCAGGTCGATGCACTATACACACACTAGACATGAGAAGAGACGTACATGGGCAGCCTGACAACTTTTTTTTTAATTGTGAAAATCTTCTACTATTTGACCGACTATATTGCCGCTAAAGGTTAAACGGATGGGGTATCAAACGACCTCCGAATGCGATGACATTTGGCAGGCGGTCCATGTACGATAAATTAATACCACACGCCAAGTTTCAAGCCATTCCGAGAAAGGTTTATTAACACTTTTAAAAAATCATTATCAATGCCACGCGCGCGTGCATGTGTGGTTGGTCACAAACGGTCAACGATAAAAATGCAGATGACCGGCAACTACGAAAGTATGCATGTTTCGAAAAATGATGGCAATGGAGTGCCGATGCAATGCAGACGATGTGAATGACACGGTGATGAATGCGACAAGCAAATAAATCACACGGCGATAATGAAATAAAAAGGAATCTTCTAAAGCGTCCGTCCCGGGCTGTTACAACTCACCTCCACTCACAAAAGATCTCGACCCGAGAACTCAGAATGAGAACAGGAAGAGAAAGATAAAGGAAAAGGTAAAACTTAATTTCCTCTTCGAAAAACGAGTGAAACCAAGGAAGCTTGAAGGTTTCAACAAGATGAAGAATGACATGAGGAACAAACGACAATTCAAAAGTAATTTGGCCACCACTTCGGTAGAAAAGAGAGGCAAAACTTGATAAGATGGAAAGAACTTGACAACATTCCAATTAAGTGGATAAGCAAGGAAATAACATGATCTTGATGAATATAAGATGATTCAGCAAGAGCTACATCACAATGCCTCCGGCACAAAAGAATATAAACTAAATTATTAGAAAGATATGAATGGAGAAGAAAATGCTAACTTCGACCACGATTGATTTTGGAAAACATACTTGAGAAGAGGGGTAGAGCATAGTTGTTGTGGGCTTATGTAAAAGATCTCAAAATTACGAGGTGACAATCCTTAGGAAAAGTTTATGTGAACTCCCATCCAAAATAGCTTCAATAAAGAAACCATGGGTTCAAAATGTCTCATGATCGAAGAAACTAGTGGGTTTAGATATCTCATTCTTGAAACAAATTCCCTTCGATATTACTCGTGAGTAAAGAATGATATACCTCCATATCAATAGATAAGGAGAATGAATTGCACTTTGATATTGAAATAAAGAATACTTAAGGTTTTCCAACAAGAATCTTGAAGAATACATTGAGAATGAATTAAATCCTTGAAGAACTACCCTGAAAAACCTTCGTATACAAAAGAATCCTAAAACGAAATGAAGGTTGAAAAGAATAAGATTATGACCTTCCAAGATTTAGATGGAACTACGGAAAACAAAAATTGGCACTTAGAATCGAGAATTTGATATCATGAAAAAATGCGGAAGAAGGATTGAAATCACCTTGATGAAACAAGAATAGGAATTATGTTATGCTTATCCTTCATCAGGTTAAACTGATGACAAGCAAAGGATTTGTCATACCACTTATTCCTCTTGAAAATATTGAAGAGAGATATCACAACTTGACGAACTCTGGACTGAACCACCGGTAAGAATTTGAAATGAATGGGGATACTATGAATGAATGGAGATACTTGTGAAAAAACATCATGATCCACCAGTCAGAATACAAAGACGAACGAACAATACCTCAAATGAATGTAAAGACATCAATTGAGAAGAATTTGAGAATGAAAGAAGCAAGTTGAGAACAAAGATATCTTCTGAAATGATGGCCTTTGGATGATCGATAAATGAAAACAAATCTGAAATGCTGGTGATAAATATGGAAGGAATTACTCATGATCGAAAACAATTGAGAGGAGAACACAAAGATGAAACCAACAGTCTTCAAGAGAATGGATCAAGATTTAGGAGAAGCTGTTCTTCGGTCTTCCAAGCTGAGAATGATGAGGAGAAACAACATCAAAAATTACTAGGACACTCCACAAAAATAAATAAGGAGAGGTTGAGCCAACAAATAAAATTGATTCGAAGAGATCTTGAACAAGGAATATGACTGATGGAATCCATCCTTACGCCACATTTGAAAAGAACTTGAGATCTACGGAAAATATTAGACGGGCGAGGTAAGATCGTGCGAAAACCTGTGGGTTATGGGCCCACTCAAAGAAAACACCGCTGAAACGATTGCTTAGGACGATAAATTGCATCAGTTCAATGAAAACTTGATGAGGTGAGAACCTTGAAATAATTGAACGGATTTTGAAATGGAAACATGAATCTTCATGGATATCTTCTACACTCCAGATAGAATAGAGAGGGACAAAAACTAAGAGAGGCTTGGATTAGAATTTCCAACATGGAAATGATTTACCGAATGGGAAGGATATGAAGAATAATGAAAGTTTCAATTGAATCTATCGGAAAGAACATAGAGATGAAGAAATTATGAACTAGAAACTCGTGAGAATCTTCACAATGAATCATTGCATACGATATAGAATAGAATATAGGAGAAGCAACAATGAAAATAAAGGCACTAGGATGAGAATTAAATCATTGAATAAAAAGGGCGGGAGGGTGGGGAAAAATAAAGAAAACTTGGGATAGATGAGATGCACTCCAGAAATAAATAAGAGTATGGATCTTGCTAATAATGAAAAGGATTGCATTAACTTGAAAAGGATCTTGCTAATACTGAAAAGGATCTTGCTAATACTGAAAAGAATTTCATGATTGCACCGATTGAAAGAATTTTATGATTGCTCCGCTTAGGAAAGAGATGAAATAAACACTTGATATCGAAGCAACTCAAATTACCATACTCCAACAAAATAAAGGATGAGGCTTGCAAATAAGCTAGAAACGAATTCATGACAGACATTCCGTCCGATATTTCCAGGATAAGGCTCGCACGGGCTCGATCGTACATTGGATCGTTATATTGAAATGATGCTCGAAAAGTCTCCTTATGCGTAGCGAACTACAAGGCTTGACGGAGAATATTTGATGAAGCATATCGAGATTGTCCTCTGTAAGAAAGACCATGCACAAACGAACCACTAGATCTAGAACCGCAACCTCACATCATGTATCTGTTGGAAGATAATCCTAGGTAACTACTTGAATTCCGATTTGAGAAATTATGAAGTATTTATTGGTTATGCTATCAGGTTGACTGTCTAGGAACCTACTCAATGTAATTACCTGCATGAACTTTCCCTCAACTATCAACACATATCCGGGAAGTTCCGCAAACTCATCTACCTCACACCTTCAAGAAAACAATACCGGACCTCGTAGATCATTTGAGCTATCTCAGAATGTACTAGTAAAAGTAACAACACTATTTTAAACCAAGAAAAATATTGAAGTGTTTCGATGTTCACGTCCTGAGATCATAAGGAAGCAGAATGCTAGCGATGTGTTGAAAATCTCTTGGAGCTCTTCTCCTCCGAAATGGGAGGCACCAAGTACAAAATTCCATCACATCGACATCATAGAGGCTCTGAAATACCCGAGTGATCCTAAATATTTTTTTGATTGATAAGAGGAGTAGAATTAAAAATCGTACATCAAAATTCCTATCCAAAGCATAGAAGAGGAGTAAATAGAATCCTACTCACTGATATATAACTACATTCGAAGTAGTCTTTCACTAGACTCGGTTCAGCCAAGTTCGATCAATCAAGGGGGCTGCTAGATAAGTACTACTATGATACCAACTTGTAACGCCCAAGATGTGATCCTATACTCATTTTGGATCGAGGGCATCGATATGGATAGAAGCAAATATCGTCGCTTCGCTAGAATGGATATCGTTACAAGTACATGTATAGAAGAGATGAGTATATGGAATTGGCTTACATTCGCCACAAGCTCCACCATACATCTCAATACAACAATCCATTTAATCACCATATAGAAGAGCAGGGTCCGACTAAGGACGAATTAAAACGATAAAACGATGTCCATCCTTGCTATTTGAGGCTGCTGCTACTTCTCAAACAACAGCGCCAGAAATTGACACGTTGACGGAGACTTTCTTGCGTTGGTTTTTCCCTTGAAGAGGAAAGGGTGTTGCAGCACAGGAGTAGTAAAAACCAAGGTATCAATCCAGTAGGAGAATCTCGTCAAGTCTAGAGTACCTGCGCAAACACAAAAGAGCTTGCACCCAACGCTATAAAGGGGTTGTCAATCCCTTCAGAATGATTGCAAAGTGAGATCTGAAAATATGGTGTGAAGTAGACCCGGGGGCCATAGTGTTCACTAGAGGCTTCTCTCAAAATAGCAAATATTACGGTGGGTGAACAAATTACTGTCGAGGAATTGATAGAACCGCGCAAAGTTATGACGATATCTAAGGCAATGATCATACATATAGGCATCACGTCCGAGACAAGTAGACCCATACTTTCTGGATCTACAACTATTACTCCAGACATTGACCGCTATCCAGCATGCATCTGGTGTATTGAGTTCATGACGAACAGAGTAACGCCTTAAGCAAGATGACATGATGTAGAGGGATAAACTCAAACCAATGATGAAAACCCCATCTTTTTACCCTTGATGGCAACAACATGATGCGTGCCTCGCTACCCCTCCTGTCACTTGGTGAGGTCACCGCACGGTATGAACCCAAAACCAAGCACTTCTCCCATTGCAAGAATCATAGATCAAGATGGTCAAACAAAACCCACAACTCGAAGAGAATTACAAGGATATGAAATCATGCATAAGAGAGATCAGAAGAAAATCAAATAAGATTTATAGATAATCTGATCATGAATCCCCAATTATTCGTATCTCGACAAACACACCCGAAAATAAGATTACATCGGATAGATCTCCATGAAGATCATGGAGAACATTGTATTGAAGATCCAAGAGAGAGAAGAAGCCATCTAGCTACTAGCTATGGACCCGAAGGTCTATGGTGAACTACTCACACATCATCAGAGTGGTCATGGTGTTGATGAAGAAGCCCTTTGTATCCGAATCCCCCTCCGGCAGGGCACCAGAACGTGCCCCAGATGGGTTTTTGGTGGGTACAGAGGCTTGCGGCGGCGGAACTCCCGATCTAGTTTTCTTTCTGGGGTTTATGAATTTATAGGAATTTATGGCGGTGGAATTACATCGGTTGGGCCCACAAGGAGGTCACAAGCCTGGTAGGTGCGGCCTAGGGGGGGTGGCGCCTCACGGGCTTGTGACTCCCTCATGGCTCTTTTGGTCTTCTTCCAAACCTTCGGGGGTCTCTTTTGGTCCAAAAAAAATCATCGTAAAGTCTCATTCCATTTGGACTCCGTCTGAAAAAGGGTCAAAAACATGGAAAAAACAGAAACTGGCACTTGGCACTGACTTAATAGGTTAGTCCCCAAAAAGATATAAAAGGCATACAAAACATCCAAAGTTTGACAAGATAATAGCATGAAACCATCAAAAATTATAGATACGTTGGAGACGTATCAAGCATCCCCAAGCTTAACTCCTGCTTGTCCTCGAGTAGGGAATTCATAAAGACTGAATTTTTGATGTGGAACGCTACCTAGCATAGTTGTCCTTTGTAACTTCTTTCATGTGACCTGAATGTTCAGATCCATAAGATTCAAAACAATAGTTTGCTATTGACATGAAAACAATAATACTTCAAGCAAACTAGCAAGGTAATAATGAACTTTCGAAATAACAAGGCCAAAAAAAGTTATCCCTTCAAAATCATATAGTCTGGCTATGCTCCATCATCCTCACACAATTAATTTAAATCATGCACAACCCCGGTATTGGCCAAGTGATTGTTTTCGCACTTTTACTTTCTCAAACCTTTTATAACTATCACGCAATACATGAGCGTGAGCCATGGATATAGCACTATAGGTGGAATAGAGTGTGGTGGTGGTCATGAGACAAAAAGGAGGAGATGGTCACATTGACTCGGCGTATCAAAGGGCTATGGAGATGCCCATTAATAGGCATCAATGTGAATGAGAAGGGATTGACAAACAAAGAATGCCCTAGAGCTATAAGTATGTGAAAGCTCAAAAGGAGAACTAGTGGGTGTGCATCCAACTTGCTTGCTCACGAAGACCTAGGGCAATTTTGAGGAAGCCCATCATTGGAATATACAAGCCAAGTTATATAATAAAGATTACCACTAGCATATGGTGGTGACAAAACGAGAGGCTCTCAATCATGAAGAACATGGTGCTATTATGAAGCACAAGTGTGGAAAAATATAGTAGCATTGTCCCTTCTCTCTTTCTCTCTCTTTTTTTATTTGGGCTCTTGGGCCTTTTTTTTATTTGGTCTCTTTGGCCTCTTTTTTCCTCACATGAGACAATGCTCTAATAATGATGATCATCACACATGTATTTACTCATAGCTCAAAGCTAAAAACGATGATGACTCTATAGGAAATGCCTCCAGTAGTGTACCGGGATGTGCAACGATCTACTTTGGCGTATGACGTTGAAACTTCTCGCGAGCTATCTTACGATCATGAAATGGCAATTTGAGAGTGACGACACAAGTCATGAGACTGAACGGTGGGAGTTTCATGGCAATATATCTCGGAATGGCTATGAAAAAGCCAAAGTAGGTAGGTATGGTGGCTGTTTTGAGGAAGGCATATGGTCGGTTCGTGCACCGGCGAGAATTGCGCGGCACTAGAGAGGCTAGCAATGGTGAAACTGCATCTATACCATGGACTCACATTAGTCATGAAGAACTCACATACTTGTTGCGAAAGTTTTTAATAGTAATCGAAACAAAGTGCTAAACGCATACTCCTAGGGGAAGGGTTGGTAGGTGTTAACCATCGTACGATCCCGACCGCAACACAAACGATGACAATCAATTGATCAATTATGGTCCGACTTCATAGCATAGCAGTTCACCATACGTGCATGCTACGGGAATCACTAACTTCAACACAAGTATTTCTAGATTCACAACACCCTACTAACATAACTCTTAATATTACCAAATCCACGTCTCAAAACTAATTGGGAGGAATCAAAACTTCTCTTTCTATTCAATGCACATGAAGATGGAGGTTTTTGTATCCTCTTTGGGTACCTATCACCTTTGGGACTACTTTCATAGCACAAGCTCACGGACCGCCGTGCTCTGAAAGATCTAAGTGAAGCACATGGAGCAAAATTATCTAGCTCAAAAGATATAAGTGAAGCACGATGAGCATTCTAGCAAAATCACGATGAGTGCATGTCTCTCTCAAAAGGTGTGCAGCAAGGATGATTATGACACAACAAAAAGAAAAGGCACCTACGATACAAGACGCTCCAAGCAAAACACATATCATGTGGTGAATAAAAATATAGCTCCAAGTAATGTTACTGATGGATTGAAGACTAAAGAGGGGATGCCTTCACGGGGCATCCCCAAGCTTAGGCTTTTTGGTGTCCTTGTATTTGGCTTGGGATGCCTTGGGCATCCCCAAGTTTGAGCTCTTTCCACTCCTTATCTCTTCGTCCATGAGAACATCACCCAAAACTTGAAAACTTCACAACACAAAACTTAAACAGAAACTCGTGATATCATTAGCACAAGAAACCAAACTACCACGTGTAACGACTAAGATGGGGTCCTTTCCGATTTAGGGAACGAGGCCCCAAAATGGAAAGAAGCGCATCTAAGAATTTCGCAAGCACGATAACATAGCACATACATAATAATAGAATGACAATTAGGGATTCAACTGTCATCTCATACATAATATAAGAGTTTACATCACGCATTCAAACAAGGTAGTTCCTCTACAGACTACGTAACATGAGAAAAGGCTATGCTACCCTGCATGCTTGCCGACGATCACGACCACGCCTCAGTCTTCTAGATAATTCACATACAAGGTACAAGTCTTAAGACTACACGATTTCTCACGGGGGTCCCCATAATAACCCCAAACGTCTTAGGAGCGATCAGTTATGGGATCTAACACCGGTAGCCGGAAACTATGGCGGAAAGAACGGAACAAAACACCCGGAAAAAGACTAGGCCTTCCATTATTTACCAAGTATATAGGTGCATTAATTCAATAACAGATTTAACATAATAATATCAAACTCATGTTATCACATGAGACAAATTCACCTGCAACTAGCAACGCTAACATTAGAAGTTGAGCAAAGCCTACTTAGCCATTCAAGATTTGCTAGGAGGGGAAGTGTTTGTGTTTCATGGAAATATCAGGAGGCAATTATTTCAATGGTAGGCAGTGAGCATATGACGAAGGAAAGGTGAATCTAGCATAACAAGTCTAGAGATGGAATCAAGGTCATATCATCTTGCCTGTGATGTCCTCAGCTTGGAACTGCTCTTGTTCGTCCTGCACGTACTCTCCCGGATCCACATACTCGTTCTGTGATCTCGGTGCTACCCAACATAAAATAGCATCCAATAAACAACAACACCAAAAGATGCGACAAGCACATGATGCATGAGGTGAAAATGAACATGCATCTCTATTCTAGTGACTAACACAAGCATGAGAAGAAAAAATCAAGTTGCTGGACAGAACTGCACTCTAAGCTATCTTGACATGAATGAGGATGATAAGAAAAGATGCGTCACGCGAAAATGATGGAAAAACATATAAAGAACGTTATGAACGGAGCTACGGATCAACCGGAAACAACGAAACAAGAAATGTTGTCTTACGTATCAAATCCAACACAACACACTCCAATGGCATACTTCTGGTATTACCAGGTTTCCAAATCACAAAACAAACAAGTATGGATGGGGTGGTGCAAGGAATATCACCACACCATCAACTATGCACTCACAATCATCAATACATCAAAACTATACGATCTGCCATAAACAACATCATAGCAGTTTGAGAGCTACATGCAAAGCACCTATAGCCACCCATATATGCCAAATAGGATATGTGGCAGAATCTATTCAAAAGATCTACAAGCATGAGCAAACAGATAATAGAAAGGAGTTTCACACAGAAAGTTCTACAGCTGCTAACTTGGACAAAAATGTCACTTTTCAGGGGGTTAGTGAAAATCTCAGATTCTCACTAGTTGTTTATGCTCTGAAGCATTTTGACAGCACCCAAAACAATATCTACAGGAATCCAAATGGAATGAAAATTGACAGAGAGCTAGACAAACACAAAAGCTACAACTTTCCAGTTGATGGCAGGGCTGATTCCCAACACATGGACTTCTACAAGCACAACAACATGAGAACAAAATATAAACAGATTCTTATACTTGTGAAAATCACAGATTTCACTAAACTGGATTTTTCAGCCACATGCCTACTTTGACTAGGCACAACTTGCACACATGAACTCCTAAGCATGAAACAAAACCAACATGCTATAGAGGGGTTCACCCTCTACTTCCACAACAAGGAATCAACCTCTTGGGCTCATCACATCACATGGAACCAAGCTCTAAACATTGAACAAAATAGAAATATGACATTCCCAGAAAGTGTTCCAAAGGCAAAAGTGATTCCACCAATGGATTCCTAGGATCATTCTACCCCAAAAACATATATAATACATAGGCACTTGCATAGAACAAAATAACACAAAGCTAAGAAGGAAATAACATGGAATCACGTAGAGATGAATAGTGCATCATCACATGTGCTTCCACTAGCTCATCACTTCACATGCACTTCCACAGACTCACATATCCAATGGTGCACATGAGGGGTAGACCTCATGTTCATGTGCCTTAGCACACCACCACACACACACTTCCATCAAGCACACATACAACAAGCCCTACACATGCTAGTTAGAACACCCCACTAACTTACACTACATCAAGCACTCCTACATCGACCATACATGCTGCACACAAGTAATTATCAAGGCACAACTTGCCTTGGGCATGTGTGACACACACACACATGACAAGAACCCCTACACACTCACACAAAGTATGTGGGGGGGGGGACGCACAGACACTCACATCCCACACTAGCGCTAACTAATGCTCAAGACCATCACTCATGAGCATAAGTAACATGCACACATGCATAACTAGGCTAGTGCAAACACACACAACATATATAAGCTAGCTCAACATATGCACATATGCACCAAAGCCCAGACGTGCATCCTACACAAACTAGCAAAATAACTAGGCACACCTACTGTTGAGAGCTAAAAATAAATGCCACATGAAGTGATGTATCACAATGCAACACTATGAAGCAAAACAAAACAAAAAAGCAAGAAATAGCAAAGAAAAAATAAAAGGGAATGGGGATATTCGAACCCAGGATCTCCTGGTTCCCCACCAGCAACAATACCACTCAGCTACTGCTCGAACACTTGACAAAAGAGGGATCACAAGCAAGGTAAAGTGCTACTGAAGATGCAGTGCTACTGTGCCGAAAAAATTCACAAAAAGGGGGTGATGCAACACTCGAACACGAACCGACGATCGACTGATCAACCACCACACCGCAACCACTAGGATACGAACAGGAACTCGACAGTACAGAGGGATCTAACAAGATAACCTACCACGAGCAGCCATGTTCTCCTCTGCACAGCAATGCCGGCAGCGTCGTCCACCGGAGCGGCTCCTACTCCTACTTCTACGACAGTGAGGGGAACATCTACACTACCCCTTCTACCATGTTGGAAGCCCCTGCTCTGCTACGCTGCACAAACAGAGACACTCGGCAATGAAGCATCTAGGCGCATCTACAGATGGGGAAGGGAGGAAGAGAGGTAGGCACACCCTGGGGATGAAGAAGAGGGCAATCTGGTTGGATGGAAGCGCCTGACAACGACCAAGGCAGATCTGAGGATGGCCTGATGCAGAACCAAAGAAGATCTTACGCAGGGGACGGGGCCACCGGGAACACGCCGGAGACGTGGAGTTGCCCGTCGGTGTGGTCGCTCCCCAGCCTCATCGATGGCGGGAATGGAACGTGAACGCCTCCCTCGAGCCACCTGACATGCCTGCCGGCACCGGAGACGAGGGACGCACGGCGGACGACGACGGCGAACTACTGCTTTACTCTACTAGCACGATCTACACAGAGCTTACCTGGGGAGGAAGAAAGAGATGGAGGGGACGTGGCAGCGCTAGGAGGGGGGAAACACAGAACCCTAGGCACAAGGGCACGGACGCCAAGGCTATATGAGCCACGGATGGGACAGACGGTGTCAATCTCCCTCGCTCCCTCTCTCTGTTGCACGACGTCAGAAGAGAGGACAAGGAGCGCGCGCCTGGGCTCTCGCTGGGAAAACAGGGAGGGAGATGGGCCTCGGGAGGGGAAGAGGCCCATGTGGCGACAGGTACGAGAGAAAAGAATCCCTGGGGGTTTTCTATTTAAATCCAACACCAGAAAAACTAATAACGCCCAGGGAAACCTATGGCACCAAAAATTAAAATAAAAATACCCCTGGTCATAAGAAATTATGACCTATTTGAATAAAAATAAAAAGGGATTTTTGGAGCAAGTAAATATTTACAAAACAGAATATAATCCTCTGTTTTGTGAATATTTGCACGTCTCAAATAAAGTTTGAAAACAGCAAATACATATCATCACAATCACCACAAACATACTACAACATGGGTATTTTTGAAATAGGGATGGGGCAAGTGGATCTTTACCTTGAGATAAAAGAGAGGACGAAGGTTTTAAAGAACCTATTGCAATCCACATAGCTTCCAACTTACAAATGCACCACTCCACAAGATTCACATAAACCACATATCATCACATGACATCACACCACAACATCAATCACAAGAACATCAAATACAATTAGGCATGGAAAGGAATAGATGCATGCATGCAAAAGGAAACATGACAAGGTGACACATGAAATAACACATGCATAGGCTCTCATTGCAATGAAAAGGTGGACCCACATACAGAAGGTTCCAAATATGGCAAATTACAATCTTGGGGCATTACAAACTCTCCCACGCTACAAAAAGATCTCAACCTGAGATCTAAGACTGAAAGAACTCCAGAAATTCAGAACGGAGGTGATCCTCGCGTTCCCAAGTAGCCTCTTTATCGGAATGGTGTGACCATTGCACCTTGAGAAATTTGACATTCTTGTTGCGGGTCTTGCGCTGAGTCGCCTCGAGAACCGCAACTCGATGCTCATGATAGGATAGGATGGGTTGAAGGTCGATGTCTTGAAGTTGAACATTGCGCTCG